>NC_143071.1:2443928-3054285 GCF_052426305.1 Pelodiscus sinensis | reverse complement strand
GAGCGGTGGTTGCTGGGCGGGCGGGTGCCGGGCAGCACCTGGGAGAGCGCTCTTTGGAGAACGGCGTCCGGATATGCACCAGGAAATGCGCCTGCCCTTCCTTAGCGTGGGGCCGTGCACTGGGGCTGCTCCCGGGCTTTTCTCTGGGCCGGCGAGAAGGGGTTTGCGTGACCCAGACGCTCCGGCTGCCCACCGTGAATGCGGACGCATCCCCGCTCTCGCAAAGGGTAGAGCAGCGAGTTTAGAGGGAAATAAGCCATCACCGCGCCAGCCCTCGGCCCCCTCTGCTCTCCCTGCGCCCGCACGCCGCGCCGGACAGTGACTCTGTTTCCCACCTCTGGCAGAGCTGCCCTGAGCCCACGCACGGGGGTGAGTGAGCGATCGCTGCCCCTCGGGGATTGGTGGGAGGCAGCGTTCCCTCTTGTTCCTTGCAGGGCTGGGAAAGTTGTGCTGGGCACCGCTGGGGCAGTGTGTGCTGCACAGAGGTGATGTGTGACACATCTTCTTGGGGCATTTAAAACAGATGTGGCAAGGTGGGGGCAAGGGGGAGGGAGGCTTAGGCCTGGGGCAGTGGGTTTGGGGTTCAGGGGTGTGGGGGGCTATGGGATGGGCCAGGGATGAGGGGCTCAGGGCTGGGACGGCCAGAGGGTGTGAGGGCTCCGGCTGGCGGTGCGGGCTCTGGGATGGGGTTGAGGAAAAGGGGCCCAGGCCTGGAGCCGAAGGCTGGGGTGCCAGAGACTGAGGGCTCTGCCTGGGGGTGCAGGCTGCAGGGTGGGGCAGGGTGGAGGGGATGGGGGTGAGGGAGGGCGCTCTGGACTCCCCCCAGCTCTCCTTGCAGCAGCACCTAGGCGGTCAGCTCCAGGGCGGGGGTGGACTGCTGGGCAGTTGGAGGCTTGGCTAGGTTCAGGGCTAGGGATACGGCAGCCCTGCCCGGCGGCTGCAGTTTGCTGTGTGGCGTCTTGGAGCCCTTGCGTGGTGCTAACCGGGCAGCTGCGCAGCTTGCAGGGAACTCGGGGGGGGGGGGGGCGAGTTCCAGGTCTGGTTAGGGCTGTGACCTGCTGGGTGGTACGCGGCCCGCACCGCACCCCGTCGGAGCTGGGTTAACTGCAGTTTGAACCGCACCAGAGTCCTGAGCCCCCGAGCTAAGGGTCCCCCTGGAGCCGCCATCTCCTTGGCCATTCGCTCACCACAGGACTTGTGCTGCATGGTCGTAGGGTCCTGCTCCGTGCTGTGCGTGGGAGGGCGCTTCACCCACGGCCTTCTCCGGAACTGGCGTGGGCAGTGGGGAGGCAGCATAGAGAGCAACAGTCCAGCCCCTGCCACTAGCTTGACACCCTTTAATCATCGGGGGGGGGCCCTGCTGCTGGAGGATCCAGGAACCAGTAGCTAGGCACCTCTGCCTCAGCATGTCCGTTCCCGTCTCCATCCATTCCAGCACCCTTGCCTCCCCGGCGGATTAGCCACCAGCGTGCTAACGGGGCCAGGATCTACCAAGACAGCGGGCTGGGTTCTGGGCTGTTTGCTGGGCCTGCGAGGAGGCCTCGTGCCGCAGAAGCGCAGTGGCGGGAGTGGAGGCCGTCCGCACGTCTGAACAACACGCTGTGGGTTCCTTCCAAGGTGCACAGCTGAACGTGGAGTCAAGGCAGCGTTGCTGCCTTCCGACGGCGGGGAAAGGCTGCATCGAGCCGCCTTCGCTCCGGTGAAACAAGCCCAGCAGGTTTCTTTACCTTGGCAAATTGTCCAGCTGTTCCCTTTCCTTCCCCATCGCACAGCACAGCCCTGCATTGCCGCGCTGTCTGCTCGCGGCTGCTGCCTTGCACATCCGGTTCAAGAGAGATGTGTGGCCTAGGCTAATGCTCTAGTATAGACCAGTGGTGCCACCTCTTTTCATTTGCGACCCCCAGAGCCGGGAACGTTTTTGTTGAGCAAAAAAAAAAAACCTGCTGGGAACATTGTATTGTGGCCCCTTTAATTTAAAGCGCCAGTCCGCTCCCCTGCCACGCCGCCTGCCCCTGCTGCGTGTACGTCGGGCACCGAGCCGGGAAACGAAAATGCCGGCCGGCCCAGATCAAAGTGCTGGAACCCCCCGTTGGGGGTCGCGACCCACAGGTTGTGCATCACTGGTATAGACGATGTGCAATTCCCCCCACCCCCCCAGTACATTTCGTAGCAGGCTGGCCACCAGCCCTGTTCAGTCCCAGCTCGTGCTGGTTCCAGGACCTACCCCCACTGCAGCTCGGCATTTCAAGTGTTTAGTAGCCAGGCAGGCAGGCCAGCTCCGTTCTGGCTTGTAGGAGCTCAGACCCCCCATCCCCAGGCAGGGCTTGCTGCTTCCCATGCTGCTGTCTCCTGTATCAGAGGCAGCAGTGCAGGGTGGCAGGCAGCCGGTCCATGAGGGGAGCTGGTTTTTGAAGACTCCCCTCGCGAACTAGCTCCCGCCTGGCACCCGATAGGCGGGGTGGCAGGGGCCCCCCAGGGACTATAGACGAGACGACTAACCGGTAAGAATTCATGAGGGTCATCGACCATTGAGTGAACCGATACTTCACGTCCCTGGCCCGACCTGGAGGTTCTTCAGAGCAAGGCTCCTTGGGTTGCTGTTTGGCCTTGGCCATGGCCGGGATCCCGCTGGGAGGGACTCGCTGCGTGCGCTGGTGGAGCCTTGCCGTGGGCGTGCGTGCGTGCGTGGACTGGCGTTTGCTTTCGCCCCCTTTTCTTAGCACTGCTGGGCGCTCTGCTGACTCAGGGCGGCCTGTCCAGGGCTGACTTGCCAACCGTTGGCCTCTACCCTGGAGCTGGCTCTCCCCAGCCAAGCTTTGGCCAGGCTGGGAGGAGAGCGTGCTCTGGGAGAGTGGGGTGGGGCACTATTTGAAACCCAAGGGGGTGGGCACCCACTGAGTCGGGAGGGGAAGAGCCCCTCTGTGAGCCCTTTCGGGCAGAACCTGGCCCCACCCTCTCACCTGCCTGGAAGGCAGGAGGCGTGGCCAGGGCTATAAAGAGCCAGCCCAGAGCTCAGTAGGGGTCCAGCACGCAGAGGAGGCAGGTGTCTGCTCTGTGCTTCCGCACCTGCCCGAGACTGAGGAGTGGCCTGGACTGGCAGCCTGGCTGGAGCTGACAAGCCCCATCCAGCCGGTGGCCCTGCCGGAGACCCAGGTAACCACGGAGGGGGGAATGGAAGTAGCCCGGGGACAGCTGGCCATGGGTTAGCAGGGTCACAGCACGGTCAGTGTGTTGCGGTCTGGAGCTCTGCTGCCGTTAGGGCCCTGGGCTGGGACGCAGTGGAGTGGGCGGGCCTGAGTCCCCCCTGCCACCCAACCCCTGGGGGGCAGTCTTGCCCCTTCGCTGCCTCAGGAGAGCTGCCTAGTACCTTGGATCCCCCCCCTCACTGACCTGGGAGGGGAAGAGCCCCGGATGCCTACTGAGAGGAGAAGGGAACCAGTAAACTGCAAACCTCCCTTCACTCGGTGTTGGGTGCCCTTCTGTGCCTCAGTTTCCCCATCTAGGTATGGCTGATCCCAGCTTGTAAAGCACATTGGGATCCAGAGGCAACAAGTGCAGCCAAGTTACCACTCCTCCTCCCCCCGAGGATGACCTGATGTTTCGTGGGGCTTTCCCCAGGTGTGGGAACAGGGATTTCTGTGTCTCGCTCTCTCCGCCCTCAGATCCTTGGCTGGGGGGGGGGGCGAAAGCTCCAGGAAATGGCCTGCTACAGCCTGTCTGGTCAGTTTCCCCTCTAGGCCGGTGCTCCCCGTCCCGTTCACGGCTGTTTTCCGGTCCTGTGGGTGGTGCATCCTGTTACTGCCTTGGGACACAGCCCAGCCTAGGCCCAGCACCCTGACGTTTCCCTCTCGTCCAGGCCGGCTGGCGGGAGGGGCTGCTGCTGGTGTTTGGGAGAGCTGGGCAGCTTCTCTGGGAAGGGGGAGGGAAGGTGAGAGGAGCCCCCTGAAGTAACTTCCCTGCCTTTCCCTCTTAGCTCAGTGGGGACTCGGCGCAGGCCTGCGTGGGGCCGAGCACTCCGGGGGGAGCAGGGAAGCCCCAGGCAGGGAGAAGGGGTTGTGAGATGGATGGCAGGTGCAGGGGGGGGGGCTCTCTTGGTTCCTCGCCGTGCACAGGGCCTGCCGAAGTCAGGAGCCAGTGGCTGGCCTTGAGCGTGGCTGGGGAGTCCGCTGTGGGCTCGTGGGTGCGCAGGGGAGTCCGCCGGCCGCCTGCAGGGAGGGGTGAGCGGGGGCTGCGCTCTGCCTTCCCCTGAGAGCAGCCTGCTCGCCACCAGGTGCTGACTGGCAGCCCGAGGCTGGGACGGCTCCGGGCCTGGGGGCAGGACCCTCCTGCTGTTCCTCCTGGATACAGCAGCAGTCTAGCAACCCGCCCATGCTGGGAGTGCATCCCCCCACCCGGATCCCTGCCCGGGAGCCACGCCCTGGCTGGCTCTCCCATCATGCAGCCACCGAAACGCCCTTTTCCTAGAAACATCCCAGCATCGGCCTGCCTCCGTGCAGCGACGGCCCTTTGCTCTTCGGGCTAAAGGGCTCTGAAAATGGTCTGTGCACAAAGTAGCAATTGGCCAGCTGGCCCTCTTCCCCTCCCCCCCCCCCCCCCCTTGCTGCCTCTTATCTTATGGAGGCAGCAAAGGGGGGGGGGGATGTCAACTAGTCAAAAAAATTTCCAGTATGCAAATGCTTACCCTGTAGTCGACTAGTCTGTTACATTCTTATCTGCTGCAGTGCCGCCTGGGACGCTGGAGAGGCACGCAGCGGGATAGAGCTTGAGCGGAGAGGCACCAGGCGGGGGGTGCTCTCACTGCCCTCCATTGGGGGTGAACATGGGCTGAGCCAGGTTTGTGTCTGCCCCGACCCACAGGGCAGAGCTTGGGCGGCTGCGGGGCCGTGAGAACTGCTGCGTGGCACAGACCCTGCTCCCGTGCCTGCTGGGCCAGCCATGCCCCGCCTGCGGAGCCAGATCCTGCCCTGGGCACTGCTGGGCGCGCTGACCCTGGGCCTTCTGTACCAAGCCAGGACCTGCAGCCGGGGGAGCTTCCTAAATTTTTTCTCCAGGTAACCACCAGCCGCTCCCCCTCGGCTCTCCCACGGCACTGGGAAGGCGACGCGGTCCCTGTGCTCGGCATGTGGACTCCAGCGAGGGGAGCGGCAGCAATGCCTGGCCAGGGTGCCGAGGGCTCTGACTTCCCGGCGGGGGGGATTTCCCTGCCTTGGGGACTCTGCTGAGCTGCCCCTGCCAGCGCCGTCGTCATCTCCACCCAAATCACATCTTGGTGCCAGTCTTGTCCTTGGCAGGCAGGATAATGATTAACAAACCCGGGGACCTTCCCCACGCCATGGCTTCCCCCTCCCCCTGCACGGCTTTCCCTCTCCTTGCAAATGCCTTAACATGAAGCAGATCCTCTGGGCGGGGCCCGGGCCAGAGGCACTGGGGAGCAGACCCTGAGGGGGAGTGCAGAGCAGGAGAGTTTTGCTTTATGAAGTAAGCCACCAGCTCCTTGTGTGCGCTCGCCCACCGCCCCGAACGGCAGCTGGGGGTGAAGCAGTTACAGGTTTGCAGGGCAGGGGCTCCAGAATTCCAGCTCCTCGTTTAGGGGAGCAGCGGCCCTGGCAGGGGGTGGGGCGCCACAGGCCCCTGCACCCCCTTCTGTCTGCCCTACAGAGCCAGATGCGATCCCGACTCCCCTGGCCTGCCTGGGCCCCTCCCTGCAGTTGCGCTGGGCCCTGCTGCCTCTGGATTAGCTCTGGTCTCTGGCCCAAGCTATAATCCTCCCTTAAAACAGTGACTGGGCTCGGGGATCGCCATGGTGCTAGTGGGGGCCGAGTCTGTGTCTCCGTGGTTAAGGGCGGAGCAGGCCAAGCTGTGGCGATGTGCCCCTGTGATGGACCGGGCCAGGTCTGGGCATGGCTGAGGGCGTCCGCTCAGGGCAAATTGCTCAAACTAGGGCCTCCTTACAGCCCCAGAATGGAGACCTTCCCAAATAGGCCACAAACCAGTCCCACCGAGCGCTTCAGCTTCCAATCTGTCCAGCCAGAAACCTCACAAGCAAAACCCCTCTGACACCCCAGCTCTCCTCGTGCCCCAAAAAGCCCCGGGCCTAACACTCAGGTGAGGGGTCTAGAACCCAATCACACCTACCCCTAGCGGGTTCTTCCCGTTCCAAGAAACCAGCCACAGTTCCGATCAATTTACACTCTGGATCTTACCCACAAGATCACGCTGAGCCAGTCCTTTACAATCTACAATCGAAAGGTTTATTACTGAAAGAAAGAAAAGCCTGAGAGTAAGGTTGTTAAGGAGAATACATTACATGCATCGAATCACCCAGTTCTCGATGCAGGCTCTTAGCAGTGATATAAACTGCTATCTTAAAAGTCTCTGGTGTACATCCTATGTCAGGTTGGGTCCACTGTTCTTTCCGGCTCGTTCCCTGCAAGGCTGCAGCTGGGATCAGGAGCTGAACTCAAGACAAGATGGAGGGTGCCAGATGGCACTTATGTACCTCCCCTGGCATCTTCCTGGCCAGAGAAGGTCACATGGTCCAATAACCTATCCCTGTGTCCCAGGCTGGCAGCCCTTCGGCCCTGGCTGGTTTGAGGGTATCAGTCACGTTCCTGAGGTGTGTCGTGGCACCTAGAGCTTCATTGTCTCCTTGCTAATTAGCATCGTCACTGGCTGAGCATTCCTTGCCCATTGCTCTGCCTCAGACAGAGAACCTTCCAGCATCAACACAAAGAACATACTTATAACTCCACATACAGACATTCTACAAATACCTGAATAGCACATACAGAATTAGTAGAACAGAAGCTTTCATGTGACACCTCGCATGGCCCCCTGTGTACAGATTTTTGGGAGTACTCGCACCCCAACGGGTGCCACAATGATCTGACTTCTCCCTTTACAATCCAGTAACATGACACCCCTAACACAAAATTGAGCTCTCCCTGTGCCCCAGTCAGCCCCGGGCCTAACACACAGGTGAGGGGTGTGACGTAGTGGGGGTACCTGGCTGGTTTCTATGCTGCTGGCTCTGGGGGAACCCCCACTGGCTGCCGTGGGGACCACGACCCAGCAAAACAGGATGAGTCACTATGCAAACCAGTGGCCAGACACCCCCCATGGAGAGGAACAAAGGAAGGTGGAATGCTGGCTTGGCTGGGGGGCAGGGCTGGAAGTTAGTGAGTGGGTTGCTGGCTGTCGGAGGATGGATGAGACAGCCTAGGGAGAGTAGCTGGAGTTTAGGGGCCCAGCCTCCCCCATATCAAGGGGGCCTGAGGCATCCTAGCCCAGTTCCTGTAACCAGATTACATCTGTGCTGCGCTGTGCTGGAGGAGCAATAAACCACCCTCAATTCCACTGGCTGGTGCAGTCTGTTTGTGCCATTTCGGGGTGCAGGAGACGGGGAACCCCCAACGCGCCGTCACACTGGTGTCAGGAGTGGGATGCACTGCACCCCGTGGATGAAGCTCCCAGCGGCAAGCGACAAGGCGCAGTAGAAGCAAGAGCCCTGGAGCCAGGCGTGCTGGAGACAGAGCGAAGCGGTTCCTGGGAATCGTGGGGCGCTGCAGCACTAGACTGGTGAGTCTGCACCGAGGGGCCCAGCGGGCAGATGGCCTACGCCCGACTATTGAAGGCAGAGCTGGTGGGGCTGTGCAGAGAGAGGGGCTTGCCTGTGCAGAAAGCAACCAAGGCCCAGCTGATTACCCAGCTGGAAGAGAATGACCAGCCACAGGGCCAGGATCTTGTCCCCAGGGGAAGCAGCCAGACCCCCCCTGAGAGTGTGTCAGGCTCAGAGAGGGGGAGGAGCGCTGGAACCCAACGGAGAGATGAGACAGCGTCTCCCGGGAGGCCTGCAAGCCGTAGCCCATCTAGGGCAGGGGCCAGCCCAGCGGAGCTGCGGCGGCTGGAGATCCAGCTGCGGATCAGGGAATTGGAAGTAGAGGACCGAGAAAGGGAGCGCCAAGATCGAGAGAGGCAGCGACAGCATGAGCTGGCCATGGCAGAGCGGAGAACCGGCGGGGCACCGGCTGCGCCAAGTGCGGATGAGCCCCAAGGTCCCAGGACTGCCAGACGCTTGGAGAGGCTCGTGGTGGCCCAATTGAAGGACATGGGTGACATAGACGGGTTCCTCAGTGCCTTTGAGAGGGCCTGTGGACTGCAACGGGTCCCCCCGGCTGACTGGCTGCAGGAGCTCGTCCCCGCACTGAACCAGGAGGCGGCCGGAGTGCTCAGTCAGCTGGAGAACCTACAGCCAGGGGATTACAACCGAGTCAAGGAGGCCCTGCTGCACAAGTTCGGGCTGACCCCCGAGATGTACAGGAAGAAGTTCCGGGGGGTACAGAAAGGGCCACGGGAGACCTATGTGGATCTGGCCTCCCGCCTGGCGCAATACTGCCGCAAGTGGGTGTCTGGAGTCGGAGCCCAGACCGCAGAGGAGCTGCTCAAGCTGGTCATGATGGAGCAGTTCTATGAAGCGTGCCCACCCAAACTGAGGCTGTGGCTCAAGGACCGGAGACCAGAGAACCCCCAGGAGGCCGGGAGACTGGCGGACGAGTTCACGGAGAGCCGGTCCGGGTGTGAACGGGAGTCCCGGAGAGAGAGGGAACCGCGCAGAGACCGGATCTCGGCTGAGCGACGGAGGGAGTCAACTACGGGGCGAGACCAAGGAACAGGTCGTCTGCGCCCCAGAGAACCAGCCAGGGCCTGGACAGAGACAGCCCAAAGCCTAACTTGCCATCGCTGTGGGCAAAAAGGCCACAAGAGGGCTCAGTGCACCAGGTCCCAGGACCGGGGACTTTCCAGGGTTAACTGGCTGGGGCGGGGGGAAGGGCAGGCTGCCCCAGAGGCAGGGGCTGGCAGGCAAACCTCAGCTCAGAGAGAGGGGAAGGATGCTCAGTGCACCTCCCCTGGGAGGTCTGATTCTCAGGAGGCGGATTTCTCCGTGTACCGGGTGGGGGCAGGACGGCCCCTGCGGAGCGAGGGCCTCATACCCCTGGAGGTGGATGGTAGGAAGGTGACGGGCTTCTGGGACACGGGGGCGGAGGTGACTCTGGCCCGATCCGACATAGTGGCCCCGGAGCGGATACTACCCCACGCGCAGCTGACCCTGAAGGGCATAGACGGGTCCCCGTTTAAGGTGCCTGTAGCCAGGGTGCATCTGAAATGGGGGGCCAAGGAGGGCCTCAAGGAAGTGGGGGTGCACCCGCACTTGCCCACCGAGGTGCTGATGGGGAATGACCTAGAGGAGTGGCCCCATGAATCCCAGCGGGCTCTAGTCACTACCCGGAGCCAGAGCCAGCGGGGGGCTGACAACGTGGGTCCAGGGAAGGACTCCTGGCAGCGTCCTCAGGGTCCCATCCCAGTGGACACGGGGTCCAGCCAGGCTGGGACTCCGGACCTAGGCAGAGGTGGGGGACAGGTCCCGATCCCTGCCTCAGCAGCTGAATTCCAGGCTGAGGTGCAGGCAGACCCCTCCTTGCAGAGGCTGAGGGACCAGGCTGGCCTCCATGCAGCTCAGCCCCGGGGGAGAGGTGGCCAGGAGAGATTCCTGCGGGAGCGTGGGCTCCTGTTCCGTGAGTGGCTCCCCCCCAGGAAGGCGAGGGCATGGAGGGTAGAGCGGCAGCTGGTCGTCCCCCGAAAGTATCGCCTCAAGCTGCTGTATTTGGCCCACGATTCCCCCGTTGGGGGCCACCGGGGGATCCGGAGCACCCGGCTGAAGCTGCTCCAGCACTTCTATTGGCCGGGAATCTTTACAGCCGTGCAGCGGTACTGCCGGTCCTGTGACTCCTGCCAGAGGGGCGGGAAGGCCCAAGACAGGAGGAAAGCGGCTTGGGGGTCTCTACCCCAGATAGACCCTCTGGGATGGCTGAGAGAGTTATGGGAGGGGAAGACCTCCCTGGATGGAGCTTCGGGGGTGGAAGCTGCCCTGGTTGTCCAGAGAAGGCTCGCTGGGCTCATGGCCCCGGCCCGAGAGACCCTGGCCAGAGATCAAGGCCAGCGGAAGGGGGGGTGTGACCCCCGAGGACAGGCCTGTGCCAGTCGCCCTGGAGCGGGGCGGCGAGTGGACAGAGGGAAGCCAGCTCATGTGGGGCCTTGCCACGGCCGGCCTGAGTCAAGGGGAGCACCCATGTCCCCAGGGCGGGTTCCCACGCAGAGGACCCGAACTTCCCTAGGTCACGAGCGGAGTGACCCTGCTCAGTTCGCTCTCGGAGGGGGGAGAACTGTGACGTAGTGGGGGTACCTGGCTGGTTTCTATGCTGCTGGCTCTGGGGGAACCCCCACTGGCTGCCGTGGGGACCACGACCCAGCAAAACAGGATGAGTCACTATGCAAACCAGTGGCCAGACACCCCCCATGGAGAGGAACAAAGGAAGGTGGAATGCTGGCTTGGCTGGGGGGCAGGGCTGGAAGTTAGTGAGTGGGTTGCTGGCTGTCGGAGGATGGATGAGACAGCCTAGGGAGAGTAGCTGGAGTTTAGGGGCCCAGCCTCCCCCATATCAAGGGGGCCTGAGGCATCCTAGCCCAGTTCCTGTAACCAGATTACATCTGTGCTGCGCTGTGCTGGAGGAGCAATAAACCACCCTCAATTCCACTGGCTGGTGCAGTCTGTTTGTGCCATTTCGGGGTGCAGGAGACGGGGAACCCCCAACGCGCCGTCACAAGGGGTTATAGAACCCAATCTCACCTACCCCGAATGGGTTCTTCTGGTCCCAAGAAACCAGCCACAGATCCCAATTAATTTACACTCTGGGGCTGCGTCTAGACTGGCGTGATTTTGCAGAAATACTTTTAACGGAAAAGTTTTTCCATTAAAAGTATTTCTGCAAAAGAACGTCTAGATTGGCACGGATGCTTTTGCGCAAGAAAGATCCGATGGCCATTTTAGCTATCGGGCTTTCTTGCGCAAAAAATTAAGGTGCCTTGCACAAGAGGGCTTATCCCTGAGCGGGAGCGTCAAAGTATTTGCACAAGAAACACTGAATTCTTATATTAGAACGTCAGTGCTCTTGCGCAAATTCAAGCAGCCAGTGTAGACAGCTGGCAAGTTTTTGCGCAAAAGTAGTCACTTTTGCGCAAAATCTTGCCAGTCTAGACACAGCCTGGATCTTACCCACAAGATCACGCTGAGCCAGTCCTTTAGAATCTACAATCGAAAGGTTTATTACTAAAAGAAAGAAAAGCCTGAGAGTAAGGTTGTTAAGGAGAATACATTACATGCATCGAATCACCCAGTTCTCGATGCAGGCTCTTAGCAGTGATATAAACTGCTATCTTAAAAGTCTCTGGTGTACATCCTATGTCAGGATGGGTCCACGGTTCTTTCCGGCTCGTTGTTCCTGCAAGGCTGCAGCTGGGATCAGGAGCTGAACTCAAGACAAGATGGAGGGTGCCAGATGGCACTTATGTACCTCCCCTGGCATCGTCCTGGCCAGAGAAGGTCACATGGTCCAACGACCTATCCCTGCATCCCAGGCTAGCCGCTCTTTGGCCCTGGCTGGTTTGCAGGTATCAGTCACGTTCCTGAGGTGTGTACTGGCACCTAGAGCTTCATTGTCGCCTTGCTAATTAGCATCGTCACTGGCTGAGCATTCCTTGCCCATTGCTCTGCCTCAGACAGAGAACCTTCCAGCATCAACTCAAAGTACGTACTTATAACTCCACATACAGACATCATACAAGTACCTGACTAGCACATACAGAATGGCTGTGTCTAGACTGGCATGAGTTTGTGGAAATACTTTTAATGGAAAAGTTTTTCCGTTAAAAGTATTTCCGCAAAAGCGCGTCTAGATTGGCACGGATGCTTTTGCGCAAAAAGTGCTTTTGTGCAAAAGCATCCGTGGCCAGTCTAGATGCGATTTTGCGTAAGAAAGCCCCGATCGCCATTTTAGCCATTGGGGCTTTTTTGCGCAAAACAGTTCTTCCCTGTCTACACTGGCCCTCTTGCGCAAGCGGGCTTTTTCCCGAGCAGGAGCGTGAAAGTATTTGCGCAAGAAGCACTGATTTTGTACATTACAAAGTCAGTGCTCTTGCACAAATTCAAGCGGCCAGTGTAGACAGCTGGCAAGTTTTTGCGCAAAAGCATTTTGTGCAAAATCTTGCCAGTCTAGATGCACCACGCAGTAGAACAGAAGCTTTCATGTGACACCTCAAATGGTCCCCTGTGTACAGACTTTTGGGGCATACCCCCCCCATCAGTACAACAATGATCTGGCTTCTCTCTTTACAATCCAGTAACGTGACAGCCTTCTGCCCCCTTGTGTGTGTGCCACTCTAGGCTGGGGAGCAGCTCTCCTTGCTCCAATCCTGCCCTTCTCCCCTGCCCCACGGGGGCCAGTTCCAAGCCCACATGCCCCAGGAGGGTGCAGGGGTCCGGTCTGTGCAAACTCTGGGCTTTAAGCCTGGGGGCAGGTGATGGGCAGGAGCAGGTGGGGGTGGGAACGGGGGCAGAGCCTCCTTTTAATGCCCTGTTGGTTCCTGCATAGCTGCCCTCTCAGAGTGCCACGGGCTGTCCCCTCCGCAGGTGCCACCCTGTAGCTAGCCAGGGGGTGGGGGGAGTCCTAGCCTCAGGGGCTGAAGGTGCAGCCAGAAGCAGCAGGGCCCAGCACCCTCGGGGGGATCCTCCCCGCAGGAGGGGTGCCTTGCTGGGCCGAGTGGGAACGTGCCATCAAATTCTCCTTTTCCCCCACAGGGACCCTCGTGGAGTTCAGCAGCCCAGTGTTAGCACAGTGACAGTGACCCAGACGGGCCCCCAGGCCCCCGGCCCCACGCTGCCACTGTTCTTGGGGGACGAGTATGGCCGGGACACAACGTACCAGAACTCGGTATGTGCCCCGGCGAGGGGGCGGCTGCTGGGCTGGGTCAGCCAGGGGTAGGGTTGCCAGGTGTCCAATATTCACCCGGACAGTCTGGTATTTTCGCCTCCTGTCCGGTAAAAAAATTCAGAGACTACTGGACCCCTCAGATGTCCAGTATTCTCTGAATTTTCCCCCGGCCAGGAGGCGAAAATGCTGGACACCTGGTAACCCTACAAACACTCAGCGCCCAGACTCCCTGCCTCCCAACCCCCCACATCACCAGCCCCCCTATCCCAGCCCCCATGCTTACCTGGTTCCCCAAGGCTGCTGGCACAAACTGGCTGCTGGCCAAGAGACCTAGGGGAAGCAATGACTCCCCTGGGTCTTAGTGCTCAACCGCTCCCCTGTTCCTATCCCTGCACTCACTCTTAAAGGGGACATGCTGTTTTAATGCCGGTTTATTAATAAGTCCTTGGAGTCCTTTTTTTTTTTTTTTTTACTCAACAACTTTGGTCCTTCTCCCCCCCCCCCCTTTTTTTTCCCTTCAAGAGAATTTTTTCCCTGTGATTTTTTTTTTTTGTGGGGGGAGGGGGTTTGGTATTTTTGTTTCAACCATCTGGCAACCCTAGCCAGGAGGGTGGCGGGGGGAGCAGCCCAGGCCTCCAGTGCTGTTGGGGCAGGGAAGTGTCTTGGCCTCCCAACGCAAACAGCCAGAGGGGGCCGGCCCCAGGGTCTCCTCGCCACGCGGGGGCACCCGGCTACTGGTGCCGTGGCGTGGCCTCCCTGGGGGCAGGCCGAGGGGAAGCTGGCCTGGCTGTGGAGGGCAGTCCATGCGCGGATCCCTGGGGCCTCTGGCCCTGCTCCACTGGATGGCAGGACAGCGGGGGGGGGGGGCTCCAAACCTTGGATGTGTCCCTGGAGGGGGAGAGTCACTGCCCGCTTGCACGCGGGAGAGTTCGGGAGAGTTGTGCAGCAAGGTCCATGCCCTGCTCCTGCCCCCCCTTCGGTGTCCTCTTACGCTGCTCCCAGGGCCGGCCCGAGCTCCCCCGCGTCGCTGTCCAAACCAGGGGCCTCCTGGCTGTGCCTAGTGCCGACTCTTGAGCTGGGCTCAGAGACGCTGACTCCCCTCCCCCTTTCTTCTGGGAGCCCCCCCCCGGGTGCGGCCACCTGGCTCTTCCTCATGGCCCGCCCCTCGGGTGTTGCTTTGTCAGGGGTGCCCCAGCGCCCTCAGGAAGCGGATTGCAGGCACCGAGTTCAGCAGCATCTTTCTGGAGGCCGTCCCGGTGCTGCAGTGGGCCCGGCATGCCCAGCCGGCCGAGTACCGACGCCTGCAGCGCTACGGGGGGGCCCACGGCTGGCACGAGGTCGACTGGCCCGGTGAGACCTCGCTCGCGGGGGGCGGGGGGAGTGGCAGACGGGGCCGGGGAGCCGCTGGCTGTCGCCCTCAGAGCCGAGCGTGGCCTCCTGCTCCCGGGAAGGCCGGGTCCTGGCGCTGCCCCGGGGGTGACATGCGCCTCTCGGCGGCGGCACTGCTCTGCCGCGTGGGGAACAGGGTAGGTCTCTCGCTCTCCAGCCCAGCTGACATGGGGAGCCCCTGGAGCACTCCGGCTGGGCTCCCACTGTGCCAGGCAGGCAGGCTCCCCGGGGCAGCAGTTCTAGCCTGCCGGGCCCGTCGCCCGCTCCCTGCCCCTGGCTCACCCCCTGCCCCGCTTGGTTCTAGTTGTGAGGGACTCGCTGACCCTCCTCAACACGTCGGCCACTGGGCGCATGTTCGATGCCCGCCCCGGCACCGCCTGCATCCGCTGCGCTGTGGTGGGCAACGGAGGAATCCTCAACGGCTCCCGCGTGGGGGCCGCGATTGACCAGCACGACTACGTCTTCAGGTGAGAGCTCGCCTGGGCAGCACAGCTGGGGGGGTCGTACCTGCCCCAGGTGACAGGCCCCCCCTGCCACAGGGCGCAAGGGGAGGTACGTGGGGTGACGTCGCCCCCTGCTGGCCTCCCAGGGACGTACCTGTACTGGGGATGACAGGCCGTGGGTATCACACCTACCCCTGAGTGACAGCGCCCCCTGCTGGCCTCCCAGGGATGTACCTGTACTGGGGATGACAGGCTGTGGGTATCGCACCTACCCCCGAGTGACAGCGCCCCCTGCTGGCCTCCCAGGGACGTACCTGTACTGGGGATGACAGGCCGTGGGTATCGCACCTACCCCCGAGTGACAGCGCCCCCTGCTGGCCTCCCAGGGACGTACCTGTACTGGGGATGACAGGCCGTGGGTATCGCACCTACCCCCGAGTGACAGCGCCCCCTGCTGGCCTCCCAGGGACATACCTGTACTGGGGATGACAGGCCGTGGGTATCGCACCTACCCCCGAGTGACAGCGCCCCCTGCTGGCCTCCCAGGGACGTACCTGTACTGGGGATGACAGGCCGTGGGCATCGCACCTACCCCGGGTGACAGCCCCAGTGACACGCAGACCCTGAGTGCACTGACTCATGCAAGGATCCCCTGACATTTGCGTGAAGGCCCAGGACTGGGGCTGTAGCATGCGTGCCTCAGGCAGCGCAGCCAGAGTGCCCTGGGGGCAGGCTGGCTGGTGGCAGAGCCCCGGGGCTGGGGGGCGACTCGCCTGAGCATTCCCCGTTGTCAGGCAGGCACGCGCTGCCCCCATCGTCCACTGCTTCACGCCTGGTCCCCTGGGCCGGGGACTCCTTTTCAGCCCTTGCTGGAGAACTCTTGCAGCAAGGCCGGGTCCCTCTGCCTCCGGCAGCCCCGGGGCATTCTGGGAGCACGCTCTCCAGCCGTGAAGAACGTCTCTGTGGCCAAAGCAGCCTTATGGCTGTGCCGGTTTGTTGGGTCTCTGCCCCCAGAGCAGCCTGAAGGGCTGACGCTCCCCTCCCCTCCCCTCCCCACAGGGTCAATGGGGCCATCACCAAGGGCTTCGAAAGGGACGTGGGCCGCAGGACCTCCTTCTACGTCTTCTCCACGAACACCATGAGGAACTCACTGAATAGCTACGCCGGAGATGGCTTCCACCAGCTGCCCCAGGCTCCGGTGAGGCCACGGGCCTGCCCATGGCCATCACGTGCTGGCAGCCAGGGTCGCTTGGGTGTCTGTGCATCGTGAGCAGAGAGGCAAAGCGACCTAGTGGATAGAGCACTGGCCTGGAATGCAGGATACTGGGGCCCCTGCCTCTGATCTACTGGGAGACCATGGGCAAGTCCCTCATGCCCCGTGCTTCGATTTCTCCATCTCCACGATGGGGAGAATGATCCCGAGCTGCCTTGTAACGTGTTGTGAGAGCTACAGATGAACACTGCCGTGTTATTAATGTTATCCCACACGGCTCTGCTCATGCCCCACCTCACAGCCCCTCAGCTATTCCAGCTGGGGCTCCCCACTCTGGCTCTGCCCCACACCCCACAGCCCCTCAGCTATTCCCGCCAGGGCTTCCTGCTCTGCCTCTTCCCCCCCCCCCCCATCCCACAGCCCCTCTGCTATTCCAGCAGGGGCTCCCTGCTCGGCTTCTGCTGATGCACCTCAATATTAGCCCATCCTGAGCTCAGGCTCTCGGGTGCATGGAGCAGCAGGAGCCAGCTCGGTGCCGGGGTGGCCTGGACTCTCCCAGCTAAGGATGTTAATGCGGTTAATTGACTAGTCGATTAGTTGATGGAATTTCCGTCGACTAGTCGATAGGCACGTCCACATTCCTCCTTTGAAATGTACAAGAGCCCCCACTGGGCCCCCGCTGGGACTCTTGTACATTTCCAAGCCATGGAGCCCGGGACTCCCGCTGACCCCAGGCTCCATGCTATACTGCATACCGCTAGGAGTCCGGGGTCAGCTGAGGCCTTGACCCCAGGCTCCACGCAGCACTTCCTTGGAACCTGCCGTGGGTTCTGGGGAAATGCTGCATGGAGCTCGGGATCAGCTGGGGGAGTCCCCAGCTGACCCCGGGTTCCACTGCCCCTTTGAAATGCCAGAAGTGGTGTTTCAAAGGGGCAGCTGCCATGGAGCCCGGGGTCAGCTGGGGACTCCCCAACTGACCCCGGGTTCTGGGGAAATGCCGTGCGGAGCCTTGGGGGTGCGGTGCTGCCACTTTGAAGTACCCCTCCCCCCCTTTGCTGAATCTTATCTTGTAGAAGCAGTGGGGGGGGGGTTGGAATCGACTAGCTGACTAGTCACAAGACTATCCGATAAGCAAATGTTTATGGGATAGTCGACTAGTCTTTAACATCCCTACTCCCAGCCCCGGCCGAGGGCAGCTGCCTCCTCACCCCCCCCCCCCCCGCTCAGGCAGCAGCAAGCGAGGAGCCCAGCCAAGGGCTCCGTGGGGCGGGGAAGGCAGTGCTGTGCTGGGGGCCCAGCCCGGCTTGATGGTCGGCGTGTTCGCTGCCACAGGAAACCAGGTACATCTTCCTCCCAGACCACGACCGCGACTACCTGCTGCTCCAGGCGGCCCTCACCCACTGCCCTGTTGACAGGGGCCCCGACAAGGGTGCCAGGTGAGTCTCGGGCCAGGGAGGTAGGTGCACAGCAGCCCACAGTGTGACTGGTGGTGCGGGGTTTGCTCCAGAGATCTGTGCGCGCCGCCCTCCCCACACAGGGTGCCGGGGGCCCGCCAGCCCCATAATGCCTGGGAATTGGGGGCCAGGCACCTGGACGAGGCGGTGTCTGTGATGGGGCTCACTGAGGGGGGCGCCCATGAGTCTGCGTGCCCAGCTTTTCGGAGCTCCTGAACAAAGCTTGTTGTGGGTGAATCTCCTTTAGCCACAGAACGGGCAGGGGGCCCGGGGTAGGACAGGAGGCTTGGAGTAGGGGGCCCGGGGCAGGGCAGGGGGCCCGGGGTAGGACAGGGGGCTTAGGGTAGGGGGTCCGGGGAGGGGCAGGGGGCTCGGGGTAGGGCAGGGGGCTTGGGGCAGGGGGTCCGGGCAGGGGCAGGGAGCCCGGGGAGGGGCAGTCTCTGTGGAGACTCTTGAGGCCAAGAGGAGCGTGCCAAGGCCTGGTGGTCTCGGCTAGGGGTCCAGTGTAGACCCGGAGGGGCTCCTGGCAGAGCACAGGGGCCTGCTTAGCACAAGCGCAGAACCAAGCTTCCTTGCCGGGGGGCGCTGGGGTCCGGTCACGCTCGGTGGGAGCAGCAGCCGGTTTGGGCACTGCTGTGGCTCAGGAAAGGGACCCCGCCCGTTCCTTGTCGGTGGGAGGGCTCTGGGTCTCTGCGAGACCCGTGGAGCTGGGGAGAGGGCGGACGCGAGCGGGGTGGGGGCCTGCCCGTGGGCAGTTCCTTTGGGCCGGGGGGCGTTTCGCAGACCAGCTCTCGTCTCCTCCCCGCAGGCCGGAGCAATTCTTCGGGGAAGACCTGAGGGCGGAGAAGTTCAAGATGTTGCACCCGGATTTTATCCGCTACCTCAGGAACCGGTAAGGATCTGCGGGGAGCCTCGGGCTGCCAGCGCCTGCCCTGCTGGGAGGAGGGCTGAGTCCAGGCCCCTGCCGCCCCCAGAGCCCTCGAGCGCTGCAGAGATGGTGCCGTCGCTTCCGGGGAGGCCAGGAGAGAGCCCCTTGGGGGGCTGGGCTGGCTGGTTCCCACAGGAGACGGGGAACTGCAGCCGGGGGAGCCCTCTGGCAGGGCCCGTTGGTGGGACGTGCCAGGCAGGTGGATTTCCCGTGCTCCGCGGGGTCAGCGCTGTCCCTTCTCTCCTCTCCCCGCTGGCAGGTTCCTTCGCTCCAGAGTGTTGGACTCTCAGTCGTGGCGGCTGTACCGCCCCTCCACCGGGGCAGTGGTGCTGCTGGCTGCTCTTCACACCTGTGACCAGGTAGGGCCGGCTGATCGCCCGCTCTGGCCACGCTGCCCTGATGGCGAGGCCGGAGGTGCCCTCTGCTGGTCACAGGGCACACGCCAGACGGCTGGTGCCTTAATGGGCTGGAGGAATGCGGGTTCCTTTCCTCGCCGGCCCCTGTGCCGGATGCCGGGAGCGACAGCACCTGTGCTGCGCTGCCTGCTTTCGGCAGGGCACCCAGCTGGCATATCCCACCTGCCCTGCTGGGCCCCCCCGTGCTGTCTGGGCCCCCGCACGCTGCTTTGGGCTGCACCCGTGGGTCCGTGCCCGCTGGCGTCTGCCCGGAGCAGGCCTGGTGCATTGGCCGCGCTGCGAGCCCCCCGGCAGCGTTGGGCTGCGTGTGCCGTTCCCTCGTCTCTGCCCCACGTGAGACACACACGGCCCCCGTGTCCAGCCGTGCAGCACTAGTGCATGGTGCTGCACGGCCGGGCTCCTGCCCTGCGCAATGGGAGCTGCCGGCGAGTCTTAGCTGCACATTCCCAGTGGCTCCAGTAATCTGCTCCCCCCTCCTGAGGAGCTGGCAAGACCTCACGAGAGGACCCCCCCAAACTTACACCCAGGATACCCCAGGCCGCGGGTTCCTTGCTCAGGCTCTGCCGCACGCCTGTTTACAGGCCTGGGGGGGGGGGGTTAGCTCTTCCTTTGGCCCTTCCCCCAGGGGGGTTTTAGGTGGGCCTGGGTCTGGCTGCTCAGGGCCCCCGGCAGGAGCCGGCTAACTCCCCATCCCCCGCAGGTGAGCGCCTATGGGTTCATCACCCCCGACTACAAGGCCTACTCGGATCACTACTTCGACCCGACGCACAAGAGCCTGGGTTTCTATTCCAACCACGACCTGCGGCTGGAGTGTGGCCTGTGGCAGAAGCTGCACCAGAGCCGGCTCCTCACGCTGTACACGAGAGGCCGTGCGGGGACCGAGCCCCCCTCCCGGGCAGTGCAAAGGGGCTGACGCGCCCGCCTCAGGTGGGGTGCTGGGGACAAGCCCTCCAATGGGTGCAAAGCCGAGGCCTAGACCTCGGGGGAGGATGAGCCCCGGCCAGCCTGTGTCTTTACGCTGGGCTCCTGCCTGGGCGGGGGGTGGAACGAGTTTGTCAGGCCTCTCCGTGGCTCCACAGCTGCGGGGAAGTGCCCGGTTGTTTGGGGAGGCGTCGTGCTGCCTTGGTCCCAGGGGGTTCCCACCTGGAACAGTCACCCCTGACTGACTATCCCTGGAACGAATCGGGGCGGTCGCCTGGGGGGGGGGGGCTGAATGCAGCTGTGGGGACCACGTATCCAGCACAGCAGCTCACAAGAAGGGGCCCGCGTGGCAGCCAGCAGAACCTTTTGCTGGGACTGGCTGAGAGCAGCCTGGGCCGGAGCGCTGCTCACTGGGTCCCCAAGGCCCTGTGCAGGGTGGCTACTCAGGGACTAGCGCTGCCGCCTGGACGCTGGCCCTCAGCTGTTGCCATAACACCGAGGAACAGGGACCAGCAGCTACCGCGGGGCTGTTTGCCGAAGGAGGACGCGGACGGGGGACGAACTCCATTTTGGGAGGTGCCATCACGAGGCGAACAGCGGATCTCCCTCCACAGGGGCAAGGGGCTCAAAGGACCCTGGGGCGCCTCCCTCTTCAGCCTTCAATCCTGCTTGTGATTTCAGAAGCGTCTTGCTCTGGCTGAAGGGCCGGGGAGGATCAGGCGACCCACCCGGACGTCGGACGTGCTCCGGAGAGTTTTAAGCCGGCAGTTTGTTCCCTGTCTAAGAGCCTGCATCCAGCGCATGGGGACTGACGCGTGTGACGGGCTTGCTGTGACCAGCCTACTCTCGGCCTTTGCTTTCCTTTTATTAATAAACCGTCCCACGGCAGATACTAAAGGCCTGGCCCAGCAGCTCTTCTGGGTCAGATCCGAGGTATCAATTGACCTGGGATTGTGGCTGGCCCTTTGGGACTGGGAGAACCTGTCTGGAGGTGGGGGATGGGTTATAACCTCTCCCCTGTGTAAAGTGGGGCTGGATGGGGCACAGGGAACACTGGGGTGTGTGAGGGGAGGTGGGGGATGGGTTATAACCTCTCCCTTGTGTGAGAGGGGGCTGGGGGGCACAGGGAACACTGGGGTGTCTGAGGGGAGGTGGGGGATGGGTTATAACCTCTCCCCTGTGTGAGGGGGGTTGGGGGGCACTGGGGTGTGTGAGGGAAGGTGGGGGATGGGTTATAACCTCTCCCTGTGTGAGGGGTTTGGGGGGCACAGGGAGCGCTGGGGTGTGTGAGGGGAGGTGGGGGATGGGTTATAACCTCTCCCCTGTGTGAGGAGGGTTGGGGGGCACAGGGAGTGCTGGGGTGTGTGAGGGGAGGTGGGGGGATGGGTTATAACCTCTCCCCTGTGTGAGGAGGGTTGGGGGGCACAGGGAGCACTGGGGTGTGTGAGGGGAGGTGGGGGGATGGGTTATAACCTCTCCCCTGTGTGAGGGGGGTTGGGGGGCACAGGGAGCGCTGGGGTGTGTGAGGGGAGGTGGGGGGATGGGTTATAACCTCTCCCCTGTGTGAGGGGGGTTGGGGGGCACAGGGAGCTCTGGGGTGTGTGAGGGGTTTTGTTGTGTGACTCCTTGCTGGCCAGAGTGGCGGCTCTGGGGCTGGTTTGGGGCCTTACGGGGCGGACCCCAGGCTGGGGCTGGAAGTAGCCTTGTTTCCAAGCACTTTGCCCTGAGCTGACCCACACAGCGGTGCCCCCAGACCACTGGTACATTGCACCTGCTGAGACCAGAGTTCCTGCCCCGTCCCCTCCCTCTGGGCTGCCGTGGGCTGTAGCGGGGACACGGCACCTGCCCTACAAGGCTCTTCACAGCCTCCCCCTTCAGGGAGGAGTCCCGCTGCGTCTCAGCCAGGCCTCTCCAATCCAGGGCCGGAGCCGCCGCGCTGGGAATCGCTCCAGGGCTGTGACCTCGGCACAGGCGCCTGCCCGCCCCTTCTCTGGGCGTCCTTTTCAAATTCCTCTTGGCGCAAGATCATCCTACAGCGAGGCCGTGTGGTCTCCGTCAGCCTCCCCATCCCACTGGGGTCGCCTCTCCCTCGGGCCAGCTCCTTCCCTGGCTCCTCGTGTCTCTCTGGTCCGTCCTCGCCAGCCCAAGTGGCCTCAGGCCGGCCCCCCTGCACCCAGAGCTGGGCTCACGGGGCTCCGAGAACAGGCGCAGCCCAGCGTTGTTTCCAGGGCTGCCTGAAGCCCTAGCTGTCTGCCTGGTGCTGCATGCCGAAGAGGGGGGTTCTCTCCCTGGGCCCGGAGCCCGGCCTCCTGGCTTCTCTCTGCTGCGACTTGCCCTCTGCCCGGCTGCGGCCCCGAACCCTGGGGCCAGCAGGAATACCCGGCTGCAGGGAGGGGCCGGGGCCCAGCACGAGTTCTTCCCCCTGCCCCGAGCTGGGCCAGCATCACCAGGCGAAAGCAGAGGGCTTGGCCACAGGAGGGCTCTCTGGAGAGATTCTTTATTTGGAGCGTCACCTCGTGCAGGAAAGGGACACGCTCCATGCGAGCGGCACTAGGGCTGCGGTCCAGGCGCGGAGGCTGCAACCGGGGGCTTTCTTTGCTCCCCCCTCCCTACTCGCGCGAGAGCAGCTGCTGCATGTGGCAGGCGGCCCCAGGGGCCGGGGCAGGGGCCAACTGGTCCTTCTCAGGGCAGAGAGCAGCCAGCTGGCCCTGGGCACGGTGCTGGACTCAGGAGCAGGGGGAAGGGAAGCAGGCGGGCCAAGGCTCAAGCCGCTCTGGCGCTGGTTTTCCTCTGTCTCTGCTCCCAGCCCTGGCCAGGCTGGCCCTGATGCTCTGGGCTGGGAGGCCGGTGGGAATGCGGCACCATCCCAGGTGACCCACACGCCTGCTCTCCCCGGGAGTGGCACCAAGACCTTGCCCGGAGAGAACAAGGACTTGCCTCTACGGCCTTAGCGGCGAGCCAGCTGGCTGTTCGCTCATGCAGCAGCGCGGGGCTGGGAACCGGTTTTGGGTCCGACCCACAGTTGGGGGCTGCAAGTGAAAAGCAAAGAAACCCCCCAAACCTCGCTGACGCGGCCCTGAGAAGGAGAGAGACTCTCCCCGCACCCCCCCTTGCGCACCAGAGCCTGGGGGGGGCCTGGGCTAGGAGATTTTGTGCTCCAGCCCCACGAGAGGACGGCATGGGGCAAGGGGCTGGAGCGCCAGTGCAGGCTCCCAATGGGGCAAGGGGAGCCCTGAGCGTTGAGGGCCAGATCCAGGTAAGCTAAGGGCTGCGTCTGGCCCTCAGGCCTTAGGTTCCCCACCCCTGCGGTAGAGGCTCCTGAGGTCGCGGGTTTGATTCCCCCTGTCGGTCCCTCCTCCCTTGGCCCAGATCTGCCTCCTACCTGCTCCGGGCCTGGCATGCAGCCTGGGACCTGCCCCCCCTCCCCCTCAGGCCAGGGGAGGCCACAACCGTTCCCCTCCCTCCCCAGCCCCTTCCCCTCCACATGGGCTTCTAGGCGACAGAACAGGCAGCACAAGCGCAGTCCCGGGGCAGCCAGCGGCGGCTGCCCCCCAAGCAGGCGGCCCGGTG
Source organism: Pelodiscus sinensis (assembly GCF_052426305.1). Lineage (NCBI taxonomy): Eukaryota > Metazoa > Chordata > Testudines > Trionychidae > Pelodiscus > Pelodiscus sinensis. The sequence continues at coordinate 3,031,127 of NC_143071.1, read as the reverse complement.
CCAGGAACGGCGGCGGGGGGGGGTTGCTGCTTTTTCTCTGCCTCCTGCCTTACTTCTTGGGGATCTTCTCCTTCGCCACCAGGTCGGAGAACTCTGCACGGGGAGGAGGAAGAGGAGCGCTCGGTGTCGGGGTTTCGGGGAGGAGGCGGAGGAAGAGGAGCGCTCAGTGCCGGGGTTTCGGGGAGGAGGCGGAGGAAGAGGAACGCTCGGTGTCAGGGTTTCGGGGAGGAGGCGGAGGAAGAGGAGCGCTCAGTGCCGGGGTTTCGGGGAGGAGGCGGAGGAAGAGGAGCGCTCGGTGTCGGGGTTTCGGGGAGGAGGCGGAGGAAGAGGAGCGCTCAGTGCCGGGGTTTCGGGGAGGAGGCGGAGGAAGAGGAACGCTCGGTGTCGGGGTTTCGGGGAGGAGGCGGAGGAAGAGGAGCGCTCGGTGCCGGGGTTTCGGGGAGGAGGCGGAGGAAGAGGAGCGCTCAGTGCCGGGGTTTCGGGGAGGAGGCGGAGGAAGAGGAGCGCTCGGTGCCGGGGTTTCGGGGAGGAGGCGGAGGAAGAGGAGCGCTCGGTGCCGGGGTTTCGGGGAGGAGGCGGAGGAAGAGGAGCGCTCGGTGTCGGGGTTTCGGGGAGGAGGCGGAGGAAGAGGAGCGCTCGGTGTCGGGGTTTCGGGGAGGAGGCGGAGGAAGAGGAGCGCTCGGTGCCGGGGTTTCGGGGGGGAGGAGGAGGAGGAAGAGGAGCGCTCGGTGCCGGGGTTTCGGGGAGGAGGCGGAGGAAGAGGAGCGCTTGCTGCCGGGGTTTCGGGGAGGAGGCGGAGGAAGAGGAGCGCTCGGTGCCGGGGTTTCGGGGAGGAGGCGGAGGAAGAGGCGCGCTCGGTGTCGGGGTTTCGGGGAGGAGGCGGAGGAAGAGGAGCGCTCGGTGCCGGGGTTTCGGGGAGGAGGCGGAGGAAGAGGAGCGCTCGGTGCCGGGGTTTCGGGGAGGAGGCGGAGGAAGAGGAGCGCTCGGTGCCGGGGTTTCGGGGAGGAGGCGGAGGAAGAGGAGCGCTCGGTGCCGGGGTTTCGGGGAGGAGGAGGAGGAAGAGGAGCGCTCGGTGCCGGGGTTTCGGGGAGGAGGAGGAGGAAGAGGAGCGCTCGGTGCCGGGGTTTCGGGGAGGAGGAGGAGGAGGAAGAGGAGCGCTCGGTGTCGGGGTTTCGGGGAGGAGGCGGAGGAAGAGGAGCGCTCGGTGCCGGGGTTTCGGGGAGGAGGCGGAGGAAGAGGAACGCTCGGTGCCGGGGTTTCGGGGAGGAGGCGGAGGAAAAGGAGCGCTCGGTGCCGGGGTTTCGGGGAGGAGGCGGAGGAAGAGGAGCGCTCGGTGCCGGGGTTTCGGGGAGGAGGAGGAGGAAGAGGAGCGCTCGGTGCCGGGGTTTCGGGGAGGAGGCGGAGGAAGAGGAACGCTCGGTGCCGGGGTTTCGGGGAGGAGGCGGAGGAAGAGGAGCGCTCGGTGCCAGGGTTTCGGGGAGGAGGCGGAGGAAGAGGAGCGCTCGGTGCCGGGGTTTCGGGGAGGAGGCGGAGGAAGAGGAGCGCTCGGTGCCGGGGTTTCGGGGAGGAGGAGGAGGAAGAGGAGCGCTCGGTGCCGGGGTTTCGGGGAGGAGGAGGAGGAAGAGGAAGAGGAGCGCTCGGTGCCGGGGTTTCGGGGAGGAGGAGGAGGAAGAGGAAGAGGAGCGCTCGGTGCCAGGGTTTCGGGGAGGAGGAGGAGGAAGAGGAGCGCTCGGTGTCGGGGTTTCGGGGAGGAGGCGGAGGAAGAGGAGCGCTCGGTGTCGGGGTTTCGGGGAGGAGGCGGAGGAAGAGGAGCGCTCGGTGCCGGGGTTTCGGGGAGGAGGCGGAGGAAGAGGAGCGCTTGCTGCCGGGGTTTCGGGGAGGAGGCGGAGGAAGAGGAGCGCTCGGTGCCAGGGTTTCGGGGAGGAGGAGGAGGAAGAGGAGCGCTCGGTGCCGGGGTTTCGGGGAGGAGGCGGAGGAAGAGGAGCGCTCGGTGCCAGGGTTTCGGGGAGGAGGAGGAGGAAGAGGAGCGCTCGGTGCCGGGGTTTCGGGGAGGAGGCGGAGGAAGAGGAGCGCTCGGTGCCGGGGTTTCGGGGAGGAGGAGGAGGAAGAGGAGCGCTCGGTGCCGGGGTTTCGGGGAGGAGGAGGAGGAAGAGGAGCGCTCGGTGCCGGGGTTTCGGGGAGGAGGCGGAGGAAGAGGAGCGCTCGGTGTCGGGGTTTCGGGGAGGAGGCGGAGGAAGAGGCGCGCTCGGTGTCGAGGTTTCGGGGAGGAGGCGGAGGAAGAGGAGCGCTCGGTGTCGGGGTTTCGGGGAGGAGGAGGAGGAAGAGGAGCGTTCGGTGTCGGGGTTTCGGGGAGGAGGAGGAGGAAGAGGAGCGCTCGGTGTCGGGGTTTCGGGGAGGAGGAGGAGGAAGAGGAGCGCTCGGTGTCGGGGTTTCGGGGAGGAGGAGGAGGAAGAGGAGTGCTCGGTGTCGGGGTTTCGGGGAGGAGGCGGAGGAAGAGGAGCGCTCGGTGTCGGGGTTTCGGGGAGGAGGAGGAGGAAGAGGAGCGCTCGGTGTCGGGGTTTCGGGGAGGAGGCGGAGGAAGAGGAGCGCTCGGTGTCGGGGTTTCGGGGAGGAGGAGGAGGAAGAGGAGCGCTCGGTGTCGGGGTTTCGGGGAGGAGGAGGAGGAAGAGGAGCGCTCGGTGTCGGGGTTTCGGGGAGGAGGCGGAGGAAGAGGAGCGCTCGGTGTCGGGGTTTCGGGGAGGAGGAGGAGGAAGAGGAGCACACGGTGCCGGGGTTTCGGGGAGGAGGAGGAGGAAGAGGAGCGCTCGGTGTCGGGGTTTCGGGGAGGAGGAGGAGGAAGAGGAGCATACGGTGTCGGGGTTTTGGGGAGGAGGCGGCAGGGCTGGTGGCGCCGCAGAGGCCGGGGCGACGGCCGGTGGGACGCCAGAGGCTGCAGCTGGTCTCCTGTGCCACCCAGACAGCCCCGGGGGGCAGCGAGGGGGAGAGCGGAGTCTCCACTGACTGGCATTTCCCGCCCAGCGCTCCAGTGTGCAGCTCCACAGGGCCCACCCCAAGGAAAGGGGTCCAGGAAGCAAAGCTTGGCTACCCCGGGGCAAAAGTCCCCCTCCCCCGTGCCTGACATCCCTACCTTGGAAATCGATCCTCCCATCCCCATCCGTGTCCGCCGCCTGCATGATGGCTTCGGCCTCCTCGTCGGACAGGGGCACGGCGGGCACGGCACTGGGCACCGCCGACAGGATGTACCTGCCGGGCAGAGGGGGCAGGCTCAGGAGGAGTTTGCGGGACCCGCTCAGCCCCCCCGGAGCAGAGCTGGGGCGCGGGGCTAGGCCGGGGTGATAGTCTCGGGGAGCAGGCGTGTGCCCGGAGGTAGGGGAGGGGGTTACTTGATCTCGTTCCACTCGATGAAGCCGCTCTTGTCCTTGTCCAGGTGCTGGAAGACCTTGCGCACCTGCTCCTCCCGCTCGCTGGACGTCTGGAACTGCCGCATGTACTCGAAGAACCGGCCGTAGTTGAAGGCGCCTGCAGGCGGAAAGGTGCAGGGGTGAGCAGAGCTGCCTCCAGCCCCCCAAAGGGGCCGCAAAGCCCCAGCCCCTTGCTGCTGGCTTCCAGCCCTGCAGTCCAGCCCGGGGCAGGCGCAAATCAGCGCCCCCCGCCGGTCCCATTTACCCCTCGCCTGCCACTTTGAATGCACCCCAACCCAGGCGAGCTGGGGTTGCAACTTCTCTGGAGGATAGGGACATAATTCAAACTGACCTTAGCAAGTTAGAGAAATGGTCAGAGGGAAACAGGATGAGGTTTAATAAAGAGAAATGCAAAGTGCTCCACTTAGGAAGGAACAATCAGTTCCATACATACAAGATGGGAAGCGACTGTCTAGGAAGGAGCATGGCAGAAAGGGATCTAGGGGTCATAGTGGACCACAAGTTGAATATGAGTCAACAGTGTGATGCTGTTGCAAAAAAAGCAAATATGATTCTAGGTTGTATTAACAGGTGTGTTGTAAGCAAAACTCGTGAAGTCATTCTGCCGCTCTACTCTGCACTAGTTAGGCCTCAGCTGGAGTACTGTGTCCAGTTCTGGGCGCCACATTTCAAGAAAGATGTGGAGAAATTGGAAAGGGTACAGAGAAGAGCGACAAGAATGATTAAAGGTCTAGAGAACATGACCTATGAAGCCAGGCTTCATGAACTGGGCTTGTTTAGTTTGGAAAAAAGAAGATTAAGGGGGGACATGATAGCGGTTTTCAAATATCTAAAAGGGTGTCACAAGGAGGAAGGAGAAAATTTGTTCCTCTTGGTTTCTGAGGACAGGACAAGGAGTAATGGGCTTAAAGTGCAGCAGGGGAGGTTTAGATTGGACATTAGGAAAAAATTCCTAACTGTCAGGGTGGTCAAATATTGGAATAAATTGCCAAGGGAGGTGGTGGAATCTCCCTCTCTGGAGATATTTAAGAACAGGTTAGATAGACATCTGTCAGGGATGGTGTAGACGGAGCTTGGTCCTGCCTTGAGGGCGGGGGGCTGGACTCGATGACCTCTCGAGGTCCCTTCCAGTCCTAGGATTCTATGATTCTATGATTCTATAGCTGGGTGACCTTCCCCCCATTGCGCCCCAGGCGTGGGCCGGAGCCTGCCCCCCTCCGAGGGCGGGCCCGGCCTCGGCCCCCTCCCTACCTTGGTGTCGCATCTCCACGGGCAGCAGGTCGAGGTCCTTGTCCGTCAGCGACGTCCCCAAGGCCAGCGCCATCTGCTTGACTTGGCGGGAGAAATCCTCCATCCGGTGCCCTGGCGAGGGCAGGAGGGAGCTGAGCCACGAGCCCAGCCGTGCGCAGGGATTGGGAGCGGGCGGCTGGGGGCGTGCCCCTTTCACACCCGCGTGTGCGCCCGAGCGTGCCCGCCAGGCCTCGCCCGCAGTGCCCCGTGGCGGCCCCCGGGGGGCCACGTGTCCCTGAGGTGACGGGATCCCCGCCGTGGCATTTGAGCCCTTGCTCCAGGTGATGGGGATGCTGCTGGCTCGTTGTCATGGGGACCCTGAGGCCTGGCTTGCCTGGGCTCTTGGTGCACCCTGGGCTTGGACTCCGGCTGGACAGCCCCTGCCTGAGAGCCCCCCCAGTCAGGCTGCTTTGGAACGGCGCCAGGCCCGGGCACTTGCTTTCTGGGCCCCTCACGAAGGGAGAGCTCCTGGCATGGTGGGAGGTTCCGTTGCACTCGGGCCCTTTCACGGCACATGGGCACGACCCCCTTAGCCAGCTGGCCCCTGCCCGGCCTCCCCAGGGCCACGGCCCCCACGCAGGCCTGGTGTGTTGGTGGCACACGAACGGCCCGGCCCCCCAAGGAGCCGTTTTGTTGGCTCTGGCGTGTCCCTTTGCTCGCTGCAGCCCGGTCCAGTGGGGGCGCTCGGTGCATGCTCGGGTGTCACCGAAGGGCCCTCGCGCTGGGATTTCTACCCCGGGGCCGGAGCGGGGCGGCCCCTCGCCCACAGCGCGAGCTGGGAAAAGGACCCAGGAGTCCCAGCTCCTGACAGACCTGCTGTCCAAGTCCCCGTGTGTCCGCCCATAGGTGGGCAGCCGGCCTCAGCCCCTGCCTCTCCCGGGCCGGAAGGGGCCAGGCAGGACAGCGCCAGCTGCCGAATGCCTGCCAAGAGGCCCCTGGGTTTCTGGGGTTGGCTGTGGATGGGGGTCCCTCTGGAAGACCTTCCCCGGGACCTCACTATGGGACTGGCACTGGCTGGAATCCCTCCACCCCCCCCCCCCCACTGCTGGGAATCCCAGACCCTCCCGCTAGCTCCGGTGTTTATTTCGGGGGCGGGCAGCAGGCTCCCTCCTCCCGGCCTCGGCTGCTCCCCGGGACCCGCCGCGTGATGCGCCGCCGCTCTAGAGTTACGCGCGGCCCGGATAGTTCTGCCGTCCCAGCGGGCTCGCCAGAGCCGCCAGCAGCTATTTCTGCAGGGCTGGGGCCCGCCTGCTGGCTCCGGCCCCCCGGCTGGGCCGCCGGGCCGGGTCCCGAGCGAGCCCCGGGGCACGGGGTGACCTTTGCAAGGGGCGCGAAACCTGCCAGCGGAATCTTGGCCCCGCTGCGCCCCGTCTGACTCAGCACGAGGTGCCCCCGGGGGAAGGGCCCGGGCGGGGCGTGGGCACCAGGCCCGAGTCCTGCTGCTGAGAGCTCTGCGGGGGGCGGGGGGTGCCCCTCCGCCCCGGGCCGGCGTGGGCTGTTGTATTCGTCTGCCGCTCCCCCTGGGGGCTCCTGCATTGTGTTAATGGAGAGTCCCACTCACACGGGCTGCGGGGGGGGGGGTCCCTTTGACTTGTAACTTTTAACAGCACAGAGCAAAGCACCCCCAGCAGCCTGCCCCCAACGGGACCGAACCAGCCCCAAGAGCTCAGCTAATGCCCAGCGGGGCTCTCCCCGGCCAGCCCCAGCTCACCAGCCGCCTCTAAGCAGGGATGCACAGAGTAACCCCATGGGCCCGGACCCCCAGGCACCTGGCCTCTCCCCCTCCCCTGGGCCGGGCAGCCTCTGACGCCCACCAAAGAGCTGCCCCAGTCGGCCGCTCCAGCTGCTGGCCTGGCGCCTTGCTGCTGGCTGTGCTCTCAGCAGCCACCCTGCTCCCAGCAGCTGCTTTCTCGCGGGGACTGAGCCAGAGAGTCCCGGGGGCAGCGGGGCCCTTCGGGATTGGCACCCAGGCTGGTAACTCGCCCCCTCCTCCATCCCCCTGGGGCGGACCAGGCCATGCCCGGGGGAGCCCGTTGGCAGAGCCGGGGGCTCATTCCAAGCTGGGCTCTCCCTGCAGGGTGAGCAGCTGATGCCTCCTCTGGGGTTACTCCTGCCGGGGCCTCTGGCTGGCACTTACCTGGTGTAGTCTTCGTGGCAGGCTCCTTCCCTGACAGCCCTCGGCAAGCTCCCCGGGAGGTGCCAGGCTGGTCCCCAGTTTTATAGGCAGGCTTGGGCTTGCTATTTAGGGAGAGCTGCACCTGTCGGCCCCTGCTGCCCTCCTGGGCCCTTGCATGAGGCTGGCAGCAGGCGGCTTGGATTTTCTTGGCGTAGCTTAGCATGAGCAGAGCCTCCGGAGCAGCTGGCATCTCAGCACCTGTGGAGGGGGCAGGGCCCGGGTCACAGCACTGCGCGGGTGGGGGGGGAGGCACAGAACACACCCTGACTCCTGAAAAGCCTCCGTCACCCAAGGGGCAAGCGGGGTGGCCGGGGGAGGGGAGGGCTGACCCTGCAGAAGCTCTTGCAATAGCGGAACGGACAAGCGGCAGGTCCCACCTCATGGGAGCCTTTGGAGCTAGGGGCTGTGGCACCATCCTGCCTCTCTGGCCATGGGTCGGAAAGCGGGAAGGTCTCCGTGTCTGGTGCCCTAGTCCTGTTAGTGGCTTGTAAGCACCCCGGGACAGGATCCTGGTGCCTGCAGATGAAGCCCAGGCAAATCCAGGCTCCAGCTTTGTCACTTGTGAAGCCGTAGGCGTTTTCAAATGGTAAAAGTCCAGATTTCAGCAATTTGGATTTGAAATGTCACGGGGGTGTCATTGTAGGGGCCTGACTCAACAAGGAGGTGTGTGTGTGTGTGTGTGTGCGTGTGTGTGTGTGCGCGTGTGTGCGGGTGTGTGTGAGTGCGTGTGCATGTGTGCGCGTGTGTGTGTGCATGCGCATGCGTGCGTGTGTGCGTGTGTGTGTGTGTGCGCGTGTGTGCGGGTGTGTGTGTGTGCGAGTGCGTGTGTGTGTGTGCGTGCGCGTGCGTGTGTGTGCGCGCGTGTGTGTTGTGTGTGCGTGCGCGTGCGTGTGTGCGTGCGTGCGCGTGCGTGTGTGCGTGTGTGTGTGCGTGTGTGCGCACGCGTGTGTGTGTGTGTGTGTGTGTGCGTGTGTGTTGTGTGTGTGTGTGCGCGCGGGAGGGTAGGGGGGATTTGCAAGTTTATTTTAGGGGAGGTTGTGGTGCTGCTCCCCTTACTTCTACACTGCTGCTGGCGGTGCTGCCTTCAGAGCTGGGCAGCTGGAGAGCAGCGGCTGCTGGCTGGGAGCCCAGCTCGGAAGGCAGAGCCTCCGCCAGCAGCAGCACAGAAGGAAGGATGCTCTGGGACGGTGTTGTCACCCTTACGTCTGCACTGCTTCCTGCAGGGCTGGGTCCTGCGCCAGCAGCTGCCTCTCTCTGGCCACCCAGCGCTGAAAGCAGCAGCCCAGCAGTAAGGGCGACGGGGGGGTGGTGGTGCCACCCGCACTTCTGCCCTGCTGCTGGCGGGCGCTGCCTTCAGAGCTGGGCGCCCGGCCACGTTCCGACCACCCCTCTCCAGCGGAGAAGTAAGGACGGCAGCCCCATGACCCTCCTAAAATAATCTCGTGATTCCCCCCTGCAGCTCCCTTTTGGCTCAGGACCCTGTGGCAGACCGAAGGCAGGAAGTGCCCGTAGTCTGACGCAGGGCCGTACAGGCTCCTCTTCCCTGCCAGAGCCTGCTGCCCAGCAAGAGAGTCAGGCAGGCTCCTGGGCCTCATTCAGAGGTTTACAGGATCTGTCGAGAAAGGCTTTACTCTCCACCGATCCGTGTCTAGACTGCCGGGTTTTTGTGGGTTTTTTCGAAAAAACTGTTTCGAAAAAAAGTGGCAGCAATATTTATGCTAATGAGGCGCAGGATATTTAAATCCCTGCTTCATTAGCGATTTCGATGTGCCTAATCTACATCTCTGCCGACAGAGAGGTGTAGTCTAGACACGGGGCAGTGGGAGCGTCACCGCGGGTGTCAGGCTCCCTCCTGCTCCCCCCCCCTTGCAGGCACCAAGCGCAGGGTGCTCACAGCCCCCCCAGCGGAATTTAGGCCTGGCTAGGGTTGCCAGCTGTCTGGTTTTGAACCGGACAGGCCGGTATTTGAGGGTTCTGTGCAGGAAAAAAATTAAGACAATAACAGACTCATAAAATGTCCGGTGTTTTCGAATGAGGTAAGTGTTGTTATTGTTAGGAGCAGCAGTACGTAGTTGCGAGCTGCCTGGCTGGTAACATGCTCAGGCTGTGTAGTGTGTCTACCAGCCAGGCAATAGCAACTATGCGGGGAAGGGGGGGCAGGCCGGGGCAGGAAGGAATCCCTGGGGTCGGACTCGCTTGTGCTTCGCCACGACAGTGCGCGGATCAGGCGGCACCCCAGGATCTGCGTGTGCCCAGGTCAGTCCTGCTCCCCGCCAGCTGATTCTCTCCCCCCAGCCAGCCCCACTCCCCCCGACCACCTCCCAGCCAGCCCCACTTCCCGTTGGACGGTCCCCGGCCAGCCCCGCCTCCCACAACCAGCCCCGCTTCCCGCCGGCCGGTTCTCCCCCCTCCTCCTCCCAATCTCCCCTGGCCAGCTCCGCTCCTCCCGACCCCCTCCTGGCCAGACCTGCTCCTGTCAGCTGGTCCCCTTGCCCCGATCTCACCTGGCCAGTGCCACTACCCCCAACCCCCCCCCCCGATCTCCCCTGGCCAGCCCTGCTGCCCCCAACCCCCCCCCCCCCGATCTCACCTGGCCAGCCCTGCTGCCCCCAACCCCCCGATCTCACCTGGCCAGTGCCACTACCCCCAACCCCCCCCCCGATCTCCCCTGGCCAGCCCTGCTGCCCCCAACCCCCCCCGATCTCACCTGGCCAGTGCCACTACCCCCAACCCCCCCCACCCGATCTCCTCTGCCCAGCCCCACTGCCCCCGACCCCCCCGATCTCCCCTACCCAGCCCCGCTGCCCCCTCCATCCTCCCCTGGCCAGTCCCGCTGCCCCCGACTCCCCCCCATCTCTCCCGGCCAGCCCCGCTGCCCCCGACCTCCTCCCTCCACCAGCCCTGCTTCCTGCCAGCCAGTTCCCCCCCCACACACACATCCATCTGACCAGCTCCGCTCCCCTCCTGGCCGGGCTCCCCCCCCCCCCCCCCCCCCCCCCCCCCCCCCCCCCCCCCATCTGAGATCAAAGTGTGTCCAATATTTTTTTTGAAGCCACCTGGTAACCCTAGGCCTGACCGGACTTGGCTCCGGCTGTTTCCTTCCACGCAGGCCTGGGCTGGCTTGCAGCAGCAGGTGGTTTTCCAAGGAACACTTCCCCTCTCCCCCTGCCGCACCCCAATTTCATCCCTGGGCACTAGGGGACAGGCTGGGGGAATGTCTCGGTCTCTCTCACCCTCACCGCCCGGCCACAGGGACTTAGGCTGGCTTCACTGGGCCGTTCAGGGGGGTGGATTTTCCACACCTTCGTGCAAGGTAGTGATGTCAGAGTAGACAAGGCCTCCCACCCCCTAACCAGGTGTGACCTAGTTGGGAGCTATCTACACTGGTTGCCTTGGACCCACTCTGTTGGGCATTCACTGGTTTCTGGGTGGGCTGTGAGTGACCCCTACTGGCCTGCGTCTGTAAGCACTTCCCCTGGGGAGGGGGTCGCCCCTGCGGGCCCTCATGTCCCCTAGACAATGGCCCAACCAGTTGTCACCTGACCGGGGGGAGGAGTTTAAACAAAGGGAGGGGTGTGGCTACCTGGGGATGTCTGTTTAGTGCAGTCGTTCTCAACTCAAGTCAGTCCACGGACCACCAGGCCACTCAAAACGTTTTCGTGGCCCACCTCCTTTTTGAGACACGATACAAAAGAGCATTTTGGTTTGACCTTTATTTCTTACTAGCAGATTTTTGGATTCTCTTCTCGCTGACAAGCTTTTCCATGTTTGGAGTGGTACTTGCTAATGCACGAGGAATATCGCTTTCCACCGCAAGCCGATTCCTCTGTTTGGACTTAATGTGCAACAAACACGAAAATCCAGTCTCACACATATACGCTGATGCAAATGGCAAAAGAAATCTGACTGCGTGTGCTGACAGATTTGGGTAACTCCGGTCACGCTGGCCCAAAATTTCTCCAGGGTAGACGGCTGGTCCACGTCTTGAGCTGCAAAATCCTTTTTCAGATCCAAGAATTCCTCCTGCAGGTGACGCTATGGATGACGCGCCGCGTGCTTGTGAACATGACGTAAAACAGCCTAACGGCGGCAGCTGCTCACACCGTGTTCCTGTGGACCACCAAAAAAGTGACCCTGGACCACCAGTTGAGAACCACAGGTTTAGTGGTTTTGGAGAAGAGGCGGTCTTGGCTGGGCAATCATGAAGAGACCAAGCTGAGTATTGGGGGTCCAGGGACCTTTAGGACCCCTACCCTAAGGGGTCTGAGGCTGCCTGCCCCCTTACTTTGATGCCCACATTGAACCCAGGCCGTGTTGTACCTCGAAGAAGCAATAAATCCTCTCTAGTCTACTGGCTGGCGGAGTCACATCCTGCTGCAGACGGGGGTGCAGAGTCGGGAGGTCCCCGACGTGCCATCACACCAGGTAGCCATGCAAAGGATGGGGGAAACTGAGGCACACATGGGCATCATAAAAATAAAGTTCCTATTTGTGTCAGGGTAGGTTTTGTTGGCACAGCAAACGCATCAGTCTTTATCCTTCATGAGGGCAGAGAAACAGTGTGGGCTAGTGGCTAGAGCAGGGAACTTGAGAGGCAGGACTCCTGGGCTCTCTTTGAGCCATTGACTCTGTAACCTTGATAAAATTGCACTTGCTCTCTGGCCTCAGTTTCCTCACCAGAAAAATGGGCATAGTAATACTCCTCCCTTCCTGGAGGTGTAATCTGTAGGAGTGAAGCAGGCTCATGGAGGGATGGGACAGAGTGAAAACTGCAGCATCAAAAGTGCATGTACTTGGTGTGGGGGAGGGGATTGGTTGCATTCAGGTTTGTAAAGCACCATGCAACTCCACGGCGCAGGGTAACGGTGCCCTCGAGGCCACTGTGAATTGCTCCAGCATCAGCCCAGAGGCTGTCAATCTTGATCTTTGTGAATTTGTGGGGGAAAACCTGTCGCTGGGCAGTCAAAACTGTAAACCTGCGGAACTCCTCGCCAGAGGATTCTGCAAAGACCAGGACTTGAACAGGGTTCAAAAAAGAGCTAGATACATTCATGGAGGACAGGTCCATCAATAGCTATTAGCGAGAACGGGGAGGAATGGTGCCCCTGGCCTCTGTTTGTCAGAGTCTGAAATGGGCCACAGGGGAGGGATCACGTGACGATTCCCTGCTCCATTCCCTCCCTCTGGGGCACCTGGCATTGGCCACTGCCGGCCGACAGGACACTGGGCTCGAGGGACCTTTGGTCTGACCCAGCCTGGCTGTTCCTATGAACATTGTGTTCCCACGACTCTCCGGCCGCATGGCCTGAGCTCAGTGCAAAGGGCACCTGCCAGATACACCCCAGGTGTGGCAGCCTCCCCTGTCCGCTGCTGCAAACGCCTCTGCATTTGCAAGGGCAGCTGCTGTTCATTTGTGCCTGCAAAGGGCTGCATGGGGGGGCCGGCCTCTAGAGGCCCTTTCAAAACACGGCTCCATGAGCGCAGACCCTGGGGAGTGCGAGACTAACAGCTTCTCCTCTGCAGCGGGGGGTGACTGATTTCCACAGCAGCTCTGCTTGGACACGGGGGTGAATTTGACTCAAAACCCTCTCTGGTTTCTGCGGGGCGCCTGGCTCCTCCCGGGTGCTTACAGGGGGGATCGTGCTGCTCGGAGCTGGGGGCAAAGCACGGCCATGCCGCGTCCCAGGGAGAAAGCAAACGAGGCGGCTGCCTTTGTGGAGAACATTGATTTGCAAGGAGCCTCTCCTTCCTCCAAGGCAGGATCTATTTGTGGCTGCGCGACAGCTGCAGTGCAGACAGCGTTGCAAGGCCCCGGCTTCCAAGCAATGAACAGCGGATGCAAATGTGGCTTTCCGTGCCGGACGCGCAGGCGAGGCTGGTGCCTGTGCTTGACCTGCCTGCCGTGCGGCTGTGGCCGGGCAAACTTGCCATCCTCCGGGGAAGGCTTCTACCCGGGGCGGCCTTGCGCCACGTTCCAGGGACGCCTGTGGGTGAAGCCTGCTCCGGGTTGGAATAGCTCCGTTGCCAGAGGAGCGTGGGAAGGCTGGGACTTGAACAGGGTTCAGAAAAGAGCCAGATACGTTCCCGGAGGCAATCAGCTGTTAGCCAGGCAGGGCTCTGTGTGTCAGAGGCTGGGAATGGGTGACAAGGGAGGAATCGCTTGATGATCCCTGGTTCTGTTCACTCCCTTTGGGACACCTGGCACTGGCTGCTGTGGGCAGACGGGACACTGGTCTGGATGGACCTTTGGGCTGACCTGGTCTGGCCTTTCTCATGCCTCCATCTCCACACTGGGCTGGACCAAACCCCGTTGCTTGGGCCCATCTGTGGCTTTGCAAGGGGGTTCTTCCTTCCAGCCCTGGGAGCTGTCTGACCTCACGGGTGAGGCTGAGGCCCAGTGGTCGTCCTGTGTCTGGCTGTGGTGGCCTTTCCCGCCTTGCCCGGGGCAGGTCAGGGCAGCAGGATGGGGCTGGGGCAGCTGCTGAGTAGCGCCCTGTGCTGCTGCAGGTTGCCCCAGGGCTGCCAGGCCGCACCAGACCAAAGTGAACTTGGCACAGGACAATCAGCAGGGGCTGTGTGACGACGCAGTCGGGGTTCCCCCGTTCCTGCACCCGCGTAGCAGCAAGAACAGACTCCGCCAGTCGTAGAACAGAGAGGGGTTTATTGCTCCTTCAGGGTACAGCCCAGCACAGACGGGATGTGGCTACAGGGGCCGGTCCAGGATGCCTCAGACCCTACGGTTAGGGGTCCATCACCCCTAGGCCCCCCGCTTAGCCTCTGCTCTCCATGATCCCCAGACAGCCACTGCCTCCCTCCCTGGCCCTGCCCCCCAGCCAGGTGCGGGTCTCTGCCCTCCTCCCTTTGTCTCTCTCCCTGGGAGGCTGAGCCTGGGTGTCTGGGTTAATCCACATGTGGGAGAGTCAGTGAGAATCTCGCATCCCAGCACAGGGGGACCCCGGGTCGCAGAGCAGACAGCCCCCCCACTGCGCCACAGGCTGGCAGGGCCAAGTGGGCATGTGAGATGTAGTGAGTCTGGGCACCTCCTGGGGATGGGTTGGCAGGACCTAGGGAACATTTGGGGCCATTCTGGAGCATAACTGGGTGGAAGAGCCTGTGACTGCAGATCAAGAGGTCCCTGGTTCAAATCCAGGATGATGCTGTGAAGACCAGAGCTAAAAAAAAGAGCTAGATACATTCATGGAGGACAGGCCCATCCGTGGCTACTAGCCAGGCAGGGGTGGTGTCCTCGGCCTGTGTGTGTCAGAGCCTGGGAATGGGTGACAGGAGGGGAATCATGTGATGACTCCCTGTGGGGCCCTTGGCATTGGCTGCTGGGCTGGCTAGTCTGCCCCAGTGTGGCTGTTCTTACATCATGTGACAACCCCGCGTGGTTTCCACCTCGACCTTCAGCTGCCTCCGTAAATGCCTGGGAGGCTGGGAGGGGAAGATGTGCTCTGGCTGCCTCCCAGACAGCCTCTGTGACGTAGTGGGGGGTACCTTGCTGGTTGCTATGCTGGGCAGTGGGCTGTGGGTGACCTCCCCTGTCTGCAGCACGGCCCAGCAGGGCAGGGGATGAGTCATTACACAAGGGGGCTTCGAACCTGTCTGACCAGTGATCTCCCAGGGAGTGGAAGAAGGGGAGTGGAGCCCTGGCTGGGGGCAGGGCTGGAAGTGAGGGAGTTAGGTTTCTGGCTGGTATCATGGAGGAAGCAGCCTAGGCAACGGGCTGGGATTTAGGGGGCCAGGCTCCCCCATCTCTAGGGGGGCTGAGGCATCCTAGGCCTGCCCTGGAACCAGATTACATCTGTGCTGTGCTGTATCCTGGAGAAGCAATAAACTCCCTCTGTTCTACTGGCTGGTGGAGTCTGTCCGTGCCATTCCAGGGGTGCAGGAGACAGGAAAACCCCAACATGCTGTCACAGCCTCTCCCTGGGTTTGCTGCAACACCTCGCCAGGGGAGAACAGGGTAGCCAGGGAGGCCCTGTGGCTGCCCGGGTGACATGAGAGCATTTCTGCCACCCCCCATGGGAACTCATCCCCCTGCAGCGCTGGCTTCTGGCTGGCCCTTTGCTGAGCTGGCAGTGGGCGCTGGGGTGCTGGAAGCCATCCTGGCTCCGGGCCATGGAGGGGGTGATGCCAGGGACCCCAGCCCTGTGCGCTGCTGGGCGTGGAAGCGGCCGCTTTCAAATGACTCCTAACGCTCTCGCCAGCTGTGGCCACGGCCATCTCCAAGCACTTTGGACACCACGAGAAAGAACCTGGGGGATCCCCCCTGCTCTGTCTTTGTGATGTCACTGAGGCCCCCCTCATCACAGTCAGGGAAACTGAGGCAGGGTGGCCGGTGAAGGGACTTCCCCAGGGTCACACGCCAAGTCAGTGGCAGAGCTAGGAACAGGCCCCCGGACTCCTGGTTTTGTTTTACAGCCAGTGGAAAGGCCCAGTCGCCCTGGGAGAGGCGCACAGCAGGGCCGAAGCAGCCAAGACCGGGATGGTCTGGGCACCGAAGCCAAGTCTGGGGCTGCTGCAGCCGTGCAGCTCTGCCCGGCGAGACGCCCTCCGCAGGGAGATGCCTCCGGCTCCGAACCAGGGCTGTGCTGGGCACGCTGCCAGGCGGGCTCTGCTGGGATCCAGCTCCTATTGTAGCCAAAGCCCCCAGGCGCTGGGCAGGGGCGCATGCAGGCGCCGGCGTCTGTTTGTTCTGTCGCTGTCCGCTCGCAGCGAGGGGCGCCGGGGGGGGAGTGGGGGCCGCGCTCCCCTGGCATGAGCACGGCCCGGAGGCCCCAATCCTGGACCCTGCTGGGCTCTCACAGGCAAGGCCCGGGTGAGACGTGGCCCAAGGGCTCAGCGAGGGGGGGGGCCGGCGGACGCGCAGCCCTGGCCCATGGGGCTGGGGGAGAGCGCTGGGTGGCAGCAGGGGCCTCGGCGCTTGGTGGGCAAAGCTGGGCCAGCGAGAGGGACGCGGCACGTGGTTGGGGGAGTGCAGCCCGTGGGCCTAGGAGAGGGGGGCAAACCCATGCTGGGGGGCGGGGGGTGGCCCCTCACCAGTGAGCCCCTGAGTGTGAGCAGGATGGGTCAGTGCTTGTCTGCAGGGCACCTGGTGTCACCTGGGCTGTTGGCTTTTCCACCCCTCCCCTGCCGTACACCCCCTCCTGCCCTAGCCCCCTCCTCCAGCCCCCTCCTGCCCTAGCCCCCCTCCTCCAGCCCCCTCCTCTAGCCCCCACCTGCCCTAGCCCCTCTCCTCCAGCCCCCCACCCGCCCTAGCCCCCCTCCTCCAGCCCCCTCCTGCCCTAGCCCCTCTCCTCCAGCCCCCACCTGCCCTAGCCCCCTCCTCTAGCCCCTCTCCTCCAGCCCCCTCCTGCCCTAGCCCCCTCCTCCAGCCCCCACCTGCCCTAGCCCCCTCCTCTAGCCCCTCTCCTCCAGCCCCCTCCTGCCCTAGCCCCTCTCCTCCAGCCCCCACCTGCCCTAGCCCCCTCCTCTAGCCCCTCTCCTCCAGCCCCCTCCTGCCCTAGCCCCCTCCTCCAGCCCCCACCTGCCCTAGCCCCCTCCTCTAGCCCCTCTCCTCCAGCCCCCTCCTGCCCTAGCCCCCCTCCTCCAGCCCCCTCCTCTAGCCCCCACCTGCCCTAGCCCCTCTCCTCCAGCCCCCCACCCGCCCCCTAGCCCCCTCCTCCAGCCCCCTCCTGCCCTAGCCCCTCTCCTCCAGCCCCCCACCCGCCCTAGCCCCTCTCCTCCAGCCCCCCACCTGCCCTAGCCCCCTCCTCTAGCCCCTCTCCTCCAGCCCCCACCTGCCCTAGCCCCCTCCTCTAGCCCCTCTCCTCCAGCCCCCACCTGCCCTAGCCCCCTCCTCTAGCCCCTCTCCTCCAGCCCCCCTCCTCTAGCACTAGGCCCCTCTCCTGCCCTAGCCCCCTCCTGCCCTAGCCCCCTCCTCTAGCACTAGGCCCCTCCCCTAGCCCCCTCCTGCACTTACCCCCACTTGCCCCAGTTCCCCTCCCCTAGCTCCCCGCACTAGCCCCCCCTCTCTTGCATTAGGCCCCTCCCCCAGCCCCCTGCCCCAGCCCCCTCCTCCCGCTCCCAGCCGCGCAGCGCCGGGCGGGGCGCAGGATGCTCCGGGCCGCGGCTGGCCGAGCCCCCCGCTCCCCGCCCCGCTCGCTGCGGAGCCGCGGCCGGGAGCGCAGCAAGATGGCGATGCCGCCGCCGCGCCCAGGGTCAGCCCCGCAGCAGCCCCGCGGCCGATCCCGGTCCCAGCCCCGGCCCCTGCCCCGCGCCGCGGCCCCGCTGCCGCCCCGGCTCCCCGCGCCCCCGCGGGCCCGGCTGGGGCAGGAGGCGCTGCGGCTCCGCTAGGCTCCCGCGATGGCTGCAGCGCGCCTGGCTCTGGCCATGTCGGCCCCCTTCCTGCCCCCCGGCTTCGCCTTCAGCTCGCACCTCGAGCCCGGTGAGTGCCCCCGCCGCGCCCCGCCCCGCCCGGCTCCTGGCCCCGCCGCAGGTGCATGCGCTTGGCACACGCCCCCCCCCCCCCGCCTGCTCAGCCCCCCTTCCCCGCCTGCTCGGCCCCCCCCCCCCGCCTGCTCGGCCCCCCTCTTTTCTTTCACCCAATTCACCTTCCTGACCCCCCGGCAGACCCCGGGGGCGCTGATCCCCCCCCCCCCCCGTTAGCTCTTTATTTGCGCCTTGATTGCTGGTTTGTGGCTCGCTCGCTCGAGTGGGCCAGCGACGGGCCGGGATGGGCTAGGGAGCTACGGGGCTGGCGCCCGCCCGGGGCCCCCCGGATTTCGCAGCCTCCGGGGAGGGGGCGCCTTCCCTGGACAGAGGTAACGGGGCAGCCCTGGCGTGTGTCTAGGGTGGGCTCCCCGGCGGGCCACGGGGCTCTGCCTGGCCGGACGGTGCAGGGCGCAGCTGGGCGTTTCTGCCCCCGACGGCTGGGAGCCGCGGGGGGGGGGGGGATGGCATGGAGCGCCCCCCCCCAGTGGCGTGGCTCTGCAGCCCTAAGGGGAGGGGCTGGTTCGAGCCGAGCCGGGGCCCTGGGACGTTCTGTCCGCGATGGAGCCCAACCTCAGCGGCTTCCCCCTTCCTCGGTTTCTTTGAGCCGGGGCTTCTCGGGGGGGCGATGGTCCAGCAGCGCCGGGGCTGGCTCGGCTCCCGCGGACCCCTGGGCAGGTGAGCGATGTCGGTGCTGGAAGGGAGAAACCGGCTCTCCCCGCAGCGGGCCGGGCTGGGTCCGGTGCGCGTGATTTCACCCCGCACAGTCTTGCGGGGCATTTGTTTGTATTGTCGGGGGGGGGGGGGGGGGGGGGGGCGCGTTCCCGGCCGGAGCTGCAGCTGCAGCTGGTGCGGGGCTTCTCAGCCGCGCTAGGAACGAAACAGGACCGGGCCTCTCCTCCCCTGCCGTGCCACTTCCATGCTCTCCCCTGGACCCGGGCAGGCGCGCCCCGCGCCGCTGAGAGCCTGGCGCGGCCCTGCGCTGTCTGCAGCAGCCGGAGGGAGCCGGGCTTCGGGAGCCGGGCGGCCGGGCTGCCTCTGGAGGGTTTAGAAAGGGCTGGTGGCGGCGGAGAGCGCCGCGCGTGGAGCCCCAGGAATGTGGTTCCCAAGGGGTGTCCGCGGGCAGTCGCCGGGGTCCTAGGAGCAGCGAGGAGCGGCTGGCTCGCTAGGGAAAGCCGGTGAGTTGGCGTCGGTTTGCTAGCGTGCGGGAGGGGACTCGGCCCCAGGGCTGGCGGCGGGGCCGGCAGGCAGGCTGGGGAGTGGGCTGTTATGTAAGCAGCTGTGCCAAGGCCGAGGCTGCGTTCCGCCTGCGGGAGCGCACAGCCAGCCGGCCGCGGAGCGCGCAAAGCTGCCCCCGCCGTGGTGCGTGTCGCCCCTCTGGGAGTTGTTGACGCGGATGGAGCGAGGGGGGCCTGGCAGAAACCGCCCCAGCCTCAGGGCCGACTCTGCAGCCAGGAGAGATTGATTTTGGCGCTTGGAGCAGGCGGGGGAGCAACGCACCAGCCTCTCCCTCCGGGCAGCTATTGCTGCGTTTACCAAACCAGGGGGCTAACACGTCTGGGTGCGTGTTCGCTTGACGTACCCAACCAAGCCACCCGTTGGCGAGATGGGCTCCCAGCAGGCTTTGTGCGAAGAGCTCATCCATCTGCAGCTGCAAAACCAGTGTATTGGCAAAGGGTCCATCGCCACAGCCAGCCCCAGCAGCTTGCATTGCAGACAGGTCTGACTGCCTTGCTCCAGAGCCTGCCTGTTACAAATGGGACCCTCTCCCCCCTCCCCCGCCCTCCCTTGGAAAATAAAATGTCTGTGCATCTCGCCCAAGTTGTAACCATGCCTCCCCTCGCCACGCTGGGGGGTTTGTAAAGAAACAAAAGCAGGTTGATTCCCAGGGGACGGCACCCTCTTGTCGAGGTTGATTTGTGCTCCCTTTATTGGCACCAAAAATATTGTACGGCTGGTGATAGCAAAGGCCTCAGCTGAGACCCTACTCTCATCCGCCGAGCTTAAATGGATGCAGTCATCTCCCAAATCTATCTGGTTGGGGGATTCGCCCTGCACTGCGCTGCTCACCATGGAGACCGATTGCACCCTGGCTGGCGTCTGAGCGGTTTTGCTTGTTGGTACAAATGACACCTACAATTACTGTCAGTGCAAGACATTAAAGGGGGGGGGGAATCGTGTTCTCTGTTCCTTCCGTTTGTTTGCTTGGTGCTGTTGTGTCTGGTCAGTTTGCAGAGTCCCCGGCTCGGGGGGTCCAGGGGTCTCGCTAGGTCTGGGCGGGAGGGAATAAAAGGGCTTTCATGTGAGCAAATGTCGTTGTCAACGCACAAAAATTGGCAGGGGAGGTGCTGGGTGAAGCTAATTTGGGGTCCTTTAAAAAAACAGCCCCCAACCCAGGAAGGTTCCAGGTGGATGCGGCGCTGTAGCTCCAGGGGTTGCTGGTAGGCTGGGGCACTGGGCCCAGGAGCAAGGACTGTCAGAACTTTGCAAACAGCTAAGAGGTTGCCGGTGGAAGTAAGTCATCAGCGGGTCCCAGAGGGAGGTCGTGGCAGGGCACATTGAGCGCTGGCATTGGTTTCACTGCGTCACAGATGAGGGAAGGGTGGCGTTGCGGGGGCAGAGGGCACCTGCCGTGCCGCAGCTGGGACTGCCCCTTTAGTTTTGCCTGCCTGGCTGTATTCCTGCTCCAGGCCTCCCTGAACAGATAACTTCACTATGGCTCCCCAGCTCGGTGAACATAAGAACGGCCAGACTGGCTCAGACAAGGCCCATCTAGCCCAGTGTCCTGTCTGCTGACAGTGGCCAATGCCAGGGGCGCCAGAGGGAGTGAACAGAACCGAGAATCATCACGTGACACCATCCCTGCCCATCCTGGCTAATAGCCATCCATGGATCTATCCTCCATGAATGTATCTAGCTCTTTTTTGAGCCCTGTTATAGTCTTGGCCTTCACAACATCCTCTTGCGAGGAGTTCCACAGGTTGATGGTGTGTTGTGTGAAGGATCATAGACTCCTTGAACAGGAAGGGACCCCAAGAGGTCATCAAGTCCAGTCCCCTCCCCTCACGGCAGGACCAAGCACCGTCTAGATCATCCCTGACAGGTCTCTGTTTAACCTGCTCTTCAATATCTCCAGTGATGGAGATTCCACAACCTCCCTTGGCAACTTACTCCAGTGTTTCACCACCCTGACAACTACGACATTTTTCCTAATATTCAACCTAAACCTTGCTTGCTGCAATTTAAGCCCCTTGCCTCTTGTCCTGTCCTCAGAGGTCAAGGAGAACAATTTTTCTCCCTCCTCCTTGTGATACCCTGTTAGATACTTGCACACGGCTCTCATGTCCCCTCTCAGCCTTCTCTTTTCTAAACTAAACAAGCCCAGTTCCTTCAGTTTCCCCTCCTAGCTCCTGTTCTCTAGACCTTTGGTCATTTTTGTTGCTCTTCTCTGGACCTTCTCCACATCTTTCCTGAAATGTGGTGCCCAGAACTGGACACAATCCTCCAACTGAGGCCTAATCAGCACAGAGTAGAGAGGAAGAACGACTCTCGTGTCTGGCTCACAACACCCCTGTTAATGCCTCCTTTGGTTTGTCTTAAAGCTGTCACCTATGAATGTGCTGCAGGTGGGTTATGCCGCTTGTCCATCACTAACGGTTTGGCTGCAGAAATGCCTCAGAATACCTCTGTCCATTCCGCTCCCTGTGCTGTTGGCTCTTGATCCACGACCCTTCTCCCCTGGCCCCTACTGTCGCCTGCAGATATTCCACCCTTTGGGATTCAGTGCTCAGGTATCGCCCACGCTCCTCTTGGCTTCCCAAATGCCTCCAGAACCTCCCTCGTTCTAGCTTGGCTCATCCCCAAGCCAGACCCGGTAATCACGCCCCACCCAGTCGACATGCAGAGACTTTGTGCAAACTCAGCGCCATACTGAGGACTCGATGGATCTTACCAAGCAAGGCTGAAGCTGCAACTGACCCAGGGCCTGCCTCTTACTGGATTTCTGGGAGAACTGCAGGCTCCTTTGCAAATCCCAGCCGGCAACTTCCTTGGGCGTGTCCATGGGGCACTCCGCCCCTGCCAGTGCCAGTCTGGAGGTTTGACTGCGGGGTGGGGTGTTCTGTGAGGTGGAAGGAGCCTTAAGCCGACTCCCCCATGCAGGGGAGAGGGCAGATAATTGGGGTGACGATTCCCCTCCTTGTTTTCCACCTGATGGGCTGCACTGTCATTCTCCTCCCCCCCCGGCCCCTCACTGCTCATTTGGGTCCTGATCCTGTTCTCCCATGTGGGTACCTCCACGGGGATAAAGGGGGTACCACTGAGCACCCCTACCGAGCAGGGTGTGGCGGCACGCCGGGTACCCCCCCGATCCTGCACCCCGTCTGCAGCAAGATGAGACTCCGCCAACCAGTAGTATAGAAAGGGTTTATTGCTCCTCCAGGACACAGCCCCGCACAGACGGCATGTGGTTTCAGGGGTCAGGGCCAGGATGCCTCAGACCCCTTGGATTAGGGGGTCCATTGTCATCACTAGACCCTCAGCTAAGGCTGCTTCTTTCATGTTTCCCAGCCAACAACTGCCCTTTCCCCCTGAAACCTCCCTTCCTTTGTTCCCTGCCTGCCCTCAACTGGTCGGACAGGTTGGGTCTTTTTGCCTACAGTGACTTAAGGCAGCCGTCCTGCTGGGCAGTGCTACAGGTACCAGCCAGTAGGGGTCACCCCCAGCCAGGGCCGCATTATGACTTTCATGGGCCCTAGGCACTGTGCCTACTGTGCCTAATGGATAAGTCGGCCCTGCCCCCAGCCCACACACAGCCACCGGTGGGTGCCCAGAGGCTATGGCCTGCCCGCTACATCACACAGGGTCAGAAGCCTCCCCCAGCCTGTCCATGGCATCGCACAGAGATGGAACCAAGGCCTGACTCCCATGGGCCGACCCTGAGGGGGTCACCCCTTCCGGGGAGGACACAGGGTGCCCGCAATGATGCCCCGACCTAGCCAGGGTGGGCCTCGGAGCCAATGTCTCTGCCGCAAAAGCTCCCCTCTGCCTCTGCCTCGCCTGCCCCGTCCAGGCTGGTGCACACATCCGCGCGTGGAAGAAACCAGTGACGTTCAGTCTGCCGGAAGCAGCGAGCTCGCCTGGGGGAAGGGCCGTCGGGCGGCGCTGCTGGGCTGTCGGATGGCAGCTCCCGGCTCACAGCCTCTCCGGTCAATGGGGCTCTCGCCGCCTTCTCCCAGTCCTGTGCAGGGGTCGTGTGCGGTGTGGGGCTCGCTCTCGGGGCACGTGGGGAGGTGAGCTCCTCCCCACCTGGGCACCCCTCTCGCGGGCGGTGGGCATCGTGGGCAGGAGCCCCGGGTGCTGCGCGCCGATCGGCACACGTGGGGAGCGAAGGGAGGAGGGCGGTGTTCTCGCCGGTTTTTTTCCATCCCTGTGCAGAAGAAATGTTGTCATGTGTGTGAGGGCGTGTGCAGGTGTGCCCCACCAGAAGAAACATGTCCTGCCGGCTGGGGGCGCTCTGCTAATCAGCTGGGTGGCATTGGAATCTCTCTCCCATGTACCGCTCTGTGGAGTTTGCTGCAGGCTGGCATCTTCCCCTGCACAGTGGTCACCTGCCGCTCTGCAGAGGGGGACTGGAGCCCTCTGGGCCACATGCTGCCAGATGCCGGCGGCCCCTCCGCAGGCAGACAGCTGGCCAGGGTGCCGCTAGGCAGCCGTGGGAGGCGACGGTTGATGGGCAGGTGATGCCGGGGGTGGGAGCCGCAGATGGTTCTGTCGTCATGGCTGGGAATTCAGTTCCGCTCAAGGTGCAAACTTGGGCTGCGTGTCCCCCCGGTCGGTGCCTTTAAACCCTGCCGCTTGGGCCTGCTGGGGAGGGGAACAGACGTCCCTGCGAGCCGTAGCCCCGCCGGCAGGGGAAGAGGGGCCGAGGCTGTTGGGAGCAGAGTCCTGCTTTCCGGCTCCTTCCCTTCTACCCACAATGTTTCTCTCTGGTAACATCTGGTCACTCCCTGGGGCCGGGGGCGTCCCAGCGACAGGAGTGAAGAGAAAGTCCGGGGCAGGCAAGTGGATTGTCGGAAGCATTTCTCACCACCGGCTGAGCAGAACCGGGCCCGATCCACGTGGCTGCGGAGGGCAGGAGGAAGAACGTTCCTCGTGCAAGATGTTCTGGCTGGTGCTTGGGCTGGGCCGGCGGCTAGGCCCCGAGAGCTGCCTGCACGTTGGCGCCGCAGAATCCAGCACCGCCAGTTTCTTGGCATTTCTTGCGCAGCAAACTGTGTGAATCAGAAGCAAATGCCGCGGGTGGGGGAGGGGGGAAGCCCCTTATTTATTTTTTTAATTGATCCATTGATTGTCTTGCCCTGCCTCCCCGCCCCCCGCCTCTGAAACCAGCAAGCAGCCCAAGCCGGGGGTGCTTGCGGGCCTGGCTCTAGACACAGCGTAGGGCGGCGTAGATACAAACCTGGGGGGGGAGGGTCTTTTTTATTGTTCGCGCCAAGGAGGCGATGGGGTGGCTTGACCCCGGTTTGCACAGGCAGCACTGGGCGTGTACACGGCGCGCACGGCGACTGGGGTTTGCACGGGCAGCACTGGGCGTGTACACGGCGCGCACGGCGACTGGGGTTTGCACGGGCAGCACTGGGCGTGTACACGGCGCGCACGGCGACTGGGGTTTGCACAGGCAGCACTGGGCGTGTACACGGTGCGCACGGCGACTGGGGTTTGCACGGGCAGCACTGGGCGTGTACACGGTGCGCACGGCGACTGGGGTTTGCACGGGCAGCACTGGGCGTGTACACGGCACGCACGGCGACTGGGGTTTGCACGGGCAGCACTGGGCGTGTACACGACGCGCACGGCGACTGGGGTTTGCACGGGCAGCACTGGGCGTGTACACGGCGCGCACGGCGACTGGGGTTTGCACGGGCAGCACTGGGCGTGTACACGGCGCGCACGGCGACTGGGGTTTGCACGGGCAGCACTGGGCGTGTACACGGCACGCACGGCGACTGGGGTTTGCACGGGCAGCACTGGGCGTGTACACGGCGCGCACGGCGACTGGGGTTTGCACGGGCAGCACTGGGCGTGTACACGGCACGCACGGCGACTGGGGTTTGCACGGGCAGCACTGGGCGTGTACACGGCGCGCACGGCGACTGGGGTTTGCACGGGCAGCACTGGGCGTGTACACGGCGCGCACGGCGACTGGGGTTTGCACGGGCAGCACTGGGCGTGTACACGGCGCGCACGGCGACTGGGGTTTGCACGGGCAGCACTGGGCGTGTACACGGCGCGCACGGCGACTGGGGTTTGCACGGGCAGCACTGGGCGTGTACACGGTGCGCACGGCGACTGGGGTTTGCACGGGCAGCACTGGGCGTGTACACGGCGCGCACGGCGACTGGGGTTTGCACGGGCAGCACTGGGCGTGTACACGGCGCGCACGGCGACTGGGGTTTGCACGGGCAGCACTGGGCGTGTACACGGCGCGCACGGCGACTGGGGTTTGCACGGGCAGCACTGGGCGTGTACACGGCGCGCACGGCGACTGGGGTTTGCACGGGCAGCACTGGGCGTGTACACGGCGCGCACGGCGACTGGGGTTTGCACGGGCAGCACTGGGCGTGTACACGGCGCGCACGGCGACTGGGGTTTGCACGGGCAGCACTGGGCGTGTACACGGCGCGCACGGCGACTGGGGTTTGCACGGGCAGCACTGGGCGTGTACACAGCGCGCACGGCGACTGGGGTTTGCACGGGCAGCACTGGGCGTGTACACGGCGCGCACGGCGACTGGGGTTTGCACGGGCAGCACTGGGCGTGTACACGGCGCGCACGGCGACTGGGGTTTGCACGGGCAGCACTGGGCATGTACACGACGCGCACGGCGACTGGGGTTTGCACGGGCAGCACTGGGCGTGTACACGACGCGCACGGCGACTGGGGTTTGCACGGGCAGCACTGGGCATGTACACGGCGCGCACGGCGACTGGGGTTTGCACGGGCAGCACTGGGCGTGTACACGACGCGCACGGCGACTGGGGTTTGCACGGGCAGCACTGGGCGTGTACACGACGCGCACGGCGACTGGGGTTTGCACGGGCAGCACTGGGCATGTACACGACGCGCATGGCGACTGGGGTTTGCACGGGCAGCACTGGGCGTGTACACGGCACGCACGGCGACTGGGGTTTGCACGGGCAGCACTGGGCGTGTACACGACGCGCACGGCGACTGGGGTTTGCACGGGCAGCACTGGGCATGTACACGACGCGCATGGCGACTGGGGTTTGCACGGGCAGCACTGGGCATGTACACGACGCGCATGGCGACTGGGGTTTGCACGGGCAGCACTGGGCGTGTACACGACGCGCACGGCGACTGGGGTTTGCACGGGCAGCACTGGGCGTGTACACGGTGCGCACGGCGACTGGGGTTTGCACGGGCAGCACTGGGCATGTACACGACGCGCACGGCGACTGGGGTTTGCACGGGCAGCACTGGGCGTGTACACGGCGCGCACGGCGACTGGGGTTTGCACGGGCAGCACTGGGCGTGTACACGGCGCGCACGGCGACTGGGGTTTGCACGGGCAGCACTGGGCGTGTACACGACGCGCACGGCGACTGGGGTTTGCACGGGCAGCACTGGGCGTGTACACGGCGCGCACGGCGACTGGGGTTTGCACGGGCAGCACTGGGCGTGTACACGGCGCGCACGGCGACTGGGGTTTGCACGGGCAGCACTGGGCGTGTACACGGCGCGCACGGCGACTGGGGTTTGCACGGGCAGCACTGGGCGTGTACACGGCGCGCACGGCGACTGGGGTTTGCACGGGCAGCACTGGGCGTGTACACGGCGCGCACGGCGACTGGGGTTTGCACGGGCAGCACTGGGCGTGTACACGGCGCGCACGGCGACTGGGGTTTGCACGGGCAGCACTGGGCGTGTACACGGCGCGCACGGCGACTGGGGTTTGCACGGGCAGCACTGGGCATGTACACGACGCGCACGGCGACTGGGGTTTGCACGGGCAGCACTGGGCGTGTACACGACGCGCACGGCGACTGGGGTTTGCACGGGCAGCACTGGGCATGTACACGGCGCGCACGGCGACTGGGGTTTGCACGGGCAGCACTGGGCGTGTACACGACGCGCACGGCGACTGGGGTTTGCACGGGCAGCACTGGGCGTGTACACGACGCGCACGGCGACTGGGGTTTGCACGGGCAGCACTGGGCATGTACACGACGCGCATGGCGACTGGGGTTTGCACGGGCAGCACTGGGCGTGTACACGGCACGCACGGCGACTGGGGTTTGCACGGGCAGCACTGGGCGTGTACACGACGCGCACGGCGACTGGGGTTTGCACGGGCAGCACTGGGCATGTACACGACGCGCATGGCGACTGGGGTTTGCACGGGCAGCACTGGGCGTGTACACGGCGCGCACGGCGACTGGGGTTTGCACGGGCAGCACTGGGCGTGTACACGGCGCGCACGGCGACTGGGGTTTGCACGGGCAGCACTGGGCGTGTACACGGCGCGCACGGCGACTGGGGTTTGCACGGGCAGCACTGGGCGTGTACACGGTGCGCACGGCGACTGGGGTTTGCACGGGCAGCACTGGGCGTGTACACGGTGCGCACGGCGACTGGGGTTTGCACGGGCAGCACTGGGCATGTACACGACGCGCACGGCGACTGGGGTTTGCACGGGCAGCACTGGGCATGTACACGACGCGCACGGCGACTGGGGTTGTGCGGACCGACGTCGTGGGGCTCGCACGCGTGTGGTGTTTGCCCTTTGGGCCACGCCAGCGCACACGCAGCTCGGAGCCTTTCTCCGGGGGGGAAGGAGCCCGTGGAAGCTCCCAGGGCGTTCCGGGCCTGGCGGTGGGCTCTTACAGGCGTGACTCTAGGCCAGGGCCCGGCCTCGGCCTGCCGGGACCCTCAGGCAGGCTCCCAGGCTGTTCACAGCGGCTAGCGCCACGTGTGTGGGGGGGGGGGTGGGGCGGGCTGGGGATTTCTGGCCAATGGGAGCTGCGATGCTTGTGCCAGGGGTGGGTGCTCGGAGCAGAGAGCCACAAGGTCCCAGCAGCCAGCCACTGTGAGCGGCTTGGGGCTGCGGCAGGGTCCCGCTGGGCTGCTGGCTGGGAACCACCTGGGTAAGCGGCTCCCGGCCACAGCCTGCCTCTGGCACCCCATTGCTGCCGGCACCCAACTCCCTGCCCCAGGGCACCACCCAGACCCTCTGCACCCCCTGCCCCAGGTCACAACTCCCACCCAGACCCTGCACCCCCTCCCACACGCCTGCCCCAGGCCAGAATCCTGTCCTGCACCCCCAAATCAGCACCCCGCCTGCACCCCACCCCCTGCCCCAGATCACAACCCCCTCCTGCACTCAAACTCCCCCCAGACCCCACCCCGAGCTCCCTTCTGCACCCACCCTCCATCTCAGACCCTGCAACTCCCTCCACAGAAAAGTGCGACCCCATCAAAAATGATTGCCTACCCCTGCCCTCAGGGCTGGTGTGGCAGGGAGAGCGCTTTCCTCTGGGGAGTCCTGGCACTGTGGCCCAAGGCAGCTCGGACGTCTTGCAGTATTGCGTAGCAGTTATCCAGCACCGTCAGCCCTCTCAGGAAGGGGGTTAGTGTCATGGGCCCCTAGTTAACACCTGGGGAAACTGAGGCACGAGTGCCAACCTGATTTCCTGCAAGGTCCATGGCAGAGCTGAGATTTGAACCCAGGGGTCCTGGCTCCCTCCGTGGCCCCCTCTGTCTGCGGGACCAGCTGCATCCAGCCTATGGAAATTCTCTCCAGCACAAACCTCTCTGAGTTCATCAGCGTTTTAGGCTTCCTGGTCGTTCGTCGGCTCTGCTCCCTGCAGGCCCCTACGGAAGGCCGGGAACATCGCTGCAGTGGGGACAGGCCCTCCTGGCGGGGGGGGGGGGGCAAGCGGAGCAGGCCGGCTGTGCAGCAGGTGCAGGCTCCAGTCTCTTCTCTTCTGCAGTGTGGGAACGAAGCTGCTTCTGCCACGATCCACGGAGCCCGGCCTGGGCTGGTGGTGGAGATGGGGACCCCCCCCTCGACTCCGTATCATGTGAATGGAGCCAGAGCTAGGGAAGGGCCCGTTCCCACGGGCCAGGGTGCCTCACACACGCCTGTTCCCTGGCTGATGAGGAATTTGCCCTCCTGGGGGCAAATGGCAGCAGCCGGCTGCCCCGTGGCGCGGACATGCTGTGCTGCTGCCGAACACCCCCCATTCCCGTGGCACCGTGTGGGCTGGCGAGGGGGACGCGCTGCGGCGGGAGGGGGGAGGAGGCGCGATCAGAGGAGAGAGCCAGAGGGCGGGCCCGGCCGGGGGTCTGGCATGGTCCACAGGGCGTCCCAGCTGAGGGGCTGGTGTCCAACAGGCAAAACCTCCCCCCATGGGTCCGGTGGCTGGGCGGGGTCATGCCAGCACGTTTATCTGACAGGTCCATGGCACTGGAACGCCGCGGTGCAGGGACCAGGTTTTCTAGCGTGCCGGCCAGGCGCCCTACAGCTTTGGGTGGGTGTGGAGAGGCCTGTGGCGGGGGTGGGGGGCGGGTTCACAGAAATCCCCTGGGGTTTGTTCCCCGGGGTGCCGATCGTGGCACTGACGCCCGCCTTCCTGTCCTTAGGGGCTCCCCGCCACCCTGTCCTGCGGGGCCAGATCCTCTGGTCTCCCCCCGGCAAGGCCCAGAGTGGGGGCTTCCACCCGCCGGCAGAGCAACACAGATCCCAAGCGGGCCAACCCCCCAGAGAAATCCATCTTCTTCTGAGGCAGTGTTTCCACCGAGCAAGCTCGTGTCTGCCCCTTTATGAAAGAGAGAGGTGCACGGTGGTCGCCCCCCACCCAGCTAACAATGACCTGGGCTTGATAATAAACAAACGTGTTTTATTAAGTATAAAAAGTAGGATTGAAGTGAAAATGGTCAAATCAAAATAAGTGACTAAGTTAAAATAGCCTCCCCCTCCCCCTGCCAGCTAACCCGAATATACTAACTGCTCACATGCAAATTCATACCCCAGATAAGATCAGCTGTTCGGGTAATAGCTTCAAGTCAGAGCTGA
The DNA here is from genome assembly GCF_052426305.1 of Pelodiscus sinensis. NCBI lineage: Eukaryota > Metazoa > Chordata > Testudines > Trionychidae > Pelodiscus > Pelodiscus sinensis. Next base: position 3,001,669 of record NC_143071.1, on the reverse strand, counting down.
TCTTTACTCTGCACCAGGTCTACAGCTTTTTCAGAGTCCTTTGGTGCCAGGTTTCTACAAGTGTCTCCTTTTACAGTGGTCCAGGCAGCTTCAAAGGCCAGCCAAACTCAAAGCCCCGATGGCTGCCCATGGCTTAAACAGACTTTCCCCCAGAGTGGGAACCCTTTGTTTAGCACTGCCCTTCCCCGGGGAAACTACCAGATCCAAGATAAGAACATAAGAGCAGCCATACTGGGTCAGACCAAAGGTCCATCTGGCCCAGTATCCTGTCTGCCGACAGTGCCCAGCGCCAGGTGCACCAGAGAGGGTGGACCGAAGACAATGATCAAGCGATTTGTCTCCTGCCATCCCTCTCCAGCCTCTGACAAACAGAGGCCAAGGACACCATTTTATCCCCTGGCTAATAGCCTTTTATGGACCTAACCCTCCATGAAATTATCGAGCTTCTCTTTAAACTCTGTTAGGGTGTGTCTAGACTCCATGCCTCCGTCGATGGAGCCATGTAGATTAGGCTGATCAACAAAGGGAAATGAAGCCGCGATTTAAATAATTGCGGCTTCATTTAAATTTACATGGCTGCCGCGCTGAGCCGACAAACAGCTGATCAGCTGTTTGTCGGCTCCGCGCGCTAGTCTGGACGTGCCGCGCCGACCTGAAAGCCTTTTATTGACATCCCCCTTATGCCTTGTAGGATGCCGATAAAAGGCTTACAGGGGATGTCGATAAAAGGCTTTCATGTCAACAGGGGAGCGTCCAGACTAGCGCCCGGAGCCGACAAACAGCTGATCAGCTGTTTGTCGGCTCAGCACGGCAGCCATGTAAATTTAAATGAAGCCACGATTATTTTAATCACGGCTTCATTTCCCTTTTTCAGATACACAAATCTACATGCCTCCGTCGACGGAGGCATGTAGTTTAGACGTACCCTTATAGTCCTAGCCTTCACAGCCTCCTGTGGCAAGGAGTTCCACAGGTTGACTACGCACTGTGTGAAGAAGAACTTTCGCTTATTAGTTTTAAACCTGCTACCCATTAATTTCATTTGGTGTCCTCTAGTCCTTATATTATGGGAACTAATGAAGAACTTTTTTTTATTCACCCTCTCCACCCCACTCATGATTTTATAGACCTCTATCATATCCCCCCTCGGTCTCCTCTTTTCCAAACTGAAAAGTCCCAGTCGCTTTAGCCTCCAACACCAAGTCCAACACCAAGTGGCTCTGGTCACATGTCTTTCGAGAACCAGCTTATAGAGCATACAGGACTAGTCCCGGGTCGTTGGTTTGAGTATTCCTGAAGTATCCCGAATGGCCAAATTTCATAAATCACTGGGGGGCCTGTGACAAGGATAACGTGTCGAAGAGCTCGGATTCCTGGGAGGCGGCGTGGGGAGGTCCGGTCTTGTTATCTGTGTGTGACATGTGCTCAGAGAGGTGCTGCCCAGCACCCCGGGGCCGCGAGGCTTAGCCGATGAAGAGGTGACCTGCCCTTGTGGCTCAGTGCTTTGAGGAGCTCTGCAGCCAGACGGGGTTGGTCTGTGGACCTGGGGCCAGGCGTGCTGAAGCCCTCGTTTAAACGTGCGTCTGACGGCCGCCAGCCAATGAGGTGGTCAGGTTCCGCGGCGGGGTGCCTCCGTTGGGTGTTGCATGAAATTGGAGGCCGGGCCCAGGCCCCTTTTAAAATGTGTCCCCCCCCATTTGCTGCTCCATTTGCATCCAAACAGTTGAAAATCCGTCTCCGTTGCTATTTACCTGCTGAGAGCTGCGCTCTGGTGGGGCGTTTCCCGCACTAAGCAGAGAGAGCATGGCCCTGCGGGGCCTAGGGGCCTCTGGGCTTAGGGTGAGGCACAGAATCCTAGAGTCCCAGGGCTGGGAGAGACCCCAGGAGGCATCGAGTCCAGCCCCCTGCCCAAAGCAGGACCAACCCAACTCAGCCAGCCCAGCCAGGGCCTGGTCAAGCAGGGACTTAAACACCCCTAGGGATGGAGATTCCACCCCCTCCCTAGGGAACCCAGCCCAGCGCTTCCCCACCCACCTAGGGAAATAGTTTTTCCTAAGATCCAACCTAGACCTCCCCACTGCAACTTGAGCCCATTGCTCCTTGTTCTGCCACCTGCCCCACTGAGAACAGCCTCTCTCCAGCCTCTTTGGAACCTCCCTTCAGGGAGTTGAAGGCTGCTCTCAAATCCCCCCTCGCTCTTCGCTTCTGCAGACTAAACAAACCCAAATCCCTCAGCTTCTCCTCGTAGGCCATGTGCTCCAGCCCCCTCAGCATTTTGGTTGCCTCCGCTGGACCCTCTCCAATGTGTCCACATCCTTTCCATAGTGGGGGGCCCAGAACTGGACACAATACTCCAGATGTGGCCTCACCAGAGCCGAATAAAGGGGAATAATCACTTCTAGATCTGCTGGCAATGCCCCTAATGCACCCCAATATGCCACTAGCCTTCTTGGCTACAAGGGCGCCCTGTTGACTCATCTCCAGCTTCTCATCCACTATAACCCCCAGGGCCTTTTCTGCTGAACTGCTACTTAGCCAGTCGGTCCCCAGCCCGTACCAATACTTGGGATTCTTCCGTCCCTAGGGCAGGACTCTGCACTTGTCCTTGTTGAACCTCATCCGATTTCTTGTGGCCCAATCCTCTAATCTGTCCAGGTCCCTCTGGCCCCTCTCTAAAGCCTTTTCCTTCCTCCTTTTCGGGGATCCGCTCTGGTGTGTGGGGCGGCCGGTGCTGGTCATTTCACAGGCGAGCCAGGAGGCGGTGGGGACCCTGGGCTGGACGCCTTCCGGAGAGCGGGCTGCGAGCCCCTGTGAGTCTCGTGCCTGCTCCGGAGCAGGGGCAAGCAGAGGCAACAGGAATCCATAAGAGCAGCCACTGCGGGTCAGAGCATGGGTCCAGCCAGCCCAGCAGCCTGCCTCTGACCGTGGCCAGTGCCAGGTGCCGCAGAGGGAGGGAACAGAACAAGCCGCTACCGAGTGATTCACTCACTCCCAGCTTTGGGCCGTCAGAGGGTTGGGGACGCCTGGAGCATGGGGTTGTGTCTGTGCCCAGTTTGGCTAATAGCTATTGAGGGGCCTGTTCTCCAGGGATGTATCTAATTCATATCCAGTGCCCGACCCATTGACTGTCTGTGACGTAGTGGGGGTACCTGGCTGGTTTCTATGCTGCTGGCTCTGGGGTAACCCCCACTGGCTGCTGTGGGTACCACGACCCAGCAAAACAGGATGAGTCACTATGCAAACCAGTGGCCAGACACCCCCCATGGAGAGGAACAAAGGAAGGTGGAATGCTGCCCTGGCTGGGGGGCAGGGCTGGAAGAGGGTTAGTTAGTTGTTGGCTGTCTGTGAGCATGGAGGAGACAGCCTAGGGAAGGGGACTGGAGTTTAGGGGCCCAGTCTCCCCCATCTCAAGGGGGCCTGAGGCATCCTAGCCCAGCTCTGTGACCAGATTACATCTGTGCTGTATCCTGGAGAGGCAATAAACAACCTCCATTACACCGGCTGGTGCGGTCTGTTTGTGCCATTTCGGGGTGCAGGAGACGGGGGACCCCCAACGCGCCGTCACACTGTCCCTGCTGCCATGGCACATAGACCCAATGCCCTAGCCAAGGGGCTAGCAGGGTGTTGCTTTGCAGCCTTCGTTTGGACGGGCCACATCGCCCTGGCCAGCACTAGGATGTTCAAATGTGTGTAATTGACTAACTGTGGAACAGCTGAAACTTCCAGCCGTTACACGGTTACATGCGGGGCAGCAGCCAGCTCCCTGAGAGCTGGTGTGCACTGGGAGCCGGCTTAAGCCATCTTCCCACGCGTAACAGCTTCCGCCTGCCGCCCTGCGCTGGGCAGCAGCGAGGGGAGGCAGCCAGATCCCCGGGAGCCGGCTCAGGAGCCGCGTGTAGTCGTGTAGCGATTTAGGCTTCTTGGTTACCCGTTTCCACAGCCACACTCTTCTGTCCGTAGCCAGCAGCCTTTAGTGCAGGGTGCCGGGGGAGAGGGTGTCCGTTCCCAGGGACTTCGGCTGGGGTTGGGCCTCTAACCCAGATTTTCTGTTTGCTGCTTGATTTGCGTCTGGCCGGGCCCCTGCGTGTCTCCGCCGCTCTGTTTCAGGGCTGGTTTCGTAACTGTGCTGATCACGTCTGATAAACATAGGCTGCTCCCCTCCACTCTGCTTTTCCCGGCATGTTACATAAAAACTCCCCGGCAAGCGCGCTGCTGTGGCTTCTGCCAGCAGAACACCAGGCTCCCTTGCTCTGGCGCCGGGAGGTTCCACACCCTTATGGGCGGCAGAAAGGTCTGAGCCGCTGGATGGAGCCTCTTGTCGGTCAGCTGCCAGACGAGCTCCGGGGCGCAGTGGGCAGCGCTGCCTGAGGGGCGGAGGATGTCGGAGAGTGCGCTGGATTTTCTCGAGGCGCCGAGAGCTGCGTCCAGATACTGGGGGATGCACGTTGGTCTGTGGGGGTCCACGGGGCAGAGCACCGCCGGCCTGTGCCGCCAGCTCTTCGTGCTCTGGCCTTTGTGACGGTCCCGTCACAGCTGTCTCCGGGTGCCGTGATCCTCCGGAGCAAAGCAGCACCCTCCCGGGAGCCCCAGCGCTCCTCACTCAGGAGCCAATGGTGCCCTTTGGAAAGGCCCCGAGCTCTGTCACCTGCGGGTTCCTGGCTGTGAAATTGCTCCCTCGCCACCCGCAAGGAAGCAGCCAGGGCTGGCTCGGGAGGCTGCCAGTGCTTTTCAGTCTTTGGCCACGGTGATGCGAGGGCTAGAAATCGGGTAGGAATTTGCTCGACCCTCCCCCCATGCTCTGTGAGCACCTGTCCCCGGGATTCCCCCCTCACCCGCTGCCGTGGGGCTCAGTGTTTGGATCATTCGCCCGTCTGACAGCCAGGAGCAGCGTCCCTGTAAGCCGCCCAGGAGAAACTCAGGTGCCACCCAGCTGATTAGCAGAGTGCCCACAGCGCTGCCAGCCAGCAGCCTGTGCTTCTGTGGGTGGTGCACATCTGCGCCGGTGGCGGTGCACAGAACACGTTTTCATCCGCACACGGAAGGAAGATGTTAGAGGGAGTCCAGGCCGCTCGGGGCCTTCCGGTGCTTCGTCATTCGAAAGCTGCTAGGGCTGGCTTGGCCCCCTGGATCTCGGCAGTCAGCGGCGCACGGTGCTCCAGGCAGCATGGGATCTACGGTGCTTCTGGGGTGGGCCTCCCTGGGGGGTTTATTTCTTGGACCTTGACACCCCCTTCCCTGGTATTTCAGACAGGAGGGGGTGGGGCAGCAGCGTACGTTGGGGGGCTGAGGTTCCGTGTGCCATGGGCAGCGCAGACACTATGGTGCGGGGCAGGACGGGGAACCCATGTGGGGGAGGAGGGGCGTGATGGTGATTTGCCGGTGCATTAAGGACGGGCAGGGCCAGAGCTCCCGCTGCAGGAGCCTAGACCTGACGGTGGCTTCTCTCCCCCCGAAGGGCGGGCATGGTGGCAGGTGGGCAGCCATGTGCCAGAGGGCAGCTTTATGTCCCCCTCCCCCCCGTGAGTCTGTTCCCCGCAGAAATATCTCTATCCCTCCCACTCTGCAGGGACACACCCACCTTTACCCCATTCCTAGGGCTCGAGGTGCAACCCCATTAATTTACATACCCACCCCTACCCAATTCCTAGGGCTCAGGGCGGAACTTCCCATGGGTTGGCAGGCTCTTGAGCCACTACCAGAGCCTCACCCAGTAATATCCGTACCCTCTATTGATTGACAGTTCCCAAGCCAGCAGAATACCCATGCTAAGCGCACAGGGTCATGCTCACCAATCCCGATACCAGCAGGCAGACTTGCCCTGTCGGCCAGGCAAGATCAGCGTGTCTGGATCTTAGCTGCTGCACGTCAGGGTGGTGCAGGAGCATCCTGGCCACTCTGGTCTTAGGCTGCGTGTTGGAGGGGAGTAGTTCTTCCAGGTCTTCTCCCTTTTTCTTGGTGTCTCTTCCTGTTCGCGTTTCCCTTTCATCTTCTTCCAGCCTTTGGCTTTTTTCCTTCTTCTTCTAGTACTTTTTGGACCCCAGTTTATATAATGAAACCTGAGCGCTGCTTAGCTAGACTGTAACCAATTCTTTTAGTCTAATGTTACTAACCAATCATAGCAAAATTACCTAACCAATCATACCCCGCCACCGTAATTGATTTACACCTAGCAAAATGAAACAGTTACAAACCAGACAGAGATCGCACAGTCGACAATAGGAAAGTGTAATGACAATGGTCATCGAATGAGGATTCCACAGCCACAGCTATGGAGAAGCAGTTTCTCGCCAGACCGAACGGCGGGACTTCAGTTTTCTTTACCCATCTTGAGATCTGTTGCGTTATCTGGTGACAGGGGGGGGCTATTAGGACAAAATCCCCTTCTCTATTTGAATGCAATGTAGGTGGAATGTGAGGATGTGGCCAGGCCTTACAGCTGCTGCTGCTGCTCGTCAGTCTGGCTGCAGACGGCGGCTTTGGTTCAGGCCTAGCACAGGCCTTCCCACAGGGCTACAGATAAACCAGATTGGTCCAAGTCAGTGCCAAGACGCAGCTGCTGGACGAGGGGGGCGAATGAGCGGCTGGGGCGTGGCCCTGCCCCGTGGCTGGGGTGGGCTCGTCAGGTAAGTCACTGGAGCCATGGGTGTTTGCATCGGACCTTTGCCTCCCAGCGTCCCTGCGCCTGGACCAGCGTGTGATCCCCGGGCGGGGGGTTCAGTTCCAGCATTTGGGGGCGATGGGCAGCGTTGCCAGGTGCCCGGGATTCAACCGGTTGAATTTTTTTTGGACCCTCTGTCCGGTAAAAAAATTCAGAAAATACCGGACGTGTGCCATGTCGGGTATTTCCGGGTTTTCCGGTGGGGCGCCCGACGGAAGCTTGGCGGGGCGGGGGAGTGGCTGGGAGGGGGTGCGATCGGCGCTGGGAGCCTCTGGTTGTATCTGCCGTAGGAGTGACGCCTTGGGGAGGAGGAGAAGCCCCGTCCATGCGCCTGAGCGCTGGTCAAGTGCGTTGTGGAGCCGGAGCCGGACTACTTGTGCTTCGCCGGGACCGGGCGTGGGGCAGGCAGTGCCCTGGGATCTGCATGTGCCCGGGTCAGTTTCACTTCCCACTGGCTGATCCTCTCCCCGGTCCCCACAACCGGCAAGCCCCACTCCCCCCGACCCCCTCCTGGCCAGCCCCACTCCCCCGACCCCCTCCCGGCCAGCCCCGCTCCCCCCCGACCCCCTCCCGGCCAGCTCCGCTCCCCCCGACCCCCTCCCAGCCAGCCCCGCTCCCCCCGACCCCCTCCCAGCCAGCCGCACTCCTCCTGTCCCCCTCCCGGCCAGCCCCGCTCCCCCCGACCCCCTCCCAGCCAGCCCCGCTCCCCCCGACCCCCTCCCAGCCAGCCGCACTCCTCCTGTCCCCCTCCCGGCCAGCCCTGCTTCCTGCCAGCCAGTTCTCTTCCTCCTGATCTCCCCCAGCCAAAGCGGCCGTCGCTTTGCATCGAGCAGGGGCACGGGAACTCCGCGACCTCGTGTGTCAAAGGCCGTCGCCCTTAGACTCTGCCCTCGCCCGTCCCCGGGGCCCCCAGGCCTTTCCTGGAGCTGGTTTAGACCCGGGACGTGGGCGGGGAGCGCGCCGGCTGAGTCTGCAGCTTAGCTGTGCCGCTGGGAGCCGGAGTGAGGCACAGATAGCGGCCAAGGGGCCTTCTGCTCTGGGCCACGAGGCTAAAAGCCACGGTTCGTGGTTGGAGAGCCGGGGTGGGGGAGGTCAGAGCTTCTAGCGGACCTTCGTCGGGCGGGGAGGGAGACGAGCTTTAGAGCTGCGCAGAGCATTTCTTCAGGGGCAGAATTCACAGCCGGGCCCAACCACGACACCCCGAAACACTGCCCGGTTGGGAACTGGAGTCCAAGCCCTGAGTCTGGGCCCCGGGGGATGGCTTGGCTGGTCAGGGATAGGAATAAGAACATAGGACCGGCTATGTGGGGTCAGCCCAAAGGCCCCTCCAGCCCAGTGTCCTGTCGGCCGACAGTGGCCGGTGCCAGGTGCCCCAGAGGGACGGAACAGATCAGGGAACCATCAAGTGATCCCTCGCCTGTCATCCAGTCCCAGCCTCTGACAAACAGACACTAGGGACACCATCCCTGCCTAGTAGCCACTGACGGGCCTGTCCTCATGAATGTATCTAGCTCTTTTTTGAACCCTGTTAAAGTCCCGGCCTTCACATCCTCTGGCGAGGAGTTCCACAAGTTGACTGTGTTTCATGAAGAAATTCTGCCTTTGGTTTGTTTTGCATGCAGTTGGCTGGGGCCTGGGGAAGGCCTGGCTCTTACATACTCTCTGGAACGGGAGCAGAGGTGGTGGTTGGGCTGCCCTCATGCTTGTCGGAGGCCAGTAGCTGTTTGGGGACATGTTGAGAATCCAGAGAGCACGTTTCAGGAGCCGCCCTTTCCCTCAGCCCAGCTTGGGCCCAGTTTAGTCTGCACCGTGGAAACTCGGGGGGCCTGTCCTGACTGCCTGGGTCAGGACAGGGTCTGCCGTTGTCTCAGGTCGGGGCCTGCCCCTGTGGGAATGGTGCGTGCTCCTGAGCGTGTGGCTGCATGCGGGGGGGGGGGGCAGAGAGACGCCCCCAAGGCAGGGGGGGGCAGAGAGACGCCCCCAAGGCAGGGGGGGGGCAGAGAGACGCCCCCAAGGCAGGGGGGGCAGAGAGACGCCCCCAAGGCAGGGGGGGGCAGAGAGACGCCCCCAAGGCAGGGGGGGGCAGAGAGATGGCCCCGAGGCAGGGATCTCGCCAGACTCCAGAACCCCCTCTCTGTGCCAAGAGAGCAAGGTCTGTATGGGTGTGTGACGCAGTGGGGGGCTGGGTGCTCTGTAACCCGGGGTTCCCCGGTGCCGTGCTGTGAGATTCCCACCGACTCACCCACACGTGGATTGGCCCAGACACCTCCACCCAGCCTGGCCGGTAACAAGGCTCTTCCCAGGGGAGAGACAAAGGGAGGGAGGCAGAAACGAAGACCTGGCTGGGGGCAGGGCTGAGAGGGAGGCAGCTGCCGGCTGGGAAACATGAAGGGAACAGACTAAGCTGGGGGCTGAGGGTTGAGGGGGGTGATGGATCCCCTCCCCCAAGGGGTCGGAGGCTGCCTGGCCGACTCCTGTAACCACATCACGTCTGTGCTGGGCTGTATCCCGGAGGAGCAATAACCCCCTCTCTGTTCTACTGGCTGGCGGAGGCTGTTCATGCTGCTACGGGGGGCAGGAGCGGGGGGACCCCGACGTGCTGTCTCAGGGTGTTAGTTCCGCGCTGGGGCCGCTGGTGGCCCTGGGGGGCGGGGGGCTCAGTACAGCCCTGAAGGGGCACAGCGAGTCACAGCCACCAAGGTCGTGTTCTCCGCGGCAAGGGGACGAGCCGCGCGGCTTGCGAGGTGCGGACGCCTGCTGGCCGGGAACAGGACTGAGCCGCGGGGGAGACCACGTGGCCCATGGGGGCAGGGCCTTTGGGCTGGCGTTAAATCCATTGGTCCTCCCTGGGGTTTTGCTCCCCCACCCCGCCCACGGAGCAGGCTGGGGGCCGAGGTGCACGTGGCCGGCTGCAGCGGTGGCCCTGCTGTGTGAGGGGGATGGGTCGGACCAGCTCCTTGGCGGTCCTGCTGCCCGGCCGCTCGCCCCCCTCCGAGGCAGAGCCCCGGCCCCTCCCAGTGTGCACTGGGGATTAGGCGGTTTTCGGGGGAGGGGAAGCGCTCGATGGTGAGGGAGGCTTTGTTGCTTCACCCCCTTAACTCTGACCAGCCTCCTTCCCTGGCCCAGCCTTGCTGGATTGAAACCAGAGTCTCCTCAGAACCTCCCGGGAACAGAACCCCAGCACGGCCAGTTCTTGTGGCTGGGATGGGAGTGAAGTGGCTGGGAAACAAAGCTTGGGAGCGTGACCTTTGAGGTGGGGTGCACCCCGGGCCCCTCACCATGGCATCTGGGCCCCATGCCAAACTTGGGAACAGTAAGGGGACATTCACGGCTTCCCTCCAGGCACCCCGCACAGGGGAGTGTCTACTGCAGCCGGGACAGGGAGCCAGGCTCTCTAGGTTCTAGTCCTGAATCACCTCTTGCCTCAGTTTCCCCATATGTTCAGTGGGGGTAATGCCACTGTCCTCATTCTGTGGGGCCCAGGCGGGGGGGCTGCAAGGCTCCCTGGAGGGTCTCGAATGCACCTTTGGACTCTGAGGAGCTGCTTGGTAGCAGACTCGGGCTCCTACCCCACCTGCCCTCTCAGTGCTAGGCACAGCTGTCCTGCCGGCTGGCTGGACCCGGCGGTCATCACGCCTGGCGAGGTGTAAAATTGATTTCTGGGAAGCAGCCCGCAGCTCTGGGCCCTTAATCTCCCTGGGGATTAAAATGTCAGGCTGGATGGGGCCGGACTGTTACTGGAGCCACGGGGGTAACAGCCTTCTGGAGCCGTGCTGTTTGCCTGTGGGCTCTGTGCCTGCTGGGGAGGCCGGGCCAGCAGCGGTGGTGGGAATCGCGCTTCTAACGCACGGGACCGAGGGTTAGTAATGCTTTTGAAGACAGCGGTGTGTGCCTCAGTTTCCCCCATGCTTCGTATGGCTTCCCCATGGGGGAAAAGGGTTACGTTTGCACTCAGAGGGGGCTAAAAAAAGATCCAAGACAATGGGAAGGGCCAGTCACCAGAACATTGACAGCTACAGCTAGCAACCAGCCGTCCAGAGCCACGGCGAGCATCCTGCGGGCATCAGGGTTTCGCGGGCGGCCTGCGAGACATTTTGTTCACCCTTGTCTATGCACAGAGTTGCCAGATTCTGCTGGGTTTTGTCCTCATCGTTTTTTCCCGACTGGTAGAGGTTGAACCTCTCTAATCTGGCACCCTCAGGACCTGACTGGTGCCGAACCAGAGAATTTGCCGGACGATGGAGGTTCACGTTGTCTAGGAGCATGACCGACGCTGCCACGGCGTACCGGGCTGTTGGAGGGCATGGAGGGGTAACTTGGTGCTAAAGAACAGCACAGCACACAGAGCCAGGCCTGGTGGCTGCAAACAAACTTTACGGGACCGCGGGAAACTTGGCCACGCCCATGAGACGTGGGCAACCGGCTCACTCAGCTCGTGCCGGACCGCGGCTGTTTCCGGAGCAGAGCGGGCTGGACTAGAGAGGTTCATTCTGTATCACAAGAGTAAAGCCGGGGTCCATGCAGGGACTGATGGGGAGAGCCGGGTGCCCCCTCCGCTGCCAGTCCCAGCGCTGCGACGATTCCAGCGGCACCAGTCTAGCTACGCCAGCGCCGGGAGCAAAACCACCCGGGAGGCGCCTTGGTTCTGACAAGCTGGCGGCCTGAGAGGAAGGAGGCTGCTCATGCCCACGTTGCCCGTCGCTGAGCTAGGGGGGCTTCCCTGCGGCCCAGCAGGCGGCCGTGCGGAGGCCCCAGTGGGAGAATGACGGGCTGGGGGTGGGGGAGAAGTGCCGGCTGCTGGAGGAAGCTGGGGGCCGTCGGAGACGAGCCTGCACACGGAGGTGGCAGCGTGGCGGGCAGGTTGCTCTGGGGTGATCAGTGGGTCTCAAAGGCCTTTGCTCTGCACCCCCTTCTGACAACACATCACTTCACCACCTCAGGAAGGGGGAACCGAGGCCTGAGCCCCACAGCCCAAAGCTCCAGCCCCAGCACCCCAGGCAGGGGCCTGCACCCTGAGTCCTGCTGCCCTGGGCCCCTGCAAGTCAAAGCCAGGCCTGGGGATCCCATTCAAAGAGCTCATGACTCACTTTGGGGTCCTGACCCCATTCAAGAATGGCTGGTCCAGGCTTTACCCGTCAGCGGTGTGCTACGCTCGGGGGGCCCTGGCGGCGTGCCGGGCGAGGAGCGCCCTGAGCGGTTAGCAGACGCTGCATGGCGCTGGCAGGGCCGTGTCCCAGAGCGCACCATGCGACCCGGCGGTTAGCAGCCCTGAGGGTCAGTCTCGGGAGGCAGGCAGGGTGACCTGCCCTGGAGGAAGAGTGGGTCTGACACTTTACGGGGGTCCCTGCAAGAGGCTGTCCCACGTTGGGGGCGTAGCTCCAGACGCTTCTGCCAGTCGCATGGTGTGACGCCGAGTCGGGGTTCCCCCAAATCCTGCACCCCCGTAGCAGCAAGAACAGACTCCGCCAGCCAGAGAATAGAGGGATTATTGCTCCTCCAGGATACAGCCCCGCACAGACGTGATATCGCTACAGGAGTCTGGGCCAGAATGCCTCAGATCCCTTAGGTTAGGGGGTCCACCCCCCCAGACCTCCAGCCCTCAGCTGAGGCTCACTCCCGCCTGTTCCCCAGCCAGCAACTGACCCTTCCCCCGAAGCCTCATGTTTGTCTCCACCTCCCTCCCTTTGTCTCCCCCCCTGGGAATCCCGTTATCGCCTCAGGCTGAGCCCGGGTGTCGGGGTTAATACACGTGTGGGTGAGTCTGTGGGAATCACACAGCACGGTGCAGGGCGACCCCGGGTTCCAGAGCAGACAGCCCCCCCACTGCGCCACACATGGTCACGGGCGTCGGTCGCAAGCCACTCCTCCCCCGGGATTCAGAAATGCAGCCTGCTCTGGTGCGAAGCGCGGCCGCGCTCAGGGCAGCGGGAGAAGGGGGAGTGAGGACGTGCCGCCTGCGCAGCGCTGGGAGGCAGAACAGAATCACCGAGACTGCAGCTCAGCAGGATGTGTGGAGCTGGGCGCCGGCGTGGGCCTGGAGCAGAGCCAGCCCACGGCGGGCTGCCGACGGGCCGCTCCCAGGTAACGGTTAACCGTGACCCGGTAAGCACCGCCCATCGAGGGGATACTTACCATCCCCACCAGGGCCCTGTTGAGCCCTGAGGAGCAGCTGGGTTGGGTCCCCCTTCCTGTTCCCCTCCCTGCGGCTGGCCGGGGCACAGACCTGCACACTGGCTGGCGCCCCAGAGCCAGGCAGCGTGGAGGAGACCGGCTCTGCCTTCTCCCAGCCACTGGCGCACGGAGGGCGAGGCCCAAAGCCCCCCAGCCCTGCAGGCGCTAGGCCGGGCTCAGCCGCTCCCCCTCCTGGCCCGCAGGCCCCTGTCCATGGTGCTGACTGCAGCCGGCTCTGACTGTTCTCAGGCTGCCTCGACCTTTCCCTGCTTGGGCGGCGGGATGGGGCCGTGCAGGGTGTCTTGCTGCGGTGCTCAGTAGCCCTGTTGTCCAGGCGTCTGGCCTGGCTTTGAGAACAGCTGCGTGCTGGAGAGGCCTGGGGTATCGGAGCTCTCGCCTCGGCGGTGCGTGCTGCCCGGGCCAGCGTGCCGTGAGGTGGGCGCACGGGAGCCGCAGAGGCCGTCGAATGCGCGTCCGCTGCCTGAGCAGGCTGCTTGGGAGCTGAGTGGGGAAGGGAGGGATGTGGGGGAGCTGCTCTTTCGGCTTGTGCCGCCCTGCCGTGAAGGCGCAGCCGGCCGGGGTGGTGTGAATGCGAAAGGCCTCAGGAGTTATTCCGCAGCCAGCGACGTGCCGGGCTCCGTGCCCTGTGCTCGCCCTGTCTGGAGGGTGCATTCGTGGGCTTTGTGAGGGTGGGGACACCGTTTCCATGGGTAACGGGGCGGCCCTCCCCTCCCATGAGCGTCCCCATCTGCCCGACGGCGTGTGCCTGCTCTGCCCTCCTTCGTCAGCCTTTCCGCCACCCTGTGTGAATTACAACCCCTCTGGGGTGCATTTCTACCAGGGGCCCATCTCTCTCAGTTCAGTCCATTCCCTCAGTTCATTCACCCTACCCCGATCGAGAGTGGGGCCTTCTGCTTGTGGGGACAACTCCCCTTGGCCCACCTCAGGGCTTTACCGTCACACCTCTCCCCTGGGAGCTGTCCGTGTCGGTTCCCCCTGCTCTTCTCTGCTTCAGGGCTGGACTGCAACTGAACTGCTGCTGAGCCCTGCAGCTCTTTTTGTAGGCGTCCCTGGCTCTGATTGGCCAGTTCCTCCACCGCCACTCTAGCCTCTGGGAGGACTTGTCTATGGCCTTTTTCTGGGGACAGGTTTGGCAGGGCCTCCGGCAGAGGCCTCAGGGCCTGGCCCGCCCCTAACAGGGCCCTTTCACCTCGTTCCAAGGAACGTTTCCGTTTAGTAACTGAGCGACCCATCGCTGGTCCGAGATGAAAATGCAAATGATGGGCCCGATCCTGCAGTCCTTGCTCAGGCGGCACTGCAAGTGAGGCTCCCGGGAGCGCGGCCACAGGAGACAGGCCTGTCTGACAAACTGCCCCTCCTGTCGATGACGGCGTGTGCTGGAGCGTGGTGCGGTAGCAGGGCGTGTGTGGGATGCACCCCCCCCCCCTCCAGGTGCACAGTGACCGTCGCGGCACAAAGTGCTGCCTCTTCTCCATGGAAACAGGCTGAGAAGCGAGAACAAGAGAGCGCTCCTCCCCGGGCCCCTTCCAGGGCAAGCCGTGGGGTAGCCAAGGGCCCGGGGTGGCAGGCCGCAGGGGAGGAGTGACAAGGCCGGCTGTGAGCCAGTGAAGTTACCTCGCCTTGTCAGAGGGCGCTAGATAACACGCTGCGACAACGCGCCTTGAAACCCAGCCAGAGGTGGGTCAGGTGGGTCAGGGTCAGGACGCTGAGGGGACCCTGCGCTACCGCAGACTTCCTGAGTGACTTCCCTTAGCCTCGCTGTGCCTCGGTTTCCCCATTTACAGTGGGATACTTGGCCTGCCCATATGGGTGGGCGAGAGAGCCATTAAAAAATCCTGTGGCACCCACACGCGAGGGGTCTCCAAAAGCCTTTGGTGCCAGAGGTTTTGGACGGAAAAGCGTTCATTTTGTTTAAGCTGACGGTGTTCTGAGATCTGAGGATGAGAACCCAAAAAGCCCGGCTCTCTGCCGCCAACGGACCCCGCAGCCTCGCTCCTCTCTCGGGTTTGGGTTTTCTGCTCTTCCCCCTCCCATTTGTATCTGTCCCCCCCCATCGCGGAGCGTTGTGGGGGGAGGGTTGGGAACTGACCCTCGGTTTCTGCCTCAGTGGGACGGTTTCTGGGCCTGTGGAGCGAAGACTGAAAATAGCCTTGGAGGAGGGATATTTTCAGGGCCATTGGTGTAGCTGAGAAGGGACCATGCGGCCACCGCCTGCCCGGCTTTCCTGCCGCACCAGACCTGGGCTGTCTACTGGGAATTCGTCCAGCTGGTGACTCCAGCAGGAAACCCAGGGCATAGGCTGACAGGTCCACAAAGTGCCAGGGAGAGACATGGGTGGGACCGGGCTCATCCAGCTCCTCTCCATGCTTAGGGTCATGGAATCACAGAGCCCTAGAACTGGAAAGGCCCAAGAGGTCCTCGAGTCCCATGGGGCAGAAGCAGCGAGCAGCACATGGAGGGAGCTGTCAGACATTTTGAGCAGCTGTGGGCCACCCCTAATCTAGATGGTGTGGCAGGGCGGGAGGGCAGGGCATTGGACTTGGCCAAATTTCGAAATAAAGCGTTATTCCGAAACGTCCCTTGCTCCTTGTGGAATGAGGTTTACAGGGACGTCGGAATAGCGAGCCTGAAATAACGGGCTTGCTGTGAAGACGCGAGATAGCTACTTCGGGATACTCCGGTAGCCTGAAATAGTTTTGCTGTGTAGACGTACCCTTCCAGATTAAACAAACCCAGTTCTTTCCGTCTTCCTTCATAGGCCATGTTCTCTAGACCTTTCATCAGTTTTGTTGCTCTTCTCCACGCTTTCTCCAGTTTGTCCACATCTTTCCTGAACTGGACACAATCCTCCAACTGAGGCCTAATCGGCGCAGAGCGGAAGAATGACTCTCGTGTCTTGCTCACAACACACCTATTAATGCCTCCCAGAATCATATTTGCTTTTTTTGCAACAGCGTCACACTGTTGGCTCATATTTAGCTTGTGGTCCACTTTGACCCCTAGATCCCTTTCTGCCAGGCTCCTTCCCAGACAGTCACTTCCCATTCTGTGTGTGAACAGATTGTTCCTTCCTAAGTGGAGCACTTTGCATTTGTCCTCATTAAACTTCATCCTGTTTCCCTCAGACCATTTCTCTAGTTTGTCCAGATCATTTTGAATTTTGACCCTGTCCTCCAAAGAACGTGCAACCCCTTGTGATGTAGTGGGGGTACCTTGCTGGGGCTGTGGGCGACCTCTGCTGTCTGTAGCACGACCCAGCAGGGCAGGGGGTGAGTCATTATGCAAAGGGGGCTCCAAACCTGTCTGACCAGCTACCCCCCAGGGGGAGAAACAAAGGAAGAGGGATGCCGCCCCTGGCTGGGGGGCAGGGCTGGAAGAGAGTTAGTTGGTCTCTGTCTGGTATCATGGAGGAGGCAGCCTAGGCAACAGGCTGGGGTTTAGGAGCCCAGACTCCCCCATCTCAAGGGGGGCTGAGGCATCCTAGGCCTGCCCTGCAACCAGATTCCATCTGTGCTGTGCTGTATCCTGGAGAGGCAATAAACTCCCTCTATTCTACTGGCCGGTGGAGTCTGTTCGTGCCACTACGAGGGTGCAGGAGACGGGGAACCCCGACGTGCCGTCACACCCCTCCCAGCTTGGGATCATCTGCACACTTAATAAACATCCTCTCTGTGCCAATATCTAAATCATTGATGAAAATATTGAACAGAGCCGGTCCCAAAACTGATCCCTGCAGAACCCCACTTGTTATTCCCTTCCAGCAGGATTGTGAACCGTTAATAACAACTGGCTGGATAACCATTCTCAGAGAGTAAAGTACCCACCTTATAGTAGCCTCGTCTAGGTTGTATTTCTCTAGTTTATTGATAAGAAGGTCATACGAGCCTGTGTCAAATGCCTTACTAAAGTCTCGGTATCCCACGTCCATCGCTTCCCCTTATCCACAAGACTTGTTATGCTATCAAAGAAAGCTATAGGGTTGGTCTGACATGATTTGTTCTTTACAAATCCATGCTGATTAATACTTACCATCTTATCTTCCAGAGGTTTGCAGATAGATTCCTTAATTATTTGCTCCATTAACTTTCCTGGCAGAGAAGCAAAGCTGACTGGTCTGTAGTTTCCTTGGTTGTTCTTATTTTCCTTTTTATAAGTGGGCACTAGGTTTGCCCTTTTCCAGTCTTCTGGAATCTCTCCTGTCTTCCATGATTTTTCAAAGATGCTAGCTAATGGCTCACACATGTCCCCTGTCAGCTCCTTGAGTATTTTAGGAGGCATTTCATCAGGCCCTGGTGACTTGCAGACATCTCACTTCTCTACGGGTATGTCTACACTAGCCCCCAGTTCGAACTAGGGAGGCTAATGTGGGCGACCAAAATTGCAAATGAAGCCCGGGATTTAAATATCCCGCGTTTCATTAGCATGTTCTCGGGCGGTCGCCGTTTTGGAAATTGACTAGCCTGGAATAACTGCCTGTGTCTACACGCGGCAGTGAAACGGGAGTTCGTAGTAAAGCCCTAACTCGAATGCGCTGTTCTTCCTCCTGGAATGAGGTTTAACCCTAAGTCATTTTTAACTTGTTCTTTTCCTATGTTACCTTCTGAACCTACCTCCTTTTCTCCAGCATTCTCTAGTGTAGGCATCCAATCATCACCCACCTTCCTGGTACAAACCGACACAAGGAGGCCGTTAAGCACCTCTGCCATTTCACGTTTGTTATTTTCCCCTCTTCACTGAGCAATGGGCCTGCCCTGTCCTTGGGCTTCCTCCTGCTTCTAATATATTTGTAGAATGTTTTCTTGCTAAATGTATCTCAGGAAGGGTTTCTCTCTGGTCCCGCAGGTACTGCCCCACAGAGAGCAGGGTCCCCGGTCCCGCGGGTACTGCCCCACAGAGAGCAGGGTCCCCGGTCCCACGGGTACTGCCCCACAGAGAGCAGGGTCCCTGGTCCCACGGGTACTGCCCCACAGAGAGCAGGGTCCCTGGGTATGTCTACACTACCCCGCTAGTTCGAACTAGCGGGGTAATGTATGCATACCGCACTTGCTAATGAAGCCCGGGATTTGAATTTCCCGGGCTTCATTAGCATAAGCGGGGGGCCGCCATTTTTAAATCCCCGCTGCTTCGTACCCCGTGTAGCGCGGCTACACGGGGCTGGAACTAGGTAGTTCGGACTAGGGTCCTATTCCGAACTACCGGTACTCCCCGTGAAACGAGGTGTCCCGGTAGGTCGGAATAGGCACCCTAGTCCGAACTACCTAGTTCGAGCCCCGTGTAGCCGCGCTACACGGGGTTCGAAGCAGCGGGAATTTAAAAATGGCGGCTCCCCGCTTATGCTAATGCTGCCCGGGAAATTCAAATCCCGGGCTTCATTAGCAAGTGCGGTATGCATACATTACCCCGCTAGTTCGAACTAGCGGGGTAGTGTAGACATACCCCCAGGTCCCACGGGTACTACCCCACAGAGAGCCGGATCCCCGGTCCCACGGGTACTGCCCCACAGAGAGCAGGGTCCCTGGTCCCGTGGGTACTTCCACACAGCGAGCCAGGTCCCTGGTCCGGTGGGTACTGCCCCACAGCGAGCCGGGTTCCTGGTCCGGTGGGTACTGCCCCACAGCGAGCCGGGTTCCTGGTCCCGTGGGTACTGCCCCACAGCGAGCTGGGTCCCTGGTCCCGTGGGTACTGCCCCACAGCGAGCCGGGTCCCTGGTCCCAGGGTACTGCCCCACAGCGAGCCGGGTTCCTAGTCCCGTGGGTACTGCCCCACAGCGAGCTGGGTCCCTGGTCCCGTGGGTACTGCCCCACAGCGATGCCATGGGCCCCGCTCCTTCCCCAAAGCTCCCCTGAGGCAAAATGACCTAGGCGCCAAAGAGCAAACAGGCCCCATCGTCTCCGGGTGCTCCAGGCGGCCCTGCCTGCTCATTCCCAGTCAGGAACCAGTCTGAGCTGTTGTCCTGCTGAGTCGCCCAGTCCAGCTTCTCCTTGTTCCCAACGTGGCTGGAGCTTTCTCTTGCCAGGGCCGTCGGCCTGCAGCCTGGCTCCCTGCGCTCTTTGGGGAGTGCCCCATGGCCGAGCCTTTCCCCCAGGTGGGTCCCGGCGGGGCCACCCTGGGCTGGTGAGGGGCCTGGCTCCTGTGCCCACGCTCTCCAGCCTCCGCACGATGGCGTTTTGCTTCCGTGCCCGTCACCTGAATTCAGCCAGCTGGGCTCCGAGTCGCGGCTGCTCCCCCCAGCAGCCCCAGGCCGGCCTGCTGCTCCCTCCTGGTCTCCTTGCGCCGTTTGTTCCCTGCGGCTCTGGAGCGGCACCGGAATAGCTCAGCTTCAGCTTGCTGGGTGGGGGCTGGGGGGGCAGGGGGCTGTGACTGAGCTGCGGGCACAAAGCGAGCTCATAGCTCGTGACAAAAGCCACCGATGCTCTGGCCACAGGTGCACGAAGAGCCCTTCCGTCTGCCGTTGACACAGCAGGGGCTGGGGGGCTCAGCTGGGCTCCCTGGGTGGCTGCAGGACACTGCCTCTTACCCCCTGGCCCCAGCGATGCTCCAGCTCCCTGGGCTTTTTGGAGGGACTCCGAACCCTCCTGGGAAAAGCCACACACAGGGCCGGGGCCGCCCTGGTGACTTGCCTGCAGCAGAGGGGAGAGCTGGGGCTGGCCCGTGGCCTGTAGCCACAGCTCGTCTCTCTCCCCCGGCTCTTTGCTGCCCTGGTTCCGCCCGTGCCTGGGTCCCCGGCTTCTTTCTCCTCAGCCCCCCAGGGCTGCGGCGCCATCCAGCCATCTTCAGCCCGGGTCTGCGTGGGGCGGGAGGAGGATCCGGGGCCTGTGGAGATGGGCAGAGGCTTCCTTCCTGGAGGAGGGGGCCTTGCAGCTGACCCTGGGCGGGTGCCCGAGGCCGGGAGCACTGTGTACCAGCATGGGGCTTTCCAGCTGGAAGAACACCCTGTCCAGGCCCTGCCCGGATTCCTGTTGCAGCTGTTGTGCTCTGCCAGCCTGGAATGTCCCCTGTGGTTTGAGTCGGAGGCCGTGTCCTTCTCCTTCCCCCCTCCTGCCCAGTGCAGCGCTGGCGGAGCAGAACGGCTGCGGTGGCCAACCCCAGAGGCAGCCGCATCGGCCCCCTCACGTACGTTCGTCTCTGTCCCTCTGGGCTCTCCCGCCTCTCTGTCTGGAGTTGTGGGCGCCTGAGAAAAGGACCTGCCTGCCCACAGGAGCTGGGTCCCAGCACATCCTGCAGCCCCCGCCTCTCAGCTCCCCCCACGCCCCTCCCCTCTGCTCCACGGGCTCCTGTGTGTGTACCGCCATGGCGCTGGCTACTTCGCTGAGAGCTTGGGTGCTGGGGGAGGGGAAGCTTGGGCACTGGGCCCAGGCCAAGCCCCCCCCCACACACCACAGGGAGGCCCCAGCCCCGGCGCACAGGGAGGGCATTAGAAAAATCCCGTGGGCATGCAGGATGTGGTGGCACGTCGGGGACCCCCCGGTCCTGCACCCGTCTACAGCAAGATGAGAGTCGGCCAGCCTGTAGAACAGGGAGGGTTCATGGCTTCTGTGAGGTACAGCACAGCCCGGGTTCGATGTGGCATTGAAGTGAGGGGCCAGGCAGCCTCAGACCCCTTGGGGTGGGCTCCACAGGCCCCCGAACCCCCAGTACTCAGCTTAGTCTCTTCTCTCCTTGTTTTCCCAGCCAAGACTGACCCTTCCCCACACTCCCCCTTCCTTTGTTCCAACTCCTTCCCTCTCCTGGCTGGGCCATGGTCTACACCTCAGGGCGACCCCCTGGCTGGGCTGTGCTTACAGACCGAGGCCAGTAGGGGTCACCCCAGCCCAAGCCTAGCGCCCAGCGAGTGGACTGTCCCCTCACATCACACAGGACCCAGCCCGTGTCAGGCCACGTGGGTGTAGCACAGGGAGGCACTTCTGAGCGTATCCAGGGCGAATTGCTCGGAGCCGGGGCTACTTACAGCCCAAGGCTGCGGGGCCACCTCTCTCCGGCACCAGAGCAGCCACACCGAGCGCTGCTGGTCACCGCACTGGCTCCCAGGACATCACAGGCCTTTGCCTGAGATGCTCCCGTTCTCTAGGCCAACCCCAGCCCCTCCTTGGACAGGTGAGAGGCTGGGCAAACCCAGCTCACCACATACAAGGCTCTTCCCATCCCAAAGGACCAGCCCCGGGTCAATTTCGGACGTAGATGTTTACCCCCAAAGTGCACGGTTGCCAGGCCTTTCGACTGTAAAACGCAGGGCGGGAGGGAGGAAAGGGGGAGGGCCAGCCAGAAAGACGGGTGAGCGACGAAAGGAATCCAGTCCAGCAATTGCAGCGTCCTGGGTTCGGGCTTGTGGCGGAGATGGAATACACTTCTGGCTCAAGTCAAGTCTCTGGGGGACATTGGCCCTGCCTGGGTCATTTGGGCCTTTGTGTAGAGCAGGGGCAGGAACCTCTTTTGGGCCGGGACCCACCGAAAAATCAGCCGGGGGCCGCACACACGTGAGACGCAAAAGAGCCCCTCCCCCCAAAACCCAAAAGCAAAGAACAAGCCCTCACTGGCGTGGCCCCTGAGGAGGAGAAAGACGCTCCCCACGTTCCCCTCCCACAGCAGAGCTTGGGGGGCCCAGGCTAGTAGATTTTGAGTGCTCCAGCCTCATGGTGGGGCAGCAGGGGGACTGGGGCACCAGCACGGGCTCCCCAATGCTGGGGGGGAGCCCCAAGTCACAGGTCCAGATCCAGGCAAGCCAGGGGCTACATCTGTCCCCCAGGCCTGAGGTTCCCCACCCCTGGTTTAGAACATCCATCCAGAGCAAGGCGGCTCCGGAGGTGAGCCACGGGAGTGAAGACCCACTGGAGGGGCTCCCAGGGCCACGTGGAGGGGGCCCCGTTGTTCTGGCTGTGGAAAAGTACGGCTCCAAGATGGAGTTGGTCACATGGCGCATGGTCACGCCCAGGAGCCGTTGTCCCGAGGGTCGTTTGAACATTCACAGGAGCGCTCATGAGATGTGGGCTAGCATCCCCCAGGCCACGGCCACATCCCGGGGGCCACGTGGCTAGCAGCCCTTTCCCTGTAGCTGGCCAGGCCTCCTGGGGTGTCTCCCAGAAGCAAACACATGGCATGCAAGCCCAGAACCGACACACGTGGCTTGAGACACCCAATCGATGCAGGCACATAGCGTGGCAGAGCCCTCGGCTGCAAACCCTGACGTTTCTGGCCATCCCTCAGGCCACAGCCACCAGGCTGGCGGCTGGCGCAGAGCCGTGGGGCCCCGATGAGCAGCGTCTCCGTGGCGTCCTGGCAGGATTGACGCCGCATGGAGCCGGTGCCAGCGAGCGATGGAGTGCGGAGACACCCGCTCTGGCTCCAGGGGGGCAAGGAGCTGTGTGGCCGCTGGGGCGGCTTCTGCTCTTTGCCTCGTCCTCTGGGGAACTGGGTCTTGCTGGGATTGCTGGGCAGGCCTGGGCGGATGTGGCGGATGATAGAAATACCGGCCCAGCCCTGGTGCCCCGACTGGGCACAGCCAGGGCCAGCTTGCCAAGGGCCGAGGGGACAGTCTGAACGCTTGGTCCTGGCGATTGGCCTGCGCTGGGCCGCACGGCCTTCTGCAACGCTGAGCGTTATTGTCATGGCAACGGCGCAGCGCCCGGGCCCGGCTGGGCCTTCCAGGGGGTGCGAAGCGCAGGGCTGGCGACGGGGGTGTGCAGGGCGGCGCATGGACACAGGTGCACGCAGACGCCCTCGGGCAGGCGCCCGCACAGGCGGACGCACATGGACAGAGGCCCATGGGTGCACGCGCGTGTTGGCAAGCAGGGGAGCTGTCAGCCTC
The DNA here is from genome assembly GCF_052426305.1 of Pelodiscus sinensis. Taxonomy (NCBI): domain Eukaryota; kingdom Metazoa; phylum Chordata; order Testudines; family Trionychidae; genus Pelodiscus; species Pelodiscus sinensis. The sequence goes on along the minus strand of NC_143071.1, from coordinate 2,979,017 downwards.
CCGGGCCTCTGGGCAAGCTGTGTGGGGGGAGAGTGACTCCGTCCTCCTGGAAAGGCGGGGCCACAGGTGGGGGGGGTGGAGCTTCAGGTGGAAGGGGCGGAGTTCGGACAGCAGGCCATCAGTCCATATTGTGCCCCCCTCTCTCCTAGGCCTCAGCGCTGCCTGGAGCACACCACACAGTGCTCCGCTGGTGACTGAAAGGGCCCGAGGCGCTGGGTCCTTTAGACTCGCCAGGGCCCCGGACAATTGCCCCATCTCTCTCTCCCCCCGTACGTGGGCCTGATGGGTGGGCGTGCACCCAGACGCACGCGCACGCACGAGTGGGCACTCACAGGCAGGTGCGTGTGGGTGCATGCACGCCTTTGTGAGCAGGCATACGGACGCATGTGCACGTGGACACCCCAGGGCGTGCACACACTCCGATGCACGCACGCCCCCTCTGCGCACCACGGATGTAGGAAGCCAGCCAACTGCGCCCCGACCCCCCAATGACCAATCAGCTCTTTAAATGCGTCTCCTGCCCCGCTCAGCTGGGTGCTGCTCAGCTGGGCTTCGGACGCTGCTTTTCTTTTCTTTGCTTTTCTGCAACTAATTGTGATCCCTCCAGTTGTGCTCAGGCTTTTCCAAAGAGGCTTTTCCGCTCTCTGTGTGGAGCGGGTGACTGTGCCCCACGCCCGCCCCCCTGGGCCAGGGGATGGGCCCTAGACAAACTGGCAGGCAGCTGCCCGCTGTGCTACAGCAGTGCCACCCTGTGGGCTATGGGAGCAACGCGGCCTCCCCACGCTTCCCTGCTCCCTCCTGGACTGGCTGTGGGGTGCTCGTGGGCCCCTGGCTTTGCCCCCTTTCCTTGTCTCGCCTCAGCCCCCCCAGGAGACGCTGGGCGTTTGTTTCCTGCCCCCTAAGCTCTCCGCCCGCCTTTGTCCCCTGCAGACGGCACCCCCCTTAGCGAGCTCTCCTGGTCCTCGTCTCTCGCCGTGGTGGCGCTTTCCTTCTCCGGCCTCTTCACCTTCATCTTCCTCATGTTGGCCTGTCTGTGCTGCAAGAAGGGAGACATTGGCTTCAAGGTGAGCGCTGCACGCGGGCTCCCCGCCGGCCGGGGGTGGGGAGGAGGGTCCCTGCCGGCTGGGGGAAAGAGGGACCCCACTGACTGGGGGGTGGGGAGACAAGGGTGTCCCGGCCTGCATGGGTGGATTCAAGGAAGGAGGGTTCCTGCCTGGCTGGGAAGGATGGGGGGGGGGCAGCCTGGCTGGGGGGATGAGGGGAGGGGGAGACCAGGCTGAGGGGATGGGGGGGCAGCCTGGCTGGGGGGATGAGGGGAGGGGGAGACCAGGCTGGGGGGATGGGAGGGGCAGCCTGGCTGGGGGGATGAGGGGAGGGGGAAACCAGGCTGGGAGGATGGGGGGGCAGCCTGGCTGGGGGGATGAGGGGAGGGGGAAACCAGGCTGGGAGGATGGGGGGGCAGCCTGGCTGGGGGGATGAGGGGAGGGGGAGACCAGGCTGGGGGGGATGAGGGGAGGGGGGGCAGCCTGGCTGGGGGGATGGGGAGACCAGGCTGGGGGGGATGAGGGGAGGGGGAGACCAGGCTGGGGGGGATGAGGGGAGGGGGGGCAGCCTGGCTGGGGGGATGGGGAGACCAGGCTGGGGGGGATGAGGGGAGGGGGAGACCAGGCTGGAGGGGGAGGGTGGTCTGGCTGGGGGATGAGGGGAGGGGGAGACCAGGCTGGGGGGAATGAGGGGAGGGGGGGCAGCCTGGCTGGGGGATGAGGGGAGGGGGGGGTCGGTGCTCCCTACGCCCTGCTGCACAGTGTGCCTGGCCTGCGGAGAGCTTGGCCCTCCTGGCTCGCTCTGACGCTCTCCTGCCGGGGGGCTAGGCCGGGGCTGGGCGAGGGCCCCAGAGGGCTCTGCCGGGCGTGGGCGGCGCTCTCCGGCCAGGCCTCGCGCTCGCTGTGTCCGCGGAGCCGGCCCTGGAAATGCCCCGGGCCCTGTGGCTGGGAGGGGCCGTGGCCTGGCACAATGTGCCCGAGTGTCAGATTTCCCGGCTGGCAGGGGTTTTTGGGGCGGCTCACGGGGGCGGGGGCTGGGCCGTCCTGCGGAGCCTGCAGAGAACAATGGGGCGGCTCAGCCCCCCACGCTGCCTGAACAGGAGCAGGGAGAGGGCTGGTGCCCCGCGGCCCAGCCAGGGAGGAGCCCGGAGCCTGGCAGGGACCTAGCACCATGAGGCGGGGCAGAGGCTCGCTGGGTCCTGTCCGAGCACGGAGGCGGCCAGGCCCAAAGGGCTGTGTGAGGAGGGTGCCCGGGCGCGGCACAGCGAGAGCAGGGCCACGGGGCTGGGACCAGCCTCTGAGTGGGGGTGACACACATGGGGGCAGCCCTCTGGTGGCACACGTGCAGCCTGAGGGGGCTGGCGTCACTCCCACCCCACACGGGGCCGCCCCGCCCTTCCTCTCACGCCGGCACAGGGTCACACGCGCCCGCTGTGGCCACGGCCCTTTGGCTACCCCCTTCCCGGGGGCTCCCGGTCTGCCCGCTCTCCAGGGCTGTGCCCGAAGGCAGCAGGGTGGGCAGGGGGCAGAGAGTAGCAAGCGGCCCAGAGAATGTGGGGGGAGGGGCCGCGCTCAGAGCCTGGGGGGCCAGTAGCCCGGCGGGGGAGGGGCCGCGCTCAGAGCCTGGGGGGGCAGTAGCCCGGCGGGGGAGGGGGCGCGCTCAGAGCCTGGGGGGGCAGTAGCCTGGCGGGGGAGGGGCCGCGCTCAGAGCCTGGGGGGGCAGTAGCCCGGCGGGGGAGGGGGCCGCGCTCAGAGCCTGGGGGGGCAGTGGCCCGGCGGGGGAGGGGCCGCGCTCAGAGCCTGGGGGGGCAGTAGCCCGGCGGGGGAGGGGGCCGCGCTCAGAGCCTGGGGGGGCAGTAGCCCGGCGGGGGAGGGGCCGCGCTCAGAGCCTGGGGGGGGGCAGTAGCCCGGCGGGGGAGGGGCCGCGCTCAGAGCCTGGGGGGGCAGTAGCCCGGCGGGGGAGGGGGCCGCGCTCAGAGCCTGGGGGGGCAGTAGCCCGGCGGGAGAGGGGCCGCGCTCAGAGCCTGGGGGGGGGCAGTAGCCCGGCGGGGGAGGGGCCGCGCTCAGAGCCTGGGGGGGCAGTAGCCCGGCGGGGGAGGGGGCCGCGCTCAGAGCCTGGGGGGACAGTAGCCCGGCGGGGGAGGGGGCCGCGCTCAGAGCCTGGGGGGGCAGTGGCCCGGCGGGGGAGGGGCCGCGCTCAGAGCCTGGGGGGGCAGTGGCCCGGCGGGGGAGGGGCCGCGCTCAGAGCCTGGGGGGCAGTAGCCAGGCGGGGGAGGGGCCGCGCTCAGAGCCTGGGGGGGCAGTGGCCCGGCGGGGGAGGGGCCGCGCTCAGAGCCTGGGGGGGCAGTAGCCTGGCGGGGGAGGGGCCGCGCTCAGAGCCTGGGGGGGCAGTAGCCCGGGGGGGAGGCGGCCCAGGTGGGGGAGGTTGGCGCTGGGTTGCTCTCCCCGGCCGCGGAGGGGCGCTGGCTGGCAGGGAGCCGGCAGCGCGAAGGGCCGGGTGGCCTCAGGACACGGCTGCGTGGGGAGCAGGCGAGCGGGCCCGGGGGAGGCCGATGCTCGGCGGGGGCGGGGCAGCCCCCAGGGGGCGCTGGCGACTGCCCCATACTCCGGGGCCGGGGGAGAGGGAGCGAAGGCGCGAGGCAGGGTGGGCCGGGCTCCTCCCGGCTCCGCCCCTCCTGCCAGCTGCGTGACGTGCTGGGGGGGGGGCTCCGTGAGGGCTCCGTGCCCACCTCTGCCCCTCCCGACCCCCCGCCCTCTGCTTTGTGCCCGGGCCAGGAGTTTGAGAATGCCGAGGGCGACGATTACGTGACCGAGTTGGTGCAGGGCTCCCCGGCCTCGCAGAATGGCCCCGAGGTCTACATCCTGCCCCTCACCGAGGTGTCGCTCCCCATGGCCAAGCAGCCCGGGCGCTCGGGTAAGCGGCGCGGTGGAGCGGGGCGGGGTGAGGCAGGGCGGGGTGGGGCAGGGTAGGGTGGGGCGCAGCGGGGTGGGGCGTTGCAGGGCGGGGTGGGGCAGGGCAGGGTGGGGCGCAGCGGGGTGGGGCGTTGCAGGGCGGGGCGGGGCAGGGCAGGGTGGGGCGCAGCGGGGTGGGGCGTTGCAGGGCGGGGTGGGGCAGGGCAGGGTGGGGCGCAGCGGGGTGGGGCGTTGCAGGGCGGGGTGGGGCAGGGCAGGGTGGGGCGCAGCGGGGTGGGGCGTTGCAGGGCGGGGCGGGGTGGAGCGCGGTGGGGCAGGGCGGGGCGGGGTGGAGCGCGGTGGGGCGGGGCGGGGCGGGGTGGAGCGCGGTGGGGCGGGGCGGGGCGGGGTGGAGCGCGGTGGGGCAGGGCGGGGCGGGGTGGAGCGCGGTGGGGCGGGGCGGGGCGAGGCGGGGTGAGGCAGGGCGTTGCAGGGCGGGGTGGAGCGCGGTGGGGCGGGGCGGGGCGGGGTGGAGCGCGGTGGGGCGGGGTGGGGCGAGGCGGGGTGAGGCAGGGCGTTGCAGGGCGGGGTGGAGCACGGTGGAGCGCGGCGGGGCGGGGTTGGGGCGTTGCCGCGCCGAATCCTTCGTGGCTTCTCCCCTCCAGGACCGGGCTCCCCGCCCTGATCCGGGGCAGGCCCGGCAGCTGCCTGGGGGGCTGGCTGGCCCCTGTCGTGGTCCTTGCCCCGCGACGTGGGGAGGGAGCCGGCCGTGCTGTGCGGGAGGGAGGGAGGAGAGACACAGGGACCGTGCCCAGCAGCCCCGTCTCACGGCCGGCTCTGAGGACTCTCCCTGACTTTGTGCCCCCCCCAGCTCGGTGGCAGGTGGCTGGAGAGTCCAACGGCTGCCTATAGCCCCCCCCCCCCAAGGGGGGCAGTGCTGGGCCTTATGGGGCCTGTCCCGCCCCGAGGCGCTGGCAGCCAGAGCGTGGCCTGGCACCTGCTCAGGTTGCTCTTGGCCGGGGCCTTCCTGCCTGGGCTGGCGACCGCAGCGTCCCGGCCCGTGGGGCTGGCGTCCCGGCTCGGCACACCTGGCGTCCACGCCCGGGACAAGGGCTTGCTTTGGAGGGGAAGGCCGCCTGCTGGGGCGCCGGGGCCGTCCTTACCCATCCACAGACTGCGCAGCTGCGTGGGGCACCTGGAAATTTGGGGCACCGCTGGGTCTTAATGATCCCCCCCCCCCCCGCCTCTTCCTATCCCGCTGGCTCTGCTTCCCCCGGAGAGGAGCTAGTTAGCTGAGAAGTGACGCAGCCTGGCCCCGGGAGAGAGCCGGGCCAGGGGCAAGGAAGGCAGCTGGCCGGCGTGGGCCAGCGCCCGGGACAGACGGACGGTCTCGGAGTTCCCCACGGCAGCCGGCAGGACCTTGGTTTAAAATGTGCCCGGAGAGGTTTCGTTAGCGGGTCGCCGGAGAGGATAAAATCACCTCGCTACAAAATCTGCCCCCCCGCTGCCACCAGACACAGGGCGCCCGGGTACTGTGCTATTTAGGCCCCGTAAGCCCGGCCCGAGGAGGAGCTGGCTTGGCCCATAAGCAGGAGGGACAGCCAGGCCGTGGGGATTGAGAGCCATGCAGGGGAGCCGCCTGGTGCTGAGGGGGCTGCGTGGGGTGGGGCAGGGAAGGCCCCTGGCCGGCAGGTCATGCTGGGCTCCTGCCGGGGCGCCGGCCCCGTGCTAGTCTCATCCCCCGGAGCGGCCCCGGCCCGGCTCGGCAGGCCCGCGAGTGGGAGAGGAATGCTGAGCTTGCCAGGCAGGCCGGGGCGCCAGCACACGCTGCCATGGAGACGCCGCCTTCGCCCCTCTCGCCGCTGGGCCGGGGGCTGCCCCAGCTGCATTGCTGGGGCCCCGGACAATGGCCCCAGTGTCCGGCGTGGCCGGCGCGGGGCTGCCCGACAATAGGCCCATTGCGGCGCTCCGTGGGCCTGGAATGCTGGGACTCTGGCCGGGAGGGAGGAGCGCGGGGCAGGGATGGGGGGGGGCTAAATGCCAGATGCCCCGGAGCCTCCCCGCAGGGCGCCAGCCGCTCCGACTTCACCCGCCCCTCCCGCCTGGCTGCGTAGCCCTGTTCCTCCCAGCTGGCGCCCCCCACCTGCTGCGGCCTCGGAAAGACGGCCGGGGCAGACGGCTCCCAGCCCGGCGTGGGGAACGGCTCCGGGACATGGAGGGGCCGCGACGGACCCCTGCTGCCTGCCGGGGGGCACGGGCCGCCCTCCCTGGGGTGCCGCAGGGCAAGGTGTGAGGGGCGGCTGCCCCCCGGACCGCCGGGCACAATGCTGTCGGGCTGCGCCTGAGCCGGCGCCGCGGGGCCCATGGACGACCCCCGGGAGGCAGCCCGGGGCCTGGCACCAAGCGGAAGGAGGGGGCCGGGGCGCGGCGGGGCCATGCGGGGAGCCCGGCAGGCCGGCGGGCAGGGCGCCCCGCTAGCCGGATGTGCTCTCTTACAGTGCAGCTGCTCAAGGCCACGGAGCTGGGCCGGCACAGCCTGCTCTACCTGAAGGAGATCGGCCATGGCTGGTTTGGGAAGGTGAGCGCGTCCCGCTCCTGGGGGCAGTGCCGGGAAGGGCTCCCGGGGAGTCGCCCGGGGGCGGGGCTCTGGAGCAGCGTGGGGGGTGGCCCTAGAGCCGTGGGGCTGAGCCCCGGCTGCACCAGCCGCTGCGTGTGAGTGCTCAGGGCCCGGGATACCCCCCCGGCTGCGCTGAGTGTGGTTCGCGGCAAGGCTCTGTCCTGGGCTGCCGGGGCCGGGGTCCTGGGGCAGGAAGCCTTGGAAACTGGGGAAAGGGAGACCTGGGTGCCAGTCCCTGAGGGGAGAGAGCTGTGGGGAGGGGGCAGCGCTGGGTTGGGAGCAGGAGGGGGGAAGGGGCTGGGGAGGCGGAAGGGCCATAGGGGCAGGGAGGGGCTGGGGCGCAGGACTAAGGGCTGTGGATGCAGAGAGGGGCTGTGGAGACGGGGAGGGGACGTGCCCTGGGGCGTAGGGCCATGGGGCAGGGAGGGGATGTGCTGTGGGGCCCAGGGTCATGGGGCAGGGACGTGCAGTGGGATGCAGGTCCGTGGGGCAGGGAGGGGATGGGCCCTGGGGTGCAGGGCTGTGGGGTGAAGAGGAGACTTGTTGTGGGGCGCAGGGCCGTGGGGCGGGGAGGGGGCTTGCCGGGGGGGGCGCAGGGCCGTGGGGCGGGGAGGGGGGGTGTGCCGGGGGGCCGTGGGGCGGGGGGGCCGTGGGGCGGGGGGGGGGGGCCGTGCCGGGGGCCTGGGGCTGTGGGGCAGGGGGGGGGGGCCGTGCCGGGGCCCGGGGGGCGGGGGGGGGGGCTGTGCCGGGGGGGGGGGCCGTGCCGGGGGCCTGGGGCCGTGGGGCGGGGGGCGGGGGGGCCGTGGCGGGGCCCGGGGGGGGGGGCGGGGGGGCCGTGCCGGGGGGGGCCGTGCCGGGGCCGGGCTGACCGCGCTGTTCCCCAGGTGTTCCTGGGGGAGGTGCACTCGGGGCTGGGCAGCGCGCAGGTGGTGGTGAAGGAGCTGAAGGCCAGCGCCAGCGTGCAGGACCAGATGCAGTTCCTGGAGGAGGCCCAGCCGTACAGGTGGGCCGGGGGCCGCTGCCGCGCCGGAGGGGCTCCCTGCCCCAGGGAAGGGCGGGGGGCGGCCCCGGGGCTGGGTCCCTTCCTGGCATCTCTGAGCGGCTTGGGCCAGTTCTGGGCCACGGGGGGGGGGATGGGCCCGGCCGCCTGGTCCCAGCCCAAAGTGCTGCCGGAATCGGCGCCTGCCCCTCTGCTCGTGGGCGGCGCCTCGGGCCGGGGGCTCGGCGGAGCCCTGGGAGTCCCGGCCTGTGGGGCACGGCCAGGGCCTGGGTCTGGGGGCGCAGCTCTGGACCAGGGGCGGAGCTTGGACAGGGAACGTGGGGGGGGCCCAGCTTCTGGGGGGGTGGGCAATGTCTGGGGGAGGTCCTGGGGGGAAAGGAAGGGCCAAGCCTGCAGGAGGGATCCAGTGCCATGGGAGGGATCTGGTGTGGTGGGGGGCAGGAGGGATCCAGACCCCCGGCAAAGGGGGCAGGAGGAGCGATGGGCGCGCAGGCTGCAGGGTGCACCATGGGGCAAAGGGGGATCCCGCCAAAGCTTGGCCCCCACCCGGCCGCAGCCAGGGGCTAGCACTGGGGCTGGAGACGGGGAGGAGAGCGCCGCGGCCAGGCTGTGGAGTCGGGCGGCCCTGGCCCCGGTTTGGGTGGGCCTGGAGGCTAAGTGGATGGGCTGTGGCCCACCCGTAACTACGCCTCTGGTCTGGACGAGCTGGGGGGCTGCAGGTTGGGAGTGAGGGGTGTTGGCAGGGCCGGGGGGCAGGGCCAGGGGGCAGGGGTGAGGGGCGCCGGCAGGGCCGGGGGGCAGGGGCTGCGGGGTGGGGGTGCGGGGCGCCGGCAGGGCCGGGGGCAGGGCCGGGGGACGGGGGTGCGGGGCGGGGGCAGAGCCGGGGGGCGGGGGTGCGGGGTGGGGGTGCAGGGCGCCGGCAGGGCCGGGGGCAGGGCCGGGGGGCGGGGGTGCAGGGCGGGGGCAGGGCCGGGGGGCGGGAGGGCGGGGTGGGGGTGCAGGGCGGGGGTGCAGGGCGCCGGCAGGGCCGGGGGGCGGGGGTGCAGGGCGGGGGCAGGGCCGGGGGGCGGGGGTGCGGGGTGGGGGTGCAGGGCGCCGGCAGGGCCGGGGGCAGGGCCGGGGGGCGGGGGTGCAGGGCGGGGGCAGGGCCGGGGGGCGGGAGGGCGGGGTGGGGGTGCAGGGCGCCGGCAGGGCCGGGGCGCGGGGGTGCAGGGCGGGGGCAGGGCCGGGGGCTGGGAATGGAGAAGCACTCGGCTTTGCACCGGGAGATGAACAAACCCCCCATTGTTGTGGCCTGGTGGGGCGGTCGGCACGGCCCGGTACCCGCTTGTTCTCTGCCTGGCGTGAGCACCGGGCTGCCCCCGCTGACGTATCGCGCGGGCTGGGACAAGGAGAGCGCTGAAAAGGTTCCTTTCTCAGCTACGCTGATCACGGGACCTACCTCACCCCCCCCCCCCCCGCCCTGCCGGTGCCCCTCAGGCTCGCCCCGCAGCCCCCCCGCCCTGCCCTGGGCTCCCCCCGCCCTGCCGGTGCCCCTCAGGCTCGCCCCGCAGCCCCCCCGCCCTGCCCTGGGCTCCCCCCGCCCTGCCCTGGGCTCCCCCCGCCCTGCCGGTGCCCCTCAGGCTCGCCCCGCAGCCCCCCCGCCCTGCCCTGGGCTCCCCCCGCCCTGCCGGTGCCCCTCAGGCTCGCCCCGCAGCCCCCCCGCCCTGCCCTGGGCTCCCCCCGCCCTGCCCTGGGCTCCCCCCGCCCTGCCGGTGCCCCTCAGGCTCGCCCCGCAGCCCCCCCGCCCTGCCCTGGGCTCCCCCCACCCTGCCGGTGCCCCTCAGGCTCGCCCCGCAGCCCCCCCGCCCTGCCCTGGGCTCCCCCCGCCCTGCCCTGGGCTCCCCCCGCCCTGCCGGTGCCCCTCAGGCTCGCCCCGCAGCCCCCCCGCCCTGCCCTGGGCTCCCCCCACCCTGCCCTGGGCTCCCCCCGCCCTGCCGGTGCCCCTCAGGCTTGCCCCGCAGCCCCCCCGCCCTGGGCTCCCCCCGCCCTGCCCTCCCCCCGCCCTGCCGGTGCCCCTCACGCCCGCCCTGCAGCCCCCCAGCCTCCCAGCCCTGCCCTGGGCTCCCCCCGCCCTGCCCTCCCCCCGCCCTGCCAGTGCCCCTCACTCCTGACCCGCAGCCCCCCCGCCCTGCTCTGGGCTCCCCCTGCCCTGCTGGTGCCCCTCACGCCCGCCCTGCACTCCCCAGCCTCCCAGCCCTGCCCTGGGCTCTCCCCCACTCTGCCAGTGCCCCTCACTCCTGCCCCGCAGCCCCCCCGCCCTGCTCTGGGCTCCCCCCGCCCTGCCGGTGCCCCTCACTCCTGCCCCACGGCCCCCCAGCCCTGCTCTGGGCTCCCCCTGCCCTGCCGGTGCCCCTCACTCCTGCCCCACGGCCCCCCAGCCCTGCCCTGGGCTCTCCCCCACTCTGCCAGTGCCCCTCACTCCTGCCCCACAGCCCCCCAGCCCTGCTCTGGGCTCCCCCTGCCCTGCCGGTGCCCCTCACTCCGGTGCTGCGTGCTCCTGGCTGCCACAGGCCAGCGGTGCCAGGTGCGTGCTCTCCCTGCGCAGGGCTCTCCAGCACACCAACCTGCTGCAGTGCCTGGCCCAGTGCGCCGAGGTGACGCCGTACCTGCTGGTGATGGAGTTCTGCCCGCTGGTACGTCGCCTGCTTTCTACCCCCCGCCCCCCGCCCCGGGCTGCCTGGGACCCTCCCCTCCACTCCCCCGGGCCGGGTCCCAGCTCGTCTCGCCCAGACCCCGGTCTAGCACGCTGGGTCCCCCGGCCCCCCAGTAGGGTCTCAGCTCCCCCCACCCCGGGCCGGTGCCCCGGCGAGAGCGCGGTGGGTGCCGGGAGGCCAGGAGAGGTGGAAATTCCTGCCCCGTGTCAGTGAGTCTCCAGGGAGCGAGGGAAGCCGGGCGCAGGGGGGGGGGCGAGGGGCGGTTTACGAGCACAGCTCGTCTGGGGGGGCCACCTGCAGTGAGGGCTGGTCTCTGCCACAGGCAATGGCCATTCGTGGGGGTCACAGAGCCCCCTGCGTGGTCCCTGCAGCACTGGGGGCTACCCGGGACAGACCCAGCCTTGCTGAGGTTTCCAGCCCCCCTAGACCCCGGGTGAGGTGAGCTCCTGGGGGCGCTGGGCATCCACCCCCCCGTGCCACATCCGCCCCCCCCCGCGGGTGTCTTGGGCTGTCCCAGGCATTGCATGTGGCTCGGGGCGGGGGAATGGGGGGGTACCCCCCAGGCCTGCCCACCCCCCTGTTCTGGGCCAAGCTCCCTGCCCTGCCCCAGCTCGTCCCTTGCCCCCGCGCTCCCCTGACGCCCCCCCATGCTCGGCTGCCGGGGGAGGGGCTCTGGGAGCCGACCCGTGCGGGCGAGGCCGGGGCGCGGGGACGGTAACGCCGGCTGTCCCATGGCAGGGGGACCTGAAGGGCTACCTGCGGAGCTGCCAGCTGGCCGACTCCATGGCCCCCGACCCCCTCACCCTGCAGAGAATGGCCTGCGAAGTGGCCTGCGGCATCCTGCACCTGCACAGGAACCACTATGTGCACAGGTAAGGTGGGGGGGCCCCATTCCTGCTCCCCCCTTGGGGAAAGCCCCTCTGGCCCTGCGCATCGCCACGAGCGCCCTGCCGGGGACGCGTCCTGGAGCGGGTTGGAGAGCAAGACACCGGGGTGGGGAGCAACCTTCCCGCTAATTTTTTCCATCCATGTGCAGAATCAATTTTGTTCTGTGCACCGAGGCCCGTGCGGATGTGCACCACCAGGCGACACAACATGCCGCCGGCTGCGCGGGCACTGCTGATCCTTTGGGCGGCACCTGAGTCTCTCTCTTGCCCAAGCGCTCAGCTCTCAGGGAACCCTGGTGGGGGGGGAGACCAGGGCCGGGGTGAGGAGGGTGTGTGTGTGAGGACTGGGGGAGGAGGGGCTGGGCAGGCCTCATAACGACCCCGTATCCTGGGTCGCGCCATCCACCCGCCTTCCCGTCCCACAGTTTGGGGCCCCTCGGGTGCCGCCCCTGTGACGGCGTGTGGGGGAGCCCCCGGCCTGCACCCCCATCGCAGCCAGCGGGGACTCAGCCGGCCCTAGAATCGAAGGGTAATTTGCTTTTCAGAGCTCCAGGCCAGCTCGGGCTCGACATGCCTCCGGAGCCAGGGCAGAGCCGTCGTCCTCTTGGGGGGCCGGGTCCACAGGCCCCTGGCCTCGCCCTCCCCCCCTCCCCGGTCTGGACTTAGTCTGCTCCCCTCACGCTTCCCCCAACCAAGACTAAAACCCCCCCGGCAACAGGTCCCTGAGCCCCCAGGCAGCTCCGCCTCCCCCAGGGTCCTGCTCCCAGCCCCAAGGTGAATCCCCAGGGGGCGAGATGCTGACACACTGCCCCAGGGAGTCATGCCTGGCCCTTCCCCCCCGTGCAGCGAGAGCTGCAAGGGGGAGAAACTGAGGCACACACCCCCGCACCCCTGCCAGCACCCCCCACTACGTCCCCTGGGCCCCAGTGGTAGTAGACTGCAGTAGGGGGGCTTCCATGCTGAGGCCTGGGGGCAGGCGCCCCCCCCCCCCCCCCCCCAGCATGTGCGGTTAGGGGATGTGGGCCAAGCAGGACGAGGGGCTGCCGGGGGTGTTCGGTTCCTTGGCGGGGGGGGGGCGGCGTCAGAGGGCTTGGGGGGCCCGTTGGGTTCCCAGCCGGGCGTGTGCAGGGCCGGCCGTGGGGGTCTCTCCCCGGCGCAGCAACACAACTCGGCACTGACGCTGGCCCAGGCCGCCTGGGCTCCTCCGACCTGCTCGGCCCCCTGGCTTCTCCTCCCCAACAATATCCTGGTGCTGAGCGAGTGGCGCACCCAGACTCCAGCATCAGTGATTTTGTTGAGGAGGGCGAGCGCTGGCTCCTGGGGCCACCGGATTCGTCTCGTCTGCCTCGCCGGGCCCTGCCTCCCAGCCCAGCGCGGCCCCTGCCAGGCCCCCGGCCCTGCCTCCCCGCCGGGGTGTGGGCGGCGAACGGAGCCCTGCGCGTCTCCACAGGGCCAGCCCCCCCCGCAGTGGGAATGGGGGGGCGTCTCGTCCTCCCCAGCCCGGCGTCCCTGGGCCCCTCAGCTCAGCCTGCCCGTCGGCGCCAGGCGCAGCGGCGCGCGTGTGTGAGCGGGCGCCGAGAGCCTCCCGACGCGGCCCGCCAGCGCCCTCGCTCGCACGCTAGGTCCCGCCGGGTCCACCAGCTGCAGGCCACGTGCCAGGCCTGGGGGCGCCGCCTCCCCACCGTGTCCTGCCTGGGTCACACACAGACACCCGCCTGCCCACCCGTGCATGTACCCCCGCCATGCCCTCCAACACTCCCCCACGCAAATGCACCCATGCACCTCCCTTCGCCCCCACCCGTACCCCCGTGCCCCCACCCCCGCAGCCTCAACGCACCCATGCAGCCCCCCTTCGCCCCCACCCGTACCCCCCTGCCCCCACCCCCGCAGCCTCAACGCACCCATGCAGCCCCCCTTGGCCCCCACCCGTACCCCCGTGCCCCCACCCCCGCAGCCTCAACGCACCCATGTGGCCCCCCTTCGCCCCCACCCGTACCCCCGTGCCCCCACCCCCGCAGCCTCAACGCACCCATGCACCCCCCCCCCCCCTTCACTCCCATCCGTACCCCTGTACCCTCACCCCTGCAGCCTCAACGCACCCATGCACCCCCCCCTTCGCCCCCTCGCCTGCACCCCCCACACACACACGTCCCGGCTGCCAGGCAGGTTGCCAGGCCGGCCGTGGGCTCCTAGTTCCCCTCTGGTGGTTGGCTACCGAGGGGCTTACAGCTGCGCCCGCTGTCCCTGGTCGCTCAGCCTGGCCCGGGCTGCCGCTGGCTGGGCCCGTGGGCCGGGTTCACACGCTGCCTCCCTGCCCGGCCGGTGCCCGCTCCCCGGCCGGCCGTGCACGCCAGCGCCGGGTGTGTAACGGCCGCCCTGCCTCCCTTTGTCTAGCGACCTGGCGCTGCGGAACTGCTTACTCACCGCCGACCTGACCGTCAAAATCGGGGACTGCGGCCTGGCGCACTGCAAGTACAAAGTAAGGCTGGGCCGGGAGGGGGCTGGCGGCCGGGCCTGGCAGCTCCCCACGCCCGGCCGCTGGGGCGTCTCTGGTCCAGGCCCAGGGCCCCCTCCCTGCCCAGAGCACCTCTCGGGCTCAGGGGCCCGGGGCAGGCTCCGGAGGGCAGGGCAGGGGTCGGAGCCTGGCTGCTGGCGCTGATGCATTGGGGTGTCTCTGGTCGGCATCGGCCTGGCAAGGGGCTCCCCTCCGCCTGGAGAGAGGGGCCCCGGGCGGGTATTTCTGAGCCTGCTCCGCACAGGACTCCCCCACACCGCGCCCGGCACTGCCCCCCGCCCAGCCCGCAGAGTGCCCGGCACTGGGCTGGGCGAGGCCAGGGGCTGCCCCCTGCGCTTGGGGGGGGGGGAATCCCCGTGGCCAGCCTGTTCCTCTCCCGGGGGCACCCCGGCAGCCCTGCCCTCGCCTGCCCGCTGAGTCCGGGAGACACGGCTCCTGCCTGGCACCAAGGGCAACTTGCTGCCGGCTGGAGTCTTTGGGGAATTGCTGGGAGGGAGGGGCTAGCAGCAGGGCTGAGTGGGGGGAGCGGGACTGTGGGGGGGCCAGGGGAAGGGCCCAGGGCAGCAGGAACTGGAGGGGCCAGGGGTAGCGGGGGGCTGGGAGCTGGAGAGGCTGGGGCAGCAGGGGCTGGAGCAGAGGGGGCTGAAAGGGATGGGGACTGGAGCAGAGGGGGCCGGGAGCTGGAGGGGCCGGGGCCGCGGAGGTCAGGGGTCCGGGCTTGGGGCTGTGGGGGCCGGGGGTCTGGGCCGGGCAGCAGGAGCCGGGAGCTGGAGGGGCCGGGGCCCCAGGGTTCGGGGTGCCACCGTCACACCGGGCGAGCCGGTCCCTTGCGCGTAGGTTGACGCTCTCTTCTCGCGCTGACCCTGCATGCTCGGCAGGACGACTACTTCGTGACGGCCGACCAGCTGTGGGTGCCGCTGCGCTGGATCGCGCCCGAGCTCGTGGACGAGGTGCACGGGAACCTGCTTGTGGTGGACCAGACCAAATCCAGCAACGTCTGGTGAGCGCAGGGCCTGGGCGGGGCAGCCCCAGCCCCGGGGCCCCTCTGGGGGGGGTCTGTCCGGCAGGCGGGTGTCGGGCTGCGGCCGCGTCTCGTGGGCTGCCCGTGGCCCTGAGCCCGTGGGGCACCGTGGCTGGGACTGGCCTGTCTCTTCCCTGCCCCGAGCCTGCGCCTGCCTGTCTTGTTCAGAGTGGGGTGGGGCCGGTGGCTCCCTGGGCCCTGCTCCGGGTCGTGCCCCCGGCCCTGCAGCCCGACGCTCTCTCCTGCCCGTGTCCGCAGGTCTCTGGGCGTGACCATCTGGGAGCTGTTTGAGCTGGGCAACCAGCCCTACGACCGCTACTCCGACCGGCAGGTGCTGACCTACGCCATCAAGGAGCAGCAGCTCAAACTGCCCAAGCCCCAGCTGAAGCTGCTGCTGTCGGAGCGCTGGTGAGGGGCCGGGCTGGGGGTGCTGCTGGGTGCTGCCGGAGGGGGAAGGGGCCTGCTCCCGCCCGGCGAGCCCGACGCTGGCTGGGTGCTCAGTGCATCCTCCCTTCCCTGGCTGGCTCTTCTCTCCTGGGCTGGCTCTGGGCAGGGGGCTGAGGGGCCCGGTGCCACGTGCTGCGAGCGGGGGCAGGCCTGCTGAGCGGTGAGTCACGGTGCGCGTGGCGGCGCCGTGCGCCAGCAAAGGGCGGGCTGGGGGCGGGGGCCTGGGCCCAGCCGCCCTCTCACCGGCTGCTGGGAGAAGGGGGTGGGCAGCGGGTAGCGGGCAGCCGCAGGCTCCTGCCAGAGCGGACGCAGGCCGGCGGCGCTGGGCAGGGATGGACGCCCGTGTCCTTCTGCCTTGCAGGTACGAGGTGATGCAGTTCTGCTGGCTGCAGCCCGAGCAGAGGCCGACGGCGGAAGAGGTGCACCTGCTGCTCTCCTACCTGTGCGCCAAGGGGGCGACGGAGGCCGAGGAGGAGTTTGAGCGGCGCTGGAACGCCATGAAGCCCAGCGGCGGCTCCGGCAGCAGCCGCCACGGCGCCCAGCTCTCCTCCTTCCCGCTGCTGGAGCAGTTCTCGGCCGAAGGCTTCCACTCGGACGGGGACGACGTGCTGACCGTCATGGAGACCAGCCGCGGCCTCAACTTCGAGTACAAGTGGGAGCGCAGCGCGGCGGAGCGCTTCCCGGCGCCCGCGGGGGCCTTGAGCCCTGGCAGTGCCGCCCGCTACCAGGAGCTGTACTACCCCGCCAGCTCCACGGGGCAGCCCAGCCTCGGCGTCTCGCCGTCCTGCTATGAGTGCGCGCCGCAGAGCTGCCCGGGCCTGCACGTGCCCGGGGCGGTGCCCGTCCTGGGGGCCCGCAGCCCCTCGCTCAGCAGCGAGTACTACATCCGCCTCGAGGGGCCCTCGGAGGACCCCGCCCCGCTGGACTACGCCCTGTGCTCCTACAGCCCCGACTGCGAGCTCGGCTCCCCGGCCAAGGCGTCCCGCTGGCAGGCCCAGGGCGGCCTGGACAGTGGCACGTACGACTCAGACAACAGCCCCACCGTCTCCCTGACCATGGAGCCCCTGCTGGGTCCTGCCCCGCCCCGCGAGGGCGCTTGGGAGCATCCCGATTACTATCCCTACCCATGTCCCGGCACGGAGCCCCTGCACTACCAGCCGTCCCCGGGCGATGGCGCCACCCGGTACCTGCTAGAGGAGGCACCCTCGGAGACCGGCAGCACGGAGGGGCAGGACCCCAGCTTCCAGAAGAGTGTCTTTGAGGACCCTCTGGGCATCTCCCCCTCGGGGCACTGTGCCTACGGCTCCCCCGGCTACGAGGGGAGGCTGCCGGAGTGTGTGGCCAGCAGGACGGGGGGCGCCCGGCTGGACTGCGTCACGCTGGAGCTGAGCGAGGGGAGCCCGGGCGAGGAGGGGAGCCCAGAGCTGTTCCCGGAGGAAGCGAGCGCAGGGGTGCCGAGGGAGCCGTGGGCGTCCAACTGCTCGGCCAACAACAACAGCAGCGCCTGCCCCCCTCCGCCCTGCGAGCCCCCTGCCAAGGACAGCTGGTGTTACCGCCACATGATCACCTTCCGGGGCCTCATGGCCGAGCCCCTGGACACAGTGCCATGCGACGAGCCGCAGCTCAGGGACGCCTTGCTGGAGAGGAGGAGCCCGCTGGTCAAGGACTTCCAGCTGGCGCTGCAGGACCGGCCGCTCGCTGAGCCCCCCAGTGTCTGCTTGGCTCCCGGGCACTGCCGGCCCCTGGGCCGCAAACAGGACTCTTCCTCTTCCTCCTCCTCCTCCTCCTCCCCCCTTGGCCTGGGAGGCTGGGACTCCTCCGCTGTCGATCCCTGGGAAGGTGGGGTGCTGGCCAGCCATTCCGGTTCACAAGGTGCCGAGCTGCCCTCCAACCCCTCCGCCGGCACCGCAGCCCCGAGGAGCCTGGACGATGCCAGCACCGGGCTGAGAGAAGCCGAGAGAGGAGAGGGGACGCCTGAGGCCCAGACGCCACAGCCAAGGGGCACGGATCTGCCAGGGCCTGTGGATATGGGCCATGCCACGGCGGGGGCAGCTTGCCGGCTCTCGGAGAGCGAAACCGTGCCGGCAGAGGGGGCCATCTTCCCGCTGAGTCCTGGGGGGCAGGCAGTGCCCTGTGCCTACGCCGAGGGCAACCTTTGTGCAGACTGCACCCCGGGCCCGTCTGAGGCCTCGGAGGCGGCTGGCCAGGTGCCCAGAGACATTGCCGTGGAGAGCGGGAAGAGCATCACGAGTGACCTGGACCGGACCCCAGACAAGACCTTCTCCAGCACCAGCTTCCCGGAGCTGGACGACTGCAGCGACGACGACACGGCGGAGCTCACCTCCGGCATCTTCACCGATTTCTCCGGAGACTACCTGGAGCGGGTGGACATGCTCCCATCCTTCAAATCTCTGCAGAAGCAGGTGGGGACGCCGGACTCCCTGGAGTCCCTCGACATCCCCTCCACGGCCAGCTCCTGCGAAGTCTTCAGCCCCACCAGCTTCGTCCCCTCTGGCCAGCCCAAGGCCCTGGATAGCGGCTACGACACCGAGAACTATGAGTCCCCCGAGTTTGTCCTGAAGGAGCCGCATGAGCCCCGGGAGCCAGAGGCTTTCACCCATCTGGGGAAGTCGCCCATGGACCTGGGGGCGGGGGAAGGGGAGAGCGTGACCCCCGAGCTGCGCCTCTCCTCATCCTTCAGCACCGAGCTCCACAGCCTGAGCGAGAAGAACCCCCACCGCGACTCCGCCTACTTCTCAGACTACGACGCCGACGCCGACAGGTCCCTCAAGGAGGATGAGGACAGTGACGGGTCGGAAGCCCTGGAGAGGGAGGCCGGGTGCTCGCCGCCAGATGCGCAGGACCTGCAGGGAGCCCCAAGCCAAAGCATCGATGGGGAGGAACTAGCCCAGCCCAGCAGCCCGCTGGGAGCGGCGTGCGCCACTGGGGATGCAGCCTGTGGTGGAGGCTCCGCAATGGCAGGGGAAGAGCTGAGCACCGGGGCAGGGGGTGCCCAGGCTGAGCCCCCGGCGCTGGAGCCAAAAGCTGCCTGTGGGGCTGAGGAGAGAGCTGCAGGCCACAGGCCAGACTCGGACAGCTCCGGAGACACGGCGTGGGGCGAGTGGCCCGCTGTCCCCAGCATCCCATCCACGTCCTTCCTCCTGTCTCCCGTGGTAACGAGCCCCGAGGGCCCAGCCAAAGCCGGCGGCGGAGAATTGGTGCCAGAGGGGCTCTCGGGCCGGCCGGGTGAGTCTGTGGGTGCTGTGGCTGAGGGGCTGGAGCCCCCATCGGAGGGGCCTGAGGTGCAAGTGGGCCCAGAAGGGGAAGGCCAGGAAGGTCCAGGCACGGTGCTGGCGGAAGAGCCCTCACTCGCCCAGGGCCCGCAGCCGTCCCTGGCCCTCGCTCTGCGGCGGGCCCCTGTGGCGCGGCGGCAGGAGGAGCCAGAAGAGGAGGAGGAGGACACGGAGGACAGCGACGAGTCGGACGAGGAGCTGCGCTGCTACAACATCCAGGAGCAGAGCGAGGAGAGCGAGGAGGAGCCGGCGGCCGTGCCCATCGTGGTGGCCGAGAGCCACAGCGCCAGGAACCTGCGCAGCCTTCTCAAGATGCCCGGCCTGCTGTCCCAGAGCTTCTGCGAGGACCTGGAGCGGAAGAAGAAGGCCGTGTCCTTCTACGACGACGTCACCGTCTACCTCTTTGACCAGGTGAGCCGCGCTGGAGCCACGAGCTCCCTCCATGGCCCAGCCCCACCGGTGAGCTGGGAGGACGGGAGAGGCCTTCGTGACGGGAGGGGGTTGTCCCTCCGTTTCCCAGCCAGTGAGTGGCTGGTGCCTGAGGGAGCAAGCTGGGAGGGCCGGGCCTGGCTCGGGCGTGTCTCTTCATGGGGGAGTTTCCAAGGTGTCTTCTCACGTCCAGGAAAGTCCGACTCGGGAGCTCGGCAGCCAGCCGTTCCCCGCGGTCACGGAGCCTTCGCTGCCGCCCCTGCAGAGCAAGAGCATCGGCCCCGCGAGCCCGGTGGACAGGCTGAGCGCCTCGGACGACGCCTCGGACGGCAACGCCTCTGAAGAGAGTGAGGGCTCGCGGGGGGCAGAGCGCCCAGCACTGGGGAGGGGTCGCAGGGACTCAGCTGAGTAACTGCCAGTCTCAGCATGGGCACCTCTCCGGCCTGCCCCTCTGGGCCTGGGTCCCCCAGCACGGCAGGCTTAGCACACGGCCCCAGGGACTGTGGAGGTGAAGCCACGTAGGCTCGTGGGGGCTCTGTACAAGAGAGGAGCTCAGATTGAGAGTGGGACTGCGGTAGCGACGGGTCAGGCTGAGGGGGCAGCAAGCACTGTAGGAATAGGCCCAGCTGAGGGCCGGAAGGATGAGGGCAGTGAACACAGGCCAAGGGCCGGGAGACCAAGGGGGCAGCAGGCACAGTAGGGATGGGCCCGGCTGAGGGTCAGCGGACGCAGTGGGGATGGGCCTGGCCAACGGGTGGCGGGTGCGGCAGTGATGGGCCCAGCCGAGGGGCTGCGAGTGTGGTAGGGATGGGCCTGGCTGATGGGCAGCAGGCATGGCAGGGATGGGCCTGTCCGAGGGGCGGTGGGCATGGCAGGGATGGGCCCGTCCAAGGGGCGGCAGGCGCGGCGGGAATGGACCCGGCTGAGGGGCGGCGGGCGTGGCGAGGATGGGCTAGTCCGACGGGTGGCAGGCGCGGCGGGGATGGGCCCGGCCGAGGGGCGGCGGGCGTGGTGAGGATGGGCCAGTTCGACGGGTGGCGCGCGCAGCGAGGATGGGCCCGGCCGAGGGGCGGTGGGCGTGGCGAGGATGGGCCCGCCAAGGGGCGGCAGGCGTGGCGAGGATGGGCCCGCCTAGGGGCGGCGGGCGCGGCGGGGATGGGCCCGGCCGAGGGGCGGCGGGCGCGGCGGGGATGGGCCCGGCCGAGGGGCGGTGGGCGTGGCGAGGATGGGCCCGGCCGAGGGGCGGCAGGCGTGGCGAGGATGGGCCCGCCTAGGGGCGGCGGGCGAGGGGCGGTGGGTGTGGCGAGGATGGGCCCGGCCGAGGGGCGGTGGGTGTGGCGAGGATGGGCCCGGCCGAGGGGCGGTGGGTGTGGCGAGGATGGGCCCGGCCGAGGGGCGGTGGGTGTGGCGAGGATGGGCCCGCCCAGGGGCGGCGGGCGTGGCGAGGACGGGCCCGGCCGAGGGGCGGCGGCCGAGGAGCGGGAGCGGGCCCTGCACAATGGCGGCTCCCTGACGTCTCACTGTGCTCCAGGCAGTGGATTCGAGTGGGACGACGACTTTCCGCTGACGCCCGTGAAGTCGCCGTTCATGTCCTCGCTGAGCGTGTCGCCGGTGCTGCCGGTCTCGGCCGTCCCCAGCCTTCCCGCGCTGGGCCCAGTCCAGAAGCAGGTGCTGCCGATCCAGTTCTCCCGGTTCAGCGTGTCTCCGGCGCCGGCGTCCAGGTTCTCCATCACACACGTCTCTGACTCGGACGTCGAGTCCGCAGGAGGTGAGGGCAGGGGCTGGGGGCCTGTTAGGGAGCTGGGAGCTGCCCAGGGTGCCCTGGGGTGGTTGGGACCCGGAGTGGGAGCCGTGAATTCCTGCGGTTTACTCAACTGCCCCTCTCCCATAGGGCGCCCCATACGCCAAATCAGGCAGCGCCTCTGTAGCTGTACGGCAGGGCGAGGGTGGGAAAATGTGCCCCCCCCCCCCCGGAGTTCTACAGTCATCTCTGGCACGACCTGCCGCGGGCCTGTGACGACGCAGTCGGGGTGCCCCCAAATCCTGCACCCCCGTAGCAGCAAGAACAGACTCCGCCAGTCGTAGAACAGAGAGGGGTTATTGGTCCTTCAGGAGACAGCCCAGCACAGACGTGATGTGGCTATAGAGGCCAGTCCAGGATGCCTCAGACCCCAGGGTTAGGGGCCCATCGCCCCTAGGCCCCCCGCTTAGCCTCTTCTCTCCATGCTCCCCAGACAGCCACTGCCTCCCTCCCCGGCCCTGCCCCCCAGCCAGGTGCGGGTCTCCGCCCTCCTCCCTTTGTCTCTCTCCCTGGGAGGCTGAGCCTGGGTGTCTGGGTTAATCCACATTTGGGAGAGTCAGTGAGAATCTCCCATCCCAGCGCAGGGGAACCCCAGGTCGCAGTGCAGACAGCCCCCCCACTACACCACAGGGCCCTTGGGGGCTGGCACGTCACCGTGCCTCAGTTTCCCCATGTCAAACATGGGTGTGCCCACCGTGCCGTGGGGGAGGTGGAGTAGTGAGCTGCGGTCTGAAATCACTGGTACTGTTAGCCCTTACGGCACGGGTCTTTTGGGTCGGGGGGGGGAGGGCCACTGACCCACAGAAAAATCAGTCAGGGCCCCCACACAAATGAGAAACTAAAAAGCCGGTCGCTGGGGGAGGAGACAGAGATTCTCCTCGCGCCCAGACCCTTGGATGGCCCAGGTTGTACATTTTGGCTGTGTCTAGACTGGCAAGTTTTTCCGCAAAATCAAATGAATTTGGGAAAAAATTGGCCAGCTGTCTACACTGGCCGCTTGAATTTCCGGAAAAGCACCGACGATCGCGTGTAAGAGTGTCAGTGCTTTTGCGGAAATACTATGCTGCTCCTGTTTGGGCAAAAGGGCCAGTGTAGACAGCACAGGACTGTTTTCCGCAAAAAAGCTCCGACCGCGAAAATGGCGATTGGGGCTTTTTTGCGGAAAAGCGCGTCTAGATTGGCCACGGACGCATTTCTGCAAAAAGTGCGTTTGTGGAAGAGCGTCCTGCCGATCTAGACGCGCTTTTCCAAAAACGCTTTTAACGGAAAACTTTTCTGTTAAAAGCATTTTCGGAAAATCCTGCCAGTGTAGACGTGGCCATTGTGTGCTCTAGTGCCACGGGAGGATGCACAGGCTCCCCAAAGCTTGGAGGGGGGGGCCCTGACCCTGGGGGGGTCTAGCTCCAGGCAAGCCAGGGGGCCACATCTGGCCCCTGGGTCCTAGGTGCTCCACCCTGGCCTCATAGTGCCCAGTGAGCAGCAGGGTAATCCCGGCGCGCCTGCTTGTCTCAAGACGCTGCTCTGGGCTTGGGAATTGGAGCAGAGCTGTCACCCCAGGCCCTACGCCCCACGTCAGTGCCCCCAGCAAAGGGCCTTCCCCTTGCTCGTGGGACGCGGTGCAGCCACCCCCCCGTTCCGAGAACCCGGCCCCCGGGCCTCCCCCGCCTCGCCCCAGCTGCGCCTGTTCTGTCTGTTCCAGGCAGCAGCGAAGACGGTGACCGCGAATGAGCCTGCGGGGTTGCTTGGACGTCTCCTGGTGCCAGTGGCTGCCTCCGGGCCGAGGGGCGCGGCTGAAGGACGGGAGCCGGGCGCAGCCCTGGGCTCCTGGGACCTTGCTCTATTTTTCTAGGCAGATTTTATCAGGCGGAGTGGGTTTGCCGCGTGCCGGACGCGCGCCCGGGGGCGCTGCAGCCAGGCGGTTGGTGCTGGCCGGGCGTGCAGGGGCGGGGCGGGCCGGGCGTGGAGCGTGTACAAATATATATAGATAGCTAGATCGCAACTATAGCCGTTCCAGGGTAGCGCCGTGACCTTGCTAACATCACCGAGTCTCCCCCTTGGCCATTCTGCATCCCAGCTGCTCACGCCTAGCCGCTCCGTGCCGCTCCCAGAGCCACCCGGCCTCACCTCTCGGGAACAGCTCCCTGGTCCTGCGCCGGGCTCTCCGCCCACGGCTCTGTTTGCAGGGCCCGGCCCTGTGGCGGTGGTCTGCCCCCCCATTCCTGCTGGGAGGGGGGCTGTGCGCGCTCGCCCGCCCCGCCTCTTGGCCCCGGGTTTGTCTGTCTCCTGGTGGCAGGTGGGGAGGAGGCCCCAGGGCCGTTACAGCAGCGCGTCAGGGCGGCGCGGTCACGGGTGGCCGGGGCTGCGCAGGCCGAGCCTAGGCGGCCCGTGCGCCTAGGCAGGGGAGACGGCCTGGGTGGCGTCCAACCCCCCCGGCCGTGGCTCCCGCTCCCTGTGCTGCTTGCTGGCGAGGAGAGGACGCTCTTGACATTTGTTTCTGTGATTTACTTTTCCAGAACTCCCTTGCTACCAGCGCTTGCCCTTTGTATCCGACCGCCGGCTCCCCCGCAGGGCACCTGGTAAGAGCCCCCAGGGGCTGGGAGCCGCACAGCACGGGCACTTTGACCGGTCCTCCCAGCTCCCTGCTGTAGGATGGTGTGTCGTCCCCCCCCCCCCGGCTCTGCTTTCTCCCCAGCGTGGCCTGGCCCCTCCCCTCACGTCACGAGAGCCCAGGTGCCATCTGCCCCTGGAGCCGAGCTGAGCAGACCGGAACCGGCCGCCCCGGGCCGGGTGCCAGGCCCTCCCAGCTTGGCCACTCACCCCCTTGACTCTGTGGCCTTGGGTAAGTCACGGAGCCTCCCTGCCTCAGTTTCCCCACCTGAAAACCAGGGCTGATAGCACCTGCTTGCCCTGCCTTGCAGGCGGCGACGCGACTGCCGGGCCAGTGCCAAGTCTTGTTAGCTGTCTGTGTGCCACACAGCAGGGCTCTTCCCACGCTCACTGGCATGTCACGTCTGTCAGCGGCGCCCTGGGCAGCGGGGTGGCCAGGCCAGGCAGCGGGTGTTCTCTGCCCTCCTTGGGGCCAAACGTGCAGGCCTCCCGGCGTGTTCGTAGCGGTGTGTCGTCGGGCGGGGGGGGGAGCCTCTGGGCTGGTTCTGTCCGGTCCGTGTGCGCCTGTTGCTGACGAGCGGGAGCTCGGCGGGTTTGTGGTTTTAGTGGGGCTAGCGCAAGTCTCACTTCCCGAGGGAGACGAGACGTAATGGGGCTGACACGCCTGCGGACTCAGGGGCTCGGGTCCTCTCGGGCCCCCAGACCCGACGCCGAGGGGAGCCAGCCGCCCCCACCGCCCTGGCCGGCTCGCAGCCTGGGGCATGAGGGGGCTGGGGCTGGAATGGGCTTTGCTTTCCATCCTGTCGTGCCGGGGAGCCCTGGGCAGAGCGCGAGAGGCAGCAAAGCGGGGGGGGGGGGGGGCGCTGGCTCGCATGCCCACGTGCGTGACACTGTTGGCCTCTGGCTGTCGGACGTGAAAAGCACTTTAACCCTCCCCTCCCCCACTTCCATTTTCATCACCCCTCCATCTCCCCCTGCGCCCGTCCCCCCCCCGGCCCCAGCTCTGTCTTCTGCTCCCTGCGCCTGGCTGGATTGTTTCACCTGCCGTCAGCCCGGCTTCCTGCGTGGCCTGGGGGGGAGGGGCGCCGAGCCATGTCTGACCTCGCGGGGCTGCCCCTCCCAAGCCGCCTGCCTCCCTTGGGGGCAAGGCGAAGGGCTGAGACCCAGAGTAAGCCTGTGCACAAATGGGACACTGCCGCCCCGGCCCGCTCGTGTGGCCCTGCTACCCGGCCTCTGCGTCTGCCCGGCTCCGCGCCGTCCCAGCATGGCCATGGGCCAGGCCGCAGGGGCAGCTCGGTGTGCCAGAGCCCGCGGGAGACGCCAGCGTGCCAGCATGAGGCGAGTGCTGGGCTGCGGGGGGCAGGGCAGTGCCGCGGCGGGACGGTAAATGCCGATTCATCGGCTAATCGATTAGTCGATGGCCGTGCCATCGCCTAGCTGCTAAGGGGGGGGGGCACTCGCTAGCCTGGCTGCCCCACTGCCATGGGTGGCTCGTGCTCAAGGCAGGGGCGGGCGGGCTGCTTGGGTCCCTGCTCGCCCCGGGGCCCACTGCGCCCCCCGCAGTTGGTGCTGGGGAGACCCGGCTGGCTCCTGCTCCCCCCCTTGCTGCCGCTGATACAGAGGCAGCAGGTGGGGAGGGGAGGCCGGGGGGAGGGGCGGAAGCGACGCGTCGGCGAGTCGCTTCCATCCCTAGGGCAGCTGGGCGCATGACGCCGCGGGCGCTGGCCCCGGGCCGCCAGCCTGAGCGTGGTGCCCCCTCCACAGGCCCCGAGCGCAAACCCGGCGCCCTGATGCTGGGCAGGGCCAGTGCCAGCTGGTACTCCGCCCCCCGGACACAGCTGAGTCCAGAGCCCTGCCACTCGGGTGACGGGCCCGAGACGTGGGCCAGGCCACGGGCTACTCCTGCCACGTGCAAAACCCACGAGCCCAGAGGGGGAGCGCTGCCAGGCCCTTCGCATCCCCCCCCCCCCCCGGCCTCGCTGTGGGCTAAGGGGCCGCTGCGACCTGCTCTTCAGCTGGGAGCCTCCTTCCCCTGCCCCGCCCCCCGCCGCCCTGGGGCCAGCACTGCGCAGGCATCGGCCCCTTGCCTGAGAGTAGCCGCCCTTAGCCCAGCCCTGCTGCACCCGCGACCCTCGTGCGAGCCTCTCTGGCCCAATGGGGCCCTGCCCGGTGCCTGGGGACGCTCTGTGGGGCCCATTGCGCCAGCCCCGAGACCTGCCCGAGGGGGTTCATTGGTTCCCCTCCGACAGGCGTCACAGCCCACGCGTGTGTTTGGCGCTCGCTCGTTCACGCTCACGTGCCTCGCACGCGGCTCTGGGCGGGCCCCGAGAACGTCTCGGCCGCTGCCTAGTGCTCCCCCCGCCTCCCCCGGTTAGTAAACAGTCAGACCTGCAGGTCGCCTGGTGCAGGGATGCAACAGACCCAGGCAGCCTCGTCTGCCACCAGGGGACCTGCCCCGCTTTTGAGCCGTCCCCTCGCTTTGCGGCCCCCCTCCCTCCTGTGGCGGCCCTTGGCACACAGTCCTTGCGCCCAGGTGGCCGCGGGCAGGGCCGTGCTGCGCCGTGTTGCCAGCCCCATGACACACAGATGCGGCCACGCAGGGTGCGGGGGGTTGGCCCCTGGCCAGCAGCAGGGCCCGCTTGGCCGTTCTGCCGCCCCTTGTCTTCCTTCCTGGGCCACGTGTGTCTCACCTGCGCCAGACTGCAGTTGGCGCCGTGTGCCCATGCGGGCGCCGTCTCACCCCTCCACGGGCACCTGGCATGTGCCTGTAGCTGGGCGGGGAGGAGGGGGGGTTGCAGGGCAGCTGGTGCCCTGGCTACCACCTGCACAAGTCTCCCCAAAACCCAGGGCAGCAGCGGGCGGACGAAAGCAGCGTGGCCTCTGCCCACTGGCAGAGGCAGATACAACCACCGCGGGGGGGTCCCGCCTGGAGCCCAGCGAGCGCCTTGTGCCGCACCCCACCTCTGGCGGCGTTGCTGCCTGGCAGCATGTTTTGAATGGCTCCCCCCTATGGAAAGTCCCCGGCACCCCCCCCGGCCTGCGTCTTCCTCCTGCTCTTGGCCCACGCTGCCCCACCCAGGGCACGGGGGGAGGGGGGACGTGGTGAAGCTGCCGCGTTGCGGGGGGCGGGCGCATGTTGAGGAGGCCGTGGCAGCCAGGACCCCCCGCCACCCACCCGCCCCGTCTTCCAGCCCTCGGCTGCACGGGGCCAGGGCAGGCGCCTGCCTGCGCTGGGCCTGCCCCCGCTAAGCCGGACCGTCCCGTCCTTCCCAAAGGCAGCTGCCTCTCGGGGGTGGGGTGGGGGCCGGAGCTGCACCTGGGCGATTTTTTTTGTAATTGCCAGTGTCGATTTGATCAATACGGGTCAGACTTGCTGTCTTTTCTAGCGGCGCCGCGCTCCGTCCCACTCCCAGCATGTGTGTCCAATGGCAGTGGGCCGATAATAAAGTTTTTACAACAGCCGAACCGGGCTGGGCCTCCCCTCATTGCCTGGGGGGCTGGGGGCCAGGGCAGCCCTCTTGGCGTGTAGCCGGGCTGCGGGGACGAGGAGCCAATGCCATTTGCTAGCCCGGCTGTCCCACCAGGCCTGGCCTGCCTGTGGCCGAGCCCCGGCTGTAGCAGTAGGGAAATCACAGCGTGGGGGACAGGAAGCACCGGGGCTGACACTAGACGCCCCCGAATCCTTCTGGCAGTCAAGTGGGGCAAAGTTTGCAGAGGGGAGTCTCCGCCAGCGGCTAGAGCAGGGGTGGGCAATCATTTTCGCCAGGTCGGGGGAGAGGTGCTTAATGATAGCAGCAGGGGCGGAGCTTGGGGGCAAGGGGCGGGGCTTGGGGCAAGGGGCGGGGCTAGGGTCTAGCCTCCCCGGAGTTGTCTGGGGCTGGAGGCTTTGAATTAAAAGCAGCAACGGGCTTGTGGCTCAGCCCCCGCCAGGCTGGTACCTCAGCCCCCGCCTGGGAATCGGGTGGCGCGGGCCGGCTGGAAGTAGAAAGTGGCCAGATTCAGCCCGGCGCAAGCGCCACAAAGAAAACTCCGGCACCAAGGACTTGGGGGGTTTATTGCTCATAAATTACTGGCCCCACAGCCACGGGCCGGGTACACGGTGCGCGCGCGAGCCCGCCAGGAAGCGCAAAGCAGCCCGAGCGGCGGCACCGTGTCGCTCAGCAGGCGCCGGCAGCCCGGCTGGAAGGGGTTGTCCGGGAGCGGAGCGTCGGCTGGGCTGCGCGGGGCCGGGCGAGCGGTGGGCGCGTCCCTCTCCCAGGCCCGGCAGCCAGGGCCCCGGGGGCTCTGCACAGGGACCGGCTCCCTCGTGAGCCTGCCGCTGACCTGGGCCCATCGCTCGTCTCTGGCTTTACACGCGCGCGCGGGACAGCAGCGCCGGGGGTGGCAATCGGCCTGGAGCCGCCCGCTACCCCCCCCCCAAAGGCACGGCGGGACCGGGCATGGGCGAGACAGCCCCGTCCCAGCCCCCTTCCCCTGGACCCTCGCCCAGCGGCTTGGCCTGCCTTCGGGCCCCTGACCGCGGGGAGTAGGAAATGGGGGGCCAGGCCTGAGGGCACTCAGGGCCCGACTAAGGCAGGGGGTGGGGTGGGCTCAGGCACACCAGGGCAGGCGCCTCCTTGGCTGGCCCCAGAGGGTGGCAGCAGGGGCCAAAGCTGACGGGGCAGGGCCCATCTCTGCCCACGCCGGAGTCCGGCTGGCTACGCGCCTGCTGCTGGCAGCGCTCGGGGTGAGGGAAACCCCCCGCCCGGGGCAATAGTGACGGGGAACAGGCGACTGTCGTTTCCAGGGTGAGGGGGCGCGGGGCCTGGTTCAGGGGGGCCGGGCGGGGCTGCCCTGCCCCCTCGCCCGCGGCTGTGAGGGCAGGCGGGCGCCCCCCTCTGCCCGACCGGCAGCGCCTCAGGGCGGCGTGGAGCCCCCCGGCTCTGCTGCAAGGCAGGGAGCCGCGACCGGGCCTCCCGGAGTTACACAGCCCGGTGGGGCAGATTTAACCCCATAGGGCCAGGCTGCGCGGGGCCCTCTCACCAGGGCTGCACCGTCCACGAGGGGGGCAGCTCCGGGGCTCCCTCCGCCTTCAAGAGGTGCCTCCTCCGGTCACCCTGCCTGCTGCCCTGGGCCAGTGCAGGGCTGCAGCACGGGAGGCCGGCTGCTTGCTTTGCTGTCAGACTGCGGCTGGGCCCTGTGTCCTGGCCCTAGCGCGCCGAGCTCCAGCTGCCAACGCCCGCGCCGCTCAGGAGCCTGGCCAGGACCCGGGGCCAAGCAGCCGCGTGCAGGGGAGGAGGCCGGCCCACCGGCAGTGGTTTCATCCCAGCGCCCAGGTGGGCAAGCCGGATCCTGGCCCGCAGGGTTAGTCCATGGGGGAGCTGGGGGGGGGCTCCACTTCTAAATTGGCGGCAGGCGCTCACAGCGGCCCAGGGGAGCTGCCAAAAGGGGGAGGGGGGGCCTGGTTCCCTTTTTCACTGCCCACCCCGGCCCAGCATCTTACAGCAGAACTGGAGCCCAGAGCCCTCGGCCCAGAAAGCGGGATCCTCCTGCAAGTCTCAGGCAAGTGCCATTTGGGGAGGAGATTTTTATTGGGGAACAATAGACCCCCCCCCCGTACCTCCATTTCCTCTGCCCCACGCTTGCACAAGCCCCACGGACGGGGCGCTGGGGGGATACGACTGGGTACGCCGCCCAGGCTGCTCTTAGAAAGCAGGGGCTACATGGAAAAGCATTTTTCTAGCTTGACTGACAGTGCCCAGGGCAAGCTGAAACCCAGACGCTGCCCCACGGCAGCTGGGCGTGACAATCTCAGAGGGCAGCAGCCCGCGGTGAGAGCGTCTGGCCCTCGCGTGCTGGGTGACACCAGCGGCCGGGCTGCCCCACGCGTAGGGGCCAGCAGCAGGTTGAGGGAGGAGAGGCGCTTTGCAGAGCTCTGCCCGAAATAGCTGCAGGCCCAAGGACAGGAAGGGGTCAAAGCGCGGCCCCCTCAGCGCCCCAGCAGCTGGGGAGCGGTTCCTGCAAGTTGCTCCAGTAGCCTCTAAGCCCCACTCCCAGGGGCAAAGGGAGACTCAGCTGGTGCTGGGCGGGGCTTGGGAGGGGGCGGTCCTCAAGGGGTGTGGCCTCAGGGAAAGGGTGTGGCCTCAAAGGAGGGGCGTGGCTTTGGACAGAAGGGGTGGGGCTTCAGCTGCCTTCCTCAACTGGGCCTTCACCTCCTCTACAGCCCCGTGACTGGGACTCCGGCCAGGAGGGGCGACGCTCTGCCCCACCCTGCTCGCTGTAGGGTGCTCACCCCAGCCCCCAGCGGCCACCGTAGCGCTGCTGCCCTCACCTGCCTCAAGCAAGCGGGCTGGGGTGCGGGCAGCCCCTTCCCCCGCTGCGGCTGAGCATTGGCGCTTTGGGCCCGTGCGGTACCGAGGGGGGGAGCCTCAGGCTGGGGCACCCGAGGCCACAGCTGCTCTAGTTCCAACGTGCCCTGGTCAAAGCGCACCCGGGCCTCGAGTCCACCCCGGCCCCGTGGGGGCAGCGCTGGCGGAGCGGCGCTCACCCTGCCGGCACGAGCCCCGGGCCTGGAAGCAGCCGCAGCGGCACTAAGCCGCCGCAATACAGTTCTGGCGCTAGAGGCCTGCGAACAAGCGGCGACAGCAGGTCGGATGCAGCAGGGCAGGCGGCAGGCGCGGGCTGGCTCCAGCGAGCCCGGGGATCAGCTGATGAGAGGAGCGGAGCGGTCGTTGGTCACCGTGGGTTTCAGCTGGATGTTGGCAAAGGGGTTTCTGCAGAGAGAAAGGAAGGCGCCGGTCAGGGAGGAGGGACAGGGAGCAGCCCAGCTCGGACGACGGGCCAAGAGCCCCGCAGGAGACAAGCCAGGGAGGCTGCGTCTACACTGGCAGGATTTTCCGGAAATACTTTTAACGGAAAAGTTTTCCACTAAAAGCATTTTTGGAAAAGCGCGTCTAGATTGGCAGGACGCTCTTCCTCAAAAGCACTTTTTGCAGAAATGCGTCCGTGCCAATCTAGACGCAAAAGCCCCAATCGCCATTTTAGCCATTGGGGCTTTTTTGCGGAAAACAAATCTGAGCTGTCTACACTGGCCCTTTGGCCCGAACGGGAGCAGCATCGTATTCCCGCAAGAAGCACTGATTTCAGACCGTAGGAAGTCAGTGCTTTTGCAGAAGTTCAAGCGGCCAGTGTAGACAGCTGGCAAGTTTTTCTGGAAAAGCAGCTGATTTTCCGGAAAAACTGGCCAGTCTAGACACAGCCGGAGACTTTCCCCTGGAGCCGGTTCGTGCCGCCGGACCGCCCGCACCCCCAGAGCTGCGCTGCTTAAATGGGTGAACCGACTCGTCCGGCTCCCTCTGCTGAGCCGACCCCAGGAGCAGGCAACGGCGGTTTCCAGCACTGGGGGAGAATTTGGGAGAGAATTTGAGGTCGGTCCCTCGGCTGCTATTTTTAAACTTTCCAGTGAGGGGGCTTCGCCCAGGGCCCGGGAGAAGTGGTTTGAAACCAAATAGCACCCCTGGCTCTGCCTTGGCCGCCTGACGGGAGGCAGGGCAAGGCCGCCGGAGGAAGCCCATTGCTTTTTCTCGGCACCGCTTTCTCGGGGAGGGGGCGGGTCACGGCGGCTGCTGCGGCTTGCGAGGGAGCGGAGGAGACACTTGGAATTTCGTCGGACCAAACGTCAAAGCACCGGCCTGCCCGTTACAGCCCAGCCGGCCGGTGAAACGCAGCTCAGCGCACTGGCGAGAGACGTGCCGCGCATCCCACCTTCTGCGCAGCCCCGGCTGGCCGATGCCGACCCTGGACACTGGTTTGACTGGCCCCCGGCAGGCGTGGGGGCCCTGCAACGGCCTGAGAACCAAGCAAGCAGGCGCCTGCCCCTCAGCCGGCCTCCCGCTGCTGGAGTTGCAGAAGCTGGGCCTCTGGAGTGTCCCCCACCCATGGCCCAACCGCCCCCCAAACAGGTCAAGAGAGCTGGGCGGGCGGAGGGGTCCATGCGGCGAGCCGGGGGGTCAGAGCACCAGGGAGGCAGATCTCAGCCTGGGCCACGTTTCCCCGAGCCGGGTCCTCAGCCTGGCCCGGGAGCTCAATAAAGCAAGATACAGGTCGGCTCCGAGACAGCAGCACACAAAGCCCTTGAAGGACAAAGCTGCTGGGGACCCGCCCTGCCACACCGGGCTCTGGGCTGCTGCCTCGGAGCCCGTCAGTATTTATAGACCACAGGGGGGGGGGGGGGGGAGATTTCTACCCCCCCCCCCCAGACAGACAGACAGACAGACAGGCGGCCACAGCAAACATTCTCCTGCCCCGCTCAGAGGCTGGGTTGGGAATGGCCCTCGCTGAGCGCCCCCTGTGGAGCAGAAAGAGCAGCTGCACCTGCTGCCCCCGGGGCCAGGAGTGGCTGATTTCAGTGCCCCAGCCCCTCAAAGCAGGCCCCCGCCGGCAAATTCATTAGCCTCACCCCCAAGAGGCCAGGCTCGGGCCCTGCCCTCTTACGCCCCTTTGTGTCCGACCCCTGTGGGGGCTGGAGGGGGGAGGAGGGGATGAAAGGCCAGGACACGACTCCTGCTAAAGCCGAGGTGGCCAATACGCTCGCCAGCTAGTGGGCAGGCTACTGGTTCAGCGCTGGCTGGAGACCGTGGCAACGGCCCTAAAACGTGCCTGGGGATGGGGGAGACGCAGTTTGGGGGGAGGGGAGGACTGAAAAAAGCTGCTGCACCGCACTCGCGCTCCCCCCCCCCCCCCCCCCCCCCCCCCCCCCCGGGAGCCGCGCTCCTGGGGTACGTGCAAAGTGCTGCCAGGTTTCAGATGCATTTTGTGCCGTAAATGCCAGGGCAGCCCCCAGCCAGCTCTGTCCTGCTGCCTGTTCCAGACCAGCGCTCTTCTCCCTTGCCCCAGCTAGCTCCCCCCATCCCTTCCACCCAACGGCCCCTCCGCCCCTTACCGAGCCGGCGCTGGACCATCCCCTCAGCTAGTTTTAGGGCCGTCGTGCGAGCCCACGGCCACAGGCCTGGGGATGTAGCCTTACTGATCTGCGTTCCCCCTGCCACAGGGTAGGCAGGTCTACAAAACGCTCACCTGGGATCCTATTCTTGTCCCGCGCGTTACAGCCCAGTTCTACAAGTCTAGGCTCCGTAGCTACTTCAAGGCATCCTTTGCTTTTCAGCTGCAGGGAGACCTGGCGAGACACCCAGGAGCAGGGTGGCCCAGGGGGGCACAGAGCCCGCTCCACCTAGAGCCCAGGTGGGGGGTGGGAAGGACCGCCCAGGTGCCTGCCTTTGGAGTACCAGCATGCTGACTTGCTCCCCTCTGAGCTGCAACCCCCTCAGCTCTGAGGACCCTGCTTCCATGCCCAGCCGGACAAGGCGCCTCGGTGGGTCCCCAGCAGGGTCTTGCCCTGTCACCCTCCCAGCCTGGCTGCACAGTGAGAACTGGAGCCTTGCTGGGGTGCTGCTGCTCTGCTCCTCCCCCCTTGTCTAAATCCCTGATCCAGAGTTGCTCTGTACCCCGCCCCCGCCATGCCCTCTGCAGCCCCGGGTCCTGCCATAGCAGGTCTACAAAACGGAAGCAACGGGGAAGCATCCCCAAGGGATCGTATGGAGTGAGGAGCAGGTGGGTGTGCGCCTGTGGGGAAGGAAAGTCAGCGAGCGAGGAGCTTGATGAAGAATGAGAAATAGCTGGGGGGAGGGGGAGCACATCAGGAGCAAGGCTCTGGCCCTCTCCGCCCTGTGGCGGGCCCAGATCCACCAAGCAGACACTAGGCCGAGGCTCTCCCGCTGCCGGGCCCACGAGCAGGGTAGAAAACCTACCAGCACGAAGCCTTTGTAAAACCCAGAGCGTCTGCCCCCGGCACGGCGGCAGGAAGAGAGGCTCAGCCTTCCAGCGGTGCTAGGGGAAGGGCCCCCGCACTGTCCCCACGCCTCAGGGGCGGCACCGGCTCTCTCCTTGAACTCCTGGCTGGGTTGCCAGCAAGAAGCCAAGCGCCTTGGTTTGAAGCCAAAGCGATTCGTTTCCCACCTCGTTTCTGCAGACCCTCAGGTTGCCTTTCCCCCCCGAGGATGCCTGGGGAAGGGATGTCGAGTGAATGAAAAGGTCACCCCATAACGCACCCGGGATCATGCTGGCCAAGCAGGGCCCTGGATCAGAGCCTGCCGTACCCCCTCCCCACGACAGACTCAAAACAGCATCAGGATGGAGGTGTGGGGGGGAAGGGCAGTGTAAAAGGGAATCAGGGGAGACCTGGAGGGGGCTTAAGCCAACAGACGCTGTGCAAGGAAATCTTCCCCCCTCTTGGCCGATGCGGTTTGCTGCCAGCCTCCAGGGCCCATGGATTCAGCCTGGCTAATGCTGAACAAAGGCCACCCATCCGCCTGCGGAGGCTACCAGAGACGCAGTCCCTGCCCCCCAGGTAGTGTCGATCGGTGGCTCGGGGCTGTGGAAGGCAATGGGCATTAGCACTAGGATCACCCCAGACACACCGAGCGCGCGGCTGTATTCAAACACCGGAACGGGCCACATGAGCTGGCAGCGACGCGCCAGGCGCCGGCGGCGCGTGTGATTCAGCGCCACATCCACGCGACTCGGTGACAGCCACCGCCACCAGGGCTCACCTCAGCCCCAGAGCCAAGGGGGAGGAGTCCCATAGAAAGGGGGGAATTCTAAAAAGCAGGAAGACACCCATGGCCCAGCTGTGGAAGCAGGAAACCAGAGTGCCCCACGTAGCTCGGCTCCAGCAGCGCAGGGGGAGAAGCGGGCAGGCAGTATGCAGCGAGCCGTGCAGAGGCAGAGGTGGTGAGAGAGGCTGGCGCACGGAGGCTTATACAGGGTGGCAGTGTAGGAAGAGGAATCCATTTTAGGAGCCCCGGGGAGGCAGAGAAACTTCCACCAGGGGACTTAGATGCAAGCGAGCGACTGAGTCGCAGCGGTGCTCTGAACGGACTGGCATTGCAGACCAGTGACCTGTGTCGCTCCCTCCCCCTCCGGTCACCAGCACGGTGCCGGGCCACCAGCTGCTGCCCAGTCAGTACACAGCACGGGAAGTGAGGGGTTGGCACATAAAACCGTGAACTTACTAACTAGTCAGGGACATCAAAACCTGGCCACTTCAACATCGGGGCTGCAAGGGAAAACAAAAGGCAGTTTGTAGGACACAGCAGCCTTAGTGAGAGATAAAAAAGGGTGTTTGGTTAACGAGCGAGAGGCTAGGCTAGGAGCCGGTTGCTCCCCTGGGGTTCGCGCCACTCCCAGGAGAGGTCGCCGGCTAGGCTACAGGCTTCTTCAGACACAGAATGCAAATGAAAAGAAAAAACGAAAAGGAAAAGTTGTATTTGTTATTAAATATCATCACTTATCCAGCACTTCAACACAAACTCGTCCGCATCACAACCTTCTTGCACACTTTCCCCTTCATCTACGCTTGCAGAGGGGAAAAAAACAATACGACCCATTCATTTACTGTCAGTTAACTGCATTCACACCTCCTGAGTGACACCCGAAGGCCGTTTGGAAAGGCCGTCATTGGGTTTCGTGGTATTATCCATGAACCATATTGTAAAGCAACTAATACTAGGTTTGTCCTGCATGAGATCAGCAAGTCATTCACTTGCAAGAGCCAGCCTTTCAAGACCAATCAAGACACTGGCTTAAGGCAGGTCTACACTTACCAGGAGTTTGGTGCTGTGGCAATCGATTCCCCAGGGATCGATTTAGCAGGTCTAGTAAAGACCTGCTAAATCGATCAATCACTCTCTCGACTCCAGAATGCTACCAGAACAAGTAGTGCAAGGAATGTTGATGGGAGAGTTTCTCCCATCAACCCTCCCCACCACAGCAACTCAATCTAAGGTACATTGACTCCAGCTATGCTATTCATGTAGCCGGAGATGCAGGCAGATCTTAGGTCGACTTTGTCCTGTAATGGAGCACTACTCTTAGTGCAACAACTATGTATTTAAATATTATTGCATTTGGCTCCATTCAGCAATTGACTTTAATGCTACTGGCCAGACCTGCAAATTGACCAAACGAACAAAAAGGTCGGTCATTTTCTGGCCTTCCAATATCACGGGAAATGGAAAAAAAAAAAATGATGATTGGTCAATGATATAGGCATGGATGCTGAAAAAACCACCAAGGCCCAACTCAATGCAATAAATAAAACTTTTATTCAAACAATAACTCAGTACAGGGCACATTTCTCTTCAGCTTTTAAAAAAGGTTTTCAGCACTTTACAATCTTCATACAAGTTTTGCTAGTTTTCTACATTCATTCATTTAGCACGGAATATCCTGGATTAAAAATCTTTAGCAAAATTTTGACATCAACGCAGGAAGTTCTTATTACATATGTCCATCGTCTATTATATAAAACAAACAAAAATCTTCTCTGTGCATGGGTGTGTGTGTGTATGTGTGTGTGTGTGTGTGTGTGTGTATATGTGTGTGTGTGGGTGTGTATTGCCAGCAATGTCCTAGTAAACAGGCATGTCAAGAGGTTTTAAAATCACATCAGAAAGAGGAAGATTTACAGCTTTTGCCGGGGACGGAAAGGGTTAAGTCTGTACCCTGGGTGTGGGCCACCTCCCCACTCAGTGATGGAAGAAGCAGCAATACCAGTAGCCATTAATTCCAAGCATCCTACGCTGTCTGTCTCTCAAGGTAAAGACACACAAAGAAGATTGACAAGATTTAGGAAATTCAACACCAGAATTCTTCCACCCGCCCCCCAAAAACCAATGGCAGCTTTTTTAAAAGTCCAATTGCAAAATGCAAGAGTGTCTTTGGATTGCTCTGGCAAGCTGCATAACCCTATTATTTATCCCCCAGAGCACGAACGTGAGGTAACAAGACCCTGCTACAAAATATAGATATATACATATCTACATGTATATGCATATAAAAACAACCAAAAAACGAATGAACCCTCCCGCAATGCTAACCGAGTCAGCCCTGATGGTTTAATTAGCTGGAGCAGAGTAACCGTCCAGCCATCACCACGAGCCAACTGCTTTTCTCCGAGGTCTAAACCTCTACACTATCCACTTTTCTTAAAGCAACCTTGTAAAGTTTGGTTGAATGAAAGTGGATGGCACCTAGAGAGTTCTCTAGGATCTACACCTGCCTTCCCCTTAGAAACAGGAAATTGGCATCGGAATAAAGTCGAAAGGATCAAGTAACAGTACGTCTACCATAGGCCATGCATATCTGTTCAGGTTTGGAAAGGAGTTCTTCCGTTTTGTCAGGACAGTGTGGCTCGGGGTAAGCCGCAGGAAAGGGATAGTGCATCTTTGAACATTCACCAAGGACAAAAACCTGGATCCGCCCAGCCAACGGCAAGCCAGGCTGCTCCACACCTCAGCCCGCGCCGTGGGGCCGTTTCTGCTCTGAAAGGCTTCACAAAAACAAGGGCACCGAAAACGTCGGGGAGGGATAGGGAGCAGCACCATGGTTTCCTTGGATGGGCACGAGAGTTTAAAAAAAAATCCAAACGGAGGAGACGTAGAAAAGGGGGAAAGAAAAGAGGGAAAGAAGCAGAAAGCTCTTCAAAGCAGCAGTTGGCCATTTCTAGCCCAGGTGTCCTCACACTGTTGAGACCAAAGTGCCATTGCCACTGTGGGATAGAAAAGCACAGGGAGACTGCCAGACTGCCGAGAGCAGGAGATGGACAACACCCGCAGGGCCCTGGGCGGGAGCTCAGGGGAGCCCCCTGCCCCGCACGCTGCCCCACCACGGCCCTTCGGCAGCTGGGAGAATGCGGGGCGCGTTGGCTTAAGCAAACCGTCTCTCGAGCACTCTCCAAGCAACCCTGGCGGCGCCCCCTGCTGGACTTCGCTGGCGCTGTCCCAGCTAGAGGAACCCCATGCAACCCGGAGGGGCCAGGTTCACACCCTACTCATGACCAGTGCGCCCTCCAATTGTGTCCACCTACGTGCGGAATACGTTGTATTCCCTGCACCAAGGCGGGCGTGGACGCGCACCACCAGGAGACACACAGGCTGCCGGCGCGCTCTAAGGCTGCCCAGCTGATTAACCATCTCCTGGGCGCCCACCCAAGTGCTCTCCGCCACTGGCCGCTGTTTCACGCACAACGTGAAAGCAGGTTTCTTCTCTGTACTTTTATTTTAGCGCATTTCGGCTCCTCCCACCTCCAGCACCAGGGCACGAGGCCGCTCCCAATGCAGGCCGAGGGGCCTGCGCTTTGGAGACAGGCCTCCCCTTGCGGTTGTACTTTGGACCGAGCCCCCCTCGGGGCACGGCGAGAGCAGAGCGAGCTTCGAGACGGGGCCAAGCCAGGGCACCCTCGGAGTACCCAGCGAGGCTGCTTGTCCCAGGCTCAGGTGCCCGTCTGCACCTGTGACGTGGGAGAAGTTGGCTGCGCTGTTCCCATCACATTAGCCTGCTTTTGAGAAGCGAGAGCTGCTCGGCCGGCCCGGCCTCTGAGCCGGGCAGGGGCCCTGGGCGAGGCGGCAGCTATGCTCGGAACAGGCCAACACGCGCGAGATCCGTCTCGACTCTCCTGGGAGACCGGGGGGTGCCCCACACGCCGAGGCCCAATTCACATGCACTGATGCCTCCAACAGCTGACCCCACCCTGAACGCCGTTCACTTCTACCCGGCCGCCCTCCCGCAGCGCCTTCCGGGGAACACGGCAGCGCGGGTTAACGTTACCGAGTCGCTACCGAACGCGAGGGGCGGGAGAGGCTTACCTGCTTCCGGCTCTCGGCCCGTAGTCCTCCAGACCCTAAGGGAGACAGAGAAAAATCAGCTGTGAGACGGCCGAGAGGCAGGCTCTGCCCTCAGGTGGCACCGGCAGGCCACAAGAACAGAAGCCAACGCACTGGGCCCCAGTGGCTCTCTGGCTCCGGGCCGAAGCATCAGGAAGCAGATAGCGGCGAAGGCGGCCTGCATGTCAAGTGATGCTCGTCTCGGCGGAGCCTGCGACTTCGCACAACAACAAGGCGGGTGACAGCAAAGGCAGACGGAAGCTAGGGCCTGCCAGCCGACTCCCCCTTGCTCCCGAGCTCCCGGTGCTCTCCAGGAGCGGCCCGTCCCCTTCCAAAGGGGCACGCGCCGGTGAAATGCTCTGCAACGCGTGTTTCTCTCGGCACCGCACCCCCCCAGGAACGGGAGGGCTCTGGGCTGTCGGCTCCTGGGGCCGGGGTTGCATTATGCGGCGGGGGAGGGCAGACAGCGGGCACCCCAGGGCCAGGCTCTGCGGGGAGGGAGAAGGCAGAGGAAACGGCAGCAGATCTTCCCGTGGGGAGCACTGCTGGGCTAGGGGTCGAGGCCGGGGAGTCCCGCACCCGCTCCCCTGGACCCGAGACGCCGGCTCAGGCCAGCCCAGAAGCAGGACACAAATCCCTGTGCTCACTGGAGACCCCGTCCCTTCTTCAGCGCAGCTGGCAAGACACGGGGCTGTTCCCCGCCCCCCGACTCTGCCTCAGCTGCAGCCTTTTGCAGGCTCCTGGGGGAACAGCGCCGGGAGCAGATTTCGGCCCCGGGGAGCCGGCCCCGCCCTGGCACTTGCAGCCCCGGCTGGAGCCGGCCTCTGCTCTACTGAATGCTGGAGTCTCTTTGGGGGCCCCGCTGGCCCCACCAGTGCCCCCCCAATGCCTCTGCGAGCTTCCCGCCTCACAAACCGACTCTGCCCCCTTCCGCGCCGTCCAGGGGCCTCAAAGATCGACTCACTCAGGGGTGGGGAGCGTTTTGGGGGTGGGGGGGCCGTGGACCCACAAAAATCACTCGGGGGCCGCACAGGAGTGAGAAGCAGCCACAAAACAAAATCCCCCTCACTGACGAGGCCCTGAGCGAGGAGAAAGACCCTCCCCCCATTCCGCTCACACACCAGGGCCGGGGGGGGGGCAGGCTAGTAGATTTTGCGCGCTCCAGCCCTGCAGGGGAAGGGAGCGGGGGGAAGGGGGGGGTGGGGCTGGGGGAGGGGAGCCCTGAGCCTTGGGGCTGGAGCCAGGCGAGCCGGAGGCCACATCCAGCCCCCGGGCCTCAGGCACCCCGACCTGCTCGTCCCCCGAGTTCTTCAGACCCCAGCTCAGTGGCCCCTTGTGAATGGAAGAGCTGGGCTGGAGGCGCCGGCGCCTTCTCCACCTCCCAAGCAGCCCCCCTGGCTACGGGAGAGCCGAGAGGCGGCGCTGCCCCGCGAGGGACTCGTTCCTGGTGGGAGCAGCAAGTGTTGCCGACTGGGGGGTTGCGCCGCCATTTTGTGCCATTCTGTGCGTCTCCCCCACCTCGGCCAGCGGGCTCGTCTCCTCCGGCCCCCCTCTCCCGCCAGGGGGGCCCGGGTCCCCCGAGAGAGGGGCCGGGAGGAGAGCAGCCGGGGAGCCCTGGGGAAGACGCACAGAACCTGGCAAAAACAGCCCGGGCAGGAAACCCCAACGGGAACATTGCGCTCGGGCGGACTTACGGCGGGCCTAGCGTAAGGCTTGTAGTGAGCAGATGGCAGATGGCACAGGCCACGGGCGTACTCTGTGACTGCACGCCCATAGGGCATGAGGTAGTCCTACAAACAACGAACACAGGCCGGTTGGAGCGCGACCCTCGTGGCAACAGGCCAACAGCAACGACATTTCCGGGGCGATTCTAGAGCCGCAGGCCTCCTCCCCAGGGCTCTTCCCGGGGTCCCTCCCGCACGCGGCCGGACGCCAGCCCCGGCGACGCGCCTCCGCCCGCGCTACAGGGAGCAGGCCGGGTGTAAACGCTGCGCTCCCCGAACAGCCGCCCGCCCGCAGTTGGCACGTCTGAGCCGGACCAGCCTTGGGGGGTGTGGGCCCCCCACCTCTAGGCACAGGGCAACCCCCCTGCTGCAGGCCCCATCCTGACCACCCTCTCCCAGCCGCTGGGCCCCGTGCGGCGGGAAGCAGAGCGCCGTGGGGCTGGAAGGCTGCCAGGCCAGTGAGTGGGAGGGGGCGTTCCCTGCCGCCGCCCCCTTAATTCCCCGGGGCCCCACTGTCCCTAGGACGTTTGAAGCGCTGGGCCTGGGGCAACTGCCCCGAATCATTCTCTGGCCGGGCCGGCTCTGCACGGGAGTGGGCAAAGGGAGCGAGCCGACGGGCGGGGACAGACGCCCGGCCCTAGAACAGAAGCTCCGGGACCACTGGAGGGCTGTTCTGGACTCATCCAGCAGCCCACAGCGACCGCAGCACTGAGCTGGGACATCAGTGTCCAATTCGCGCCGTGAAATGGGATCCCCCAGCCGGAGGCCGCCCGAGATGAGCGTAGATCGGAGGAGATGTTGGGGCTTTCGGGGGCTTGTTAGGGATTTTTTTCACCCTCCCTCCCTCCGCTCCGGCTGTGAGGGGTCCCCAAACGCCGCCACTCGCCGTGGCTAGTACCGACCAGAAAAAGCAGTAAGGATCAAATCTGCAAGCGGGCCCACGTGAGTTAGGAGTTTAAGCCCCGTTTTGGAAATGGAGGCGGGGCCAGATGAGGAACGGTATTTAGGGGCTTAACTCCCGTTACGTCAATGGAGGGTCGGCTCCTAAGTTCCTTGCAACGCCTGGTAAAGGCTCCCCCGTCGGCGATGAAAACGGGGACACGGGCGCTTTTGCAAACGTCTCCCAAGGTGGCCTCTGGTGCAGGCGGGTTTCCACGCACAACTCCCGGCTCCCCAAGGGGAACCTCCCCCCCCCCGCTCCACCCCTCCCTCCCCAGTCAACGAGAAACCCACTTCCCTCGGCACTCAAGGGCGGATCGGTTTTCTGCTCTCCAGCCCGCTCCCCCCGGGGGCGAGCCCGTCCTCAGCTGCCCGCCACGACAGAGGGACGTGCACGAGCGCCCGCTGGCTTCCAGGGCCTCACCTGGGAGAAGGCAGGCACGGCCACGCTGTAGGGTCTCTGTTTGAAGGCGCTGCCGGGCTGGGCGGGGAAGGCCCGCGAGGAGGACACGCCGTAGTCCGGCGGAGGGATGCTGATGTCGTCCTTGTCCAGCAGGTTCCCCGTGCTGCTGCTTTTCCCCGGCTGCAAGCTGCCAACGGGAGAAGAAGTGATCAACCGCCACCCCCCCCACGCATCTCTTCACCGCTGGGCTCCTCGGGGGGCACCGGGCCTTGCGATACGCTTAGCCC
Organism: Pelodiscus sinensis; assembly: GCF_052426305.1. Lineage (NCBI taxonomy): Eukaryota > Metazoa > Chordata > Testudines > Trionychidae > Pelodiscus > Pelodiscus sinensis. Next base: position 2,937,717 of record NC_143071.1, on the reverse strand, counting down.
GGCAGCGGCCAGGAGCCTCCCGCCGGGAGCACAGCGCAAGCAAGAGGCACGGGGGGGCCCGAGTTCTCCGTCATTCGCCGGCGGGGAGGAGCCGACTGGAGACTGGCGGGCTGGGGGAGCCGGGTGGGTCCCAGGACACGAGGGGGGAGGCGGGCCAGGCTGCGTCCCATGACAGTGGCTGGCAGCGTGTGGGTGCAGAACGTCAGGCCGCCTAGCTCGGCACGCAGGGACCCCGGGGGCTGCTGAGGCCGGGGCACGTGCCTGTCGAGCACCCTGGGCCGGACCCGGGTCTGACGTCCGGCTCCTAGGCAGCAGGGGCACGGGACGCCCCCACGGCACACCGCCCCCCACTCCCTTTGGCCAGGAGCCAGCCAGTGGGAGCTAGGGAGGGTCAGGGCCTGCCGGGGAGAGCCATGGGCAGCTGCTCACGTGGCTCCGGCCTAGAGGCGGCCCTGTTGCCCTCCGCATCTGGGGCACAAGTGGGCCAAGGGGCCAAGACAGGCAGGAAGCTGCCTCAGCATCTCTGCTGACCAGAAGCCATGGGAGGAAAGCCCGGGCCCTGGCCCTAGGACCCAGTCCCCTGCCCCAGCTCTGAGCCCCTCCAAAGCCAGAATCTCCTGCCCCCTAGCCCTCTCATCCATCACTCCACCTCAGCCTGCCTCACCAGCCCTGGCCCCGATCCCCAACCCTACACTGGGACCACCTCATGCCCAGCTCGACCGCCCCGCCCTCCCCCTCAGCCCCATCCTGCCCCCCGGCGCCCTTATCCTCTGCTGGGTCTCAGGCATCCGTTTTCTTCAATTGGGTCACCATTAAAATGGAAAGCCACTGTCTTATGAGACCCACTTCCGTAGGCGAGAGTCAGGCGCACGCGGGGGAGTCAGGCGCACGCGGGGGAGTCAGGCGCACGCGGGGGTGTACACCTCGCTCTCCTGGACCATGGAAACCCCAACCTCCCCCACTCCGAGGCCCTTCTCCTGCAGCCCTCAGCACCGACCCGACTCGGGATCCAGAGTTAGCCCTGCCAGGAAACGTCACTCAAGGCTTCTGTATTTCTCCACATAGCTCAGGGCTGGGCCAGATGCGGCCTGGGGGCTGGATCGGGCCCACCGAACACTTGGATCCGGCCCGCGGACGGCAGCTGGCTGCTTTCTATTCCTAGCCTGCTGCCCGGGCCGCCGAATTTCCAGGCGGTGGCTCAGACAGCAGGATCCTATTAAATGGCTCCTGTGCACGGTGCTACCCCGGCAGGGGTCAAGGCCACGAGCCCTTTAAATAGCCACAGCAACCTCGAGCGGCTGCCAGGCAACGCGGCAGCGGCAGGGCCAGGAGCCGGGAGCCATTTACGGTATTTTTAATCCAAAGCCTCCGGCCCCAGACAGCTGAACCGCTGGAACCGAGCCCAGCTCACGAGCCTCTTTTCTCCGGTCACTCCCCGGCTCCTTGCAGCATCTCGCGGCCTGTCGCTACCGCAGACGGGTGAGTGCCCTGTGGGTTCTCCCGAGGCTGGGGGGAGGGGGGGGGAGAAGCGGTGCGTTTACAGCGCCATGGGCTAGCTGAAGATAAGGGGCAGGTCCCCGCGTCAGCCCAAGTACGGAGACCCTCTCCCATCGGACAGTCCTGGTGATGCTGCCCACCTGAAAGCCTCCGAATGCCCCTGAGGGAGAAAGCGCCCTACCCCACTCTCCCCCATCTCCTAGGGCATCTAGAGCCTTCTCCGTGGTCATACAGGACGCAGGAGCAGCCATGCCTGATGCAACACGCCTGGTGAGGAGCCCTTCCCTTCGCATTGCTCTGGGTTACTCAACGACAGGTGGAACCGGCGCCCTCGGGACCTGACCGGCCCCGAAGCAGAGAATTTGCCAGACCTCGGGAGGTCGGTATTGTCTAGCAGCGTGACCGACACTTCCACTGCTGGCTGGGCTCGGAGGAGACACTTGGGGTCAATTAGAGCTGAAGAACAGCACAGAACGCTGAGAGCCAGGCCTGGTGGCTGCAAACAAACTTTATGGGACCGCGGGAAACTTGGCCACGCCCACTAGAAGCGAACATCCGGCTCACTCAAGTCACGCCGGACCACGGATGTTGATGGACCGGACGTGCCGGACTAGAAAGGTTCAATCTTTACAGACGTGACCTCTGGGGGCAGGGGGGAATCATCACATTGTTTCCACAACAAAGCTGGCAAGACTGCAGCAGCGTAGCTGGGGAAAGCACAGTACGTGCCGGCCCCGGGACCCACGCGCAAGCCGGTCAGCACTGGGAGAGGATCCCCAGACCCACATGAACATCCCCCAACCCCCGCGACGGACAGAGCGTTTTTACCTCACGTGTACCCGGTCGCTTCCATCGCTGTCGAGAACCCGCGTGTAGGAGAAAGGGAACCAGCCTCGTCTGCAGGGCAGAGCCACAAGTCAGAGTCAAACCGAGCCGTTCCCGTGGAGACGTGTCTATGAAGGGGACTCGCCGGCTACAAGCCGCACTGGGCTGTGCCAGCAGGGACCAGCTCTGACGGCTTTGCAGGTGTGTGCCACGGACCAATCAATCAAGTGTGGGAAACACTCGGGCGCTTACCGATACTATTCCGAAAGGTCCCTTCCTGGCCTAAACCAGCCCCCCTTGGATTCTCCCTCCCCCAGCTACCTGCAACGCCAAGGCGAGGGGACTTTTGCAGGCCACAGAATGGATTTTTTTCTTTTAAAATACAAGATTTCAGGTTTGGCATGTGGAACCAAAATGGAAATACTGGCTGGTGGCAAAGGAATTTCGGGGCGCCGGCCACTCCGGAGCGAGGTGCTGGGGCCCCCCTGCAGTTCTCGGGACTTCCCAGACACTCACAGTTTTGTTTTCTCACTCTCCCCGTAGTGCCATCCGTCTCGGGCCTCCGGCACCAGGAGCGTGATGAGATCTCCTTCCTTGAAACTCAGGAGGGTGCTGTTATCCCCCGCGGCGTGGGAGAAAATGGCCCGCACGCGCATCCGGCCGTTCCGCTCGAGCCCGGCCGCCATGGAGCTGGAGCGCGGCAAGGTCTTGTTTTCAGCTGCGGAGACAGGAAGCCAGCCCCGAGGTCTCAGGCACGTGGCTGACCAAACCTTAGCTTGCCACCGAGGCAGAGTCATCCATCGACCCCGGCTCAGCCGACATGGCAGTGAAAGGAAGCGACCCCCCTTTTAGCCAGTTGAGCAAGGGCGGGAACCTCTCGGATCAGGGGCCGCTGACCCACAGACCCATCAGCGGGGGCCGCACACAAGTGAGAAGCAAAAAAAATAAAAAAGTCCCTCCCCACGTTCTCCTCCCACACCAAACTCCAGGGGGGCCCAGGCTAGTAAATTTTTTCCTTCCAAGAGGAACTGCAGCCCCAAACTGCCCCCCCCCCTTTCTAACACTGTGCTCAGAGATGGGTGAAACGGCAACCCCGCCCCACATGGCTGTCAGGGCCAGGGACGACTGCATCATCACGAGGGAAGTGAACCAGGCAACTCGTCACCGGGGGACACTTCACAGTCACTAACAGGCAGCCTCCGTCCCCCCTCAGCCCCCGACCCGGAGCCCGCCCGGCCGCGGCTCTCCTTACTGGTGGCGTAGCTGTTTTTCGGCGTCACGCTCTTGCGCACAGGGAGCGTGTTGGAGTACGAGTCGCTCAGCTGCTTCTGATGCTGGGGAGGGGAGAGGGATTTCGGCTGGGCGCTCTTCATCTCGGACCAGCGGCTGTAGTCCTCGCTCTCCGGGCCCGAGACCCCGTTCATTACGGGAATGGTCTCTTGGGCCGACATGCGCTGAGGAAAGGAAGGGCACCGGGAGAGGTCAGCGAGAGGCACGGGGCCTTACGCAGGCGGCCTGTTTCCGTAAGGGCTCACGCTGGAGGAGAACACAGAATCGGGCCCCGGCGTGGCACGTCTAGCGCCCTGCCTCCAGTCAGGGCCGGACCTTAGTGCAGGGGCTACTCAACACAAGGCCAACGGGCTGCATGCTCGCGGCCCACGGCGCAGTCTGGGTTTACGCGGGGCCCCACACGCGGGTGGGAGCCGAAACAAAAAAGCAGTCAATAGACTGGTCTGCTGAGATGCGTGTTAGTTCAATTCCTGGCCTGTCGTTGCTCAAAGTGCTGCCTTATGGGTGGAAGTGGGTCAATGTTGCATTTTATCAGTATCAGCAGAACTGACTTAAACGGGGCCCGGGTGCTGTGTCGTCTCGCCTTCACCTTTGTACTCCTGGCTGTCAGTGTGAAAGAAGCTATCTGCATATATTTGCATATAGATTTGCACGTATATGCAACCACACTTCAGTTGAGGCCCTCGGCACGTGCTGTGAGTATCACTGTAGCCCCAGGGAGCAGCCCTGCCTTAGTGCTTCGGGAAAAGCCATCGTGTGAGCGATCAGCCCCCCTCCCATTCCTGCCGCGATCCGTGCATGCCTGGCCCGTGGCGCTACAGATCCCCCTCCTCGCAGGATGCGCAGGGAGATGCTAGCGCTCGGACCACGGGTGGCGGGTGTGCAAGGCGGGGGAGACCGCCAAGCCTGGCCACGCCCACGCTCCACCCCCAGAACGCCTGCGGTTACTGCCCCCCCATGCCTGCCCTCCTGCTGCTGGAGAGGCTGGCGTGCCCTCCTCCCTCCCCCAGGGCAGGGAAGGGGTGGGGCTGGAAGGGGATCGGGGGGCTGTCATGACATGGTTCAGACAGTCCCTTTCTCAGCCCACCTGGAGGATTGCTCTGGCTGCAAGTACCAGATGTACCCACCCAGTGCCAATTGCTCAGCAATGTAACGCAAGGGATCCAGGGCTGTGGAGTCTCCAGCACTGGGAACACTTAAGAGCAGGTTGGACGGACGTCTGTCAGGGATGACCTAGATGCCAGGAGGGCAGGGGCCTGGACTCGACCTCCCCGAGGTCCCTTCTGGTTCTAGCGTTCTGGGATTTTCATTCCCAGCGGGGGCCGTGCCCCTCGCCGCCTTGCATACTTACCCCCACGAAGGGCGCTAGCTCCGGCGGGACAGGGAGCGGTTTGGCCCCCGGGATGGGGTCGGAGATGATGAGGTTCGATTTGGACGTCGACAGGGAGCTGGGGATGATCGTGCCATTGCTGCTGGCGACCATCTGCTGCATCAGCTGGACAGCCCGGTCTGGGAATTTGTTGGGGTCGGCGCAAGACTGTTGCCAAATCGGGAGTTTCTGCGTCAGGATCTCTTTCCCCTAGAAGCACAAAGGGAGAAGTGAGACCCCCAGAGACCCACCGACAAATCCACTCACCTCTCAAGCTGGGGGGCAGAGAACTACCCGGGACGCGTGTGCCTCATGCGGGATTCCCGCTGGCACAGAAAACGGACCAGGATTATGTGCATCTGTAGCCGGCGTGAGATACAAAGCACCACCCGGCCGGCTCTCCTCTTGGCCCGTCTCAGTAGAGCAGAGAGACGGCGCACCCGGCAGGTGTAACCAACAGGGCTGAGTGCACCAGCTGACAAGCAGCTGTTGACGTAAAACGGCTAGAGTTGCCAGATGGTTTCAATAAAAATACCGGACACACTTAACATGACATCACCATCGACATTCCAGCTTATTTAGACAATACCGGACGGTTCTATTGTCTCCGTTTGTTTCCCAAACAGAAAGCTCAAATACTGGACTGTCTGGTTCAAAACTGGACACCTGGCCACCCTAAAAACGGCCGATGAGCCAGTACGGGCTCATGAAAAATGGAAGGGGATTGCGTTTCTCGCGCTTGCTTGGGAACGCTCTGCAGGCGTGGCTGCTCCAAGAATGGACGTGCCAAAACCAGCAAGGGAACAGCTGGGCGATTTCGTGTATTTGACCTCTCCTGGATACCAAGAAGTAATTCCTATCCAAGGCTCAGTCAAGGCGAGCTCCGGGAACCACCCCTTCTCCCTATCGCCCAGCTCGCTCAAATCACGTGGCTGTTTGCGGACCAGAGAGTTCTGGACTAGAGAGGTTCAAGGGTTCCGAAGGGCCGCTGGTATCTCGTGGGGCTCCAGCAACGTTTGAGGGGCTCGGAAGCATCCGGCTCTGAACCGAACAGTTCCCCCCTGGAACGTGTACTGGGTTTGGACTCCGCACACGTGACCGAGCGAGGCTGCGGTGACTCACTGGGACTCTTCTGTTACTCCCTTGCTCAAAGCTCCCTCGTGGCAGACGGAGATTACAAGTGAGATGAGCGACAAGTAGGGGGGGGAAAACCCACAGGAATAACTCGAACTGTGATCACAAGCAGGCGGCCGGCTGTTGTGTTAGGGAAGCAGCAGGCGTTACCGACCCGTAGTGGCATCGTTAGCTAACGGACCACCACAAGGGGGCAGGAGCACTCTGCCCCAAGGCCTCGGCAAACAGGTAGGGGTTCGCAGCGGTCCTCCCCCCCCCCCCGGCCAAAAAAAGTAAAAGCTAAATGGGCCCGTGGACCAGCAGCCTCGCTATTTACCTCTCTCCTTCGCTACTGTACAGCTCACCCGGACCACCCCCTTCCCCGCTGCTCCTCCCAGGCCAACGGCAGCCGAGGAGCGGAAACGGTCCGGGAGAAGGTCCCGGTGAGAGGTCAGGTGACCCAACGGGGATCCGACCCCTCCGTGAAGCCAGCGCGCCCCTGACGCAGGGCGGCCCGGGGACGACGCGAGGGAAGCGGGGAGGTGTGTTCTGCCTCAGGTGGGCAGAGGGTCCTGGGGCGGGAGAGTGGGGCTGTGGCCTGCTGCTGCAGTCTTGCCAGGCCGGGCAAGCGCTGGGCTTTGGCAGCCACTCCAGGAGAGCTCTGAAGTTGGGGGGGTCTCCTTTGGGGGCCCAGCAAAACAGCTGTAGATACACGGCACGTGCCCTCCATCCCGTAGGTCTCTGGCCAAACGCCCACCCCCCCGGTCCCGTCTGCCAGGCTCAAAGCTCCACCTCACGGAGACAAGGGAGTGGCATATGCAGTCCAGGAACACCCCGCCCCCATGGCGGCGCAACGCACCCATCGGCGCACGTCCCCGGCTCCCGTCGGCCCGAGCCCCAGGGCACCGGTCTGGTACAGCGCTCAGCCAGGCAGCCCGGCTCGTTAGCTCAACCTAGGTCTCTTTGAAGGCCCCTGGTCTCCCCCCAGCACCAATCCAAAAGGCCCCCCGCCCTCCCGTGACCACCGCCAATACAGACAGGCGCGCTCATGCGGCGGTCCTTTCGCCGGCGGAGTAGCGCCGCGGCCGCTCACCTTCGCGTGGTAGGCGATGGTGTTCTTCGCCACCGCGCACTGTTTCTCCACCAGGAAGCAGAACCGTCTCCGCTCCTCCGTGAGCGCGGTCTTATAGCCGTCGGAGACGTAGTTTTCGAGCTCCCCTTGCTTGCTGCTGATGGTGTCGATGCACTAGGAGAAGAAGAGACGCGAGCCGGTTACTGGAAGGGGGGTGTTTCGTGTCAGTGTGATGACCTTGCTGCAGGTTTGAAAGAGGCACCCGGAACCCCACCACAAGGCCCGTTCTTTCGGGTCCAGACCCCGAGCACTGCCTGGGTCCGTGCTGCAAGAAATACCTGCGGCATTAGCCTGCCCATCCCTTCCCGTCTCCCAGCAGAGCACGGACGCTATCGACACACGCCACGGCTCCGGGCCGACGGCTGGCCTGCCGGCACAGAACTCTCGGCGCACACGTGTGTGTGCGGGCACGTGGGGCGTGCGAGTGCGCATCCCTCCCCAGCCATCCTTACTCATCCGAACACCCCCACACACAGCTCCTGACTCAGAGCGTGGGCTTCAGCAGCCGTGTGGGCGGGCGGGGGGAGGGCAGAGCCGAGCGGCTTTGCAGCTCCCCCCTCTCCAACGCCCACACTCGGGGAGAGCGCTGGCTCAGAACATGCTGCACGAGCTGGCGCTGCTGCCTAAGCCCTGCCGGCGTGAGGCAGCTCGGACGCAGGATGTTTCTGCCCCGACCCCTCCATCTGCCACAGCAGGGGAGCACGCCCCCCTTCCCGGCGCACCCCCCGCTCTGGCAAACCGGCACACAAAGCCCCCGAAGAGAACCGAGAGGCTGCGGAGCAAGACGAGAGTGGTTCCCTTCACCTCATGCCCCCCCAAGCCCCTTGCTTGTACCCTCCCCCTCCCATCTCCGGGGCCATTTCTAGAAGACGCCCTGAAAGGCTAAACGAACCTGAGCACAGTCGCTTCGCCGCCACTGTCCAAGCGCAGAGCCCCCGTTCTCACCACACGCTCTGCCTGGCAGCGAGGGGGTCCTGGGCACCTCAGAGGGGGTCCCCGTGGCAGGTGGGTGCCGATACTCCCACCACCTCTCTTTGCAGCGCGCACACAACCTCTCCCCCGCCGGTGGAACTCGCCCCCTTTCGTTTTGCTTGGGCTCCGCAGCCCTCGGACCCGGCGCTTCCCCGGGCGCACGGCCTGCGAGCGCCACAAAAACCAGTCACGTCCCTGCCCTCGCACGGCATCACGGGGACCACCGGCTGGTCCCCGGACCCTGCTTCTGTCATTGGGTACGTTTTGTGCTGCAGGAAGAAGCCGCTGTGACAGCAGCACCTCTCGGTAACAACCGGCGTGGAGGCTTCGGAGACAGGCCGACGCTTCAGGAACCAGTGAGGAGCTGGGCTCAGGCCACAAATCCCCCTCCCCCAGGACCCCAAGCAGGGAGACCATCTGGCAGTTCAGCTAGACAAGAGAGGGTCTGAATTTCTTCACCACTTCCCTGAGCCTCCCAGCGGTCTCCTAGAGAAACCCGCCGGGAGAGCCAACGCCCGCGGCGGCTTGTTCTCTCGGAACGGGCTCGGAGGGCAATTTGCAAGACCGGGGCAGCAGCCGGCCAGCCACGGCGGGACCTTGGCAAGGGAGGAGGGGTCGGCTCCATGCTCCTCGAAGGGGCGTGGCCTCAGGTGGAAGGGGCGTGGCCAGCAGCGCTGTCTGGAGCGGGCAGTGCTGTGTCCCCACCTCCCAGGAGGAGCGGAGGAGGAGCCCTAAGAGCTGCCCGGGGTGGCTGCGTGGGGCTCCAGGGGTGCAGGGTTCCCCCTATGCAAGACCAAGTGGCTTGCTGCACCCCAGAGCAAAGCCCAGGTCTGAGCAGCAGGAAACGCCAGAGCGCGCCCTGGGGGAACGTGCCTTTGGCGCACAGGGGAGACTCTTCTAGCTAGTTTGCTCCTGGATCTCGCCCGCGGGCGCAGAGTGGCCAGCAGCAAAAGGGGAGAAAGGCAGAGACCGCAGACAGTAACACTTCCGACCACCCCCAGGTTTCCCCCTGCCGGCCGGCACGCCCTGAAGTCAGGGTCAACCCCGGGAGGGGCCAGAGCCGTGCTCTCCGCCCACGCCGGCACACGTAACCCACTCAACGCGCTGGCGCGAGGCGGCGACAGGCTGCACGGAAACCGAACCCCAGCTGATCCGAACAGGCCGGCAGCAGCCTGCGGGCGGGCAAAGGGCGATGAGAGAACCTAAGCCCCTAGCCCCGCCCCTACCGCCTGAGGCCACGCCCCTGCCGCCCAGTGTCCTGTGGGAGCCAAGACCCCCCCCCACACAGTGGGCCAGCCTCCCCCCTCCCAGCCCTTTAGCATGGGGAGGGCTGTCCCCCCAGCCTCCCTAGCCCCAGCAGGGCTGGCGGCACGGCCCCCTCCTACCAGCCCAGGTGGGGCGGATGCCTGGACAGCCCTGGGAGACTGTAGGAGATGTGCTGGAGGGGCGAGGGGGGGCAGGCAAGTGGTTTGGGAAGGCATTTCCTGCCCCTGCCTCTTGGACCTGCCGCCCTTGGCAACGGCGCGGACAGAGGCTGGCAGGGCCGTGCAGCGCGCCACACGCACGCCCCACGTGCCCACGGAGGGGGCCCGGCAGCAGCAGTGCTGGAGATCGCTGGGGAGGAGGAGCAGCCTCTTCCCAGTGCACTAGCTCAGCGCCGGAGGCCGGGCACAGGAGCCAACCCTCAGAGAACAACGTGCCGAGGGGACGGGCTCGGCCCGAGACAGGCGCCCGTCTCCGTCACTCCCCGCCGGGCCTCCCCAACCCTGCGGGGGCCAAGTGGGGGCGAATTGTCGGGGGGAAGGGCACCGAAATCCTTGGCAGTGGAGTCTAACCCCTCCCCAGAAGAACAAGCTCCCGCCTGACCACTCTGGAAAGCGCTTCTGGGTTTTTAGGTTGATGGAGCCTTCAAATTCCTCCCGTCCCTCGGGTGCAGGCCGCAGCTAAAACTGGCACCAGGAACAGAGCTGGCCTAATTAGCAATGTCGGCATCTCCTTGTACCCCCAGGGAGCCACGGGCGTTTGAGGGGAGAGGGATGGTGGCTTAAAATAGCCTTGCCTTACGGCCTGGAGGCAGAGGCCAGAACTCCTGTTAAGGAAGATGCAGCTTTTGGGGGGGAAGGGAGGTGGGACTCAATCTCGGAAGGACGGAAGAGCGAAATCTTGCCCCTCACAAAAGCTGGGCAGCCTGGCAAGGCCCAGCGGTGCCCCCGGGAGCCGGTGACTCATTCCGAAGGTGGCGCGCGCCGCAAGCGCCGCGAAGGGCTCCCATTGTTCTCCCTGTGGGGGAGGGAGGCGCTCGCCAGAAGGTGAAAGCCCCGTCTCTGCAGCGAGCATAGGAGGCTGCCCTGCCCACGTGAATCATTCCCAGAACAGCAGCCACTCGGCCTGCCTACGGCTTTAACTCTCGCTCTGCTGGAATCGGGGACGAGAAGGGCACCTGGGAGAGAGTCGGCTGGAAATGTGGTTTAGGAACGGAAAGCAGCAAGGGCTGCGGAGCAAGTCTAAGTAGCACAGAATCCTGGGGCTGGCAGAGACCTTCCGAGCCCTTGCCCAAAGCAGGACCAACCCCGACTCAATCATCCCAGCCAGGGCTTGGTCAAACCAGGACTAAAAATCTCCAACGATGGAGATTCCACCCCCTCCCTAGGGAACCCATCCCAGCGCTTCCCCACCCTCCTAGGGAAAGAGCTTTTCCTAATATCCAACCAAGACCTCCCTCACTGCAACTTTGCTCCTCGCTCTGTCACCACCGAGAACAGCCTGTTTCCAGCCTCTCTGGAACTCCCCCTTCAAGGCATTAAAAAGGCTGCTATCAAACCCCCCTCACTCTTCTCTTCCGTAAGCACCCTCAGAAGAGCTTACTGAATATTTGTAACAGCCAACTAACTCCTAGAGATCTAAAACCAACGAGCAGTCCTGTGGCACCTTGGAAATATACAGGCTCGTGAGCGGTCGTGGGTAAAACCCACCTCAGCAGGCGAGTCAGAGTGGAAATAGAAGCCAAGTTGTGCACACAGCAAAAGCAATTACCTGTAAATTGTAGGACCCGTGTTAATGCAGCTAGTTACGTGGGCTGGATGTGTCCTATTTCCAGCTTTTGATGTGAAACTGTGAATGTTAAAGGCAGGGGAAATTGGCTCTGCAGTGCGTTAACCAGTTAGTGTCTTTGGTCAAGTCCAGGGTAACAGTGTCAAATTTGTAAATGAATTCCAGTTCAGCCGTGTCTGTGCATTCGGGTGGGGAAACCCCTTTGCAGAAGAATGGCTACTTTTAAATCCATGACTGAGTGTCCAAATAGAGTGTTCCCCTACCGGTTTATGAATGACACTCACTTGCTAATGCAGCTACCCCTCTGAGCGTTAGATCCCTAGTGCTTGGAGTTGACTGACCAGCTCTTCTCATTAGTGATCTACAACCCATCCTGGACAACGATCTCTCACTTTCACAGGCCTTCGGAGGCAGGCCAGTCCTCGCCCACAGACAACCCACCAACCTGAAGCATATTCTCACCAGCAACTATACATCGCACCATAATAATTCTAACTCAGGAACCAATCCATGCAACAAACCTTGGTGCCAACTCTGCCCACATATATACACCAGCGACACCATCACAGGACCTAACCAGATCAGCCATACTGTCACTGGTTCACGCTCCTGCACTTCTACTAACGTAATATACGCCATCATGTGCTAACAATGCCCCTCTGCTATATACATCGGCCAAACTGGACAGTCCCTACGTAAAAGAACAAACAGACACAAACCAGATATCAGGAATGGCAATATACATAAACCTGTAGGAGAACACTTCAGTCTCCCTGGACACACAGTAGCAGATCTAAAGGTAGCCATCCTGCAGCAAAAAAACTTCAGGACCAGACTTCAAAGAGAAACTGCTGAGCTCCAGTTCATCTGCAAGTTTGACACCACCAGGTCAGGATTAAACAAAGACTGTGAATGGCTCGCTAACTACAAAAGCAGTTTCTCCTCTTGGTGTTCACACCTCCAGATCAGCTACTAGAAGTGGGCCTCATCCTCCCTGATTGGATCCATCATCATCTCTAGCCTGATCCTGGCCTGCATATTTATACCTGCCTCTGGGCATTTCCACTCCATGCATCTGACGAAGTGGGTCTTGGCCCACGAAAGCTTATGCTCCTACACTTTGGTTAGTCTATAGGTGCCACAGGACTCCTCGCCGCTTCTTCTCCGAAAGCAGCTCCTACCCGGAGGAGTATGGACTCCTACACCCGGGGGGGAGAATATGCCACAGAGGAAGGGAACACACAGCCACACTGGCTGGAAGTCACCCTCCTCGCTAACACAAGACGACTGGAGTTTGCACAGTACCATCAGTTTTTAGACCAATAAATGAATCCTCGATGATCTCAACAAAGGAGACCAGAATGTTAACATGACAAGTCAAAAAAAATCCTTGAGACAAACCCGAATTCCGAGCAGTGATCAACGTACAGCCAGAGCAGGCAAAACAGCAGCTGTCCTATTGGGTTCTTACGAGCGCATGCGATCACCACGTATTGTTACTGCGTACATTCATTCAAATGGTGTTGGATAAAAACAATTCCATGACAACTAGGGAAGAGGGGAAACCGGGGCTAATGCCAATCGGCGCCGTATTGAGCTGTACTGCAGGGATCAGCATCAGGGACCCTCTTGATTAAATGACTGAAAGGAGAGAGTGAGCCACATATTAACGAGGGAACAGCAGCTGTCCAGAAGGACTAAAGGGGACCTACCGAACAGAACAGTTTGGCTTGGGGAAAAATAAATCACAAGCCAATACATCTCGGGGGGAAACACCACAACACTCATCAACAAAGGGAAGCCAGGAGCAGTAGACAATGGGGCAGCAGAAATGGCTAATACGATTCTGGGCGGCATACAAACACATTCCCTGTAAGCGGTGTGCTTGGACAGCCACCCAGGAGAGATTCTAGTACCACCCGGCTAATTAGCAGCCTGCATTGCTATTGGTGGTGCGCATCTGCACCTGCCTCGGTGCACAATAAAATGTATTCCACACACCGATGGAAAAAATGAGAGGGAACATGGAGACACGAATGCATCAGATCGTGAGGAAGGAGGGGCGAGCCAGTCAATGTTTAGCTCTGGTGGGAACACTACTAGCTTTCGCAAAACAGAATCAAAAGACCAACCAGGGGAGCTCAGAGAGGCGCCATAAACATCATAGAATCCTAGAGCTGGCAGAGACCTCAGGAGGTCGTCAAGTCCAGCCTCCTGCCCAAAGCAGGACCAACCCCAACTACATGACTGGGATAGATGACCGGGCCAGAAGGATTTAAGAGCCAAGGGACGACCATGACATGAGAACATGGAGGCAGCCAGCAAGGTTTGGAGCCGCGTGAGCGTCAGAAGCAGAGGATTTATTTCAGGTGGCACAAGGGGAGTCATTAGAAGTAATGAGATCAAAATTAAGAAGCCGCAATCAAGGCGGAGGCTCAGGGAAAGCTCTCTGGTAGCAAGATCTAATAAGTGGCACAGTAACCTCTCCAGGGGAGTGATGAAACCAACATCGCCGAGTAGATTTAAAACTCGACAATCGCAGGAAGATTGGGGTCACAGCCCTCGGCGGCCCCTGGAGGGAGCCGGCTCCAGCTCTGGCTTCCAGGAGTCTCTTCTAAAGCAAATGAATTCAGTGCAACCCAGGAATTCAGCTCTTCCCTTTCTGAAGAAGGCGTCAGGCAAACATGAAACCGGATCCCAGAACCGCTCCGACCAATGCAGATGAGACGTTCTGGCGTGAGACTGACGTGGGAAGCCATGGATAGACATAAGAACATAAGAGCGGCCACACTGGGTCAGATCAAAGGTCCATCTAGCTCAGTCCTGTCTGCCGATAGTGGCCAATGCCAGGGAGCAAACAGAACAGGGAATCACCACATGATCCCTCCCGTCACCCATTTCCAGCCTCTGACCAACAGAGGCTAGGGACACCAGCCCTGCCCAGCCCGACTAATACATTCATGGAGGTGAGGTCCATCAATACTTATCTAGTTCTTTTTTGAACCCTGTTCAAGTTCTAGTCTTCACAACCATCCTCTGGCAAGGAGTTCCACAGGTTGACAGTGCACTGCATGAAGAAAAACTTCCTTTGGTTTGTTTTAAACCTGCTACCTACTCGTTTCATTTGGGGACCCCTAGTTCTTCACATCCACATCCGCGGATGTGGACACCCGTGGCTGTAATGTGGATATCCGTGGCTTTGCAGGGCTCTAGAAATTAAGTATGCTCCCCTACCCCCCAGTGTTATGTCCATGTACAGATTCCCACTGTTCTGTAACAAGGGTTGGATTCGACCTCCTGAGGTCTCTTCCAGCCCTAGGACTATGATTCTAAGGGTGAAAAAAATGTGATTTGCAATGGTGGAAACAAAACACAAACTCGATTTGAACACATGGCCAGCGTGTGTCTTGCAGTGATTACTTAGAACATGTTTGCTATTCCGAGCCCCATCCGATTTACGAGTGAACTCCTACGTGCTTCATCCGTCACCACCAGTAAGAACTGTTCCGAACCCCAGACATGGGTTATTTTGTTGTCTGACTTGTTTAGGCTCTGGAGGCAAAGTGGAAGGAGGCGAGGGCTTGTCTTTCCTGGGTTACATTGTACAGCTGCTCGGACACCAACGCTCTCTCAGGGATAACACAGGATTAACTCCTCACCACCTGCAGCCATATCGAGCTAGGATCTCACACACAGAGGGGCTAGGTTAGGTTCTCTACTAGAGTGGAAGGCCAAGGGGAATCCAGGAGCTGCAGAAAGTAGTGCGGAAGATTCGGCAGGGGCACGCTTCCGATTCAAAGTCAATCCATCCAGCAGGGCTGACAGCCACCACGGGCCCTGGGGCAAGATGGGGAGGGGGGCGCCACATCCCGAGAAGGGGCGTGGCTTTGCGCAGAAGGGGCGGGGCTGGGGCAGCCAGCCCACAACGCCACCTAGACGGAGGCTTTGGGCCCCCCCAGCCCTCAGAGCCGTGTGGCAGCGATTCCAAAGGACAGCGGCTGGGAACACCAGGCCTCTCTGGCTCACGGCCCCCGAGGAATTGTCCCCTTCTCCTGCCCGCAGGCCTGAATGCGTCAGGAACAAAGGGCAGGAGGCGACTTACTCGGCAACACCCCCATCGGCAGCAACGTCTTACGCGGTATCTGCGGTTCCGCCCGGCAGGGCTCCCAGCGTGCTGGCCGCGAGCCACCAACATGCAGGAGTTGTTCCACTGCCGTCACGGCTGCCCAGACAGGCCTCACGGAGCGCCAGAACAGGCAGAGCCCGCGTAGCCCCGCTCGCATGCCGGGCAGTCCGGCGTCCTCAACCCATTGCTCAGACCGGCACGGGCTTGTGCGTGTTGCCGGCAAGAACCATCTCAGACGCCAACGTGCCGCTCGCCGAGGGACACACACAGCTCGCAGACCTCAGGCTGCCGAGTGAGCCGCAGCCGGCCTTAACCTGCGCCTCGGTAGCCCGGCGAACCACAGCTCGCTGCTGCACTGGAGAAGGCCGGCAAGTGAGTTTCCATGGAAGCGGCACCACGTTTTGTTTTCTCTGGCAAAGAAACCCGGTCGGTAGGGAGCCAGGAGGCCCTGAACACGGACGTATGAACACGCCGACGCCTCGTTTCCTCAGCACGACGCCCTACCCCATCCTCTCCCTTGGACCCGGGAGGGGGAAGCCATTCCGAAGGCTCCTGGCACTGTTCTCTCCCTCACACGTGGCCTCTGGAGGAGACGGGGTGAAGCCGTTGCTAGATACGCTGCAGCGACGCCCGATTAGGTGGGCTGCGGCAGTGGAGATGGGCCCTTCGCCCTCTCTTCTCACCACCACCCTGCTTCCGCTTGGCTCTTGTACGTCAAGTGCTCGGGTCAGGTTCCCAGCCCCCCCGACCCCCCCTCTGCAATCAGTGACTCTCCTTTCACACACGCCCACCGTTCGCTGTACAAACCCGCCCCCAGGCAAGATCCAAGCAACCATGGGCAGCCTGTATGCTAGGCAAGGGGAGGCATTGCCTTTCCACACCATCAGCCTGGCCCCGCCCACACTCCGCCCCCAGAATGCCTGTTGTAGGCATACACCGGGGGGGGGCGGGGTGGAGTGTTGCTGCCTCCCCCCGCCCCCGAATACCTGCCCTCCCCATGCTCTGGGGCAGCTCGGCCCACGTGCGCCCACCCTCCTTGTGATGAGGGCGTGGCCTGAACAGAAGGGGCGGGGCTAGGGGTGGGGCTGGGAGCTTCGCCAGCTGCTCATGCGAGCCACCTTCTCTCGGCATGAAGCCTTTGCAGAGGGAGCAGAGCTACATGGCTGGGTTTTGCACTCAGAGTATCAAACGGGAAGCTAATAAGACACACCAAGCTAATAAATCTATCCCTGCTAACAGTCAGGCCTCCCGTTTCATTTCTTTGTGATCTCACGTCGCCTCTCACAGGCCTGCTCTGCAGGGGAGAAACCTCGTCTGCTTCCCTCTGCCAAGTGCCATGCACAGCTACGACATGAAACAAACCCCAGGGCCGAGAAACAGCCAACCCGTTGCTCGCTGCTGACTGCGTGGGCGGTTTGAGATCAGCCACTTAGAAACAAGCCCTCAGCCGAGAGAGCCGCTCGGATGGGTCCTTATGAACTCGCCGCACGCAGAGGCTTTTATTTTTGCTAAGGGACGCGTTTCTAAGTTACTCCGAGCCTCAGCAGAAATGAGCTGCAAGAGCCGGTTCCAGCAGACTAATTTGAGGCGGCTCAGCTCAGAGAAAAGGCGGCATGATGGGAGCGTTTCTCCCCCGGCCTTGCTCACCCTCCCCGCAGACCACTTCCAGCCGCCCCCATGCACAGCCAAGTCCGCCTGCCGGAGGGGGACTGGCCCCCGACCTTTCCCTCTGAACGGCAGAACAGAAGCGGGTGTTCCCGGGGGAGAGGAAGGATCCTTGTTTGGCCTCCCTCCCATTGGCCCTGGGACACACTGGGCATCTCTTAGTCTGTGGCCCTTGCAGATTGGGGCAGCCAGGCAAGGAGAGGTGCACGGGGTGCTCCAGCACCCGCAGATGTTCCACCTGGCTCCTCAGTGCCTAGGGACCGGCCCCACCGCCAGCTCTGGGTCCTGCCAGCTTCTGCACCCCCGGAGTCCCACCCTCCTCACAGGCTTTGCAGCCTGCAGTCCAGCCCACTGGCTTCCGCTCCGGGTCCTGCTGCCGGCCCCGGGCCCTCGCAGCCGCCTCCAGCTGTGGCTAAGCTGCCAGCTATCCCAGGCCGGACACCATGTGCTATAACGGTGTCCGGTCCAGGAGAGCTGCCAGCCCTGGGTGTGACCCCAAACCTGCTCAGCACCGCCACCTAAAAACAGTCCCAATGCCACAGGGCGGGCCAGACACCCAACTCCTCCGGGAGTCTTGCTGGTCTGTCCGAGCCTGGCCACGTGCAAGTTCCAGCTGGAGGGGCTGGGAAGGTGGAGGTAGGGGAGGTCGTCAGATGCATTTTGAGCCTATTCCCAGAGCAACTCCTCGTCCCGTCGTCCTGGGGCACCGGTTTTAAGCTTCACTTTTACATCAGGACAACGGCAAACCCCCGTGATTCAGCAGCAATGGGACTGCACAGAAGAGCAATTACGCTTCCTGCGGATGAAAGCCAGAGACGCCTGCAGAGCGGCTGAACCCGGCTGTGGAACAGTCCCTCGCACTGAAGAGCCAGGATAATGTCGGCATTCGAAGTGGCAAATCAAGCCTGGGATTTAAATATCCCACATTTGATTTGCATCTTCCCGACCGGTCGCCATTTTTGAAATTTACAAAACCGGACTCACTGCCCATGTCTACACCCAGTAGTTCCAATTAAAGCCTAGTTCGAACGCCCTGTTATTCCTCCTGGAATGAGGTTTCACATTCCCCTAGATCCACGAGCCCTCGCACAGGTTTTTAATGGACTAGGAGGAGTTTTCCACATGGGCAGCTAGTGACCGTAGGGCTGGGGGGAGGCAAGCCTCCAGCCCCGCCCCTTGTGCTCTGGCCACGCCCCCATCACAGGGAGGGAGGGCGGTACTGTGGTCTCGAGCCTCAGGGCGCGGGGAGGGTGGGCGCTGGGGGGGGGGTAGCAACACTCCACCCCCAGAATACCTACAGCAGGCCTTCTGAGGGCGGCACGTGGGCGGGGCCAGGCTGGCGGCTTGGGAAGCAAAGCCTTCCCCTGCCTAGTGTATCGGCCGCCCCTGCTATTTCATAACGACCAGCTGCCAACAGCAACTTCTCGCTATCAAAAAAACTCATCTGCCCCTCACTTCCCTAGGCACCGGTCCAGGGCAGCACGGCTCCAGTGTCCTGGAGTCTGGCGCAGCACATTCCCCCTCGCAGCCCCGACTCGGCTGCTTTTACGAAGCCCCCGCCGCACAGACGGAGCGTGCCGGGGTAGAAACACCCCAAGACTCCCAAGTTGGCAGTATCGGAGCCAAACGACAAGCGCTCCTCTGCCAAGAGGCAAGTGATTCTCTGGTTTAAATAAGGAGAGTTGTCACAGAGATCAGATATATTTGCGGAACAAGACAGGGCGTCTGTTTGACATCAGCAGCTGCTGAGATGAGGAGAGCCGAGCTGCCAAGAAAGCTGGGATTCTTCACTTCCCGTGTTGGCAAGTTCTCCCATCCTCCAGACGAGGCACATGGCTTCCCCTCAAACCCGCTGCTCCTCCGATTCAGGAAGGCAGTCAGCCGAGAGCAGCTGAAGAAAACAGACCACGGGGAGCCGCTGGGCTAAGCCAACCCGAGAACAAGAGAGTGGAGTCAGAATCCAAGAACACTAGACTTGGAAGGAACCTGGAGTGGTCGAGTCCAGTCCCCTGCCCCCATGGCAGGACCATGCACGAGGGATGTTAAATATCAGTTCACTGAATAGTCCATTAGCCTCATGAATTCTTAGCGGTTACTCAACTAGTCTACAGTCCCCAGGGGCAGGGCCGGCAGCCAATGCGCTCCAGCCCCACTCCCGAGGAGCCCCCAACAGAGGCAGCCGCATGGGGTGGCTATAGCCCCTGTCTGGGGGGAGCAGGGGGTCTGAGCTCCCAGACCCAGCATGAGCCGGAACTGAGCTGAGCTGCCTGCACACCTGGCTCCTAACACATTTCAAATGCAGAGCCACAGCGAGCCAGACTGCTGGCCAGCCTAACAAATGTCCTAGTTGGGGGCGGGGGGATGCATGTAGGCTATAGTATTAACCAATAAGCTTCTGGTTATCAGTTAATCAACTACACGGTTACATTTCCTACCATGCACCATCTTCTAGATCATCCCTGCCCAACCTGCTCGTAAGGGATGGAGATTCCGCAACCTCCCCAGGCAATTGATTCCAGTGTTTAACCACCCGGACAGGTAGGAAGTTTTTCCTAGTGTCCATCCTAAACCTCCCTTGCTGCAATTTAAGCCCATTGCTTCTTGTCCTGTCCTCAGGGGAACGTAGTAACGCTCAGCGAAGCGTTAAGGGCGGGGACAAGGCCAGCGGAGGACCACAGTTCGTATTCAGCCACAGGAAATGGTCCCACACAGCACCAATAGGTCCAGGCCACAGGCTAAGTCTCTTCTATTGCCTCCCCCAGAGCTCTGCTCTCGCTATAGCTCCCTTCTTCCCCAGAAGAGTGTGAACGGTTCACGTAGCCTCTGTCTGCAAGAAACCTCAGTCCTGGCACAAGGGCTGGGAGCCGGCAGCGACCCCAGTGAAAGGCTAGGAATGGGGCCCCCAGACAGGCTGGGGCCATCCCCCGCCCGAGTCCCGCTTCATCAGTTAACCGATTAAACGAGATGTTACGTCCCTACTTCTCAGGGTGCTGCATGTTGCTGTTCTGCCACGACTCGCTGGATTCAAAACAAACATTCGTCCCAAGTTTTCCAGGGAGCATTGACCAAGAGTCCACTTATGTCTAGGACCGTCCAGGCCTCCTGGGGGCAGCAAAGGGGTTTCGCTGTTTTATAAGCGCAGCCCAAAAGCCGGGCTTCCAAATCCGCCGTCAAAGGAAAGGCAGAAACAGTTTTAAGAGTGGCCCAAAATGTTGTGCTTTTTCCCCTTTGGAGACAGGGAAGTGCAATGCACCAAGCAGCACAGCTCAGAGCTGAAACAGCACCGTTTGGTCAAATTCAACCATGCCAGCTTTTTATTTTAATCCGGAGGAAAAAAAAAAAATCCCCAAAACCCAGCCAGCCAGCAGTTGTGTCTGTTCTTTTTAAGCTTAAAACCCATCATAAGGCTTTCCGCAATGAGATAAGCGCCTCCTCAACACGAACTGTAGAAAGATTAAGTGCCTGGAAGATTGATCGTGTTTCTTTGCCTTCGTTCAAAACAATCCGGGCTAATAGAACTCACCCGCATCTCTGCTATTTTGTGTCAAGAACACGCAGGGCTCGGTTGATAGCGCGTTGCTGCGAGGGATGTGAAAGTTTAACTGTATAAACAGTTAACCGAGACGCCTGGGCCCATCGGTTAATATTCACAGTTGCACCACAGGCTCCCGGTACGCATGGGGAGCCGGCTTAAAACCAGCTCCTGGCACACACCAGCTCCCGGGGAGCCAGCTGCCACCTTCCTCCCGCACTGGGTAACCACTGAAATTTTCAGCAGTGACTTCATTAGCCACATTTTAACATCCCTAAACTTTGCGTGGGCGCCCGCTCTCGCTCTGCACCATGGCGAAGAGGAGCAGGAGGGGGGAAATGGATTTTAGCTCCCTCGGAGGTGTACTTCCTAGGGGGGGAAGCCCGGCAGATAGGAGAATAATGCCGGCCGTAGGCATCTGGATGACTCACAAGAGGCGAACGCTTATGGCAGGATTTTGTGGTCTTTGACCAGCTGGGCAACATTCGTGAGGGCTGGCCAGTCTTGACGCCTTGTGTGTCCCTGCGTTTAAAGAAGCCGCGCCGCCCCTTCTACGATTCCTTCTCTTTCGGCTGGCAATTCAGAGAAACATGTTGCAAGGGAGCAGCCATTCAGGAGGGATTTAAGATCATTGGATTAAAAGGTCACGTGCTCAGAGTCTTCGAGCGGGATAAGCTAGTCAACAGGACTTCTCTGCCCGTTAGACGGTACCCATCCATTTTAGATGCGCTTTTAAAATCCTCTCCAACAACTTCAGGTGGAGACAAGCACTGGGCTAGAATTCAAGGTGCTGGGGGGAGCAGCAGCCCCCCCACGCTGGCTTGAAGTGGCTTCTATCCTACACAGGGTTTTGTTCAAGGGCTGTCGGTGTTGTTCAAGTGACCCCCCCCCCCACTATAAAAACTCCACTGGCTAACAGATGCCACCGGACAGAGTTAGGACCGACAGACTAGTCCGCGTGATCACACAGCAATTTAAACAGCCACGAGCATCTTTCTGGAAGTTCGAGGTGAGAATGCCAATAAATGCTTTTCACTTTTCCCGTCCGCGAGCTCTGCTCCACGCTGCCAGTGGAATAACTCACTGAGCTTTAGTACAATTTTTTTTTTTTTAAACACACACACACACACACACACACACACACACACACACACACACACACACACCAAAAAGTGGTTTCTCCTCCGTAACCTTCCTTCTAATGAGCCGGTGATCACTGCACATCTGCTTTTTGGCCCAGAGGACTTCCAGCCAGCCAGGCTGAGAAGCTGTCATCTATGCTTAGGTCAGCTCAGCTAAAAAAGACAACATTTAGGAATTATGACCTCATTCAAATAATCTTTGGTTAACGCTGGTCCCAGGGGCAACAAGGCCGCTGAAAGTTTTGCGTTAGAGACAGGAGCTAGCAAGTTATCTGGCCGGTGGGTACATTTTGCCATGGACGTGGTGTTTACTCCACAGCCGGGGCTAGAACTAACGGAGACAGACAAGCAGAAAGAGCATTCGAGGCCAGGAGGAGTTTGCAGCACCGTGTATTAATTGCCTGTTTCAACATGCAGTGCTCACAGCCGCATTGCAGGTGAGGTTTGTTTCTGAGGTCAGGGACTTCCACGAGAGACTCGCTCGTGCGGGGAACGCAGTCACCAACCCGCCGAGTGCCACACGCTCTCGGTACACCTCGTGCCACGACGCAGGTTCCATGGGCACTGCTGTCAACAGGGGGTGCCAGACAGACACCCATAGCACGGCATCTCAGAGCCTGGTTCAGTTGACTCAGGCAGCAGGGTTGAAAATGGCAGCGTTCGCATTTGGGAAGGGATGGGCAATGATTTTCATAGGGGGTCCTCCTAGGGTACGTCTACACAGCAGCACTATTTCGGAATAACGTTATTCCGAAATAACAGTGCACGTCTACGTGACAAGCCGTTATTCCGAAATAACGGCATGCTGGAGGACTTCTTACTCCGACTCCTGCAACCCTCATTTCACAAGGAGGGAGGGAAGTCGGAGGAAGTGCATTCTTCCTTCGACTTCCTGCTGCGTAGACAGCACCAAAAGCCGCGTGAAGATATTTTGACATCAGCGATGCAATTGACGCAGCTAAATTCGATGTCAGCCCTGCTGCGTAGATGTCCCCGTAATGAATTTTGGTAGGTAGTCAGGGGCCAGCTCC
This sequence comes from Pelodiscus sinensis, assembly GCF_052426305.1. NCBI lineage: Eukaryota > Metazoa > Chordata > Testudines > Trionychidae > Pelodiscus > Pelodiscus sinensis. Next base: position 2,914,972 of record NC_143071.1, on the reverse strand, counting down.
ATCCTAGAAGAGCTAGGACTAGCCTCCCCCAGAGTCGTCTGGGGCCGAAGGCTTTGAACGAAAAGGCTCTCAGTTCCTGGCCCTGCTTGGCTGACACCTGGGGTTGCTGCAGCTATTTAAAGCGTTCACGGCTCTGGTCCCTGCTGAGGTAGTGTTGCAACTGGAGCCATTTAAATAGGATCTGGCTGCCTGAGCCATTGCCTGGAAATTCGGCGGCCCAGGCAGCAGGCTAGAAATAGAAAGCAGCCAGTTGCCATGCGCTGGCCGGATCGAAGTGTTAGATGGGCTGCATCTGGCCCAGCCCTATGTTAGGGCTTCGTCTGGAGCCTTGGCTCAAACCCTGCCATGTTACCCCTGTCACCCCGCCCAGCCCAACCGGAGTCAGCTGACCTGGACCAGCCAGGGGCGTGCCGCGGGTCTGTTACTGCAGCGTAGGACCTACCCAGCAGAGCAATTCCAGATGCTCTGCATCAGTCAGCAGCCTCGGAACGCTCCTGGGACACAGCGAAAGGAACTAGTCTCTCCGGTTTCCCCTGCCCAGAAATCCAGAAGCTTTTGCCTCTTGAAATGTGCCTATTTAAAAATCACACCCAAACCCGCCCCTCCAAGACAAACAGCTGCACATGGCTGCCCTCAGGAGACAGCGAGTCCGCTCTCCGCCTAAGGATTCAAATGCAGCAGTCTCAGGGGGGCACAATCAAAATCTGATTAGAAAACGGGAGGCAGTTTTCAAGTACGCTTGACTCACAAGCCACTATTTAGAGGAGTTCGTTGCGGTCCAACGAAAGACGCCTCCGGCATGCGCAAGCTGTCGTACCGAGGGAGTGGGGAGAGAGAAACGGAGCGGAATTGAGAGCCAGGAGGCAATAGAAAAAATATTCAGCAGCAGGAGATCCAGGGGGAGAGGCAGGCATCTGACAATGGAAATTCACTAGGACGAAATTGTATTTCTTGGTTCATTCCCTGATAGGAGAAAAGCCAATCTCCTTCAGTGCCAGGAGACAGAGTTCACTGGTGTGTTGGCTGGCTAGTTGAAGGACACAGGTTCATGCCTCACACTCAAAGCCTCCCTCCAATTCACCCAGCTGCAGAACCGATACCGGATCCCCTCGGGCAAAGGGAGGTTGAGGTCTGACGTCGGGAAAAACACCCTAACGGTCAGGGGGGTTAAATGCTGGAATAAGTTGCCTAGCAACAATCGAAGAGCTTCCGGAGGATGGGCGAGGTCCCAGCGGGGCAGAGAAAGGCCAACGCGGCGTCCAGCTCTAAGAAGGGGGAACCAAGCGGACGGGGGACTCACAGGCCAGTCAGCCTAGCCCCGATCCCTGGAACGATGCCAGCACAGAAAGCATGACGTTTGCACAACTCTAGGGCAGCAGCAGGCAAGATGCGGCCCAGGGGCCGGAGCTGGGCCACCAAGCCTGTCAATCCGGCCTGCCCACCCCTGCGAGAGTTTGCGGGGGTGGGGGCAGTGCAGCACAATTTCTCAGCTCTCATTGGCCAGTTTCCAGCCAAGAGGAGCTGCGAGATCCTGCTGGAGGAGAGGCAGTGCACAAAGCCCTGCCCCGCAGCTCAGAAAGCCACATGGAGCAGCCGGCTGGGGGCCATTCCCGCACCCCGGGCAGCAGGCATGCAACGCACGCACAGCTCCGCCCCGGGAGCACAGTGCACACGCGGCCCCGCCCCCGGCGCGCTGCACACCTTACAGCTGCCATCGGGCACCCCCCCATAGGTTGGTGCCCCAGACAGCTGCCTGGCTAGCCCACCGTTTAATCCGGCCCTGAGTGGATCACAAGTTGAACAGGAGACAACAGTGCGATGGAGCTGGGAACAGTGAACACACCCCAGAGCATTAGCTGGACCGTCGTTCGTAAGACACGGGAGCGACTGTCCTGCTGCATTGGGCAGAGGAGAGGCCTCAGCTAGATCCTGTGGCCAATTCTGGGTGCACCACTTTAAAGATGCACAAATCGGAGACAAGCCAGAGGCGAGAAACAAAAGTTTTGGAAAACCTGACCTACGAGGCAAGATCACCAAAGCCTGGTCAGGCAGAGTCTTGAGAAAAGACGCCGGGGAGGGTTGGATTTTATAAAGAATCTTCAAATATGTCAAAGGCCGTTAGAAAGAGGCGAGCGATCAATTGCTCTCCATTTCCCTAGAAGGTAGGGCAAGCAGAAATGGCCTTATTCTGCAGCAAGGGAGAACAAGGCGCGATTAGGGAAAGCTTTTCAACCATCAAACAAAGCTAAACTCTGGGGTGGGCTTCCAAGCGAGGTCAGGGAATCGATATCATTGGAGGTTTTTAAACAGGGGAGTAGAGCCACCCCATGCTCCTGAGCCAGGAGGGGGTGGGGCCTCAGGCAGAAGGGGGTGGGGCCTCAGGAAAACACAACCCAGCCCTTCGCATTACTTGTAGCTCGGTGCATCCTCCCTCCCTCCCCATTGCACTCCAGGAGCTGGGCACTGCCACCACCCCCGTCAGCAGGCATGGGACAAGGGGGACAAACACCTGTCCGGTCTGGCCTACGTTTACCCGACTCGGTAGACAGGCAGCTGGATCAGAGGACTTTGACGTCCCTCCCAGCCTCGCATTTCTACGCTCCTACGGACTTGGCAACCAGAAGAGTACTCAGGAAGGTCCATTTCGGGACCCCGGAGGAGACGGACAGCCGACGACCAGCCACGAGTCTTACCTGCAGCTCTTTGTCCGAGTACTTCTGAGGGTTTTTGCTCCCTTGGCTCTTCTTGCGAAGCTTTTTCAGCTCTGCCTGGCACTTCTCTAGCGAATCCCCTTTGCTCCTTTGCTCCGTCTGGTATTTCTTCAGTGCAGCCTGAATACAAACACGGGGGGGAGCGGTGAGCAGCAGAAAGGTGATGGCTCAGCAGATCAGCTGGGCTCTTTCTGCCCCCCGCCAGCAGAGTTTACATCCTCCTAGCCAAGAGCTCTGCAGCCTCACTCCTGATGCTTTACAACACCCGCATGTTTAGAGGCCACTGTGCCCCCATCCTCCTCGGGGAAGGGGACACCAGGTTCCCAGGAAGCAGAAATAGCAGCTCGTTCGGGGTTTCCTAGTGGGCTACTGCTCTCCCAACACCACCGCTAGCAGCAGTGAAAAATCAGACAGCACGTTCTCCGGAGCTGGGAGCCCAGGGCGATTATGGGGCCTGGTGCGGGGTGGCAGCAGGGGTTGCTCATCATAATCACCAGGTGGGTGGCGGGAGCCGGAGCAGCCTGACAGCCTCCTGCACTCCGCTCTGCCCTCCCAGTCGCTGTGTGCGGCTTCGCGGCGGAAGCAAGATGCAAAGCGCCCAGGCCCCAGGGCCCTGCGATCCCGCCGCTGCAGATCGGGGCACAGCGGGATGGGAGGGGGGGGAGCATGGTGGCCGACCCCTGTTGCCGCCCTGCATCAGGCCCTCTGTAATCTGGGCCACATGGCTCGGGGGAAGCAGAAGGGGGAAGAGCAAGGTGGAGGTGGGACCTGCACAGGGGGTTGCCCCAGGCTCCACCCCCTTGGGCCGGCCCTGCATTCAGAATTAGCATCAGTTCGTGCCTTACGTTGCACTGGGCCAATGGGCACAGGGGCAGGGGAGGACAGCGAGGGCAGTGCTGAGACCGCCTGGGCTCGAATCGTGCAGGCTCAAGTCTGCCACGTGGTGAGGGCTGAATTCACGCAACTGCGCTTAGGGTCACAGGGATCCCAAACCTGCTGAGTCAAGGTGGCATTCGCGCCCCCTTTCTCCCCCCCATTGACTAGGAGTAGCTTGCAATATGGGTGGGGAAGGCAGCAGGACAGAGGAAGTCCAAGGAAGAGCTGGGAGGGATGTGACAGTCACCTGCTGGATGAAAATACGAGTTCTGATCGACTTACACTTAGGTACCTGGAGTCCAGTTCGACCTTCTGTTCCAGTTGGGTCAGTAGCTCATTGTGGAAAGACTTCAGCTTGAAGACAAAAAAACCCGAGAGAGTCAAGCAAACACCGACCTAGCTTTGCATCCAAAAGCAGAGCACACGAGCGTGTGATGCCCAGGACGGACGGCTCCGAGAGGAAGGGACAAGGGGCTGTTCACAGGCACCAGCGAGGGGATGGAACAAGACACACAGCAGACAGACAACAGAAAGGCACATTAGGGCAGCCAGTTGGCTCTGGAAAGACAGGTGTTTGATTGGCTAGATGAAGGAAGTGGGCCAAGAGAAACAGATGGATGTCATGCGGCGAGACCCAGTCGGAGAGATGTGCAGATGAACACATGCACCGGCCAGGCTGTCCGTTTGCGGGATAAACCACCACGTTTTAGATGAAGTTAATCTGTCTGGATAAGAAACCGACACCCACTTTGTTCCCCGGTCACTGCATCCGAGGTTCCATGTGGCCAGACTGAAGGAGACTTGTTGATTAGCTGGTTCTTTTTGCCCAGACACCACCACGTGCCTACTAGACGGCCTCGTATTTTTTTTATCCTCCCTGTATAATTTAGCCTGATTCAGTCCGGGCTGACTAAGCAGGCATCTCCTCCTAGCTAGGTCCCTCTCTGCAGTACTGTGGGGGCATTTCCATAGTGAAACGCAGCTCAGGACCAAGCAATGGCCGAAAAAGCTGCTGGTCCAAAAACTTCCCATCAGACTCCACTTGAAAACGTGACTGCGAGCGGTCCCGTACTTACCATCTCTTCCAGCTGATTCTGGATCTGCCTGTGAACTTCTGCCATCTGGAAGAGAACGTCCCCTAGAAAGACAAGACACGGGCGAGGTTTAAAGCAGGCCCTCTGGAGGCACCACACACACCAGAGCCATGCGCCTGGTCAATGGGGCGCAGGTATCCGCAAGAGGGAAGGAACGAGCCATTGGACAAAACTTTGCCATTTGAGTTTACAGATGAAGCTCTGCGCTCCTGGGGATTCAGGGAGCAGGTTTGCATCAGAGGCTCATTAACGCTGGAGCATGCAGATGCTAGGAGTGCTGGAAATCTACATGCTGCCTCTTCTGATTAGGCAACGAAAGGAGGAGAGAGGGGAAAAAAAGGAACAGGCACCAACTTGAGCAGAGCACCTTGGAACCCAGTGTGAACGGCCCTTCCCACGCCCCACGCTGGAAGCATCGCTCTGCTTGCTCCAACCAGCACGACACGCACCAACATGCCAGCTGCATGGCTGTCTCCACCGCAGCCAGCGCCCAGGGCACCAACCGGAGCCAAAAGCAAAGAACCCAGGGAACAAAGTGTGCGTGTGCACCCTGATTTCAACCAGGTCTAGAACCCAGGAGGGTGGAGGTAGGGAGGACACCGATACATTCGTACGAAACGTTGGAATGAGTTTCCAAGATGCATTTAAAGGACTGCCAAGTCCGGCTCTGGGCCCTCAGCGTGGCTTCAGGGGCTTGGTCAAGTTTTGGGGGGATTGCCTCTCCCCCCCTTAGGTGTGCTGCAAACATGGAAGTTGGTCTCTAGGCGCCACGGCTAGTAGTCAGGCCAAAGGCTGCATGCCACCGATCAACCATGCCCCTGCGGCAAGAGGCACGCTGTGCATGCTCACCGAGCCTCATTCATATCTCCGGGGTATTTTCAGAGACAGTAACTGGCAAAGTGGGAAGGGAGCTGCCTTCCTCTCTCTGGTCACAATTTCCAGTGCAAAGTATACGGTTGGTTGGCTCCTCCTTTGCCAGGTTCCACGTTTTTACACCCACAAAGCCAGAGAGAGCCAAGAATGCATTTGCAAGTTTGCCCAAATTTGGCACAGTCTCAACTAACAGGACAGCCCGGAGTAAAGTCTGAGCCCTGTGCAAAACAGAATGGAGTAGCCAGCAGGAGGGTTACTACGTTTCCTAAAAATCCCCATCGTACTTGAATTACAGAAGCTCTTCAGGGGCATCCAAGCTCCACTAAGTGGCTACAAAATAAAAAAGCCAAACAACGTACAGTCTCGCACAGTGGTTCCCAAACTTTTCGGCGTCACGCCCCCTTTTTGATCTTTGAGAAACCCTCACGCCCCTCCCCCCCAAAAAAGCAGCAAAACTTGGGGTGGGATAGATGGGGGGGGGTGGCTGGATTTCCTCGCACCCCTCCCCAGAATTTCTTCATGCCCCCCAGTTTGGGAACCCATAGTCTAGCAGCACCTTAAAGACTAAGAAAACATGTAAATGGGATCATGAGCTTTCATGGCCACAACCCACTTCTTCGGCTGACAGGAGTATTAAAAGTCCAGATCCAAGAATAAATAAGGGAAGGGGGGAGAAAGGGGGGGGGAAGAAGAAAAAAAAAAAGTAGTGAATTAAATTGTTCAAGTTACAAGCAGCTGTTAAGAACAATTAGCACCTCTAGAAGTACCCATTGTTAGGTTGGTTGGTTAATTCATTAGGATGTAGAAGGGAGTGTGCCAGCCAGCTAATATGTTTAGTCATTCCTCTGGGATAGGAATCAAACTTTCAAATGAAGTTAAATTCCAGCCCTTCCCAGTGTATTTGTTTTTCCAGTTACCGACTAACTCAGCTACCCCCTGAAGCTTACAAAATGCAAGTTATTAGATCTGCATTTCAGAAGAGCAGCCTGTAACGTTACAGGCTGTTTCTAGCTTAGAAGCAAATTATTTGCAGACTGAACACACACAGTAAGCCCGGAGACTAGAGGAGCCGGGGAAAAAGCCGGCCCTGCTCAGGCTGCGAGCCGGTCAGATCGAATAGGCTGAGCGGGGTCAGCGATTGGACAGGAGACACCCCAGGCGATGCAGGACCGGGTGGGGACAGTAGATAGCCTCTCTGAGTCGGCACTTGAACCTGGTCCCCAGCCTGGCACGGGAGGGTGATGTGAAGCTGAAGTTCTAACTTCACTTGGACCAAAGGTCCCCCCTGCCACTCCTGGGCACAAAGGGATCCCCTCCACACAAAAGGTAGCCCTAAGTCTTGGCCAAATCCCAGACTGGGAAGTCTACTCTACATCCCTATCGCCCCTCGCCCCCAGGAGTTGAACAGCTGATCTTCCTCCCCTTCCAAGACTAGAACGTCGCGAACCGAGGACACAGACGGGCGGTTGCGTCCTGTCCCCCTTCCCCTCCTTCAGAGAATTCAGTTCAGTGGGGAGGCCGAGAACCCCAGGGCGGGAAGAGACCTCAGCAGGCATCGAGTCCAACCGCCTGCCCAAGGCAGGACCAACCCAACTCCATCACCCAGCCAGGGCTCTCTCAAGCCAGGACTTAAACACCCCTAGGGATGGAGATTCCACCCCTCCCTAGGGAACCCAGCCCAGCGCTTCTCCACCCGCCTAGGGAAAGAGTTTTTCCCCTAAGATCCAACCTAGACCTCCCCCACTGCAACTTGTGACCATTGCTCCTTGTTCTGCCACCTGCCACCACTGAGAACAGCCTCTCTCCAGCCCCTTTGGAACCCCCCTCCAGGGAGTTGCAGGCTGCTCTCAAATCCCCCCTTGCTCTTCGCTTCTGCAGACTCAACAAGCCCCAATCCCTCAGCCTCTCCTCGTGGGTCGTGTGCTCCAGCCCCCGAATCGTTTCTGTCGCCCTCCGCTGGCCCCTCTCCCATGCGTCCGCACCCTGTCTGTAACGGGAGGCCCACTCCTCTCTCTCTAAAGCCAGGCAGGTTTTCTTCAAGTCCTTAGAGATCCCTCAGGATAAAGGGCAACCTCCCAGTCCCCCATGGGACAGCTTTGCAACAGGAGAAAAGGACCACCCGCCAGCGCCAGACTCTGCTGTAACAAAACCATGGAGCAGAGACATTTAAGGAGGGGAGTTTCTTCAGTCCCACAAGCAGATGTTGTCCAGAGAGAGGACCCTACAGACAGCAAGACGCAGAAATCCAGCCACGTGGAGTAAAAGCCGACAAAGGGCCTGGAGAGGACGCTCATGGCCCCACCGTGCAAAGATGGCGCAGCTCCCATCGAGGAAAGCTGGGGGACCCCTTCCCCACAGTGCAGGAACGGCAGCCATCGTTACAGCCACTAACCCCGGCTCAGCCCTGCCTCGCTCACCAAGCGCCGCCATTTTGAACCTGAGGGGCGATGCAGTTAGAACGAAGAGTAAAAAAATATATTGATTTCCTCTCAGCTCTCTCACTCTCGTCACTTCCAAAGGCCGGTCGGGGCTCTCCCAGCGCTCTGTGGGGACCTGCATGCAGCTGAATCGAGTCTCCCTTTTCCTTGGACGGGAGTTCTCTGGGCCGCCTTCCTCCCGTATTTTACAGGGAAGCGCCCGCATCCCACTGCAGCTTCACCCCCGTCCCGGCCACTGCGCTACCCAAGCGGGAACACGGCGAGAGTCCGGGCTGCCAAATGCCTCCTTGCTGACTATCCACCCCCTCCCAAAACGCGAGTGGGAAGGGCGCCTGGCAAGAACTGCCATTCTACGCCGCCGCGCAGGCCTCTCTTCCACATGGCTGCCTCCTTCTGCTCCAGCGAGAGCTCAGCCGCCAGGCTGCACGCGGCCGACGATGCAAGGGGACGGAACAACACCCAAGAGAGTTCTCACTCGAGACCACTCCCCACAGAGCGGATTTGAGCAGCAGCAGCAAGACCGGCAGCAGCCCGCCCTGCCGTGCAGGGGGCCAGCTTCAGATGGCTCAATCGTGCCAAAGCAGAGGCACTGGGGGGGAGGAGAGAGGGGAGCAAGCACAGGCTCCTGGGCAGCACACAGGTGCCCAAATCAGACTAGGCATGTTAAATATCGGTTCCTTGAATAGTCGATTCACCTCATGAATTCTTATTGGTTCCTCGACTATTCTATAGTCCCCGGGGGCGGGGCCGGCAGCCAGCGTGCTCCAGCCTCACTCCCACGGAGCCCCCTGCCACGCTGCGCTGCTGCCTCTGGTCCAGAAGCAGCAGCGCAGGGTGCCAGGTGGGAGCTGGTCCAGGAGAGGGGCCCGTTTAAAAGCCAGCTCCCCTCGTGGACCGGCTGCCTGTCACCCTGCACTGCGGCCTCTCATACAGAGGCCACAGTGCAGGGTGGCAGCAGCCGCGGTCTGGGAGGGGTCCGAGCTCCTGGGCCTGGCACGAGCCAGAACGGAGATGGGCGCCCTGCCTGCATGCCTCCTAATACGCTTTACATGCAGAGTCGCAGCGTGGGTAGGCCCCAGACGGGACGCAAGCCAGGACTGAGCCGTACTGGCCGGAGGCGGGCAGGCAGGGAAGAAATGCACAGAGTCTATACTCTATAGCATTAACTGATAAGCTTTTGCTTATCGGTTCATTGACTACATTATTACATCCCTCAATCAGACATGCTCAAAAAGGGTTAAGACCAGTGTTCCCTGTGAGATAGGCTCTTGTGTGGCTACTGGGGAAAGATTCAGCCACCCAGCTGATTAGCAGAGTACCTAGAGCTAGGTTTGGGTTTCTGTTGGTGGTGCACATTCATCAGGTCTCAGCGCACAGAAAATAATTTATTCTGCACATGGATGGAAAAAGAATCCACTCACGGATTTAAAAAGATGAAGGGGAGTATTGGTTCAGAACCAAGTAAACATTAAGTCAGGGGGTCTGACTTTAACCCACAATAGGCTGCAAATATGGCCGTAAGGCTGCCACTCTGCCGAACCACTGGACCAGGGCGAGGCTGGACAGGGCGGAGAACCATGCACGCTGTGAAACGCACCAGGCTGTGCAGCACAGAACGGCGGTGGGGAGGGATTCCTTCCCCTCGTGGGCTGAATTTATTCACACTTCCTCTCAAAGCATTTTCTCCAACATTAATAAATCACCACCACATCTAACCACACGTGCGAGCCTCGAGGACTCGGCGGGTGACGTCTGAACGCCTTCCGGCTCGACAGGGCCGGGGCATCGCTGCACGTCTGGATGCTGGTGCAAGAGCACTCCCCAGAACGCCGAGCAGCGCGGCGGACATGAAGCAAAGCCGCAGGGGACAGAGGAGAGCAAGCTGGTCGAACCTGGCTCTGAGCAATCTCAGCCCAGGCTCTTCCCCATCGGCAGCCTCTCCAAAAGCCAGCGTCAGGATCGGGACCAGAGGGTGCCCCCATGCCTCAAGGAGCCGACAGAATCTCACCCCTGGTGCCTTGTGGAGCAGAGTAAACGTTCAGCGGAAAGCCCAGCAGCCGGGAGATTCTCACAGCGGGAACGCTCAGCTGCTCCCATCACAAATCGCCGCCGACAGCAGCTTCCCACGTGGAAGGGAAGGTCTGGGCAAAAGGTCACCCCCCAAACCCTACAGGAAGTCGCGCTCCGGTTGAGATGGGAACGTTAAATGGAGGGCAGGAGCCATTCTCTCTAGCAAGGACCAGGCACGTGCCGCCGCGACTCCTTCCACGGACAGCGCGGCAACGCGGGTGTTTATCTTCCCAGCACTCTGCTGAGGGGACGCCTCAGCCCCCCACCTCCAGTCAGGAAGAGGGAGCCAGCCTCCTGGGAGAAAAACTCACCTCAGACTCGCCACCGGGATGGGGGACTGTCTGGCATACACCGCGCCCTCCCCGGGACCGTTCCTCTGAGCTGCACACTCACGCCAGCCCCGTGCGTATCCACCCCGTTAACCAGGGAGCACCATCTCGGCGCCAAACCGTTTGCAGGCTAATTCAGAGAGATGAAAGGGCCCCCGGGGAGAGGTAATCCCCTCCCCCACATCCCTCAAGCCTCACCCTTAGACTCCTCCAGGCAAAGGTTTTACATCTTGCTGTACAGCTTCCTTTCCACACCAAAGTCTCCTTGCCCCTCACTAGACCAAAGCCCTCAAAGCGTTGGGGCAGAAGGAAGTAGAGAGCAATGTTCCCGCTAATTTTTTTCCATTGTGTGCAGAATAAATTTTGTTATATACACCGAGGCACATGTGGCTGTGCACCACCAGAAGAAAGACACCTGCCTGGGTGGGGGAAGGGGGGAAGGCTGTGCTAATCACGGGCAGCATTTGAATCTCTTAGAATCATAGAACCATAGAGCTGGAAGAGACCTCAGAAGGTCAAGTCCAGCCCCTTGCTCTAGGCAGGACCAATCCCAGCGAAATCAACCCGGCCAGGGCTTTGTCAAGCCAAGACTTAAACACCTCTAGGGATGGAGACTCCACTACTCCCTAGGTAACCCAGCCCAGCGCTTCCCCACCCTCCTAGTGCAAGTTTTTCCTAATATCCAACCTGGACCTCTCCCACCGCAACTTGAGACCATTGCTCCTTGTTCTGCCATCTGTCACTACTGAGAACAGCCTCTCTCCATCCTCTTTGGAACCTCCCTTCAGGGAGTTGAAGGCTGCTCTCGAGTCCCCCCTCACTCTTCGCTTCTGCAGACTAAACTGACCCAAGTCCCTCAGCCTCTCCTCGTAGGTCATGTGCTCCAGCCCCCTAATCATTTTGGTCGCCCTCTGCTGGACCCTCTCCAATGCATCCACATCCTTTTTGTAGTGGGGGGCCCAGAACTGGACACAATACTCCAGATGTGGCCTCACCAGAGCCGAATAAAGGGGAATAATGACATCTCTGGATCTGCTGGCAATGCCTCTCCTAATGCACCCTAATATGCCATTGGCCTTCTTGGCTACAAGGACACACTGTTGACTCATATCCAGCTTCTCATCCACTGTAACCCCCAGGGCCTTTTCTGCAGAACTGCTGCTTAGCCAGTCGGTCCCCAGCCTGTCACAATTCTTGGGATTCTTCCGTCCCAAGGGCAGGACTCTGCACTTGTCCTTGCTGAACCTCAGATTTCTTGTGGCCCGATCCTCCAATTTGCCTAAGTCACTCCGGACGCTATCCCTGCCCTCCAGCGGATCTACCTCTTCTGGGTGGCCACTAAGTGCTCCGCACACAGGGACCGCGAGGCGGGAGGGGACCAGTACCAAAACCAACCCCACTTTGAAAAAAAGGCAGGAAATGTGCCACAAATGAGTAACTCTCCACCCAACGTGCTATGGATTGATTACACCAGACTGCCAGCGAGCCAGCCAATGCCAGCAGCTCCCCACCCAGGTTTCCTCCAGCATGGCTGCAGGGACACTAACGGCCGATAAAAACTGCCCTTTCAAGCCCAGATCAGCCCCTCCCAGACTGCAGGGTGCATTGGCATATTCACAGCGCTCACCTCCAGCGAGGCACGTCCCTACAAGCCACCCTCTCTTCTCCTGAAGCTGCTGCTAAGATAACCGGGGCCTGGAAGCAAGAAGGGGGTTAAACTCTTGAATAACTAAAAGGTTTAAATTTGAATTTCCATGGGGAAGATTTTTAAAGCGGTCTGTGGCAGGGAGGGGGAGTTTCCATCACCCGGCTGCAGGGTGTGACCATGGCGGCAGCGGAAAAAGATGCCAAGTCCATCCATTTCAGAAGGGGGGTTTCTGGCTTCTCCCGTGCAAGCACCCACAGGCCCCGGAGCTGTGCAGGGCTTTGCACAAACGGCCAAGAGGCTCCCAGGACGACTCCGGTGCCAGGGCGTTCCCAGGTCCAGGGGCTCTGCAGCACGCAAACCAGGGTTTGTAATGGAAACGCCAACGCCCCCATCCCCACGCAGGGCACTAGCGAGTGACACAGTGACTCACCCCACCCCACGCCCCAGGACAGGGGAGTGCCGGGGTGGCTAAGACTTGCCTGGGGCCACACGGCAACCCCGGGAGAAGCCAGTCCTGGAGTCAGCGAACGAACGGCACTGTCATGGTTGCGAAGAATGTAAACACTGGCTCGGCAGCCAGCTGAAATTGCTATTTCCGTCCCGCTCTGACTCACAGGGCCAGTCCCCCAGAAGCCACCCCGCCCAGGAGACACAGCCGAACGGGTTGTGTCACACGCCTGTGCGGGGCTGCCGCCAGCCAGGGGCAGGCCAGTTTGCATGCGAGCCCGGCAGAGGGTGGAACTCGGAGTACAGGGCTGCGCCTCTGTTTGCACGGAGAGGTTTCACCTCGAGGTTTTCCAGGCCTAAGGCTGGTCTCCACCCCCACCCCCACCCCCCCGCCCAGTATTTCCCTCCCGCCCCAGGTACAGACCCATTCTGCGTTATGCAGAGCAAACAGATACGTGCATCAGACCACAGAGGGCTGCTTAGAGCAGGGCTGGGCAAGAGGCGGCGATCGAGCCCCCGGATGGCATCTGGCTGCTTTTTATTCCTAGACGGCTGCCCGGGCCACTGAATTCCCAGATGGTGGCTCAGGCAGCAGGATCCTATTTAAATGGCTCATGGGAACAGCGCTATCCCGGCAGGGGCCACAGCCGCGAGCCCTTTAAATAGCCACCGCACCCCCGGGCGGCTGCCAGGCTACGTGCAGCGGCAGGGCCAGGAGCCGCAAGCCCTTTGCTATGTTTTTAATTCACTGCCTCTTGGGGTTGCCAGATGGTTGAAACAAAAATATTGCCCTCCCCCCCCCCCCCCCACAAAAAAAAACACCAGGAAAAAATTCTGTTGGGGGGGGGGGGGGGAAAGGGAGGGGAAGTTGTTGAGAGGGGGAAAAAAAAAAAAAAAAAAAAAGACTCCAAGGACTTAAGCCAAAAATATATATATATTTTTTTCAAATAAAACAGCATTAAAACAGCATGTCCCCTTAACAGTGAGTGCAGGGATAGGAACGGGGGAGAGGTTGAGCACTAAGACCCAGGGGAAGCATTGCCCTAGGTCTTTTAGCCATCACCCATTTTGTGCCAGCAGCTTTGGGGATCCAGGTAAGCATGGGGGCTGGGGGTGTTGGGGGCTGGTGGGGCTTGAGGGGGGAGTGGAGGGGAGGCTGGGCACTGTTTGTAGGGTTGCCAGGTGTCCAACATTTTCGCCTCCTGGCCGGGGAAAAAATTCAGAGAACACCGGACATCTCAGGTGTCCAGTATTCTCTGATTTTTTTTTTTTTTTACCGGACAGGAGGCAAAAATACCGGTGAATACTGGACACCTGGCAACCCTACTGCCTCTGGCCCCAGACAGGTCTGGGGGAGGCGAGTCCCCAGCCCCGCCCCTTCTGGGGGGTGGAGCCAGTCTGTGACTACCTTCCACAATTCATGAAGTGGCCCCTCCTCTACAAAAACGATTGCCCACCCCGGCTTAGAGACTAAACAGGCAGGCTGTACCGATAAAAAACCAGCTGGTAGAGTGGCCCTCATCTCTGGATTGCTCCCCGGTTATCAGGTCACTTTTTGGAAGCATCACAAAGCAATTCTAAGAGCGGCAGAAGGGAGATCGATACGTGTAGACTATCCAGGTTCGCTTCCTTTTGCCCAGAGAGGAACGCAAATCATGCTGATGAAACCTTGCCCTGTCCCAGTTCCACACCAGGGCCTCTCCCGCTCTGGTTCAGAAGACAAGAAACATGCACCTGATTAAGAAAGTGGCAGGCTCTTCCCTCCCACCTTTTTTAATTAAGGAAAGTCAATTAAATCAATTGGCCCCACTTCAAAACTAGGTCTTGATTACGCAACGCTACTGTAAATGGGACATCGACGGAGCAGGAGGTGTCAGGAGAGGAATGCAGCTTGTTTCTAAAAGTCACCGCTCAGACAGTCAGCCGAGGGGCAGAGACGAGCCTGCAGCCCCACATTTAGGCCGTAGTTTGCTCACCGGAAGCCCACCTGGAAACCAAGCTGAGTTCTAGGGGAACCGATGTGCACGGCGATGGTTGCAAAGCGCATCCTGGAGCGGACTGGCAGCGGTTTTATTTCACTCCCTCCCCTAACAGGGGAGCCGTCCCAGGGGTGGTCCACGGAGAAGGTGACTCGAAGCCCGGGCAGCCAGTCTGACTTTCCTCAGCCCTGCAGCACCAACACGTTGGGAAATCCGGCTCTTAAATACGGAAAAGCCGGGTTGTCCTATTTGTGCAGGAGGTTCCCTTACGGTGAACACAGGAGAGGAGGGGGGCGAAGGTCACGCACTGGGAGGCCAGAGCAGGGGTTTTCCAGCTTTTTTCCTCATGACCCAGCTGAAGACAAATGCTGATGCCGCGACCCAACAGAATGGAACTCCAGGGGCTCCAGGCTGGGGCTGGGAATCAGAGCTTTGGGGTGTAGCAGGGGGCAGGAGCAGCTCCTGATCAGTGCTGCAGTGGGGGGGGAGGGGGGACGAAGGCAGCTTCCTGCCTGTCCTGGTACCGCAGACCCTGCTGCGCCCCAGAAGCGGCCTGCAGCAGGTTCTCAGCCAATGGGAGCGCGGAGCTAGCGCTCGAAGCAGTGCCCGGAGCCCGGTGCGCTTCCTCCCTTCAGGAGCCGGCCGGCCACTCCTAGGGTGCAGCGCAGTCTGTGGGGCCAGGCCAGGCAGGCAGCTGCCTTAACACCCCCCGGCCACCTGATCCTCCTGCAGCCACGAGCCCCAGGGCCCGGCCTTCCACCCCCCAGTCCTGGGTTCCGGCCTGTTTGAAAACCTCCGGGCTAGACTGCTGCCCGGGGATACAGCACAAAGAGGTGTTTTGAATAGTGAAGAAATAAAAATGGGGACACCAACAAAGCAGGCGGCTCGCCAGCCTGCGTGCCCCGAAACGCCCGCCGGAGATCAAGCCGATTTCCTACGGCGGGTTAGGAGCCTCCAGCGAAATCCTTTGACGCCGAGCAAAAGGCGCCTGCAGCTAGGAGCGGGCATGGCCGTGCCTCCGAAGCAGGACAGCTCGCGCCGCCAGCAGAGACGGAAGACAAGCCCAGAAAGCGAATTTTGTGCCTTTGTTTTCCCCAGCGGGAAAGCGCTTGCGTGCTGGGACCACGGCACTTGGTGAACCAGGCTGCGGCCGCATCTTCGGGGGGAACGTATCCCTGCCCCGGGTGCGAACAGAGGAACGTTTATCAGGGTGAAATCCTGGCCCCATGGATGTCAGTGGGGTCACGATTTCACCCTGGAAGTCCAGCTGTTCTCAGACCTTTTGGAAGATTGGAGGAGGGGGGCTGTCTGGAGCTCCTGCTCCATTTCATCTCGGCGGACGTGCTGGTGATCTCCCGGCCTTGCACTGGGTGGACACTGAGAAACGGGGGCTGGAGCGCAGTTCTACCGAGGCTACAAACAGCTGCTCCGCGGACTCTTACGGAATGCAACAGCCCCCAGAGAGCTACTGTAACCGCCAGCGGGCAGATTTGAACCTGGGACCTTAGGAGCCGAGTACAGGAGCCTCTACCCTCTGAGCTAAAAGTCAGCTGGCTTCCAGCCCATGCTGTAGAGGTCTCTTGGTCTTAACTGTTGCTCAGTAACCACACTTGGGCTATGTCTACACTCGCGGCTTCTTGTGCAAGTAATATGCAAATGAGGCTAAGCGTGGAATATTGCGAAGCCTCATTTGCATACCTAATGAGCCACCATTTTTTTCAGAAGAGGCTCTTGCACAAGAAGACGCATCTACACTGCCCCTTCTTGCTCAAGAAAAACCCTCTTGCGCAATGCCGTTCTTCCTGAAAAGTAATAGGTGTGTAAGCATTGCGCAAGAGGGTTTTTCTTGCGCAAGAAGGGGCAGTGTAGACGTGTCTTCTTGCGCAAGAGCCTCTTCTGAAAAAAATGGTGGCTCATTAGGTATGCAAATGAGGCTCGGCGATATTCCATGCTTAGCCTCATTTGCATATTACTTGCACAAGAAGCCGCAAGTGTAGACGTAGCCTAGGTGTGTGGGTTACACTATTCTAACCGCACATCGCACCAACTCGGCCCCCTCTCAGCGTTAGACGCGTTGTAAAACCCAGCCTCCAAGCGGCAGCTCCCAGCGGCTGAAATGCAGCAAACGGTACAGAAGGGACCCGGTGAAGGAGCCGTTTGGTTTCAATAGCGACACCCCCACTAAGCAACAAGAGTCTAGGACGCGACTGTTTCCACCCATTCTAAAAAGCAACAGGGAGCAAGACCAACGCGTCATCCATCTGCAGTTGGGGCAGGGAGCGGGTGGGTCACCCAGCCCCGTGTTTGGCACCAGCGTGGTCCACACACGCCCTTTCCTCTTGCAATGCTTTGCCACAATGTCATTCTCCACAGCTCTCAATGAAACCAAACCAAAACACCCCCACACAGCATTTGCCAGAGTTCTATTAGCAACACACACACCAGCCCTAGGGACTCTGCCGGAAAGCAGAGACGGAAAACAATCATCTTTGCGGCTGATCAATTCTGGCCCATCCTTTATTGTCATCCAACAATTAGACAGAGTTTAATAGGCTCGAGATTCTTTATTTTAAGAAGAGAGAAGCCATAGAAGAGGGCACCTGCTTTTTCGCTGCATTTAAAGCAAACTCAAAAGTCTATTAATTTTCCGTAACATTTTTTTTTTAAACTAAGCAGTTGTCAAGCTGCATTTTTACTACTTATATGTTAAAGAGACTCTGCACCAAGGGTCAGCTTCTCTCTCTTTGGCAGCTGGTTCCCTCCAAATACATGCATTCTTCCCCCGCAGTCATCAGCAAATCTCTAACGGCCAATTACCCAGGCAGCTCACACAGGGGAGAAGTAGCGACTATATTCAGGGTAAAGTACTAATTAGCAGACACAGGAGGGCATCAATATACAGACCTCATTACAACGGCAGAGACTCAGCCAGCAAGAAATTACATGAACCTTCTGCTGTTCAGCACTAGTAACTCCAGTGAAGCTGGGGAAGGAAGAGGAAACGATACCTCCTATGCCCAAATGCGGTCGGGGACCAAGAACCGTCAATGGGTTAGCGGCATGGCGGCTGTAGATGTCTTCGTGCAGGATACAGAATCTGCTCGTGAGCGCTAAACCTGAACAAGCAAGCCTGTCTGGGCAGAGCAAGTCTCTCCTAGAAGGCAGGTGGAGGAGACTTTCCATTTAAAGGTTCTGGTTACCAGTTTCACACTAAGGCCAGGTCTATACTACTGGAGAAAGTCGACCTAACAGCACAGCCGGCATCAACGTATCTTCGGTTGAATTTCTGTGGCGTCCCTACTGCGGGACAGACAGGAGAAACTCTGTCAACTTCCTTTACTCCTCATGACCTAGTGGAGTACTGGGTTCGACAGGGGCGCCATCAGCTGTTGATTTAGCAGGTCCTTCCTAGACCCTCTAAATCAAACCCCGGGAGATTGATCTCTGGAGCTTCAATCTGGGGGTAAGGAAAGACAAACCCTAAGGCATGAGCAGTTTTATCACAGGAAAAAGGGAGAACAAATCACTCCCCATGTGATGGAACAACGATATCTAGAAAACGTTTCCTGTAAAAATGAAGCACAAGGAGCTCCAAGTTTGTCATGACCTTTTTTTATGGATTCGCAATCACATTTTTCTTACAGTTTAATAAAAAACAACCGCTTGCATGAAAGTTTACAGAAACCAGGGAATCTAACGAGGCTCAAAGTGCTCCCAAAGCAAAAAGGAAGACACAGACATTTCACTCTAACCTTTCCATCGAGACTTATCAAGTAGTAGCTAAGAGCACAAAGGGAGACGGCATTTAACTGGGAAGTCAACTTACTAATAATCTTCGGCCTGCTTTCCACGTACGCAGGCATATTTTATTTTTGTATATATCTGATCAAATAGCATAGCTGGGAAAGGTTGGAGGTTTCAAAGGGGCAGCTGTGTTAGCCTGTAAGGTGCTGCAGGATCGTTCATTTAAGTTTTTTCAGTTAGACTAACAAAAATATAGACGGCATCATGAGCTTTCGTGGGCACAACCCCCTCCCTCAGGTTAGTGCACTTAAGAGGCAAGGAGAGATCAGCCATTTAACTATTCACACAGTGACTCCGTGGGCGTCAGAAAGGTGCCTAATGCATCAACGTACACCACCACGCACTGGATCCCCCAGCACCCGTGTGCAGCAATCTTAGGCCTGCTTCTCTCCGTTCCAGAATCCTATCTGTGGGGGCCATTCCATCTTCTTCCCTTTCCAAAAAGGGCTTTTGTTCTCGTGTTCGCCAGCAGATGTTTGGACGGTGATAAGAATTTGCAGAGCACAGCCTCCCCATTCACTGGCGCTTCCGCCACCCAAAAGGCAGAGACCAGGAAAACAAGCGCCCGTCTGAAATTTGTCAGGCGTATCAAGGTTACTCATTGGACTGAAGAGACTGGCTCCTTGAAAATCAGCCATTTGTTGGGCTGTAGCCAGTCCCAGTTAAAGGGACAGGTGCCTCGTTGAGAGCTCAGCCTTCAAAGGTAGGTAAAGGGGAAGCCCCATCCGGTAGAGAATGTCTTTAAAAAAAGACAGTACAATTTAAGAGTAACTAAAAATAAAACAGAGGGTCCTACAGCGCTACAGAGGCTGGTTAGAAACGACCACTAACAAGGCCCTCTCTTAGCAGGTATTCACTGAACAGCACTCCACAGTCTCACGAAAATATATTTTGGTTATGTAAACAGGAAAGTCTATTTGCATAATAGGTCCTATTTCAACAGGAACACCATAGAGGCTGGGAAAGTCAATACAGGCACGAACAGACAGTCCATCGAAAAGACAGCAATACATTTAAGAAGGTTCTTGGTGTATTTAGACCTTTGGATTTCCACAGGGGAACACGTCCCGCAGATTTTGTTGCTGTTGGGTTGAAGGAGACGGAATTAACATTCAAGTATCAGAGGGGTAGCCGTGTTAGTCTGAATCTGCAAAAGCGACGAGGAGTCCTGTGGCACCTTATAGACTAACTGAAGTGTAGGAGCATAAGCTTTCGTGGGCAAAGACCCACTTCGTCAGATGCATGTAGTGGAAATTTCCAGAGGCAGGAATAAATATGCAGGCCAGGATCAGGCTGGAGATGACCAGGTGGATCCAATCAAGGAGGATGAGGCCCACTTCTAGCAGCTGATCTGGAGGTGTGAATTCCAAGAGAGCAGAAGCTGCTTTTGTAGTTAGCAAGCCATTCACAGTTTTTGTTTAATCCAGAGTTGATTGTGTCAAACTTAAAGATGAACTGTAGCTCAGCAGTTTCTCTTTGAAGTCTGGTCCTGAAGTTTTTTTGCTGCAGGATGGCTACTTTTAGATCTGCAATTGTGTGTCCAGGAAGATTGAAGTGTTCCTCTACAGGTTTTTGTATGTTGCCATTCCTAATATCAGATTTGTGTCCATTGATTCTTTTACATTAACATTAACATTAGCGCTCACTTGAGTCGAAGTGGATGGCAAGCGATTACCAGCAAAACGGGCATGCTCATTCGGACAACGCCTTTCATATTCTTTATGGAAATAGGGTTCTGAATACAAATATGCACCCCCTGGAAAACCCCTTATGTAAAATACTTCTGGTGATTATCATTTGAAAAGTCAGAAGCCAGTGACATCAGATCCCTACTTACAAACGGGGTGAGGCAACCCCGCACTAGTTGCTTCCCCCCAGCAAACCAGGGAGACGCGCAGCTAGCGCCCCCCCCCAGCAGACCAGGGAGACGCGAAGCTAGCACCCCATCCCCCCAGCAGACCAGGGAGACGCGAAGCTAGCGCCCCCCTCTTCCCCCCCCAGCAGACCAGGGAGACGCGGAGCGGCTTTTCTCAGCAGACACCTCAGCTTGAGAATAAAGGACTGAGGGAAGTGAGGTGTGGGAGAATAAAACTGAGCTCTGGAGAAATGTTTGGCTAGAGTTTCCCCTACAATATGTACCAGTTCCAACTTACATACAAATTCAACTAAAGAACAAACGTACAGTCCCTATCTTGTACGTAACCTGGGGACTGCCTGTATTTTTGTTGGTGCTGAGTTGTCAACGTCAACATTTGATATCTAGCAGCACAAAATAACTAGCAACACAAGTCGCCGTGGTTTGTTAAAACACACAGATAAACACGTGAGTGAGCGGAGGCGCGCTGTGACCATGTGAATTCATCCGCTTATGCATGTTACCACTGTTTTCACCAACGTATACTGCTGCGCGAAGTAGTCCACTACTTGATTATTTCGTGTTATTTGAAAAACGGTCCCAAAACAAAAACCGTGCTATTGCGAAAACGTGTTAAGTGGGCACGTGTTAAACGAGTAATTACTGTATTTCAGAAACCTGATGGCTCATGGATAAGACACCGATCTGTAAACAGGTTTGGTTTTCCTAGGAGCCCAGTTTGCAGACAGGGTTAGGCCATGAAGCTCATGGGTGTAGGTCACTGGAACTGGGGTCTCATCAAATTCATATTTCTCCACGTGGAGGGAGGGGATTGGCCTGCAAACAAAGCCCTCCCACCTTCTGTGCAACCTATTTCAGAGAGGAGCCCCTAAAGCAGGGGGCGGGGAAAATACGGCTGCATCCGGCCTGCGGCCCAGTGCGGTCCTTGGACGGGCTCGCACTGGGGCCAGGGCTGCTGGGGCCACGTGCTCTCTGCAGGCTGCACGCCTTTTGGGGCTTCAGAAACTGGCCAATAAGAGCTGCCTGGACTGTGGCTGTGGCACAGGCAGCGGGGTCCCCCTCAGGGTGTGTGGCGCATAGAGCTGCATGTGGCCCCCGCAGCTGGCTGCTTTGAGTGGGGTGCGGCAGGCAGGCAGCCTGCCTCAGGGGCCCGCTGGGCTGCTGGCCGGGAGCTGCTTAGGTAAAGGCCTCTCAGCCAGAGCCTGCACCGGGCACCCCAGCCCCTAAGGTTGCCAGGTGTCCGGTTTTTGCCCAGATAGTCCAGTAATTGCATCTTCTGTCCAGTTTAAAAAAAACAAAACCCAGAAAATACGGGTCATGTAAAATATCCACGACATAAGGCCAGTGGGGACATTTTCCCCCTGCCGCGTCTGGCAGGGGTGTACGGGAATTTAAAGGCACGGTGACTTTTTTTTTTGGCTCAACAATTCCCCCCGCCACGCTCAGGATTTTTGTGAGACGATATCTGGCAACCCTACCAGCCCCTCCGGCACCCCACTCCCTGCTCCAGGTCCAAACCAAACCTTCTGCTCCCCCTCCCCATTCTTACACCAAGGTCCCCCACCCCAACCTTTCACCCCAGGTCACAACCCCCTCTCAGACCCGCATCCCCTCCTCCAACTTTCCTCCCAATCAAAATCCTCTCGAACCCATAGGCCCTGCGGGACCCTAATGCACTGCCCCAGATCACAACCCCCCACTTCACCCAGACCCTGCCCCCACTCCCCAGTCCTCTACCCCAAACTCCCTTCTGCACCCAACCCCCATTCCAAACCCCACCCCAGCCCTTGATCACTTACCCAATTCCTTCAGGGGCCTCACCTCAAAAGTGATGGCCCACCCCTGCCCTAGAGGGGGCTGCCAGATGTGAGGACACCCCCGGTTACCACCAAGGTGACGGCTGGGAAAATCTAAGAGTGAACCGGGGAAGGGTCAGGCCCAGACTGGGAAAGAGGATTAGAACCACTGGGAGGTTTGTGAGGCTTAGTTGGGGGGGGGGGGGGGGGGAAGAGTGAGTGAGTGAGTGAGGTGTGTGGTTGGTTTCAATTTGCTTAGTAACTTCCTTTGTTCAGGGTACAGTTACTTCTAACCCACTGAAATTCTACTTAATAAAAATCACTTTTGTTTATTAATAAACCCAGCCTAACTAATTGTTACTGGGGGAAGGAAGCAGCTGTTTCCCTCTCTCTTTATGTAAGAAAGAGGGCAGATGCTATGAGTTTACGTCGTCTAACACTTTATACAGAGGGAGATCGTTGCTCTGGAGTTCAGGTCCCACCGGGCTGTGCAGCTGGGTGCGGAGCAATGTATGTTCCTGCAAATTTTTCCATCCATGTGCAGAATAAGTTTTGTTCTGTGCACCCAGGCATGTGCACCACCAGTCAAAACACACACTGCCGGCTGTGGGTGCTTTGCCAGTCAGCTGGGGAGCACCTGAATCTCTCCTGGGCGGATTCCCAAGCGCTCCACTTACAGGGAACACTGGTGCGGCAGCAAAGTCCCTGTGATGGAGCCTTCTCAGCCGAGCTGATCACAGGGCTGCTGTTATGCTGCACTGGGCTGAGAGCCCAACCCTGGGTCAGTGCTGGAGGCAGCCAGAGAGCCTGGCTCAGCAGCACAGAATCAAGAGTGTCCCGCTGGACAAGCCAACAGCCCTCTAAAATAGACACACGAGGTCTGCGTGTTCAGCCGGGATTCCCGGTCAAGAGTCAAGCAGCTAAACTTCCCATGTGCTGTCCTCAGCAATTCCTCTCTACCCACAGGGCTTCCCAGGCAGCAGGTGTGCGGCTACTCTTGCCATGCAGCTGAAGAGAGGCAGGGCAGCCAGCCACAGGTGGAGCTCAGAGAGGAGAAGCGGAGTCAGCTTGCAATGTTCCCTCTAATTTTTTCCATCCGTTGGCAGAATAAATTTTGTTAGGTGCACCGAGGCATGTGCACCACCAGTAGAAACACATGCTGCCGGCAGTGGGTGCTCGGCTAATCCGCCGGGCAGCACTGCGATCTCCTCTGGGCGGCCGCCCAGGTGCTCAGCTTACAGGGAACACTGCTCCGTGTGTCTGCTTTCTGAATCCGGAGTGAGTGCCACAGCTGTGCCTCCAGCGAGATTGCAGGGAGGCCAGCGAGCGGCTCAGTGAGCTGTGCGTTTCAGAACAAAGCAGCAGTGGGAAGCTACAGCAGCAGAGATTCTCTCTCCCTCCTCCGTCCCCAGCAGGCGCCATTGGCACCGGTCCCCAGTAAACCGGAGAAACATTCAGCTCCAGCCAGGCCAGGATACGGCTTCCTACGCGGACGAGGCACAAGTCATCGCTCCAGCCGACTAGCTCCTAAGATCACAGGTGCAGAGAGCCCGTTCTGCTGCCAGGTCAGGGTTAGCACCAGCGCTGCATCCGGCCCCATCTTAAGTGACTAAGCAGTGGGGTTTGCCCCCCTCCACGGCAGGATTAGCCACGGGACTCAGCATGGAACTGACCCACTGGGCAACGGTCCCCGACCTTCGGCTTGGATTTTCCGGTGCAGCCCACTCGCAGACGTGTTCCACTCGGAGCAGCTCCCCGTGCACCGCAGCGGCGCCTGGCCCCTCGTCCTGCTGCGTCCACGGTCGCTGCCTCACCCCGACCACTGCCCTTGAACATCCCGTCAGCATTTCTGCAGCCATAGGGAGCTGCTCCCTGAGACAACGGCAAATCCAATTAAGAGATGAATGCAAGGCCCAGAGGACATGGCACAGGACGTTGTGCCCGGGGGAGGGGAGCAGAAGCTGTGGAGAGAGGGGTCGCCAACTCTCCCAACAGGGCAGACCGGACACCATTTACTGCAAGGATGTCCGGTCCATCCAGTTGGGAGAGCTGGCAAGACAGGAGCAGGGCCGGGAGGGAGACAGGCTGGAGGAGCAGCGGGCAGCCGTGCAGCTGGCTGGAGAGAAGTGACGCTTCTCTCCACCTGCCCACTGTGTGGCTGCCCTCCTCTGCTAGTCCCTCTAGCCCCGCGAGTGCCGCTCGGGGAACCCAGGCTGGGTGCTGAGCCCTGGCAGGTGGAGGGGCGGGGAGAGAAGCAGGGGCTGCAGCTGCATAGGGCACCATGAAATTTCGGGAAATCTGGTGCCCCAAGTTTCACGGTGCCCGATGCGGGTGCACAAGCAGAGACAGCCCTGCACCCGTGCAGAGACGCCCCCGCATGAATCGCTCTCTGGGACGTTTTCATCTTTGTCTCAAGTCCTTTTTAGAGACCCTAAAAATAAGGGCAAGAGAACGTCCTTGTCCCAGGACAGAGCGCCCCCCTTTGCTGGACGCATGGCCCTGCTGAGTGAAGGAGGTGTGAATGGGGAAGGCCAGCACCTCCAGCAACAGCTGCAAAGGTTGGAGAGGGGATGGGAGCTGGACTCAAGAACAATGGGACCCGGTAAGCGGGCTCATTGAAAGAAGACAAGGCGTCCATACGCCCGAGGAGGCAGCAGCAAGGGCCTGCTTTTGGGAGCCCCCCCTCTTTGAAGGTCAATGTGGCAGCACCGAGACACCCCGCAGAAGAAGGCGCCACAGCTGACTAACTGCATCTGCATAGGACGACGCCCACAGATTTTGCATATGCATGAGATGAGATTTGCATGGGAGGGGAGCTACCAGAAATCAAAGGTGTCTTGCAGGAGGACCCTGGGTTTTCGTCTGGTCACCCCTGGAGCACCGATCTGGACCAGCAGAAGCCGGGGGCCCCCCCCCATCTAACTCACCTGGCCAGTGAAGTTAGGGGGAGCAGCTATTGGTAACAACAAGTGTGGGTGTGGGTGTGGGTGTGGGTGTGGAACAACAAGATGGATGGGTGTGTGTAAGTAATAGATCGTGCATATGACAGTGCTGACTGCTGTCTGCATTACCAATTAAGGTGGCATTTTGCCTTATCCCCCCAAAAAGAGCCTGTGCAGAACTGCAAGTACAACACACATCCCAGCTCATTCTCCATGCTAGAATGAAGGCAGGCAGTGTTCTGGTTCTGGGATAGGATCCTTCCTAAGGGGTGGGCCAGGAACCTTTGCCAGGGTTTGCTCTGGCAGGACAGACCCCAGAGATCCCTCGCAGCCCCAGGAAAAGCAAAGCCGAAGGGACCCTGGTTTATCGTGCATCCCCTCTGCTACTGCGAAAGGGCGTATTTGAAATCTTGCCTCACCAGGGCCGTTTTTAAAGGTTTGGGAGCCGGGTCTTCTCCACTTGCAAACAGCTCCCCGTACAGGAGCTTAAGGGGGAGGGGGGGTATCAGTTTGAATAGAATTCTGTCATCCAGCAAACCGTGTGTCCGAGGCAAATCCCGGAAGGAAATTGTTCCCCGTCTCAGCCGGTAACTTGCTGAGACGAATGAGCGATTAGCCACCCTCGTCTGCTTCCTGAGCAGACAGACAAAGTGCCTGCGGCAGCAAGGAGCCCTGGGAATAGGGAAATCACAACTCCTCTCCACCCCCCAACACACACTTTCTGGACTCACCATCCCAGTGCGCACTAGGTCCCTACCAGTCTACAACTGCTTGCAACTCCAAACGCTTGCCTTTACCACCCCAAGTGCGTCACTAGGATCGAGGGTCAGGTCTACACGGGGGGAGAAAGTCAACTTTAGATGCGCAACTCCAGCTACGAGATGAGCGTGGCTGGAGCTGCACATCTTAAATCGCATTCCTAGATAAATTAGGTAAAGTGGAGGCATTCACAGAGGTTAGGTCCATCAATATTTATTAGCCAGGCTGAGTAGGAAGGTGTCTCTAGCCCAGTGGTTCCCAACCTTTTGGGGCTGCCGCACACCCGGGGGCAGGGCCACCCACGCGCCGCACGCCCAGGGGCGGGGCTGGCCCTGATCACACGGCGGGCACCAGGGCGCCCGCGGGCACCGTGTTGGGGACCATGGCCCTAGCCTGTGTCAGAGGCTGGAAATGGGTGATGGGAGGGATCACTTGATTCCCTGGTCTGTTCATGCCCTTTGGGGCACCTGTCGGCAGACAGGACACATGGGCTACATGGGGGAGGGGGGTAAGAGGGAAAAAAACATTCCTGTGGACTTCCCGTACTCCCAACCCCGTGGAGTACCAGGGGGCACCATCCTTCCCAGACCCTCTCAATCGAACCCCGGAAGATCAATCCCCAGAGCATGGAACTCTGGGTAAGTATAGACAAGGCCTAAGTGCTACGCAATAGGCACTTCGGAAAACGTCATCCCTTGGCCAAGGTCTAGGTGACTTAGAAGCTTTTGTAAAATTTGACTGAAGTTTTTCCACAAGCACTTTCTGAAGACAGTGCCAAGCCCAAACCCAACTGGATCCACCACAACCAAGCACTCTTCACTCAAGTTCCCAGCGAGAACCCTCTTGGGAAAGCCGTACCCAGCTCCTCAGATGGGTCTGAACCGTTCCTCTGTTCATTCTTGGTGTTGCCATAGCAGCTAGGAGCCTTAGCTACGACCCAGACCTATTGTGCTAGGCACTGCGCGCACATGGGAGGGGCAGCGACACAAGGCAGGTCGCCCAGTGCTCACTTCTCAGCACCGATAACCGTCACGGGAGAGACGCCGACAGACACGAACACAAGCAGGGAAAGGGGGTGGGCAGCCACATCTCAGTCGAGGGGGCCCGGCCAGCGACACAAAGTCACGTTCGCTCCCCTTGCCTGACGGGGGCGGGGGGGGGGCAAGAGGAAAGGGGGGGAGTAAAGCAGAGGAGAAGGGGGGGAGAAAATGTATCTGACAAACAACTGCGTTAACTACACAGACAACTAAAATAACTGAAGCTGGGTTGTGTAGAGAAGAAACAGAGGAGATGGGCCGTGCAGACACGATACCGGGACACTGCTGGCGTATGAGGCAGGCACCGCACATATGTGGTGTAAAAATTTCAAGTGAAGGCACCTGGAGCAGAGCAGCCACGAGGATGCCTCTCAAAGAAGAAAACGTATGATGTCAGTTTTTCCACTTCTGATTTAGTCAAAAGGGAAAGAGCTCACTACACTCACACAAACAACGAGGAGTCCTGTGGCACCTTGTAGACTAACAGATTTATTGGAGCATACGCTTTCGTGGGCAAAGACCCACTTCGTCAGAGTTTTGCGCCAATAAATCTTAGTCTATAAGGTGCCACAGGACTTCTTGTTGTTTATGCAGATTCAGAGTAACACGGCTACCCCTCTGATACTTACACTCACAAGTTCATTCTGCAAATATTATAAGAGGCTGGAAGGCGGAGACACAGACTTTACCCTCATAATATTCACCGTTATAAAAGTTAACGAGGGTCAGACTCACTTGACAATAGTCTCTCTTCCTAGAATGGCAACAAAGTAGGAACGTGTAGGCTTCTGGAGAGAAAAGATTAAGCAGCCAACACTCTGGGACATTTTCCTCTACATGCTAGGCCTGCAGAATTTATCGTTCAGCGGTGTCAGACTTGGCTTTCTTCAAGACGGCAAACAAAATTCGAACTTAACTGCTGGACTTTCCCACATGCCCGGGTTCTAACTCGGTGGTTCTCAACCTTTCCAGACTATTGTACCCTTTCAAGAGTCTGATTTGCCTCGTGTAAGTCAAGTTTCACCTCACTGGAAAAAACAAAAAACCCCCCCACGACAAAAATCAAACCTAAAAATACAGAAGTGACAGAGTCCGCGATTACTGAAACATTACTGACTGCCTCGCTTTTAACATACAATAGAGGGGAGGGGGAGAAATCAATCAATTGGGATACAGGTTGACCCTCTGAAAAGCAGGACAATCTGATCTGGCAACATCCATAGGTCTGATGGGCAGAGACCCTGGTTTGGTTTGGTTTTTGTTTTGCCTTCCTCTGCATCAAGGATGCGACAGGTTAACCAGTAAGCATCACCCTAAAGCTTACCGGTTTGCCGGTAATTGGCAGGGGCTGAAGCAACTCCCCACCTGGCATGAGCGAAGGTCTGCTCCTGTCCCACAGCGGACAGGGACTGCTTTCGGCCGGAGGAGCCCCTGTCCCCAGGGAGCTGAGCACCCGTCAGGCAGGGGCTACTCCGGTGGGGGCTGGGAGCCAGTGGCAGCCCTAGCCCCAGCGCCAGTCTGGGGGCAGGAGCCCTGTGTGTGCTGCAGCTGAGCTGAAGCAGTTGCCATCTCAGATCCTGCTTCAAATCGGGTAACCGATTGAACCATGGGTTAACCGAACGTTTAACCAGTTAACTGAAGAACGGGGATTTCACACCCTACCCTGCAGCCGAGGTTCGGGTCACTTGCGGGTTTCAATGAGAGTAAATGGTGGATTCTCTGTAACAAAGTCTTTAAAACCCGGATTTGTTTTTAAGGCAGCCAGAAGCGAGGGGGCTATTTCAGGAAAGCAGAGGGGAGATTCGGTGTCTGCCGGCAACCTCGAGGAGCTCAGGCTAGCGGATCACAATGGTCCCTTGTGATCCTCGGAGACAAACCCATCCCAAGCCTAATACAGGACAAAGTGGATACATGCATCTGGGAACATCTTTTTGCGTTGGCAAAGGAGGCAGATCGATCCCCAACACAAAGGGAAGAGCAGCTTAGGTTTCCTCTATTCCTGCTGGATGGTAATTTATTAACTGCCCATTAAAACGTCTCGTCGATGTGAGGTAACCTAGATGGAAGAAAGGGCCAAACAAGTGATGCTTGTTGCGATCAGCAAGTGAACTGCAGCTTGTTAAAAGGATTGGCAAGTTCAAGGTCTTCCCACGGAAACTAAAACCTTCACTGACCTTCAGAGATGCTGCTTAGAAAGCCACTTTTAAAAGGTCTCCCTTCCATGGCAAATGAAGAATTCTCTGATTAGGGATCAGGCTAAGCAGCAGTTTGCGTCGCCGGCCCCATGTGCTCTCCTAGACTTCTGCCACCATTTTAGTTTCCTGTGTATGCTTTTTAAAAATCCAAGCAGTAAGAGCTGTAAACATTAGACCACACCCAACAGAACAAACTTAAGTACAGGCGATTGTTTTAGGTCTCGTTAGACTATAGACAGAGCAAAACCGGAAGGGGCGTTCTAATACTTGCATTATTTTAAATTTTAAAGCCCTGAGCCAAGAAGCTGAACTACAAAGAATTAAACACACAACACTCGAAACCTTTTCACAAAAAGGCACTAAAACTATTGACACCACCCAAGCAAAAAGAATGCAGGTAGAATATGTACGTTCCAGACGCCCTTCTTTAAAAACCTTTCTATAGTTTTCACAAGTTGCAATGGAATTCCCACCAGCTCGAACGGCACAAGCCAGATCTCACGTTTCGCTCTCAAGCCACTGAAGCGGTTTGAAAATGAGACGTAAAAAGCTTCATAGAAACGGGAAAGGTGCGTCCTCCTGGGGGGGAGGGGCTGTTTTTGCTCAAACTTTACAAAGCCGTCACTTCTGGGGTTGCTAAATTGCCACGTTTCAGCAGGCCCACCAACGGGGGGGGGGGATTCAAAAGGGCTGGGGGGCTCCAGCTGCTGCCATCACTACTGGAGCAGTGGCGGGAGCCCTAGGTCCTTTAAATCACCTCCGGAGCACTGCATTGCATGCTCCAGGCAGCCCTGAGGGCTGGCTGCCCCCAGCCTCGCCCCTTCTGGGAGCATGGAACTGGCCCCCTTCCACCTTGGCCAGGGGCCCAGCTGTCAGTCCCCCTGTATTTCAGCTAAAAAAGGAAAGAAACTGGATGAATTATGAGACTCTGAAGGCAATGCCTTCAAACGGAAAAACTTGTACGACCTTCCTCGTCGGTGTTGCTCCATGCACCTTGCAGAAGATCAGATTTCTGTTTAGCGTTTAGTACCCAGAGCAGATTACTGGGGGCAGTTTTAATCTGATCAAGTTGACGTCCATACGACTTCTAACGCGTCTCCGCAACGGCTTCAGCCTAAGCCAGTGTATGGTGCACAGCTGGGCCGCTGTTAGAATCCGTGTAGGATTTAGGGAGCTACAGCAGCCGGGGTGTATGGAATTTTGTATGGAGCTTTCTGAATGCAGGGCTGAGCCAAACGGAAGACAGGAGGTTTACAGTTCCTAAGTTTGGAAGCTGTATAAAGCAGGCTGGGCAGCCTGTAGCCCTTCAGGGTTTTGTGCAGGGCCATGAAACCTTTTGGGCACTGTTACCCATCACCATACGGTTGCCAGATCACCATAGAACTATAGAGATGGAAGAGACCTTAGAAGACCGTCAAGTCCAGCCCCCTGCCCAAGGCAGAACCAATCCCAATCACGCTTCTTTCCTCCCAGTGACACACATGTCAAGCCAGAGCCACGAAAGGAGGTGCGTGCCGATGGCACCAATATTGACCAAGAGTCACGTGTTCCCTCGGCAACCAATCGGCACCCACCGCAAAGTCTAGGTACACAAGTGCAGGGAGCAAAACTGCCCTAGCCTGGGAGACCGTCTTGGGTACGAGAATCTTGCAGCCCACGGAGGCCCGCTCGCCTCGCCTGCCTGCCGCTGCCCTGAAGTCACCGCCAGCCCCTTTGTGCGCCATCCCCGGCTCCTTGGAGATGATGTTACTGAGCCCGGCGGCAGCTACGTAGGACAGGGCTCTGGCTGGCGAGACCAGCAGGAAAGAACTTCCACTCACGACCACACCAGCAAGGCAAGGGGACATCTCCATGCAAAAAGCCCCGGCGCAGCGAGTCCGAGAGCCGACGGGGCAACTGACCACAGCTTGTGCTATGGGGCTTAAAAAACAAAAACCAGACACTTCCCACGTGGGCTGGCGCCTCGGCTCCGGGACCCTCCCCCTGTGCTGGGTTTCGGAGCCGAGAATCCAGCTAGAGCAGGAATGTCGCTGATACCCCTCCCCCAAGCGGCGAGGCAGGCAGTGGGTTATTTTCGCCGGGCACCCACAAAGGGAAGATGGGAGGAAGGAAGGAACCGACGTGGAGCTGAATTGCCGGGATCGCCGAGGGAAGGCAGGAGCAGCTTCGACACAGCTAGACTGAGCCAAAAAAGGGGGCAATGCAAGTCCTGGCAGGCTTTGTCTCAAGGGTGAACAGGAGGGAGGGAAAGGAGGAGCCGCTGAACGTGTCCGAAGGGAGGGTGCCGCTGGAATGGGTTACTCTGCGGGGCAAACACGTTGCGCATCCAACAGGACAGCTACAGGCACCATGTTCAGGGCCGGCGGTCGCTGGTTTACAGCCAGCAGGGCCCAGCCCGTGAAGCCAGCTCCAGCAGCGAGCAGCCAGCCTGCCCCCTAAACCCCAGCTCGATTTCTGCCGAAAACGAACCCTCCTGTTTACACCAGCCTCTCTTCACAGCTTCCCCGCCTGCCTCCCCAAGGGGCAGGGATGAGTCGTAGGCGGGGACCATTTCGCCTTTTTTTTTTTTTTTAAAAGGTCGGACGCGTTTGCGCCAACGGCTCACGCGACCCCTCCCCCCAAAACTCTTCCAACCCAGCGCCCACGATGAGGCGACTGGTTCCCCCAGAGAAATCGTGCCGGCCACGCAGACGCTCCCTAGCAGACGGGCTATGCAACAGGAGCGGAGCCATTTGCAAGTCCAACCTCTTCACGCGGACGCAGCCGTGTCTGGGCTGCAGGGGCATTTGTCTGAGCAGCCGCTGCCAATACCCGGAACTGGCGAGCTGCTGCCGAACCCCAACCCCACCCGAGAAACGAGTGCGCTTCGCCAGCGCCCCTCCCCCAGCCAGCCACGTGAAAAGCAGCCACACGGGTGCGCCAAGCCGTCAAAACGATTCGTGTGCTCAACCCACCCTGAATTCCCACCCTCGCTGTGGGAAGTGGGGGCGCGGGAGGCACACCCAGGTTTTCGGCATCCTAGCCCCACGCCTCTGCCGCCCAGTATCCCAGCCAGCCGGGGTGGTCGGGGCCCTGCCCCCACTACGGGGAAGGGAGGAGATGGGGCAGCGCACCGAGCTCATCCTGCCCCCCAGCATGGGGAGGGGGAAGAGATGGGAGGAGGCGTGTGCCCACGTGCACCCCAGCGTGCCCAGCCCCCAGAGCACGAGGGAGGGAG
This sequence comes from Pelodiscus sinensis, assembly GCF_052426305.1. Classification (NCBI taxonomy): domain Eukaryota; kingdom Metazoa; phylum Chordata; order Testudines; family Trionychidae; genus Pelodiscus; species Pelodiscus sinensis. The sequence continues at coordinate 2,882,881 of NC_143071.1, read as the reverse complement.
GGAGCGAGCAGCGCAGCTCTCCCCCCCCCCCCCCGGCCCCTGGAGCACTTTGGAGGGTGGGCACTGGGGGGGCAGCAACACTCTGCCCCCAGTACGCCTACAGCAGGTGTTCTGGGGGCGGGGCCATGCCTGGCAGTTTAGGAAGGCAAAGCCCCCCCCACCTAAGCTACTGGGCACCCCTGCAGCTGGTTGCCGGCCCGGTCTCTAGGGAGGGGTAAAGGTGGGGTGCAGCTCAGCACCCCCACTCAACCCCTGCCCCCCCATTTCCCTTCTAGCCACTGGTTAGCCCCCCTATGCTCCTCAGACAGCCCCAGAGGCACAGGAACATTTTTAAAAGTGGGGGAGCTGAGCCCCAGAGCAAAGCCCCAGCACATGGGGCCAGCTGCAGGAGACCCCAGTATATGGGGCTCAGACGGGGACCCCAGTAGGTGGAGCTCGCAGCAGAGCCTCTGGCACTGGGACCTAGGGTGCTAAGTCAGGAGCCACAGGGTGTTGCAAAAGCCCCCGCGCCTATGGACGATGAGCAGCAAGAAGCCTTTGGAAATACGTTTGCCACCTGGCCGCCTGCATTCTTCTGTGGGTTACAGGAAAAGCAGGGACGCTTTCCTGCCCTCCCAGGAGATGAAACCGACAGCTGCACTTTCCAAGAGTCCCTGTCCCCGCACAGCCGTCAGACCCCACCCCGGGCGGGTTTCCCTAACGCGAGACCACAAAAACCCGGCTTGGAGCCTTCAACTTTAACGAACTGGAAGCTTGTGATGCCATTCGCCGGGCAGAGCCGACCAACGCGCCACGCAGGGAGACGACCCCCGCATCTCGCACGCAGACGGGAGGTGCATTTATTCCGCCATCGCAACCAGACAACCTAGAAGGCCCTCCCACGGCAGCTGTGCCTGGCCACGTGCGAGAGGACCACTCTGAAGAGACCCAACACAAGCCAGTCAATGGAGAAGTTTCTTTTCCCGTATGGAAGGGCACTAACTTGTGTTTCCCAGGGAGGAGCACGCCAACCGAGCTCAGGTTGGCTGAATTCCTCTTTGGTACGGCAACGCCAGCCGAGGACACCCAAAATAACTCTGAATCACTGAAGCTGGAGCCAACAAAAAGGCTGGCTCTTCAAGTGCAGAGGGACATCCTTATCAGAAGCAAACAGGAGGAGCCACATCTGATCGCATACCTGTCCAGCAGTAATCTGGTTTCACTCCTGTTAAACACTTTACTCTATTTATAAGTAAGCTGCCTGACTTACCCAGTTCTTTAGATCCTTGGCTTTCACAGGCCAACTCCCCCATTTTAACCAGCGCATCGAAATAGCCTTTCGCAGCGTATGTCACACCTGAAAAAAGAATCAAGAAATACAAATGAGTCATTTGCTCCAATGCGTCTAATAATTTCTACCATGCCCAGAGTGCTAAAGACTGTACAGAACAGCCAGCCAAAGTCCCTGGTCCACAGAGTTTGCAATTTAATTTAAGATACAAGACAATAAATTAGTAACAAATTAGTGAGGGGGGGTGGGCAGGATGAGGCAGAGGAAAAGGTTACAACATTAAAATGATGGGGTTATTCAGACAAAAAAAAATAAAATAAAATAAAGACCGCGCATAAGAACGGGATACTTTTCCATAAAACTCCGGCGTAAATTAGTATCACCTGTAAGAATCATTTGATTGTTCAGAAAACAACCCCATTGCTAAACAACTACATATCACGGACTTTTGCAACAATTCATTCCTGTAGCTAGTTTGCTGGCATTCCAACGCCACGCATCACTTTTAATCAGATAAGCAGGGGGACTCCTGTAATCACAAGAGCATGTTGCACAGCTTTGGGTCAACACCATTAAATGATGTGCCTTTCTTCCAACATGTGTTACTGATTAAGAGGATTTCCTTAAGTGCCCATCAGAAAGGCTAAGATCAGAGCTGTAAAACAACACGAAAGGCAATTTTTAAAAGTTACCAGCAGCCTTGTGCCGAAACATTGATTCTGGATAGAGAGAGGAGTCTAGACTCAAAGTCCCTCATGCAGGTTTCCCCCAGAGAGCTTTCAGATACAACAGCTAATCGGTTGGTTCTAGTATAGGCATGTGCTTTAAAAAAAATAAAATAAAAAAAAGCCGAACAAAAAAACCCTAGAAACTCGATTAAGCGTGCAACATTTCAAACAAGCCAGTCTCCATTTCTGGTCCACGTCATTCAGGGATGTATTAATAAAAATAAATACCAATCATATTAATTCACCTTTCTTTTCAAATACAGATAGCTTTTCCCCTGCAAGACTTTGTGCATTTCCTCCCCAGAAGGAATTTGATTTTTAAACACACCCCAAATACAGAGTAAGAGACTTTAATAAATGAAATTAACAAGGAAAAAACCCAATTTCTTAGCTCAGGAGGTTTTGCAGGTGGAGGCTGTGAGAGCGCAGTCGGGGTTCCCCAATCCTGCACCCCCATAGCAGCCAGAACAGTCTCCACCCACCAGCAGAGTAGAGAGGGGTTTATTGATTTTCCAGAATACAGCACAGCATAGATGTGATGTGGCAATAGGAGGCGGCTAGGATGCCCCAGACCCCTCCCTAGGCTGTCTCCATCATGTTTCCCACCCCAGACTAAATCTCCCCCGCCCCCACATGCCTATGTCCTTTATTCCAACCTCCTTCTCTCCCCGCAGTCAGAACCAGTCAGGGCAGCATCTGGCCCCCCTGCTGGGCCGTGCTCAGACAGGACCAGTAGGGGTCAGCCCAAGCCTAGCGCCCAGCAAGATGCCCCCCTACATCACAGAGGTCACCCACTGCTGCATATAAGGCACCACGAAATACCAGCCCCTCAGGACATTAACGCAAGAGCCCATAAGAGCAGGAAGAATTGTATTGGCCTTTAGTCTGTGGAGCCCGCCAGGTGAGTCCCATTGGTTATCTCCCACCAGGGCCTGCGTGGGAGTAGGGGTTAGGAGCGGTCAAGGAAATCTCAGCCAAAGGACGGGATACAGTAGGCGTCTGAGTCAACTTATACAAGGAGCTTTTTGTTTATTTTTTTAATTAAAGAGAGGAGTGTAACTAAAGGCAGAACCGATACAGGCAGGTAGAGATAGGAGCTGAACTTCTGAAAGGATCCCAGGGCCACCGATAATAGAGGCTTTCATCGACTGAGGCTTATACCCTCCACTGAATCCGCAGGGACTTCTTTCTCCGCAGGTAAGAAGCAATTAAACGCGACACGCCAGCTCAGTTCTGAGAAGCAACTTCCAAGAGCGCCCAGCTGGACTCCGCTCAGGAAGCTTTGTAAGACGAGCGCCAAGGCAGATTTTCAAGGTTGCAGGTGACCGAGTTGGAGAGGCCGCGGGTCTCTGACCTAGAAAAATCTGCTTCAAAACATGCCGAGTGTGAGAACTAGCACAGAGCAGGCGGGCGAGGTCAGGGAAGGGTTCAGGGGGACATGGGAGGGTGGAACTCTACAGGAGTCGGTGCAGTTCCAGCTGAACACTGTTTTGGAGCAGGAAAAAAAAAGAATCAAGACTGAAACCCAAGCGCTGTCGCACTTCCACGCTACAAATTAAGACACATTACGATTTACCTCCACGCTCAGAGGCTCAGCTTTGCTGTGCACCCCCTTTCTGCAAGAGGGCATCGCAGGACAGATGCCGTTAACACAACTGGCCCATAAGAGGTTTACAGGGATCTCCTTTAAAAGTATGAAGTTGTTTTAAGAACAAAGAATGCAGTTGCTTAGATGCAATGTTTTTCCATCAAACAACAAGGTCTTCAAAAATGAGGGCAGGGTCCCTCTAAGGAAGGATTTTTCATTTATTAGGCAAAACAGATGCTCAGCAATGCTCAAACGGCCAGGTCTGGATTACCAAGCCAACAGGTAACTCCAGTAACGGCTTGGTGGTAAGGTGGAGACGCTATTGGTGAAAGATGGAAGCAGCCACTGATTTACAGCCCGGAGTTTGCAACACAGACAGAGCGTTCCCGCCTATGCCTCTGGAAGGCAGAACAGCATCTACCAGGCAACACTGTGGAATGGTGCAACATGGTTCATTGCTTATGGGGTAAATTGAAGCCTGGAAGATCTTTTGGGGGTCATAATCAGGCTTTTGGAACAGGAGCACTATCCTAGGATTCGGCCCACTAAGCCAGGATGGAAGGAGGCCCTCAAGAGCGTTCGCTCAATCCCAAGAAGGCTCATGGGACTTCAAGAACTTCTCCGGAAGGTTCTGGAGGTCCTCACGAGCTGGTTAACTTCAGGTTGGTCATGGCTTGCTTGTCCTCACGAGCCCCCGGGAGTCTTCCAGGATCTGGGGCCCAGTGTCTATGTCAAAGTGGGCTTGGATTTTCACGTCCCACTGAGAATTCCTGTTGGCAGAATTAAGCTGCCGTATCCAGAGATGTGGTAGCTGAGCTCCCCGTGCAGAATGCTACCCAATATTCAGCAAGTGGCATTTCCAAGTGCACGTGCATGGGTGCCCCAAATTGCACGCACAACTTTTTGCATAAGGTTAGTTCTTGCGTTTGGAAGCTAACGTGGAAAAGCCAAAGTCAAAATTCTAGGTACAATGCATAGAATCCTAGAACGGGCAGGGACCTCAAGAGGTCATCGGGTCCAGTCTGCTGCCCTCATAGCAGGACCAGGTACTGTCTGTCTAGATCATCCCTGACAGGTGTCTGTCCAACCTGCTCTTAAATATCTCCAGTGATGGAGATTCCACAACCTCCCTAGGCAACTAGTTCCAGTGCTTAACCACCCTGACAGGTAGGGAATTGTTCCCTATGTCCAACCTAAACCACCCCTGATGAAATTTAAGCCCATTGCGTCTTATCCCATCTTCAGAGGCCAAGGAGAAAAATTGTTCTCCGTCCTCCTTGTATCGCCTTTTTAGACACTTGAAAACTGCTGTCATGTCCCCTCCCAGTCTTCTCTTTTCTCAACTGAACAAGCCCAATTCTTTCAGTCTTCCCTCATTGCTCATGTTCTCTAGACCTTTAATCATTTGTGTTGCTCTTCTCTGGGCCCTCTCCAATTTCTCCACATCTGTCTTGAAATGCGGTGCCCAGAACTGGACACAAATCTCCGACGGAGGCCTAACCAGCACAGAGTAGAGCAGAAGAATGACTTCTCGGGTCTTGCTCACATTTTACCCCACTACTTCAGAGGGGGACTCGTTTTGGAGCCACTGACTGCGAAAGGGAACATTGTGTTACGCCCCGGTAGCTCAGTGTCGAGATGAAAGGCCATCACCAAGGTTTCGGCGGCCATTTTCTTGAGGTCAGTGGAGAGACGGTCACGAACGGGGGTGAGGCCTTCACCTTCGGCCACAAGAGCAGAACAAAAGGAAACATGCGCTGAATTGAGGGGTACGTCAGGAATATAGATGCGAACAGTCAAGCAGCGAGTTCAGCTCTTTGAGGTAAACCCTCACGGAGGTTGCCTGCTTTGCTGATCTTCCCATTAAAGGGGAAAAGCATTGACTGGGGGCCAGGAGTCACACAGGGCTGTAGCCTTGGATACCTGGAGCCCCCCTCTCCACACGGTGCCATAAGCAGTGGCTAAACTTCTGGCCACAGCAGCTTCCTTGTGGACTGAAACCACCCTGCTCTTTTGGCACGATGGCCTCTGACAGGGCCAGAGCAGTAGAGCCCCCTCCAAGAACACACGGTAGCAGTGGCATCAGTCCACCGTTTTCCTCGTCTGAGGAGAACAACAACTGTTGCGCCGCCCACCAGCTTTTTGGGCTCGTCCCCGTTGATTGGCTGGCACTAAGCAGGGCTGGCATCCCTTTGACCCCAGACTCTAAGGCATTCCTGATAAACACGGCCCTGGCCAGCAGCTTTTCCACTTTTCCCGGTTAGCTCTTCTGCGGCACGTGGCGATGAAGTGCCAGGACTTTGCTGGACACTTAGAAACCGCTCTCTGAGCTGTCTGTCTATCCAGCTCATCAGTTTGGGTCCTCTGATTACAGGGCAGGAGCAAGATGACCCCACTGGCCATCACCTTCAGTCACTGGTGTTCTACTTAGTCAGCTGCTCCGACTTTAGAAGGAGCACTCTGGCTCGGATACTCAAAAGACCCTTCACATACTCAAAAGACCCTTCACATTTTCTCTCTTTTTTGGGGAGCGGGAGGGGTAGAAACTTTATTAAAAAGGTGAATGAAACACTTGGTCACCAACTGACATCAACAGGCAGCAGGTTTAAAACAAAACAAAATGAAGCATTTCTTCAAGCAACACACTGTCGACCTGTGGAACTCCCTGCCAGAGGATGGTGTGAAGGCCAAGACTACAACAGATTTCAAAACACAACTAGATATGTTCATGGAGGACTGGTCCATCCATAACCTTTAACCAAGATGGGCAGAGATGGTAACCTATGCAGTCCAGACAAGGACTCTCAGCCATTTCACATTGCTAATCACAGTGGCAGATTGATATCCGGTGGCCTACAGGAGCAAGACAACAACCTTAAAACAGTGCTTCTTGTATGAGTTACTATCTCAACAAACCTTATCAGAAGGCTACCAGACACGGATGTCAATCTACTGGTGCGATCAGCCATGTGAAATCTATCGCCCAACAACCTGCCAGAAACATGCGGCACAGAGAGCACTGAGTGAAACTCTGTGCCCTCTCCTATCCAGGAAATCCATGGCTAAGGACATGTCTCTACTACCCACTGGATGGACAGGCAGCTATCAATCCAGCAGAGGTCAATTTATCAAGTCTAGTATAGATGCAATAAACTGACCACCTAGTGCTCTCCCATCAACTCCGGTACTTCACCAGAATGAGAAAAGTAAGCGGAATTGACAGGAAAGCATCAGCTGTTGACTTACCACTGTGGAGATACCGCGGTAAGCAGATCTACGGACACCAGCTTCATCTATGTCAGGGGTGGGCAAATTCCGACCCACGGGCTGGATCCGGTCCACAGGGTTAGTGGCGGTCACCCGCCAGGGACTATGGTTACCTGCAACTCCACAAGTATCGGGGGATCGCAGCGCTGGCTGGCCGCAAATTGCCGTCCCAATCCATGACGCTTCCCACCACTCGCATTGGCCGCAAACAGCGATTCGTGGCCAATCAGAGCGGCAATCCACCGATACTTGCAGAGGGGAGGTAAACACAGGGACTAACCCTGGGGGCTGCCTTTTTTTTTTATTGCCCACCCCGATCTACATCGCTGACGCCACGGATCTTAGGTCAACGGTCTGCAGTAGTACAGGCACGACCCTGGTGGCCATAAGGACACCTTTTGGCCTTAAAAATATGCAACTCAACCAAAGCCAATAAGCCATTTAGTGATTTAAATCGGTGTTTCTTGACCTGCCCCCAGGAGCAGCAGATAGTCCAAGGGAGTGATTGCTGTTTTAAGGAGTGGTTCGGTATTGTGACTCATTCCTGCTGCTGCTCCCAACCTTGAAATGGCTGCCTCTTTTTATAAAAAAAAAAAAAAATAAGAGTAAAAACTTTGAAAAAGTCTCCCTTTGAAACAAGGATCGGTTACAGCCACGTTCCATTCCGATTTCAAACAGCCAGGGAGTCTTTTCCAAGAAAGAGCAGGTGCAGGAGCCAGGAGACGTCTGCAAATAGCCACGACTTTACGGCACAAGCCCACCACTCTGAAGGGGTTTTCCGGGGGCTACGCGTCTTCAGGCAACGAACACTTTACTCCTCAGGGCACAGTGACACAAGGACATTTGCATCACCGTTCTAAAAGCCCCTCTGCAGTCAGGACACACCCAGGACAGCCACCTGCCTCTGCCCAGAAACACGCCCCCCCGGTTTCTGCCACAAATGCGTCAGTGACAATGTCACTTACCTGCCAGGGCTTTTTCGTAGTTCTTGCCCATGGAAATGAAGTTCCGGAGGTTGGGGTTGTACTGCTCCATGATCGTCTGGAGGAAAAAGCACAAGAAGCAGGAGACATTAGCCACGCGGGGAGGGACAGTTCAGGCTCCCTGCCGGACGACGGAGCATCCCCGCGTCTGGTGTGGGTATGCACGTGGCGGATTCACATGCATCCTGCCACGCGCGGGGAATCCTCCCCCACAGCCCTCAACAGACAGCACAACTCCGGCTCACAGAGGTTTTACACGAGGCTAGCGGCTGTCCTACACAGTCCCGCTTTCAGTGCGGCAAGGGTTTATGCAGAATCGCAGGCACCACGAAGATTCTGTTTGCCTACAAGGGTATCTATTTTTTCCAGCTCTGGCAATACAAAGCCCCGCGTAATAGGATCGCAGGATGATATATGATCACGGCCGCTGGAGATAAGCTAGCGGCATTCCTAAATCAAATGGATAAAGCAGCAGCGCTGACAGAAAATGAGCTACTTGGCTAAACGCAAGTCCTGTTTCTATGCTCTATTTTGTATTTATAGCCAGAGTATTGTCCCAGTCCTGTCTTGACAGGAGATGAAGGTATCAAAGGACATTTATTGCTACACTGACTATCCCATCTATATTTATGAGGTACCAAACCCGCTTTTGTACTCGGATAACTCACTGCCGATAGGCGTGCCAAACTGTAGCGAAACTGCACTGAGGAAGGCGGATAAAGCACCTACTCGTGCATCTTCCTTTGACTAGATCGATAAAGCCTTCCAAAAAAATAAAACCCGTGGTCCGCTCTCCCGCCGACTGTCCAGCGTAGGCAGAACATCTCCAAACGCAGGTTTGCGCGAGGTCTCAGTATATCAGAACACAGGGAAATACAGGGAGCAAACATTTTTTAATTTTTTCGATGCCTAGATGCCAGCAAAGAAGAACACATAGTAGCGTCTTTCCTAGGCTAAGTGCACCTTCCGGTGCGGAAGGATGTATGGGTAGAGACCACAGCAACCCCAGCTAGAGGGGTGCTATTAAGACAGAGGCGGGTTTCTCTTCGCTTGCATCATTTGGTAATGACCAATGCAATGTATCAGCTTGGCAGATTAAAGGGGAAGGCACAAGGAACCTTAAATGTCTTTTATCGCACAGGGCAACTCAGTCCGGGTCCCAGCAGCCGGCCTATCCCTGATGCCTGGCACGAGACAGAGGACCCAACGGCAGCCAGCAGGCACCTCCTCGGACCCTCTCCTCCACTCCGACTGGTGCCAGCCGGAGCAGAGCTTCCTAGAGGGTTAGGGGTTGACATCATGGGCGGTCGGTAATGGAGGCAAGGGAAGGTACAGCCTTTCCAAAACTGCCTAAGGCTGGGGCCGCCCGCAGGGAAGGCTGGAACTGCAGCACAGCAGCCTGGCCCCGTCCGGCCGCTGGGGGAGGCAGCCCGGCTCAGCAGCCTGGCCACTGGTGGAGGAGGGGGAGAGACGGGGCCACGGAGGGGTAGCGCAGCTTTCCCCGGCTGCTGGGGTGGGCTGGGCCATCACAATAGCCATGGCTCTCCACGTGGCCAAACAGGATCGGGCTGGGGTGGGTGGGGCTTAGTTCCAGGGGCGGGGCTGGATCTTGCCTTCCCCAGCTGGGCTTCCCCCCGCCACGCACGTTGGACATACACAGTTCTGGGTTTGATACAGTCACTGTCCATCAACGGCTTGTTTGGACAAAGGCGCAAACGAGGTGGCATTTTCAGCCTGTTCCTAGCAGAACACGGCTCAGCCAAAACGTACGGCTGGTCTTGAATTTGCCGTTAAATTACTAAGGCGCATGAAACAAAACAAACCCTCAGCCTGGACTTTCTCTTGCACTTAGGTCCTGGGAGGAAAAGTTGTCGAAACACCTCTCTGCCTTCACCCCTGCCCCCCCACCTAGGGTCTCTCCCTTCCCCCCACCTAAGGGCTCAGAAAGAAGGTTAAACCTCCTTGTGCTACTCTGTGGGCACCAGTAAAATTCAGCTGGTCAGAAAGAGCGAGTCAGCAGAAATCACTTTATAACCATCTAGCACTGGAGTGGGCAATAATTTTTGGTGGGGGGAGGGGAATTCCAAAATTTTGGAAAGTGGTCAAAGGCTGCACTTTTCTGTGGAGGTTGGGTGCAGGAAGACACATGGGGTAAGGGACTGGGGTGGAGGAGACGGTGGGAGGTCTGAGATGGAGTCTGGGCAAAGGAGGGGGTTGTGACCTGGGTCAGGGAATCGGGGTGGGTGTTTGGATGCGGGAGAGGATTCCGGCCTGGGGGAGGGGCGTAGAAGGGGGTAAAGAGTCTGGGAGGGAGTTGTGACTTGGGGCAAGGGGGTGCGGAGGGTTTGGATGGTGACCTGGGGGAGGCAGTTGGACTGCAGGAAGGGCAGGGGTGCTAGAGGCAGGCTCTGGGAGGCACTTACCTAAGTGTCCCCTGGCCAGCAGCCCTGCAGCACCCCCAAGGCAGGCTGAACTCTCTGCCTGCTGCAGTCCCAGACCGCTTGGAACTGCAGCTGCTCCTGCCACACGGGAGATAGGAGATAGTCTATAATAATGGAGATTGCCTAACAAAACATGTAGATGGTGTCATGGGCACAGCCCACTTCTTCAGATGACCAGAGTTACGATTAGAGGATAAGGAAACACGAAATAAATAAGGGAAGGAGGGGGGAAGCAAGGTGGAATCTGTGCTCTGGATGGCTGATATCACGGCTTCTTGTAAGTTCCACTGTAGCCGGGGTGGGGAGGCGTCACCACACAAGAGATGTTTTCTGGCCAAGAAGAGTTTTTTCAGTTTAGTGGGAAAGGGCTGACTTCCTTCCAAGCTCCCCCGACAGGAATCAGGTGGCTACAGAGGAACGGCTCTTTATAAGTTGGTAGCAGGCTGTGAATGCCTGGTTCCAACCCTGCTCTGCTCCCGTAAATCGTCCAATCTCCCAGTAAGATGCCATGGTTACAAACGAGACACCAGTTCTCCGGCTGAGCTCTGTGGGAAGGAGATGTCAGATTCCATCCTCTCCCTTCCCCTTGGACTAAACTCTGGCTGTATACGGGGAGCAGCCTTCAGTCAACACAAGCTGGGGTAGCCACAGGATATTTGCCTCTCTGCCTTTGGGAGTAATCACTCAAGGATGAGCGAGGGCAGGGACATGAAATTCAGTTTAATACCCAAATACCTTTGTGCCCCCGAAGCGTGAATGAGCATTCTTTTGCGGAAGGAGAGGTCACCCGTCTTTCACCCTCACACCACCATAGCACACGGACGGTTACACACTTATAGAAGGTGGGGGGGGGGGAGGAGACAGAACAGACTCTGTCGAATAAGCTGATTAAACATCTGTCACCTCATCTGAAGCTGGCCCAACACCATAAAGCTCATTTTCCGCCCGAAGCGTTTTTATCCGTAGTTCCTGGTGCCTGTTCTTTTGAGAGAGTGAGACCGTTTAACGTGCTTCTGCAGACACAGCCGCTGCGGTGGAGCAGCATTGCTAAGTCTTCGCTTTCTCAAAAGTTTAGAGCAGCAGGTTATTTCAATAACAGCCCCCTTGGCACAGGGGCGACAGTTTAATACACTGTTTGATGGCAAGACTTTAAAGTTTGTTAGCTCAGGAATTGGTTTTCATCCTCAGCACTGGCTTCCCCCCAGCACTTCTAGCAGGCCAGCAGGAGTTATAAGTAAGCCCTGAGGCCACCTCTGTCCTAACTAGAAACTCCCTGCGCTCTGGAAAGCTTTGCAGAGACACCAAAAGAGCAAACGTCTCAGGCTAAGTCCACACTGGGAAGGTCTGGGGACAAAAATGCTGTCGCTGTGCAAAAAAAGTCGCCAAAAGCGAAAACTGGGCAAACCGTTTTTTCTGCCTCCCATGGTCAATATTTCCAGGCCACGGGGCTAGCACCCTGGTGGCAGAACAAAGCAGTGTGGGTGAACATCCCAGTGTGGTGGGAAGGCAGAGCTGATCCCTGTGCTTCTTGGGATTCTCTCGTAGCTCTGGGAGCTCTCCGTGCTGGGAATGTCAAAGCACCACAGCCATCTCTCCAGCCCTCCCTCCACAGCAGCCACCTGTCTGCCGGGCTCTGTCTACACTGGCATGAATTTCCAGAACTGCTTAAAAACAGAATACTATTCCGTTTTCAGTTTTTCCGGAAAAGGAGCATCTACATTGGCAGGCTGCTTTTCCGGAAAAGCCCTTTTTCCGGAAAAGCGTCTGTGGCCAATGTAGACGCGCTTTTCCGGAAAAGACTACTGGGCTGTCTACACTGGCCCTTTTCCAGAACAGTGTTCCAGAATAAGGACTTATGCCCAAGCGGGAACAGAATAGTTTTTCCGGAATAGCGGCTGATTTTGTACAGTATAGCGTTGTTGCTTTTCCAGAAATTCAAGGGCCAGTGTAGACAGCTTGCAGCTTATTCCGGAAAAGCGGCTGATTTTCCGGAATAAGTGGCCCAGTGTAGACACAGCCCCGCTGTGTTCCTAGCCGGGCAGAACAGGAGCATACCAGTGATTTGCTCTTTGTTTGTTCCCCAAATGGAGCCGCTCACTCAGCTGTTAGACACTTCCCAGAGTTTTGAAAGGGGAGGGAGTGCAGGCTTGCAGGGCCGCAGAGATCACAAAACACTGATCACAGCCATCAGGGCAAGCATGGTGGGATATTGCGGGAAGCTAGTTCTCTCAACAAAAACAAACAGCAGAGTCCACGCTGGGTCTGTCATCAAGGAATTGGTTTTATAAAGGGGGGAGTGGTGGTAGTGGGGGGGGGGGGGAGTGTCTCTTAAGGGAGGATTTTTTTGTTGCCAGAACTAGGTGATTTTCCTGACAAGTGTCTCATTGCCGTGTCAACGCTCTTCCTGGTTGGTCACCAAGAGGCAGCTTTTGACGTGCCAGATTAGACAAGCCCTGAGACAGCCAGTTATCTTTGCATAGTACACACACTGTGCTCCTCCAAGGGGGGTGATGTACACAGCGGGTATAAAGGGATAGCATGTTGGGCAAACTAGCAAGCGTATTGCTAATGAACACTGTTGGTCACCTTTTGTCCTTTGGTTCAAAATATGTCAGACAAGCGGTACTACGGCATTTTCGCAACACTCTGTTTCTCCATAATTACAGGAGACAAGTACCTATGAGAAGTTAATTACCACTATGGGACAGAGAATTTACAGATCATTCCTTAGGTGACATTTACTGCACGTGAAATTTGGCAGAAAGTTATGCTCACAAGTTAGTACAGGTGGAACCTCTCTAGCCCGGCACCTTTGGGACCTGACCGGTGCCAAACCAGAGAATTTGCCAAACCACAGGAGGTCAGTATCGTCTGGCAGCATGACCAACACTTCCACTGTGGACTGGACTCTGAAGACATCAAGGGGTCAATCAGAACAAAGTAACAGCACAGAATATAGAGCGAGGACGGGTGGCTGTAAAACTTTATGGGACTGCAGGAAACTTGGCCACACCCATGATAACTGGACATATGGCTAACTAAAAATCATGCCAGACCAAGGATATTGCTGGATCAGAGGTTCAACCTGTATTTCCTAAAATAGAAGGGAATAGATTCCTTCCACTGACCACCCCATGGTCTCTGCACCACCATTTAGAACAACCTTGACAATTCTCCCACATCCAGCCATTAGAAATGGGGCCAGTCCCCTTTCTCCGCACTTCAACACACATCACAGCCATTCTCGGATCAGGCAGAGCTGTTCCATTTAAACCTTTCTCTATGCAAAGCTCAGACCCACAATTCCTGGCTGAGAGATGTTTACCTAGAAGAAATACTGCCCTGACTTCTGGGGGGTGGGGGGGAGGGAAAGGATTTTGAATTCATTTGCTACGACCAACATACACACACACGCACACGCACACACTTTTACAGCAAAGTCTAAGAGGATATCCGTCCCCTCGCCAAGGAAAAGACTTACATCAAACAATGTAATGGAGTCTACAGACCGAAGAAAGCATTATCCCTAATCAAAACACACAGAGCTCTCATTGCACAAGCATTTTAACAGTTTTCCAGAGCCAGTGCCAGGCTGGTCACAGTTGGGTGCCTTGCATAATGCATCGCTGGGGCCTGCGAGTCAAACCTGCTTTTTCCTTGGGTGTTAACTTGACGCCCATTATATGGAACAAAACTGTAATCATCCCGGAACCGGCTGCAAGCCCTGGATGGCAATTAATCTACTGTACAGATGCAAACAAAGGTAAGTCATCTCGATAAACACAACAAGTAGCCCCGTGGCACCTTAGCGACTAACCAAAATATATAGATTCATGAGCTTTCATGCTTAACACTAGACAGTCTCCACAACAAAGGATAACTGGACAGAAATCAGACATCAGAAATAGTGGAGGAACTTTTTTACCAGCCTGGGCACTTAGGGATGTAAACGTAGCCACTCTTCTAAAAGGAATGTCACTCTCCAATTAGAGTCTACAGAACTGAAATGCATCTGCAGATTTGACACCCTTACCCTGGGCCTGAACATAGAAATTAACTGGATGGCACATTACAAAGCCAGTTTCTCTTCCCTTTAATATCCGCGTTTCCAAATCAAAGCTACGTATGGACACATCCAGCCCACTTAAATTAGTCTCATTAACATGAGTCTTACAATGGACAAGTCCTACCTCTGCTGTGTGTGTGTGTGTGTGTGTGTGTGTGTGTAATACATAGACGTTTCTGTTATGGCCACTCCGATTCATCTGATGAAGTGGGGTTTATCAGTGGTTCATCTCTAAGGTGCCACAGGACAACTCCCGGTTTTTAAAGTTACAGACTAACTTGGCGACTCCTCTGAGATCTTGTAAATACAGCACAGCTTGTGGCTAAAAAGGGAATCAAACACAAGACTCCTCCCTAGAGGTGCACAGTGCACATCTGAAGCCTGTTACGTAAAAGGCTTAGATGTCCCCTTTTTAGCCACTAAGATGATGTTTCTAGCCATTGTTATGCAACTAAGGACAGCCGCTTAAATACAGCCAATCTACAAAGGGGGCGGATGGAATGAGATCAAAGGGAACCAACTCCTCATCGGCACATGTTACGAGCCAAACTTTCAATAGGATTTTTGCTGGCCATGAATGTTTTTGGAAACTCCCTTCATTTGCGCAAGGGCCCATGTAACGAAGCCGGCCGCGACGCAGGCACGCAGCTACGAAATCGCGGCGGCTGCTCCAAAACGAAAGGCAGCACAAGCACATCCTCAAGGTGGGGGGGGGGGGAGCAGGTGAGATTCTCCAGAATTAACGTAGCATCGCATTAAGCAGAAAGGACGGCTTGGAGAAAACTCAGAGTCATCCAGAAAAAACCCAGGAGTAACTGAACATTGCAACGCAGAGCAGCTGACTAGGACATGAGAGTCACCATGAGGCCAAGGAGTAGCAAAGAACCAGGATTCAGAGAGCTTTTACACCACCCTTCTGCAAACCTGTGCTTCCTAACACAGAGATGGGCCGTGGAAAGAGTTCCCGTTGCACAGAACAGCCCTCTGGCTCAGCCACAGCAAACACAAAGAAAGCAAACAGATGCGTCTCTGCCTCTCCCACTATGTTTTCTTGGCCCAGCAAGGTGCCAGCCAATTTGGAGAAGGGTCCAGCAAGGCCAGTAGTCAGCAAAACCCTGGTAGCGAGAACAAACCACCTTCTTGCTCAAATTCTGCCCCATCAGCATCACTCACAAGTTGTCTGCCTTCCATATGCTGCCTAGGCAGAGTCAGGCGGGATGGAAAAAAAAAAAAAAAAAACCTGACGGCTAAAGATTGAAAGGGCTTGGTTTTGTTCCACTGCACTAAATTCCTCAGTAATGCTGCTCAACTCACTGGGACTGTTATGCCTTTATTCAACTGCCAAAAATGAAACGAATGCAAAGCACGAGGTCTCCCCGACACAGTCCCACTGAATTCAAGAGCAGGAGAGAGGAAATGCTCCAGAGGGAGTCTCTTCTCTCCCTGTGCTAGGAGTCCTCCCAGAAAAGCAGAAAGATG
Source organism: Pelodiscus sinensis (assembly GCF_052426305.1). Classification (NCBI taxonomy): domain Eukaryota; kingdom Metazoa; phylum Chordata; order Testudines; family Trionychidae; genus Pelodiscus; species Pelodiscus sinensis. The sequence goes on along the minus strand of NC_143071.1, from coordinate 2,867,059 downwards.
CAGCCACTCCTAGGGCCGCAAAAGTTTAGCTGGGCTCAGCTCTGCCCATCTGAAGTCGCCTGCCTGGTGGGAAAGAGGGTTTTAAGTAAGCGGATCTGTTTGGTGTTAGGGTTCTACTGGGTAGGAAATGAACCGATTCCCTTAAAGCCTTTTTAAAGGCTCAGTTACGTTGGCAGGGAAGACAACAGCTCTGTCACCATCGGCTCAAGCTGCCCCCAAAGCTCAACATGGAGTTAAAAAAAAAAAAAAAGCCCTGGTCTGTTCTCCTCTAAGAGGCAGAGGGAGATGGCGAGGAGGCAGCTGAGTCTGTCTAAGCAACGGAGGTCACTGCCGAGCGCCCGAGTGGAATGAAACAGGCGTGTTCAATCTGTAGAGGCAGTGACTTTCTGCACAACGCACGCTACTCTGGACAGAGGACGTGCACCGCTACCAGTCAGCGCGGGTCGGTAACAAGCCTGCTTCCCCGCTGTCCCCCAGCAGGTCAGTAACGCGCGTGCTTCATGCGCGATCCTTCCAACAGCTCTAACCGGACCTCGTTTCGATCCCGTCTCTCCTCCAGCCTGGCATTGCCCACGCTACAGACCAATACTAGCCAGATGCTGCAGTCGCTCAGGGCCTGGGGCAAGACATTTCGGCACTGTGCCGGAGAACCCCTCCATCTGCAACCCTGCACTAGTTCCAGGCTACCAGGGCTGAAGCAGTGAAGACCAGCCCTTGGGAAAAGGACGTCCTTAGTGTTATGGCCATTTTCCCTGTTGCCGGACATTTTCCAGACCGTAAACCGGCACTGCTGCCAAAGCCACCACATGCTCTAGGCTTCCCAGCTGCGGCTCGCTGTTTCTTCACCCTGACTAGAACAGCCACATTAGGAAGCAGAGGCGCCCACCCTGGGGCCGGCAGGGCATTCCTGGGGATCCCAAGGAGCTATTTGGTCCACTACAGGCTGAACCTCTCTAGTCCGGTACCCTCAGCTGGGTGTAGAACCAGAGAATCTGCCAGATCACGGTAGGTCGGTATTGTCTAGCAGCATGGCCAACACTTCCACTGCTTGCTGGGCTCAGAGAAGACTTTGAGGGGTAAGTTAGGGCTAAACAGCACAGAACCCTGAGCCAGGACTGGGGGCTATAACCAGACCTGATGGGACAGCAGCAAATTTGGCCGCACGCATGAGAAGTGGCCATGCAGCTAACTCAAATCATGCCAGACCAGGGATATTTCTGGACCAGAGATTTCCAGATCAGAGAGGTTCAACTTGTCGTGCTGATTCTCCCAGTGTTCCCCAGCTGCTAAACGCCATCAAAGGTCAGCCAACATCCACCGAAACGCTCGCCTAGTCCTGCTATTGTTCAATACCACTGCAGCACTAAGACACCAAAACCCGGTCTCTGTTGGCTTATGGGTGGCCACCCCGTCCCTCTGTACAAGGTTCCAGCCCCAGAGAGAGTATTTCAAGCCACTGAGGGCTGCGTGATGGTGACTCGAAGGGGTGGGGAGGGCAAGGCATTGTACACAGGAGGGGAAGCAGCCATGCCATTCTGTGCGAAGATGTGCCCAGGCTACTGACACGCAAGAGCGGCTGCAAGGAATTCCAATGGCTAAATGGGTCACCCCAGCTTCAGAAACTCATTATCTCGGCATTATTAATTAATACGCAAACCCTGGTGACAACTGTCCTCTCAGCCAGTCCCACCCTGCCTTTCTAACAAGGCTTCAGAGGGCCCGAGCCTCTGCTAGAGGGGATGTTACATGGGACTCGTGAGTAAGTCTAATTGCCACGATGAGCAGGCTCAGTACATACCTTCCACGTCCGCCTCTCCCACCCAGGAAGCTGGCACCCAAGGGACACCCCTTAGAAGAACACTGGTATCTGTGTGTTGCAAGTGCCACTGTCCTCACATTGCCTAGGCAATAACAGTGACACATAATGGGACTGTACGTATGGGGAGTCATTCTCTGCCACTCCCTCATGCGGTGAAGGCCCACACCCCACTCACATGCCAATGGCTGCTCCCCACAGTACTGGGAAACTTAAAATCTTAATGTGGCATCAGGCAAACGCACGTTCCCCAACGTCTTTCTATGGGCCAGGGTCTGCCACGAGGGGGCCCCGTGCCACGTAGCCAGCCACGCCGAAGGCGCCATCTTGGAGTGTGCCTGACAGCCACAGCTTCCACACGGAGGGAGAGCTGGGCCGAAACGGATGTAGGCTGAGCCCCGACTGACGCTGGAGGTTAAGACCAGGACCTTGAAGCAAACCAAAATGTGGGAATTAGTCATGGAGCGCAGGGATGCGGTGTTCTCATGGGATCACTTCATCTAGCCTTAGACGTTTCGTTGCCATGGAGACGGTCTGACGGCCACTTGGACCCGTTAGAACTTCTTTGCGGCCCTCACTTTCCCTCCCCGGGCGGGCAGGCAGTATCCCTGGAGGGAGCTTTGATCCCCCTCATCCAACAGGAAGCGTTACTGTGCTACACAACACATGCTGGAGAGCTCATGATACACAAGTCTACCCCATGAAACCGTCACACTTGGCCAAACCGTTTTCTATTAACGACTCGGGAAACAGGAAGATCCACGGCATACCGTAAATGGGACACAAACAGGGGACAAGCTACCAAGCCAACGAGCTAGCTCAGGGTAACAAGCCTACAGGCAGGGAGTGGCCAGCTGCCGAGATCCAACCAGAGGTGGCTGCATTTCAGCGATGCTAGTTACAGCTATCCTGGGAAGGGAGAAGCTATACGAATATAAAGTCACCATCCGCTTCCTTTTTAAAGCATCCCCACTGTATCTGGATATTTTTCAGGGCTAAGTTATCGGCGCAAAAAGCTCAGGTCCCTGTCAAAATTCAACAGCAACGAAACTGAAAGAGGAAGAAGCCCCGAAAAACCACAGGGCTGAAGTAACAGCCATGCCCACCGCCAGGCAGTGGGTTTCTTCCTATTTGCCTCATGCATCCGCAATGCAAACTCTTTTGGCCAACGGAGCAGAAAATACACAAGACTGCAGAGACTAGTGTCTGGGGAAAATGTTTCCCTGTCTTTTGTAGGTGCGGCAAGGGGAGGGAATACACAATCACCTGCCATTGCCCCTCCCATTCACCTGAACGGGAGTCTTGCACCTTCTCCCCAGACTCCGAGAATGAGGAAACTGAGGCTCTTGTGTTCACAATGACATTTATTTACTTCTGATGCTTAGCAAGTGACTGAGGAATTCTGCCCTCACTTGCTCAAGACACCTTCTTTTAAAAACAGAACCTTTCTTCAGGGCAGCCCAGAAATCCTGGCAAAACCACCGTCCGTAGGAAAAGGCGTTTGCAACGTGACTTGGAAGCTGGAGTGATGCTTCCAGGAATATAAATCCACCACCACCGAGAGCATCCCACTCTCCAGGGGAAGAAACGTAGCCAGCAGGTCCCCTGCCCAACACAACTGCTCTGCAAAACACCGCTCTCCAGACGCATTTGACTCTGTTCAGAGGGGCAAGGCAGCTTCCCCCTTGCTGAGTAAGTGTCACCGGGCATGTGCCAAGTTTCCCATGTCGCCTCTGCTAACAGCCAAGCTGCTCTCGGCCTCAGAACCGTGGCAGCAGCTGCGCGGAGACCATCCGGTCCACCCGGATGAATCAGCGCTTGCGGAGAGTGGGATTACGTTGGCGGAAGGTGCCAGCTGCCTCCACCCCGCTCTGTAATTACTCCACATGTGTAGGCAGCTGATTGTAGAGGCAGCATCGGCGAGGGGGAGGCTGACAGCTCCTCCACCATCTCATTAAGCACAATCATTCCGAGGGCGAGCGCCGGTGCTGGAAAATAATTACAAGGGCCTGCCGAAGCAGAAGGCCTGGGGAAAGCTTCGGCGCAGGAGCAAAGGGCCAAGACTTTTTCACGACGTTAAAAAAAAAGTTGCCAAAAGCCAGCTGCTTGCTCCAGTGTTCGCGGCGCCACCCGGCGCTCCAGCCGCACGGCAGGGCGGTGAAGTGGTTCCCACCAATTCCCAGGGTGCCAAGCGGCATCTACTCCCACCCAGCCGAGCACAACGCGGGCGCCCCCCTTCGGGGCTCTGCAATTCAGTAACTTCATGGAAGCAACAGAGAGATTCGTCCTCTGTTAACTCAGGTCTGGGGCCTGCCTCCCAAATTGAGGCAGAGTTCCCATAAGGTGAGCACTTACAGGGCGGCCACCCAGGAGCGAATCAGGTGCCGCCCAGTTGATTGGCAGAGCCACCCACAGCTGATCACAGCATACGTTTCTCTTGATGGTGCACATCCGCACCGGCCTTGGTGCGTATAACAAAATGTATTCTGCACCTATAGATGGAAAAACTGCTGCTGCGGAAAGCCTGCCAGCACAGCAGTTTGGGATTCCAAGCTGAGTAACACTTGGCCCAGAGAACCATTTTAAATGGAAGTATTCGACCCGAGGGACTCCAGAGCTTCCATTTGCCTTAGGAAGGTGCCATCCCGGTGCCACCAGCAAAGGCAAACGGACGACTGGCGAGAACAACCAAACGAGGGCACCGTCTGAAAGTAAGACAGGAAGAGGCACGCTGTGTAGCTCGAAAGCCGGTCTCGATTCTCTCGCCAAGAGACATTGGTCCATGCCAAGGTATTCCCTCCCCCACCCCCATCTCTTGAAAACGAAGATTGTTGTCCACGCACTCACGAATAGGAGCAGCCCCGACGAGCTGCGGCTGTGCTGCCTTCTGTACCCAATCGAGAGGTGAACGTTTAACTGGTTATCCCTAGACACTGCAACTAGGGATGCAAGATCCTGTTTAATTGGTTAACAGGTTAACCGCTTAAAGGGGATGGTAGGCGGGAAGGGAGATGATCCAGCTCCTACCTGGGGCAGGAACGTGGGGGGGGCACTCCATGGAGCCTGGAGCACCCCCCCACCTGCCTTCCCCTTTAAGTGGTTAACCTGTTAAATACTCTGTTAACCAATTAAACAGGATCTTACAGCCTTACCACCCAGTTGCATTGCAAAAGGGCTTTTCTATAGGAGGATTTGTAGGGAAACTGCCACGAGACAGAACATTCTCATTAGTTCACGTGTTGCCGTCTGCAGCTAGGACGCTATTAAACCCCCAAATCCTATCAAATATGCAGCAGGAAAACTACATCTCTTCCAACAAACCACTCCAGGGCTCCCCTCCTGGCCCCCAGTCGACGCCTGCACTAAGCTGTCACTGTTTGAAACCGCTCCCCTCGACATTTATGGAAGTCGATGGGAGAAGACCCTGAATCTCGTTTCTTGGATAATTTCTTCTGACGGTTGTTCCTCGGGATAAGCAAACGTCTAGTTTGTCAGGGTCCCTGTTAGAGTTTAAAACACTTGTCGTTTCACAGTTAACTCACACTCACACTTTTCAATGTGGGTTCTGCTCACACTGCAAGCCAGGATAGCTTCATTTTCACCAAGTATCTGGATTTGCACCATACAGCAGACTCAAAGTTATGAGTTGTTTTGTCATTAGGCCTGCCACCTTTCCAGCTGCAGACTGAGGAACGCAGCACTGCAGGGGTGCGTGTTCAGAAGGTGCCCTTTGCAAGCAAAAAAGGTAAAACCTTGGGTGTGCCGGAATGACCGATGAAGGTGATCCCACTCAGAGACAAGGCTAACATTCCTGCTTTCTTTCCACGGAGAAGCAAAGAGCATAAACTTTACTCAGCTGGTTTCAGACAAGACCCTCTTGGCCAATGTAAACACAAAGCTTAAAAAAGCAAGTTCAGTTTGCCAACGTCAAGGTAAATCGCCCCAGCGGATCACATGGGCATGACAAATAAGCCACGCAGCAGGTTCACAACAGGACTGTGCATGGACTCCCAAAGAAATCACTCCGTACCCACATTGCAAACATGCTATTAACACAGCTCTTCGAAGACAAACACCTTTACGACTGCCGAGACACCAACAGAAACTGCTTGGTAGCAACTGACCCTGGAGACAGACCCATACAAATCACAACATTCTGAAGGCTGGTAAGTCCAGTTTACTTATTCAGCAGCTATCATCAACATGTTTGCTCAGCTTAAGCACCTGCAGAATTCTTAGACACCGAGCCTTTCCGATTAGCACAACACTCGGTCACACGAGCAAGCAAGCACTCAGACTGCAAGGGAAAGTTAACATCCACGCATGCAGAATAGCCACCGTCAAACAAGCAGCAGCCTAGCAACACAGATTCTGTTAGGTCAGACAATTTTCCAGGAGGGAATGCACGCCCCATGGACACCTGCTGTCAAATTAAACTTTCACAGACACGAGAAACCTCGTTATCAGATGGGCCACAACAACACAGAGCTCAGAACAGGATTTTAGTTCAGCAGCTCACTGCTAAAATGGGCCTAGGATTTCCCACCCTGATTTTTCCTTGCTTTTCGCTTCCACATAGTTCAATGCTCCAGCCATGGATAAAACAGACAATAATGGAACCGCTCCAGCGTAACACACGACCACCAGCAATAGCATCTTAGGCTACAGGGATTGTAAGAGCTGATCACAGCTCAGCAAGAGCAGAGACACTTCACAGACCCTAATCCACACAGTGAGAGAGCAGGTTGGTTGTGAAACTCCAGAAAGGAAAAAGTCAAGAGATTCACCAACCTCCGATATAGCGAAATTACAGACACAGAGCGAATAACATGCTTTAAAAGAACCAGCTGCCTTGCTGGTAGATTTCTCTTCCGTTAACAGGTATATTCTTTACTCCCATCTGGCTCTAGCATCATCAAGAGGAGACGCATGAATAAATGAATCTGTCTGGTCCGCACAGGATTCCTGGCTTGTGAACAGTCATTAAAAACAAAAGAGTTCTCCAGTCCACTGATGCCAAGCCCTGCACCCCCAGGGCCACAGTGGTTCTCGGATGCAGCTGTGAATAGTGCAAGGGTTTCACAGCACAGTCGGACGCACCTATAATTGTTTAAGACAATTCATGCTGGTGCTCTGCAGAGGGCTGGGAGATTTTACTCCGGCGACCATAAGCGACCAGGGCTTCCCACACACCAGCGCCTATCACCTCCGGTGAGGCCCAGGGCCAGCCAGGAAACCATAAACCCTTGGGAGCCATAAGGAGGCAGATTGGACATTGGGCTTGATGTTAAAGCGCTGCTTTTGGAACCACCCAAGGAACTAGTTGAAGAAGAAAATATTTTTGCCTGATAACATTTAACGGGGGGGGGGGGGAGTTAAAGAGCCCGCCCGCTAACCCAGTGCGCTTAGGAATCATGTTCACCCCCCACCCAGCAGACTCTTCCCATGAACTAGGGCTGGGAGCAAGCACCGAGGACCAGGGCTTCAGAGCGGCAGGAAAATCAGGAATTGACTCCAAGATGCCCTGGAAGAGGCGAGGCGAGGCGCGGCGCTGGGAAACCTCCCACACAACTCCAGAGCCGCTCGGGCGCTTACATAAGATGGCATCGGTCTCCCCCTGCGCTCAGCGCAAGCCCCGGCCCCCGGCCCGGGGAGCTGCTCAAAGAGAGAGGCCGGGGCAGGGCGGCGCCGCAGGGACCTTCCCAGCCGGGCCCGAGAAACGCGCCGGGCAGCGCCCCAGCGCCCGGCTCCCAGCCCCGGGAGCGCGGCGCGGCAGACCCGAGGGGACGGGGAGGGGCGCCCGCCCGGCTCACCTTGTAGACGGTCTCGGTGAGGCGGTGAACCTCCTCGGAGCGCGCCATGCCGGCGGCCGGGCGGGGGCAGCAGCGGAGCCGGCGGCCGGGCGGAGTGAGGCGGGCGCGGCAGCAGCCGGGCTTTTATCGCCGCCCCGCGCCCGGCTCCGGCGGCCGCCTCCGCCCGCCTCGCCTCGCCTCCTGCCCCGCCTCGCCTCGCCCCGCCTGCCGCCGGCTCCGGGCGGCCCCTGCGCCCCGCAGCGCCCCCCGAACCGCCCCGCGCCACCGCCCCTGCATCCCCCAACCGCCCCCTGCCCCCTGGAACTGCCCCAACCTGCCCCCCGAACCGCCCCGCGCCACCGCCCCTGCATTCCCCCAAGCGCTGCCCAGCCCTCGAACCACCTCCCAGCCCCTGCCCCCTGGAACCGCCCCAACCAGCCCCTGCCTCCCGTAAGTGCCCCGCGCCACTGCCCCTGCATACCCCCAACCACCCCCTGCCCCCCGAACCGCCCCCCAGCCCCTGCCCCCTGTAACTGCCCCAGCCCCGCCCCAACCTGGCCCCCGAACCGCCCCGCGCCCTACCCCCTGCCTCCCCCCAACCACCCCCTGCCCCCCCCCCAACACCCCCAGCCCCCCCTGCTGCCCCTGAACCGCCCCACCCACCGCCCCCCGCCCCCTAACTCACCCCCAGCCCTACCCCCTGCCCCAACTGCCCCAACCGCCCCCTCCCCCAAGCCTCCCAGCCCTCAACCACCCCCTGCCCTGCCCCCTGCAGCCCCTGCCCCCAACCCCCCCCTGCCCCCCCCCAACCCCCCTGCCCCAACCAGCCCCTGCCCCCCCCTGTAACTGCCCCACGCCCCCGCCCCCCAAACCACCCCCAGCCCTACCCCCTGTAACTGCCCCAACCACCCCCTACCTCCCAAACCGCCCCCAGCCCTACCCCCTGCATTCCCCCAACCACCCCCTCCCCCCCCCCCCCCCATAACTGCCCCAATCAGCCCCTGCCCCCGTAACCGCCCCACGCAACCGCCCCCCATAATCACCCCCCAGCACCTCCCCCCTGTAACCACCTAACACCACCACCCCTCCATCCCCCAACCTCCCCTGCCCCACATAACCACCTCACACACCTCCTGACCCCTACATCCTCCCAACCACCCCCTGTAACCACCTCACACTCCTTGCCTCCTATATCCCCCCAAAACTTCGCCTAATCAACCCACACAACCCCTGCCCCTTACACCCACTCTGAGGTACACCCCTTTAACCACCCCATCTCCTCTGCCCCATACACCCCAACCTCCTCCTGCCCCTTAAACCTCTCTGACCAGCCTATTCCCTCTGCCCCACACCCCCCATCAGCCTGTGCCCCCAACACCCCCTCTGTGCTACACCCCTCTAACCGCCCCATCCCCTGCACCACACCCCCAATCTACCTGCCCCCAACATTCTCTCCGTGCTACATCCCTCTAACCGCCCCACCCTCTGCCCCCTACACCCGATACCTACCCTACACCCTCTTCTCACCACCCCACACTCCCTACCCCCTCTAACCAACCTACACCCCCTTTAAACACCCTCTGCCCCATCTAAACACCCTACACGCCAACCCCCTTGCCTCCTACAACCCCTCTAACCACCCACTTCCTCTACACCTTTTCTGATCATTACACCCCCTCTGACCACCCTCTGCCCCCTACATCTCCTCTGCTCCTATAGCCTCGCTGTACTACGTCCTCTAACCACCCCACACACCTTGCCCCCTCTATGCTACACCCCTTGCTAACCAACCTACACCTTTCCACTAACCACCCCACATCCCCTGCACCCCCTCTGTGCTACACCCCTTGCTAACCACCCCACACACCCTGCCCTCTACACCCCCTCTGCACTATACCCCCGCTAACCACTCCCCAGAGTCCCCCACACAGGGACTGGCACCTGCCTCCATCACCCTTTGCCCCTTCATCCCTTCTAACCACCCCTGGTGCCCCCACATGGGGACTGGCGCCACCCCTCCCTCACTCTCTGCCCCCCGTACCGCCTCTAAACACCCCCAGAACTTCTGCCCCCAAGTCCTCCTCTAACCACTCTCAACACCCCCTCAGAATGGGAACCAGCACCCTGCCCCCAGCCCCATCTGTCCCCTACGCCCTCGTCTACTCCCAACCCCCTTTGTCACCCCACGCCCGTCTAACCATCCTGACACCTTGTGCCCCCTACGCCCTCTGTAAACACCTGTATATGCCCCCAAAATGGGGCCCATCACCCTGCCCCATCTTCCTCTGCTCTTTACACCCCTTCTAATCACCCTCTGTCCTCAGAACGCACACACACCCTCTGCCCACCCCACACCCGCCCACAATACCCCCACTTACCTCACAACATCCTCCAGCCAGCCCGCTACCTCACCAGCTCTTCCCACTGCCCACCCTGCTCACGGCAGACCCCGGAACAACCCCCCTCCCCATAACACTCTGCCCAGGCCAGAAAACCCCTATAACCAGAGCAGATACCCCAGAACACCCTGCCCAGAGCAGACCCCCCATAGCAACCCGCATTCTCTGATCCCCATAACACTTCATCCACCCCAGGCCTCCCATAACATCCCTCACCCCCATAACACCTTCCTGTTTCCCTCCCCATCCCTAGCATGTCCCGTCCGGGCCAGCCCCCTCATCATACTCCCCCCACATCCACAAAAGGGACCCTCAGTGCCTCTGCCACGTGCCAAGATGAGCAGGCTCTCTGCGGGCAGAGGAAGGGGTTCAGAACATCGGATGGACAGACGGGAGAGCAGCAGACAGGGGGACAGAGGGTTTGTTTCGGCAGGGAGCTAGGCGAATGGATGCACTCGTAAACAGGGAGAACGTGGGAGAGTGGGGGGGACTGGTGACTAGAAAGGGCCTGGGTGGGATGTAGCGAAACGTGGAGGCCAACAGGCGCATTGACCGCGGGGCCCGGGCTTAGCACATTGTAACGATAGCACCAGGCCCCTCCACCCCTTCCTCGGACGGCCTGGGTGCCCCAGGAGGATCTGGTCTGTTCACACCCAGCCTGCTCTGACTTCAAAGCCTTTTTAGTGGCCTGGCCACGCGAGTCCTTCTCCCCCCCAGGTTCCGTGCGGCAGAGGCAGTCTCTTCGTGTCTGACCGAGGGGAGGCTCCATGTCTGTCGGGGTTTCCTTTTGTCAGCGTCTGCCTCTCTCCCACCAGCAAACCAGGCCTCCGGCCCCAGAACCACGCTCGCCTCTTTCCCTTCTCACCCTCTCCACGGGTGGCCTCCCTCCAGCAAACACAGGCAGCAACAAGGTGCCCACACTGGCTGTCCACTCCACCGGCGTCACTGCCTCTCATGGCTCCTGGCCCTGTAGGTTGCACTCTCGGGGGGAGGGGGGGGACAGGGAAGACAAAGGACGGACGTGGGACATGGCCTGTTGTTTCGACTGACTTGTTAACGAGTCCCAGTGCAGGCTGTTGGTAAGATGTGAGCTTTCAAGGGAGGAAGGAACGTGGCACGTGGAACCACGTCCAACCACGGGGCGTGGAAGGCCACGTACAATCTTTCCAGGAGAGACCCCATCAGGCAGGAAGCAGTAGATCGCCTGGTCTGTTGACCAGAGGGGGTTCGAGCTCGGTAGCTCGGACGCTACTCACTTGAGGGCGCCTGGACATGCACCAGGGTGCGGCTCTCAACTGAGAGGGGAAGGGAAGAGAACCAGCGTGTGGATCTTTCTCACGTTATTTTTAGTGGCGTTATGTAAGTTCTTTGCGACGTCACGGGGGGGGGGGGGTCCTTGCTTTAATTCCAGCGTGACAGCCCAGCAATTCAAACAAGCTGTTCCTCTGGTGAGGGAGATAAAAGGATTTGTAATTTCTCGTACTAAAAGGCGGCCTCTCAGGAGGCCCCTTGGAGAGCGTCTCGCCGCGAGCTCCCGTCTCAGCCTTGGAGCCGAGCCGTTCCCTTCCCTAGTGTCACGTTTCTGCCAATATTGGGGTGCCCAGGAAGGTTGCGCATGGAGAGGGGCTCCCCACATCTCCGGCTGGAAGCATCCAGGGGTTCGTCTCGTCTTCGTTGTCAGAGGAGGATTTACCAAATCGTATCTGCCCACGGCTTTCCCCACGCTAAGAACCGGCCCGTGGCAACTGCCTTCCTGCGCCAGTTCTTGGCATTTGGGCTTCACTAACCATGCCCCAAGGAGTTCCGCTTACCCCAGCCTGAGACTGGGCGCGTGGCCGTCGCAGGCCACTCGACTTGTTTTTCTTAGCTGTTCACTGGTTTCTGTGCTTCCCGGTGCAAGCATCCAGCCATGGCGGGAATGTATTACGGTCCCTGTGGGGTTACAGGCCCCTCCCATTTTCCCTGCACCCCTTGATCCCTGCTGCTTGCAAACAGGCTCGGAGAGGTGTCAGTGGTTCCCTTGTATCTGCTGTAGAGATGGAGCCTCCCTTTCCATTTGCAGGCTACAAAACAAGGACGAGAAACGGCGTGGAATAGTTTCCCAGGAAATCCGGTGGGAGTCCTATTATATGAGACATTCAGCACTCCAGAGAAGAAAGCCCTGGAAAATACAGAGTAAGGACTGACACTGAGCAGACAGACCAGGTGGGATCTAAGGTCAATATTCTCTATATTATGCCTGGAAAGAGACTGGACCAAATGATCAAACATCCACATGGAAGCACCTAGAGGACAAAAAGGTCACAAGAAGCAGCCAGCATGGATCTGTCCAGAACATGCCCTGTCAACCATCCTCCTTTGACAGGGTTACTGACCTAGTGGAGGGGGAAGCAGTAGATGTGATAGATCTTGGTTTTAGGAAGGCTTTTGCCACAGTCTCACATGACACTTACAAGCAAACTAGGGAAACATAGTCTAGATGAAATTACTGTTCAGATGGGTCCACAACTCGTTAATAGACCGTTTTCCAGGAGTCGGTGTCCATGGTTTGCGGTCAGACTGAGGAGAGCGAATCTGGGGGAGTCCTGCAGGGATCAGTCTGCAAGGACTGGTCAGTATTTTCATCCGTGACTTGGGTTGTGGAGTGGAGAGTAGCTCTATAAACTGGCAGATGACACGGAGCAGGGCAGCATTGCAAGCGCTTTGGAGGACAGGAGTCGAACTCAAAACGGCCTTGAGAAATTGGAACGCTAGCTGGAAACCAACAAGTTGAACACCAATATAGCCGCGTGCAAAGTGCTTCCCCGAGGAAGGGAAAGCCAAAGCATAGCTACAAAAAGAGGGATGACAGGCGAGGGGACGGGAGGTGAAAAGGAACGGGGAGGTCTGGAGGATCACAAAGTGAATATGAGGCCACACTGTGGTGCAGCTGTGAAAAAGGCAAATTCTCTGGGGTGCGTCTACGGGCGGGGGGAGTTGTAGGACATAAGAGTTCGCTGACTCGCTCTGAGGCCTTTCGGAGCATGGGGTTCCAGCTCTCGGCGTCGCTTTAGGAAAGCTGTGGGGGTCCGTCTACACTTGCCCCCTAGTTTGGACTAGGGAGGCAAATGAAGCATACCGAAGTTGCTAATGAAGCGCGGGATTTAAATATCCTGCGCTTGATTAGCATATTTGCAGCCGGTCGCCATTTTAAAATGCCGGTAGCCCGAATTAACTCGCCACGTGTAGTTGCCGTAGTCCGATCCAAAACCCCACCCTCGAATTAACTGATATGAGGAGTAACAGTTAATTTGAGGGAAGGGTTTTGCATCGGACTACCACGTCTACACACGCAAGTTAATTCAGGCTACCGGCATTTTAAAATGGCGACCGGCTGCGAATATGCTAATGAAGTGCAGGATATTTAAATCCCACGCTTCATTAGCAACTTCGGTATGCTTCATTTGCCTCCTTAGTCCGAACTAGGGGGCAAGTGTAGACGGACCCTGGCTAACGTAGAGGGGATCTAGAAAAGTTGGTCTACAAGCCTTGTTCTGGCCTTGAGAAATGAAGATGGTGGGGGGAGGGGAGGAGCTTACAGTCTTCAGCTATGTTAAGAGTGGGCTAGAAAGGGGGTCATGATCAATTGTTCTCCATGCCCACCGAAGGGGGGACTAGAAGCAACAGGGCAGGGAGCTGTAGTCTGAATGGTAGGAAAAGCATTTGCGCGATGGTCATGTCCGCACGAGGAGATTGTTTTGAAATGACTAAATTCGACTTCAGAACTCCCGATTTACCAAATTCGAACCGGCGCATCCTCACTACAGGGAGGCACCGAAATAAGTCCGAGGCTCCGTCAACGCGGACGCGCCACCTCGGCCTCCGAGCCCCCGCAAGCACTGGGGAGCTGCCGGAAGCCAATGAATTCGAATTAGCGGCACCGGTGCGTCCGCACGAAGGTTATTCCAGACTCACAAGTGCGGAATTAGCATTAACCCCCGTGAAAAGCAGGATCACAGCGTTTGAATTCCGGGCGTGGTAGTGTGGGCGCACCGCTCACTAATTCGAATGTGCGGGGTTATTTCGGACTAAAGGTCTAGTGCAGACCGGGGCTTAGCGGGCAATCAAGCCCTAGGACAGCCTCGGGGGAAGGGGGTAGGATCGCCGTTGGTTAAAAGCAGCTTGGACAAACCCCAGGCAGGAATGGCCCAGTTTACTTTGGTCCTGCTTCCGCACAGCGGGCTGGACTAGGTAACTTCATGAGACCCCTCCCACGCCTACATTTCTGTGCTTCCGTAACAAGCCCAAGCGGAGTGAAGTTCACTCCTCGCCCTGGTTAGCAGCAGCTCAAAGGAGACTCCTACTCCAGCCTATCCCCTTCAGGCCCCTTTCCTATGCAGCTGCCTGCAGAATTCCTAATATGAACCTGGGCTCCCGATCTTCCTCTTGGGAGCCCCAGTTCCCTGGCTGAGGGTGTTTTCCAGCATCAGCTCCTAGAGCATTAGCATCCGCCTCCAACTGCCACTGGGGTGGAGCAAAGTTACTGTGGCAACAGGGTGTTATGTAATCCCCCCAGTGTGACTGCAGGTGTGTGTGTGTGTGAGTGTGAGAACCAGCTGCTTTCAAAGTTCCATTAGGGCTGCTTGTTAATTATGACACTGCGGTGTCGTGCTGGCTCCCCTGAATGGGTCACGCGCTCTGACAAAAGAGCTATTTAATAGCTTGAGCGAGCACAGCAGAGTCACAGGGAGAGCCTGTACCCACCGTGCCTGCAGAGTTACAGCCGCGCAGCCAGAGGGGCTCGGGACGCCTTGTGGGGCTGAGCTGCTAAGGAAGGGAGAGTGAAAGTACCGTGCCCGAGGCTGCATTTGAACACCTGGTCAAGTTTCCAGGCGGCGGGAGGTAGCCAGCTGTGGAATCATTCCCCCGGAGGAGGGCTAGGACAGTGGATGAAAGGCAACATGTTTCAAAACTAGCAAAGAAAACACACTTGCGCGCCTCACAGTTAACCAGGGGAACTCACTGCCACAAGATACCATGAAAGCCAAGAGCACGAGCCGTTATTCTAGGTAATGAGAACATACGCTGTAGCTAGGATAGCGAGCAGGAGTTAAACCCTCTGCCTCAGGCCAGTGGGTTCCAAACTTTTTTCTCATGACCCAATTGAAGAAAATTGTTGATGCCGCGTCCCAATATAATTTGACTGGGGTGTGGGCTCCGGGGTGGGGCTGAGGATGGGAGCTTTGGGGCGCAGGAGGGGTTCTGGCTTGGGGGGGGGGCAGGACTGAGCCAGGAGGGGCTTACCTTGAGCGGCTCCCAGTCAACAGTGCAGCGAGGAAAGGGGGACTAAAGCAGCTTCCTGCCTCTCCTGGCACCGCAGGCTGCGCTGCACCCCAGAAGCAACGGGAGCGTGGAGCTAGTGCTGGGGGCAGGGGCAGTGCGGAGCCCTGTGTGCTCCCACCCACCCCCACCTAGGAGCCGGGCCTGCTGCCAGCCACCTCTGGGGCACAGCCAGGCTATGGTGCCAGGCCAGACAGGGAGCTGCCTTAACGCCCCCCAGTCACCTGATCCCCCTGCAGCCACGAGCCCCAGGGCCCGACATGCCACCACTCAGCCGTGGGTCACGACCTGTCGTTTGAAAGCACCTGGGTTTTTCCGCCACAGGGCACCGCTGAGGTTTTTTTGCACATTGCTTTCAATCAGCTGATGTGGCCATTGGTAGAGAAGGATACTGGCCTAGAGGGGTCACCGGTTCGGTCCGGTAGTTCTGGGTTCCCACTGCTTGGCACGTTCCCAATTAGCCAGGGCAATACATGTCGCTTGGCCATGGAATGAAGCTGTGACCAAGACACAGACGCCATCTTCCTTCTGTGGCAGGGACTGAAATGAGAGGCCACTCAGGCAAACAAGACTCCAGGTGGGGCTCATTCCCCCCAGCTAGCCTGGTAGGAGGCAGACAAATGTACCTGCAAGTGTCAGCTTGCTAATGAGATTAGCAGGAAATTTGCATGCCACATCTCGCATGCAGATGGCTTCCCTGCCAGAGCCCTAACGCAGGGCCTGCTGCGGGCACCGCCTGGGTAAGAATCATTCCGTTTTATAAGAGTGTTCGCATGATTTTTCTGGACTCGGATTTGTCGCAGCGTGACAGCAGCAGAGCTACCGCTCACAGAACAGCTGCTTTTTCGGGGGGGGGGGGGTCTCTTTCTGCTCAGGGGCATTTTATCTTGAAGCGCTACGTTTTGGTTCAGAGCAGAATCCCGTTTCCCTTGGCAAGCTGGTATTTGATGTGGTCCTTCCGGCCAGGAACGGGTTTGAGCGCTGGATGTTATGAGTCCACCGCCATGGTTTGTTGGGTTTTTTCTTCCCCCAGGCCTTGTTGTTTGAAAAAGTGAAAAACAACCAACCAAGCGTCCGTATGTCCTTCTGCGGGCACCGGCAGGCAACAGCAGTGGCAGGGTTGCACCAGGCAAAAATTCACACCCCTGTCGAGAAGTTTGGGTTGTTGAGCTTTCGTCAAACCCCCCATCAGTTCCCACATCCGCCGATTGGTCTGGGTTCCTTGGTCGCAGGAGGGGAACGATCACTTGCTGTCCAGGCACCAAGGGGTTAACGGGAACAGCTGCTCCACAAAGCCTTCTTCCAGACCCAGTCGCCATCCTGGGACAGTCGCTGCCATCCAGTGGATGCACATAGTAGTGTAGACGCTTAAGTCGAGCAAGACTTCAAAACCAGCGAATAGTCCTGCACCACCTTAGACGCGCGGCCAAAACAAACAAGGAGTCGAGATAATGGTGGTCTGTTGAGACGTGTTTTAGTAATTCCTGGACTGTCATTGCTCATTCAAAGTGCTGCCACGTGGGTGGAAATTGGGTCAATGTTGCATTTTATTAACATCAGCAGAACTGACTTAAACGGGGCCTGCGTGTTGTGTCGTCTGGCCTTCATCTTTGTATTCGTGCCCGTCCGTGGGAAAGAAGCTATTTGCATATATTTGCATGTGTATGCAACCTCACTTAAGTTGTGGCCCTCGGCATGTGCTGTGAGTATCATTGTGGCCCCCGGGGCTTCCAAAGTTGAGCAGCCTTGCCGCAAAGACTAACAAAAAGTCTCTAGGGTGCTGCAGGACTATTGGTTGTTTTTTCAGTTCGGCTACATCTACACGGCAACACTATGTCGGGATACCAGAGTAATCCCGAAATAGCTATCCCGCGTCTTCACAGCCAGCCTGTTACTTCGGGCTCGCTATTCCGGCGTCCCTGTAAACCTCATTCCATGAGGCGTACAGGATGTTTCAGAATAGCGCTTTATTTTGAAATTTGTGGTGCCATGTAGACAGCGCTGAATGGCAAAATAGGCTATTTTGGAATAGCATTGAATTTGCGTGGCTCAAGTGGCATCTCTTATTTCGCGCTACGCTACGCACCCTCTCAGACGAGCACGGCTACCCCTCTGAAACTTTGCAAGGCAGGCAGGGGTGCCCGAGAGCATGAAATGCACAAGCCCTTGAAACAAACAGAGGAAATGGGTCTATTTAAAGCTTTTTTGTGTGCTGTGCTGACGTACAGAAACACTGACTCCATGCACACATCTAGTGCCGAGCCCTGTATCTCAGTGAAACCTGATTTCTTGTGGAGAGGATCTGGCTATTGTTTGTGTATGGAGGTCATAACAAACTATTGTGTCCTTGGGCTCCTTTGCGGTTCCAGACTTCCCTGAACTTCTAATGCTGCCTCGCAGCCACCCAAGGGCCGTCACACAGAACAATGGGACGTGGGCAGAGAGCAGGAGGAAGGGGACCGGCGTTGGCCTTGGGGGGTTATTCCCACGGCTGCATGGGTGAAATAGGCGGGGCTCAGACAGTGCAGCTGGGGTTCGTTGCTGTGGGTGTTCACCCCTGCCCGTGTGCTGGGCACTGTACTACATACAGAGGGACACGGTGCCTGGCTTGGACAGCAAAGACGAATGGATCCAAAGTGAAGGAGACTAACAAACAAGGCAGCTGCCAGCTTCTTGTTGCTGCAAAGCGTTAATCACGCCCCCACCCCCACTCGTCACCCCTGCTCTAGCTCGGCTTTGATGCAGGAGTCACTGGAGCAGGGCTCTGCCGTGTGGGAGCTCAGACAGCACATTCCGAGCGAGCCCTCCCGGCCTTCGACATCTACGAGTCACTGAGCTGCTGCCCTCCTACCGGAGGCGCGCCAGACTGGAGCCCAGCCCAAGTGATCAACAAGCACCAGCTCGCCACAGCCCCGGCCCTGCGCGGAGCAACAGCCCCAGGTGCACCCAGCACTTACAGGGCCCCACCTCGGTGGTGGGAAAGCACAAAAGCTGAGTCACAATGGGGGCAGGTCCCATTCCGCAGCCCCAAGGCCGCAGACGCTCCGTGGCCAAGGGGAAGGCCCCACGAGCGTTCCTCATGCCCACGGTCAGCAGCTGGGATCACAACCCAGCCGGCACGCAGGGAGCCTGGGCCGAGGAAGAGGAGATATTACACTTCCAGGTAGCACCAACAAGAGAGCTTCTCCGGTCCACCTGCCTGCAAAGCAGGAGTCATGTTGCTGGGAGAAACCCTGGCAGTGCCAGCGTTGTCTACACCGGCAGCCATGCGACTGTCGCTCAAGGGCGTGGAAGTGACGTACTTACACCGACATACAGCGGCAGTCAGCGTTCCCTGTAAGCTGGGCGCTCGGGCGGCAGCTCCGCAGGGAGTTAAATGCCACCCTGCTGATGCCCACCACTAGGTCTGTGTTTCTACGGGAGGTGCACATCAGCACGCGCCTTGGTGCACATACAAATTTATTCCACACATGGATGGGAAAGATGAGGGGGACCGTTGGTGGTTGTGCTGCCAGCACCTTAATGGCTGGGAGATGCATGGCCCCAGTAGAACACACAATCTCCCCCCCAGAGCGAACAACGGGGGCTTGAGTCGGCAGGCACTGAAGAGCTTGCTCCACCTTCCCCCGGCTAGGCGGCCCGTCAGAGCCACGCGACTGCCCCACAGCTCAGTGCAGCCACCGGTGTTAATCGGCTGTGGGCCGAGCCTGCATGGGTCAAGTGAAGCGCCCGCGGACAGCCCGTCAGTTACGCCAATGGATGGGCCGCGCGCGGTACGGGGGTAGGGCTGGCTCATTTGACTCATCAGAATACAGCCAGGGAATAACGAGCAACAATTTACTTCAGCGTCTTAGGATTAATACAAGCCGAAACATTAGCAATCAGCTCGAGAGCTGCTCTCTTGACAGTTGGCAGCTCCCGCCTGGCGCGGAAGGTACCATGGTGATGAGCACACAGAAACGTCTGGAGAGATGCACCGCGCGCAAGAGGGAGGCAGGAGAATTAAAAAAAAAACCCACGGGCTGAGGGGGCAGCGTTTGAAAGGCCTCGAAATCGAAGCGTGTGGGGCGGGGGTTGCCCACGCGGCCCGGTGAGGGGGCGCCCGCCCCATGCTTTGTGACAGACACGCCTGCCCCTGCCTTGAAATCGTTCTTCAAGTGCTGAACTCATCGGCACCACGTGTAGACGCCTTCACCGTCCGCCCCAGGGAGGCCTCGAATGGGCAGCCGCTGTTTCCTCAGCTTGCTTGGCTGGCGCACGAGGCCTCTGCTGGAATTCCTGGCCTGTCAGTGCTCATTCAAAGTGCTGCCATAGGGGTGGAAATCGAGGAAATGTTGCATTGTATTAATATCAGCAGAACCAACTGAAACGGGGCCTGCCTGGCGGGCAGTCTCGCCTTCCCTGTTGCAGTCATGGCCGTCCGGGGGAAAGAAGCTCTCTGCGTATATTTGCGCGTAGATGCAACCTCTCTTACGCTGCGGCCCTCGGCACGTGCTGTGGCCCCCAGGGCTTCTGAAGTTGAGACGCCCCGCTGCAGTCGATCCCCCTCCCTGGAATTCTCCTACCCCGCTCGCACTGTTTCGACCCGGGGCTGAACGACGCTGCCCGGGGAGAAGAGGGGCTGGAGAGTGGCTCAGCAGAGGAACATGGAGACAGCGGCATGTTGGCAAGGCTCCAGCCACGTTAAACACCTTCGAAGGACTTGGTCTGGGCAGGTCAGCGACTGTGTCACGCGCCGTAACAGCCCAGCCGCCTGATGAGCCCTGGGCGGCCCGGGAGCATCCACCCTGCACCGAAAGCCAGTGACAGTCCACAGCCCCTCAGCAGCGGCCTGTGCACCGTGAAGGCACCTGCGGCGTTGGGTCCGTCGCCCGGGTGCAGACACTGGGAAGACGGCGAGACAGGCCTCTAGGACAGCCACTACCGGCTTCTGCCACTACCGGCTTCTGCCACCACCGGCTTCTGCCACCACCGGCTTCTGCTGGAGCGCGGAGGCCTGACGCTGCAACGGACTCGCTGGTTTCTGTCTGACGGCTTCCGCTGTGGGCGCCTCAGAAACCCTCTGGACAAGGGCGTCTGAGGCCTCTCCGGCCTTTGTCAGAGCGACGCCCCTCTTCAGCCCGCCCCCCAAGCCAGCGGCGTTGGCATGGAAACGGCAACG
This sequence comes from Pelodiscus sinensis, assembly GCF_052426305.1. Classification (NCBI taxonomy): domain Eukaryota; kingdom Metazoa; phylum Chordata; order Testudines; family Trionychidae; genus Pelodiscus; species Pelodiscus sinensis. Next base: position 2,846,572 of record NC_143071.1, on the reverse strand, counting down.
GGCCTGGCCTGGCGTCATCCCAGCCGTTACACAACTGCCGGGATTTCGAGGGTGTTGCGGCCACGAGGGAGCGTGTGTGGTGAACGCATCGCCCCCACGCAAGGCACCGGCTTCCGGGCAACTCCCAGAAGACCGAGGGGAGGGGATGAACATGACTACACAAAACAGGGCCCAAGGGCCGGAGCCCAGGGGTGGCGGAGAGGCACCGGTACCTTGTGGCCAGCTCTGAATAATGGTCTATTTAAAGGCTGCTTGCATAACATCGGCTGTCATTTCCCCTCCTCCCCACAAAGATTATTCCCGGGGCTGCCGAGGCGGGTTCTTGCGGATGGAACTGGGGACAAGCGCTGTTTCTTGGAGGAGGGAAGATGCTTTAATGAAATATCGGGCCGACTATAATCCTGCCAGAATGGATCCAAATCCAGCTCCACCTCCACCCTGTGCCGCTGGACCGGGACAGTCACCGGACGAGCCAGTTTAGTGGGCCCTCTGGGAGCCTGAGCCTCGGGCGGAGAAAGGCAGAGCCGGGGCAAAGCGCTGCCCACAGTGCCCTGGGCCATAGCGGAAGGGGTAGCCAAGACTCAGAGGGATGTTCTAGCACCAGCCTCTCGGTTCCGCCGGTGGAGCGGAGGGATGTCCAAACCCACCGCTGGGCCTCAGAAATATACCTGGCGGCAGCACGGCCGGGTGGGGGATCACATCGAGACCCGCCAGCAGTGCCATGCTCTGTCCCGCCAAGGCCCGGGCTTGTAGGGCACGGGACCCATTTTCAAGGCAGGGAGGGACTCCAGCAAAGCCTAGCACGCCCCACCCCGTGCTACTGCAATTAAGGAGCTGGCAGCCTGCCCTTCCGGCAGCCAGGGCTCAGCCCCTCTGAGTCTTGCCTTAGCAAGTCTTCCAGAGGGTCCCAGACAAAACTGGAATTGAAGGGGGGCTTGCAGCCATGTTGGAGTCACCCCAGTTGCAGAACAGGCAGCTGCCTCCCCCCCACTTTCACCGGCCCCCGACTCGCCCAGGCGGAGGGGGCTGGTAAGGCTTTGAGCAGCTCCTAGCCCAGCGCCGCCCTCTGGCTCCCGGCACGCTGCAGGGGGACGGAGATCATCCCAGGTGGCTGATGCGACAGGTTGACTCGGCTTGCCCTTCGTTCTAGCTGCCAGAGGCGACTGCCGGTCCGTGCCCACGCCATGCGCTCCCGCTGCACCTGCCTGCCGTTTGCACCGACGCCACCCAGCAGCCTTGGCACGGGGCTGTCAAATTCAACTCCTCAGACAGGGCTGGGCACGAGGCAGCCCGGGAGGGGGGGGGGCGGATCCGGCCTGCAGACGGCATCTGGCTTCTATTTATAGCCTGCTGCTCCTGTCACCGAATTTCCAGACGGTGGCTCAGGTAGCAGGATGCTGTTGAAATGGCTCCCGGGCGCAGTGTGACCCCGGCAGGGGCCGGAGCCCCTTGAATAGCCACAGCGACCCCGGGAAGGCTGCCTGGCGACACGGTAGCAGCAGAGCCGGGAGCCCTTGGCTGGGTTTTTAATTCAAAGCCTCCCGCCCCAGACAACTCTGGGGGAGGCTAGTCCTGGCCCCGCCCCTTCTGCCCCAGGTCCCGCCCCTTCCAGGGGTGGAGCCGGCCCGTGACCGCTACCAAAATGCATTAAGTGGCCCCTGTGTGAAAATTATTGCCCACCCCTGTGCTAAGAACTCCCCGGCGAGGGCGGCTCTGGATTTCCCTCAGCCCGCCCTCCCCGGCTGCAGGGAGGCTGCGTGGGAGAGACGGGAGGCCCCTCTGTCACACAAAACAGATTTACTGGGCCCCTCTGATGACGGACGCTGGGGGGAAGCCCCTGGAAAGGCTCCACTGTTGTAACAGCCCAGGGGTCGCGCACGGCTCCTGGCTCCTCTCCGGGAGACACGCGGCACAATCTGCCGGGCACAGGGGCCCAACCGGGAGAGGGCGGGCAGATCGGTAAGTGGCCGTTTCACTGCCCGGACCCCCGGCTGTTGTGAGCCCTGCATTCCCCAGCGCCCACGCGGCCGTTTCCATCGCTCCCCCAGCGTGTTCCCGCTGCCCCCGGGGGAAAGGCCCCTCCCTTGCATCTTCCCCAAGGCCACAGTCCAGCATTGGCGCCTGTTCGCCAGCTAGGGCAACGCCAGGGGCGCCCGGAGAGGCCCGGGGGGACGATTAGCTCAGTGGTCACCCAGCGGGAGATCAGGATCTGCCCGTAGATCTTGGAGCCTCCGACAGGCGATCCTGGCTGGTTTGTGCGGGACGCTGTCGAGCGCTGGCACGTCAACTGCGCCTCCCCCCACTGTCACGCTGCTCCTGCCCTCTGCCTTGGAGCTGCCCCCCCCCGTGAGCCTCCTGCTTGCTGTGCAGGGTGTGGGAAGGGGATGGAGAGAGCTTGGCACTGCAAATCTGTCACTGTCACAGTGTGTGTGTCTGTCTCGTTCACAAACACGCACGGTCCTTCATTCATCTCGGGACACAACACATCAGAGAGCGAGTTTACTTCTCTTACTGTTTGCAAAGAGGGTTATTTTCAGCTTTGGACTGGTCTGTGCATTTCATCATTTTCATTTCTCTCTTCTGCTTACACTCAATTGAATTCTTTGAGCAGTGAGTTCTAAGACACCGAACCTGACACGGCTGGAGTCATTACCCCTGTGGGAATTGCTGCTCCTGGAAGGGGCTGGCATGGCCCTGCAGCCCCGGAGAGAGGCAGAGCAGGGGGTCTCCACATGCTGTCTTTGCCTGCAGACACCCCTCCTGCGGCTCCCATCGATCAGTAACGGAACCGTGGCCAGTAGAAGCTGCGGGCTCCGTGCCTGTAGATGAGGGGCAGCGCATAACGCCATTGCTGTCCATGCCAGCTGCTTTCAGGAGCGGTGCAGGGCCAGGGCAGGAGTGAGCTGCCTTAACCCCACTGCTCCACCACCCGGAAGCCGTCTCAGTTAAACGGTGCCCAGCCAGAGCCTGCTTCCTGAATCTGTCCCAGCCCTGAACCCCCTCCTGCCCCCAACCTCCTGCCCCAGACGTGAGGCCCCCTGCACCTACACTCCTTCCTAGAGCTTGCACCCTGAAATCCCCAAATCTCCCAGCCTGGGCTAAGCCTGGAAAAGGGGTGGAGCAGGGCTCAGAGGAGGGGGGGGGGGGAAGGAAGCCTGGAAAGGGTATTTGGGTTTGAGGTGGATCTTACACTGCACTTCATTGAAAACGTGATCTTGTGGTTGAAAGGTTGGAGACCCTGGATTGGCCAAGAATGGGTTAAATGCCCGGCGCTGGCGAGGACAGCGCTCCCTCTGGTGGAGAACACGCGCACTGAGGGTCTTCCAGTGCCAGCTGCTCAGCCTGTCCAGGGACGAAGGGGGCTGCGAAAGAGACCGAACGCTGGCTGAACCCCACACAGCTAGACAGACAGACGGTCCATTTCCAAAGGGGTCTCCCCCACCGTTTCGCAGGGGTCCCCCGCTGAAAGCAGAGAACCAACGTTGCAATCGGGTGGTGAGACGCTGCCGCGCTGACGCCGAGCACTTCTCCCAGGCTGGGACAGGCACTCGAGACCCCGGGGGCGGGTTAACCGCGTATGCGAAACATACGGTAAGCGCCCATGCTAGGGGCCTGGCTTGGGAACGCCACTACTGACTAGGCTCTCAACGTGTGCTACCCGCTCGTGCTAAGCAGGTGGGATTTACCCGTGCTTTCCGAGTACTGCCCCGGGCCTTAAGAGCAGCACTGTCCGGCTCACAACTCTCACGGCCAGAAACCGGTCCAATAAAACATCCTGCCTCTCAGCACTTTGTCTCTCCCGTGAGCGGGGACCCACGCGCAGGCCTCCTGCAGGCCACTCAGAGGCTCGCACTGGCAGCAACAACAAAATCTACTTTTAAATTAAATTCAATCAGTCGTGTGTTGTGTGTGTTCAGCTGAGCGCAAGGGTCGGCTCCAAAGACTAAGACGACACAGAGAGGGGACGTTTTAGCCCGGACGTGTTGGTTCCAGGAGCGTGGTCTAATTACACTGAACGGCAGGGCCACTTTCACCAGGAAAAGCAGAGTCCCCTGGGGGCCTCCGGCTACTATGGGGGGAGAAGATGCTTCTAGCACCAATTTGTGCCTTGGCTCTGCTGGGAAACACAAATCGGGATCTACTACCAAAAGCCTGGAAACAGCAAGTTCCAAGAGGCCTGCCACCTTGAGGACTCGTCTGTCTCTCGCGGGAGGGAGACCGCTCGAAGGCCAGCCCTGGGAAGTCACACAGGGAAAACATGACTCTAAAGGAATACGTCCACTGTTGGCTCTTCGCTATGGGAAGGCGGCACTGCCCTGGGAATATTTATTACCCAGCATCAAACCACACAGCCCCCCAGAAGCTGTTACTTAGCAGCACCCACAGGGCCCTCTGGCTAAACCTCAGTGCCCCGTTGCAGAAGGCGAACCAAAGGGGCTGGTTTTCCACCAACAGGACGGCACGCCAAGCGCTGTTAGCTGGCAGGCGCTGCTCCGCTCCAAGCCAGTTGCAGACATCCAGCAAAGCACACTGATGTTCAAGGACAGAGAACCCCAGACGCACCCGACTGGCCCAGGGACAAAGTTTCTGTGAACACAAGGTCAGTTCAGGGCAGAAAGCGAGCCCCATCCAAGCTTTGTCGTCTGGGCCTCCGGTTTCCGACTGATTCATCGGCCACACCGACCCGCACCCTCCACGCTACGGGAAGGGCAGCGCTGTCCTTGGCCGCTCAATGAAATCAGACATTTCACTGCTCTGCAGTCTGGCCCACGTGGAAGATAAAAGGGCACGAGGTCTTTGTGGTCATTTAAGAAGCCGCACGCTTTGTGCTCGTGGCCAGACTCCATCCCCGGTTTGTACCCACTGCCGCTTTCTCCCCCCCCCATGCACGTGCACACAACACGGGGAGGAAGTTAGCTGCATGTCGCAAAGATGAGCCCGCCCCTGGTGGGGAGCAAAGCCGCCGGGGGCAGCGTCCTAAGCAGGCGAGTCCCTGCTGTATAGTTTTAAGAGGCTCCTCAGATTCCTAGAACTTACTCTGCTCAGCCACCTGCAGCAGGACCGTGGCTTTCTGCAGGCAAACGGGCAGCAGCGTGAGCTCTGAATCAGACACGTTCTGACTCGTGGCCGAGTAGGAGACTTTCCCACCTCACCGCGGAGCAACCCTTCTCTCCTGAGTGCGGCCGCGGCTACTGAACACGAGGCCCATTGCCTGGCAAGAGCACAGAGATCCCAGCTGTAATTGGCTTCCCACATCAGCAAGTTTCCAAATAAGATTCAATGGGAGGAGGTCGGCAGCCTCATCGCACCCTCTTTTGTGCGGGGCGCCTGTCAGCACAGCTCAACTGCACCTCCTCCAAGGGTGCGCGAGCGGCAAGGAATCTGAAGTCGAAAAACTTTTCTCCTGGCCCCGAAGGGCGTCTCCTTCAGCCCGAGAGGCTGCCGCTCTCCTGCCTGCAGATCAGAAGTGACCCTTGACCTCAGCTTGGCTGCATGCTGCCCATGCCCTTAGAGTGGCCTCTCGGATGCCAGTGCCCACCCAGCCCACCTGATTGAGCTAGGGGAGCCCGCTCCACAACCAGAATCAGCTGAGGAAGAGAAGAGGATGGAGGATTGCAGCCCAAGGGAGGCCTGGGGGGTGGCTGGCCAGCCGTGCAGCGGAACTAGCGACTCAAGGCCATTTCGAACGCGCCAGCGCTCCCGGAACAGCACGCGGGCTTCTAAGAGATCGGCGAGGGCAGCGCTGGCCGCACAAGCCGCCCTGCAGAAAGCGCCTGACCCGAGAAGTTTTGCAGTCGCTGTTTAATCCAGAGACCGCGCAGCCGAGTGCGTTGAGAATTTAAATTACAAAAAGAAAGCGCTAGAAAATAATCTTGATACAAGAGCGATAATCTGCGGAGATCCCCTGCCTAGGGAACCTGACCCAGCACACTCGCCCAGCGCAGCTGGGATGCTACCGGGGCGTTCCCTGTTCCCAGGGCATGCTGGGATTCCACACTGTCCATGATGGAAGTTATTCGGGGTTATCCCCAGGAGTGAAATTAAGATGCTGCCACCAGTTCTGGCTTGGCCCTGATCTTGACAGGTGATGCGTCTGTGAAGGAGAGAGAAAGTCATTTCAGAATAAGGGAAGAGAGAGTCAAGTCTTGCAAGAAAACCAGGACTTGGCTCTTGTTTCTCTGCCAGGTCAGGAGCAGCCCAGCAGCACCTGGGGAATCTACTGCATGGTGCACCAAGAGTAGCTCTATTTATCCAGCATCGCCTTCGGCCCCACCACATGCTGCTCGAGCAGTTAAAATACAATCTTAAACACCAGCTACAGTCAAGAAACCCGAGAAGGGAAGAGCGAGGGGTCCTCTAGGCCGGCGCCTCGCGCCAGACAATATACAGTCAAAGCAAGCGGTTTCCTGAAGGGGCATGGCTAGATGAGAGCTCCCTCATCTCCGTGTCATGACAACATGCATCCTCCCAGGGGCTCAGCTGGCCCTCTCCAAGTAGAGCTCGCATCAGGGCATGGCCAGCCTGGACTGACTGAGCTACAGGTACTGTCCTAGCCAAAGGCAGACATCCTCCGGCTTCTACTGCTCTCGGCTGCCACGGCTGGGAGGTTGGATTCCTCTCCCACAGCCAGTGTCTCAGTCACCGTTACCCAGGACAGACTCAGCTCCACCGTCCAGGGGCTGGGTTTCTTTGCAGCTCTTCCAGCAAGGCCAGAACCTCATTTCTCCAGGGCCAGGCTAACTCCTTCCTCCCCATGCCAGGCAAAGGCCCAAGAGTGTCACGTTGCACCAAACCTTGCAGTCTGGCCTATTTTCCTCTCATCAGCTACGCGCTGCTACAGATCCTGCATGGGGCCCTGGGGGTGAGCCACCACACGGACCCCTTCCGGAGGCATGAACCATCCCCTCTGCAGAGCCCATGTCCCATGGGGCCTCGTGTTCGGAGACTCTCGACTAGGGATGTAAGCGACTAGTCAACTACCCGATAACAAATGCTTATTGGGTAGTCAAGTAGGAACTTGACTAGTTGCTCCCCCTACCTCCTGCTGCCTCTGTATCAGAGGCAGCAAGGTAGGGAGAGCAGGAGCTGGTGCTGGCTTAAAAGCCAGTTCCCCCCAGCACCAGCACCAGCTCTGTGGGAGGCAGGGGGCCGTGGGGAAACGGCACGAGCGGGGATTGAAACAGTCTCGCTCGCCCCGTCCTGCCTGCTGCTCCTTTCCCTTTGAAGTGCACAACAGCTTCCTGTGGCTCCTGTACGTTTCAAAGGGAGAGGCGCAGCGGGATAGCGAGCGTCCCCCTTGATAGACTTATGGATGGAAATTCCATCGACTACTCAATTCGCTGATTAATCAAAATTGAACATCCCTACTTTTGGAGCTCATGAGACAATAAGGGGCCTAGGTTAGGACCCTAAAAAGAGCAGAAACCGGATTGGAACCGGAGTCTCCACAGCAGCTGCGCTGGGAGGAATCCCAATGTTTCTGGTATCGCAGAATCCCAAGCTACGTTCTGGGGAAGAAATGCAGCCGGGTCTCTAGCGGAGAGCTCCGCAAGCCACGAAGGGTCAATGCTTTACCACTACGCCGGGACGCCTCCCTGCAAGGAGAAACGCTCCCAGGAGTCAGGGAGGCGAGGAGCGCGAGAGCACTACGCTGCATGGGCTGAGCAGCGCGAGAGGCTGGGCCGCGAGGGCGCTGACGGTCCAGGTGAAGCTGTGTGTGTCAGAGGAAGCTTGTCCGGCCTCGGCCCACCCAGCTCACTGCCACCCCTGTTCAGAAGTGCTGCCTTCGCTGCACACGACCTGGGTCAGCCCCTGAGAAGAGGCCGGAGCGGGCAGCCATCCGAAGAAAGAAAGAGACGCTACCTGGGATCTGTTCCGGGAGTGGCTCGGCGGGAACTTCAGGGAGGTCGAGCTGTTCCTGCAAGCACATTAAACAGGTCACGTCCCACGTGCTCCACCTGCAGCCTAGGGCAACTTTCAGGCTGGTTTGGACTCGATATGCACAGGGGCTTCCACGTGCAAAACGGCATCTGCCCTCAGAGCTGCAGGAGGCGGCGCTGCCCAGAGCGTCTAGATTCAGTGCGGAACCAGGCAGCGCCTGGCTTTGCAAAATGATGCTTATTACGAACACAGATTAGCCCCGCGTTTCCTCCTGGCAGGGCCGGCTGCAGACTCCCACCACCGCAGCCTTGCTGGGCAAACTGGGCCCTTAGTAAAGCCAGATAACATCAAGCCTGGCGTTTGGAACAGCCTCAGACTAGGGATGTGATAGTGTAGTCGATTAACCAATAAGCAAAAGCTTATAGGCTAACATATAGACTACGTGTATCTTCCTCCCTCTCCCCCCGTTGCCAGGGCTCTTTTAGCACGCCGGCCAGGTCCCAGACCTACCCCCACTGCAGCTCTGAATTTAAAGTGTATTAGGAGCTGGGCAGGCAGGCAGCTCGGCTCAGTTCTGACTCATGCCGGGTCTGGAAGCTCAGACCCCTGCTCCAGACAGGGGCTGCTGCCACCCCACGCTGCTGCCTCTGTATCAGAGGCAGCAGCACAGGGCGACAGGCAGCCAGTCCACAAGAGGAGCTGGTTTTTAGACTGGCTCCCCTCGCAGATCAGCCCCTGCCTGGCACCCCAGGGGGGCTCCTCGGGAGTGGGGCCGAGTGCACTGGCTGCTGGTCTCCCCTCTGGGGACTATAGAACAGTGAAGTAACGGATAAGCAGGGCATGACAAGCAACGGTGAGCCCCACTCGCCAGCCGCGCGGTTTGGCACGCTGCGCATGCACTGATTGCGCTGAGGTGCTGTGCCGGGCTAAAACCTACTCACCACGGGCGAGTAGGTGGCCATAATTGTTGAGCCCTGCCGATAAGAATTCATCGACTATTCAATGAACCGATATTTCACATCCCTCCCACAGACTCCACAAAGGGTGAAGGGTTAGAAAGTGGGACTGCTGGGTGGCGAAGGCAGCGCCCCCGATCCACCAGATTACTGTCTGGAATAACAGTGTCAATAAAAACAACCCTTGAAATCATGCACCGTGCTTTCAGCGTCTCCTAGGTCCACAGCATCTGGCTGGCTCCTTAGCTGACACACAGAACACACACAGGGAGCGCTAATTAGGGTTTCCAGCTGAATTAAATCAACAGCCATCCCCACAGGGGAAACGCCCCCTTGCCTGAGGAAAGGCTGCCACTTGGAAACGTGGATTAAAAGTAATTACCAGAGCATGAAATTAAGGCTCACCTGAGTAATGGCATTTAATTCTTCTAAAATGGCATCTTCATCTTCTTCAGTGAGGCTACCAGCTAGCATTTCATCTATTTGCTGCGTGGGAGAGACAGATGTGCCAATGAACACCCCAGCATGTAGCAAGAGCACTGCTGCGGGAAGCAGCGCACACACCCAAGCCAGTGCGTGTGATAAGAGGGGCCTATGATGCACAGTTATGGCTCTGCCTGTTTGCCGCAGGCCTACAGTCAAATCTCTGCCATGAGTTTTGGCAGGTCTCAGTCTCGCCGGTAACAAGAGGCACGAGGCCCATGGCACCACCGTGGCAGGACTGTACATACATACCCTTTGATATTCCACAGCATCTTGGGTTTCGTCTATTATCCTTTCCACCTCCTCTACTGACATGACCTAGGTGGAGAAAGCCAAAATCCACACGTCAGGGCTACAGAACAGGCCCCTGACTCTGCGTCATGCAGCGCTCTCGGGCCCCCTTACCTCGTGCATTTTATGCAGACATTCATTGCCAATCTTCAGGCCTTCAATCACCTTCATTTCAATCTGGGTGAATTCAATATCCTGGACCTAGAGTGAAAACATGCGTCACTGCGGGCTCAAGAGCTGCCCCACCACCGGCACTGGGCAGTACAGAAACACGCAGCTGTCAGAGACGGGCTGCAAGGCTCAGGCAGCTGGGAAATGGAGCCTTGACTTACAGGTTACCGGTTCAAGTCCACCCCAGGTCAGTACCAGTGGGAAGCAATGACCATCTGATTTCATTGCTGTTCCAGGCCCATGTGAAATGCATTTTCAGAGCCAACCTTACCCCTATGCAGAATACGCAGTTGTGGAGAGCACCCAAAAACGTGGGACACCGCTGGGTCTTAATGCCCCCCCCCCACCTCTTCCTAGCCCTGTTCTGCAGCTCTGCCTCCTCCAGAGAGGATCTAGTGAACTGAAAAGAACCGAGCCATTGGAGGGGTAATGAATCACTGAACGGGCATTTGCCAACCCCAGGTCTAGACTGTCCATTTCGGAATTGACAGGACCTTTGTGTTAAAGTATTTCACAGCCTGCCCCAGCTGCTGAGAGGCCGGGTGCTACCCACTTCAGTGGTGGCCTAGATGCAGTCACCTGAGCTAAAAACGCACCGGGCTGTCCTGGGGATTTACGGGGCACAAGTTGAATAGCACTGCGCAATGCCCCGTAAATCCCCAGGGAGCTGCCTGCTACCCACGTCAGTGGCACCCAAGATGTTGTTGGCACTTGGTAGAGGCCAAAGTCGAAACTGGCCCTAGGCTTAGGAGATGATCATGGTGTAGCCAGCTCCTAGGAAATGTCGTACTAGAGTTGGACTTCCCTGGTCCGGCACCCTCTTGACCTGAGTGGTCCCGCAGGAGGGATTCTGCTGGACCGGGCAGGTCATTTCTGCCCCCCCCATCAGTAGCCCCCCAGCCTGGCTCCACTCCTGGTCTGGCCTCCCGGAGGGGTCCCCACATGCAGGCAGCCCTGCCATGGCAGCCCACGGACCTGCCGCTGGGGCTCTCAGCTTCGCTCCCCCCGGGCAGCAGACTGCTGCTCAGCCGCCAAGGTTCCCAACCCTGCCAGCCCGACCGGGGCAGCACCGGCCCTGCTGCCAGGGCTCCCGGCTCCTCCAGCCCTGCTGCGGCAGCCCCGTGATCCCCACCGCGGCAGACTGCTGTCCCAGCCATTCTGGCTGCCCTGCCACTGGCTCAGCTGGCCTCCCGCAGCAGGAATCCCAGCCGCTGGCCTCCCTGAAGCCAGCCTGGTTGGGTTCCCGGCCCTCCACCGGGTCTCTCTGGTCCAGCAACAGCCATGGCCCTACCCTGACAATGGAGGTTACCAGACCAGGGAGTCCCAGTGGCGAGAGGTCCAACCTGTACTATCAGGGCTCGGGAGCGTGCTGTAATCACACGCAGGCAAAAAGGAACAGGGCAGCCCACAGAGCTGCCCACAAGAAGCCCCGCGCGAGCACTGCTTGATTCTTGCATACCATGCGTTCCAGGTTGCTGATTTGGTTTTCGGTTTTATCTAGCAGCTGCTCCTGGTAGCGCTTCTTCTTTAGCAGCAGCAGGGCTTTTCTGAGCAAACACAAGAGCAGAAAGGAAACTCAAGCGAGGGAGCCTAGAAAGATCACACCACTGCTACAGGACAGGTTTCGGGACGTGCTCGTGTAAAGCGTACCCCTCCCGTGCAACAGCGGAACGACTCCCACCAGGGAGGAGGAACAAAACGGGGCAGATTAGCAAACATTTACAGCCAAGAGAAGGGATCAAGCCACTGAGCAGTAGATAGTTTTGAACTGTGGGAATAACACAGCACCGAGGTGGAGGGAGAAACGTTCAGTCGCCTGCAGAGCCCAAAAGTATAACAAAGTGTGGTGTGAAATTCCCAGCATTAATCCAAACCGGTGTGTGCTCTGAATGGGGATGTAAAATCCCGATTAGCCAGTTTAACCGGCTAACCAACTACGCAGCCCGTGGGCTCCCACTCCCAGCCCTGTGCAAGGCTGGTTGCTGGCAGCCTTGGCATCCAGCCACATGGGGCTGGAGCAACCCATTGCTTGCGACAGGCCACCGGCGAGGGGTGGGGGGGCTGCTCCCGGGGAACCAGTTTACTGTTACCTGGTAAGGGTGATGCTTACCGGATAACCATTCACACCCCTAGCTCTGAAGCCACCATCTCTCAGGCGTGGGGAAGAGCCTGGTGCGGCTACGGGGGATTAGCAGGGACCACGTCAGCTCCGTATTTAGACACCAGAGAACGTAGCAGTCTCCACGTGCACAGCTCAGCCGCAGCGCTCACTGTGCCTGTCACTCCTCGAAACTGACAGGAGCAGACCCTAACCGACCATGGATGGCCTTGGCTTGGTTCTGGGCAGCCCTAGGGCCAGACTACATGAGGGCAATGCTTATTCAGGCCTGGAGGAGGTAAGGAAATCCCCTTACACAGTACAGCACGAATTTACAGGAGACCACATATTTTTGGGGGGAGGGGTGGGCAGCAAGTTTTAGTTATTGATCAGGACTGAAGGCAACAGCCAGGCCTGCTGGGCCCTCCCTCCCGTGACAACTGTAGCTTCTCCACACGGCTACTCCTGGACCAGGCTGCTGTTCACTTTCACTTTCAAAAAACATATTAATGCCCCAGATTGACTCCATCCAAGGTAGGAAATACTGGAGAGCAAGCGAGTGGCAGGAGCAGATGTTACCCAGCTGGCAGAAAGGCACAGGGGAAGGGCTGGGAGTCCACGTAATGGAAGGACAGAAAAACACTATTTTTTCCAGTTGTCGCTGGAAACCATGCAGATCTCTTCAAATGTATTTTGTCCTGGAGAATCTCTTTGGTTTGTGTTTAAGCCTAATGATATAGGAGCAACAAATGCCAGAGAGCGCCGCCATGCAGGGAGTAGTCTAGTCCTGTGGTATCTTAGAGATTAACATAACTATATAACTATAACTATAGATATAGATATATACAGAGAGAGAGAGAGAGAGAGAGAGAGAGAAAGCATCATGAGCTTTTTGTGGGCAAAACCCACTTCCTCTCAGATAAGATGATCCTGAGTCACTCAAATCACCTGAGGATCACTCAAGATCATCTCATCGGAAGAAATGGGTTATGCCCACGAAAACGCTTGATACTATATACATATAATTGGTTAGTCTCTAAGGCAGGGGTGGGCAAGATACGGCCCACAGGCTGAATCCAGCCTGCCACACTTTTTCATGGGGCCTGAGGCCCACCTGGCCGCACCCCCAGGCCAATCGAGATGGGGGGGGGGGGGAAGTGCACAAAGTCTCCTCTCCCTGCCAAGGCACATGGCTCCAGAGGGAACCGCCAGCTGTTCAAAACGGCTGGCAGTTCCCTCTAGGTGTGGCATGCCCTGCCTGGGCGGTGGGTGGAGGACCTTGTGTGCTCCCCTGCCTGCAGGCCAATTGGGGCCTGGGCGCAGGGAAATGTGCTAAGTCTCCTCCCTCCGCACGCAGTGCCTTGAGGGACTCGCCCCTTCCGCCTCAGGCCCTGCCCCTTCTGGAATCAGCCCGTGACCAGTATCAACACTGGTGAAGTGGCTCCCCTACAAAAATTATCGCTCACCCCTGCTCTGAGGTGTCACGGGAGTACTTCTTGTTTTTGAAGTTACAGACTAACACAGCTAACCCTCAGGCTTTTCCACCATGCAAGAGTCTCAGATCTGTTCGCTGGTCATTGGGACTTGTGCTTTGTGGATAGCTATGTCATAATGAAGCAGGAAGATGAACTGAGCATTTCTGGGAATTTTAAAACACTTGTGGGCTGGGAGGAAGCATCGTAAGACCTGGCCCCAATGCCCAACCGACTAACCAGAAAAGCTCAATGAAATAGCCGTGTGCATACTGGCGTTCTAAAGTACAACTCAAAAGGACGTTAGACTGGACTGTACGCCCTTTGGGAAGATTAGTACAAAAACCCAAAAACCAAAACAAAAAAACCCACCCACAACTAGGCTCAGATTCTAATGACGAATAGTGAAAGAAGTTTCAAAAACAACTTACACATCACTAATTGTGCTCTGTTTACTTTCAGCATTTCTCTCAGCTTGGACAAAGACAATGACTAAAGATAGTTTCCCTTTCAGGATCTCAGAACCGCAATGTCTGAATTTCACACACTGCAGAGTTTATTTGCATTATAATAGCAACCAGAGCACTCAGGTCAAGGTTCCATTGAGTAGGCGCTATCAAAATATCACATCCATTAGTTTTTTTGTTCAACTGGGTACATATTTGTACAGATACGAGCTTTTATAAAAGGCTGTCTTTATAAAATTTCAATCTAAAGGGCAAATTTTAGGCACCACCACCACGTTAAATCAAGACATAGCCATCCCTTTGCCATTCCTTGACATTATGGAAGTTAGGATCAAAGTCCAAAGATGCCACCAATTCCTTCAGTCCCAGATTCTGCTCTCCAAAGCCTACCTGCAGATGAATCCAGATAAATATTGTCTCTTTGTAACTAAAAACAAGCTGAGCCATGCTTCTCAGATTGACTTTTTGCATGCATTGTTTTGGCGTATTTAAGATGACTAATTAATTTTGTAATCTTCCCAACAAAATAAAAGAGCTTTGTTTCTTAAAGGACAAAGAGATTAAGCATTTCCCTCTGCAGTGAAAGCCAGCAACACAGCTCACCGAAGAGGTATTTCTAACCAGGGGTGTCCAATTTTGCCCAATCATGGACCACATGATTGGAGCCTGTAGAACCCAGGCAATTTGTAGGAAAAGGAAATCACGACAGGTTGAACCTCTGTAGTCCAGAACTCTCTGGTCCAGCAACATCCATGGTCCAGCGTAATTTTAGTTGCTGGATGTCTGCTTATCATGGGCATGACCAAGGCTTCCAGTGTCCTGTAAAGTTTGTTTCCAGCCACCAGCCCTGGTGCTCTGTGTTCTGTGCGGTTCTTTAGCTCTAATTTACCCCTAAACATTGTCTAAGAGCCCACTAAGCAGAGGGAGCGTTAGTGATGCTGCTGGACAATATTCACATCTTGTGATCTGGCAAATTCTCTAGTTCAGCACCAGTCCAGTCCTGAGGGTGCCGGATTAGAGAGGTTCGACCTGTACTTCAATTCATGGGAACTACAAGTCCTAGCAGGGGTTGGTGCACCCAAGGGCTCACACAAATCAAATGACAGCATGAGCCGATGGCCGCTGGACACTGAAGATGATACGACTAGTGTCGATTTTTGCAAACCCTCCTTGAATCTCTCAGGCAAAGTCCTTCAGACCTTAGCACACCAGCTCTCAAACCTACTTTGTAACCTGACCTCTTCTATAGAAAGCACAGAATCATAGAACACTAGAACTGGAAGGGACCTCGAGAGTCCAGTCCCCTGCCCTCACGGCAGGACCAAGCACCGTCTACATCAGTGGTAGATCTTGAGCCTCTGACAGGGGATCCTGACTGGTTTGGCCTGGAAGCTATCGAGTGCGGACACTTCAGTGGCCCCTCTACCCACTGTCCTGCTGCTCCTGCCCTCTGCCTTGGAGCTGTCCCCCTAGCAGCCTCCTGTTTACTGTGCAGGGTGTGGGAGGGAGAAGAGGGGAGGCGCTGATGTCAGGGTGTCCCTCCTCCCCCCATTTCTGTACCATAACTCCACACAGTGAAAGGAGGATGGAGGGAGCTTGCCAATGCAAATCTGTCAGTCTCACACACTGTGTGTGTCTGTCATTCTCACAAACACACGCTGTCCTTCATTCATCTCCTGACCCAACACACATGTGGGGGGCTGTTTTACTTCAAAGTGTGTTGGTTTTTATTTTGGACTGGTCTGTGCATTTCATAATTTTCATTTCTCTCTTACGCTTAATTTAATTCTTTGAGCAGTGAGTTCTAAAATGCCGAACCTGTCACGTCTGGAGTCATTATCCCTGTGGTAACTGCTGCTCCTGGATGTGGATGGCATTAGTGTATATGCCAGCTGCTTAACCTTCCTTAACCCCACTACTCCACCACCCAGAAGCCGTCTCAGTTAAACACTGCCCAGCCAGAGCCTGCTTCCTGAATCTCCTCCTGAACCCAACCTCCTGGCCCAGGCATGAGTCCCCCTGCACCCAAACTTATTCCCAGAGCTTGCACCCTGAAATCCCTCCTCAACCCTAATCTCCCACCCTGGGCTAAGCCCGGAGCCTCTCCCACACTCCAAATTCCTTGGCCCAATATCAGAGCCGGCACCCCAACCCCTACTACAGCCTGGTGAAAGTGAGTGAGGATGGGGGAGAAAGGGGGATGGAGTGAGCGGGTGAGGCCTCGGAGAAGGGGTGGAGCAGAGGCAGGGCCTCGGAGAAGGGGCGGGAAGGAAGCGGGGCAAGGGTATTTGGGTTTGAAGTAGATCTTACATTGCACTTAAGTTGAAAAAGTGGAGAACGCTGGTCTAGATCATCCCTGCCAGGTGTCTGTCCACCCTGCTCTTAAGTATCTACATTGATGGAGATTCCACAATCCCCCTAGGCAATTTATTCCAGTGTTTAACCACCCTGACAGGTGGGAAGTTTTTCCTAATGTCCAACCTAAACCTCCCTTGCTGCAATTTAAGCCCATTGCTTCTTGGCCTATTTTCAGAGGCCAAGGAGAACAATTTCCCCCCATCCCCGCCCTCGGACACCCTTTTAGATACCTGAAAACTGCTATTATGTTCCCCCTCAGTCTTCTCCTTTCAAAGCTAAAGCCCAATTCCTTCAGCCTTCCCTCATAGCTCATGTTCTCTAGACTTTTAATCATTTTTATTGCTCTTCTCTGGACCGTCTCCAATTTCTCCACATCGTTCTCAAAATGCGGTGCCCTGAACTAGACACAACACTCCACCTGAGGCCTAATCAGTGCAGAGTAGAGTGGAAGCAGCCTTGTTTATCCCCTGAACTCATTTATATTCTATGCTTCACAAACATTTCCTGGTAACTTTACTCCAGATGTTTGAAACCACAAAGATCCCTTTGTATTGTAAGGACACTGTCCCCTCTGCCATCTCAGGCCTTTCATGGATCAAAAGCTGTAGCTCCTCACTTACGCTTTCTTCCCATCTCTCAGGAGCTGCCGCGCCACATCTCTCTCTCTTTCCAGATTCAGAGTGATCCTTTTCTGATACTGCTTGAGTTTATCCCGCTGCTGTTTCAGTTGCTAATGGAGGAGAGAAATAAAAACAATTACAGTTCAATTAAAAGTCAAGTCTTGGATGCGTAATTGTACAACAGCTGTTTGACAGTCCAGACAAGGCACATCTCTGTCCATTCTATCTGTCCAGATAGCTCTCGGTTTTTCGGTGTCAGTGACTAGCTCCTAGAAGACACCACCACGGCACGTAGCGAAAGTGGTTAAACTGCAAAAAGTCTACGCTCAAACTGATGTCTCCTCCTGGCTTTGTAATGTCTCGTGCCTCTAAAGGAAAAATTCTTGCAAGGGGGGTTTCCAAGACAAACACGCCTATTGAGCTTAGCATGGGCTTCCAGTGGAAGCCTGGAATGGTACAAAACTAAGTGCTGTAGAGATGGACATTTCAGGACTGTCAAGACACATGGATATTCTCAGCGCAGCCTGGAAGCGTTTCCCCAATGGAGATGTGCAACCGCTCCAGTCAAGTCCCTCTTTATACCGACTTAATAGTTCTGGAGGGCCACTGGGCCCAACATATAGAATCACAGGGCTGGAAGAGACCTCAGGAGGTCATCAAGTCCAGCCCCCGGCCCAATCCCAACTAAATCAACCCAGCCAGAGCTTTGTCAAGCCAAGACTTAAAAACCTCTATGGATGGAGATTCCCCCTTCCTAGGGAACCCATTCCAGAGCTTCCCCACCTACCTAGGGAAATCGTTTTCCCTAATATCCAACCTAGACCTCCCCCACTGCAACTTGAGACCATTGCTCCTCGTCCTGCCAACCCTCACTTCTGAGAACAGCCTCTCTCCATCCTCCTTGGAACCCCCTTCAGGAAGTTGAAGGAGGCTCTCAAATCCCCCCTCGCTCTTCTCTTCTGCAGACAGGGGTGGCTGGAGGCAGGCTGCGGCAGCTCCTGGCGGAACACGCGATTGGCGCCCCCACCTGCACAGCTGTCAATGGCGTGACGTCAGCATCGGGTGCCCCATTGAAGACCGAGGCCTATACTCATGGGCCGCCCGTCTGCAGACTCAACAAGCCCCAGTCCCTCAGCCTCTCCTCGAAGGTCACGTGCTCCCGCCCCCAAATCGTTTCGGTCGCCCTCTGCTGGCCCCTCTCCCGTGCGCCCCCACCCTTCCTACAGCGGGGGGCCAGAACTAAACGCAGGGCTGCAGGTGTGGCCCCCCTAGAGCCCAATGAAGGGGAATCATCCTTCCCTGGCCCCGCTGGCAACGCCCCCCCATACCCCCACGTGCCACTAGCCCTGGGGCTGCAAGGGGCCCCGCTGGCAACGCCCCCCCAATGGCCCCCCACGTGCCACTAGCCCTGGGGCTGCAAGGGGCCCCGCGGGCAACGCCCCCCCAATGCCCCCCACGTTCCACTAGCCCTGGGGCTGCAAGGGGCCCCGCGGGCAACGCCCCCCCAATGCCCCCCACGTGCCACTAGCCCTGGGGCTGCAAGGGGCCCCGCGGGCAACGCCCCCCCCAATGCCCCCCACGTGCCACTAGCCCTGGGGCTGCAAGGGGCCCCGCGGGCATCGCCCCCCCCAATGCCCCCCACGTGCCACTAGCCCTGGGGCTGCAAGGGGCCCCGCGGGCAACGCCCCCCCCATGCCCCCCATGTGCCACTAGCCCTGGGGCTGCAAGGGGCTCCGCGGGCAACGCCCCCCCCATGCCCCCCACGTGCCACTAGCCCTGGGGCTGCAAGGGGCCCCGCGGGCAACGCCCCCCCCCCAATGCCCCCCACGTGCCACTAGCCCTGGGGCTGCAAGGGGCCCCGCGGGCAACGCCCCCCCCATGCCCCCCACGTGCCACTAGCCCTGGGGCTGCAGGGGGGCTGCAAGGGGCCCCGCGGGCAACGCCCCCCCCATGCCCCCCACGTGCCACTAGCCTGGGGCTGCAAGGGGCCCCGCGGGCATCGCCCCCCCCAATGCCCCCCACGTGCCACTAGCCCTGGGGCTGCAAGGGGCCCCGCGGGCATCGCCCCCCCCAATGCCCCCCACGTGCCACTAGCCTGGGGCTGCAAGGGGCCCCGCGGGCATCGCCCCCCCCAATGCCCCCCACGTGCCACTAGCCTGGGGCTGCAAGGGGCCCCGCGGGCATCGCCCCCCCCCAATGCCCCCCACGTGCCACTAGCCCTGGGGCTGCAAGGGGCCCCGCGGGCTCATCTCCAGCGTCTCCCCCCCCGGGGCCTTCTCTGCAGACTCAGCCCGTCGGCCCCAGCCCCCTCGCGCCCCCTCCCTTCCTGCAGCGGGGGGGGGGGGCAGGACCAGGCGGCGCGGGGGCCAGGAGCCGTGCCGCTTGCGGGGCCCGCGCGGTGCTTGGGGGGGGGGGGGGGCGAGTCTCCCGGGCGGGGGGGCGCCGCGGCCCCGCCCCCTCGCAGCGGCTGCCCGAGGCCCCGCCCCTCGCGCCCCCAGGGGCGGGGCCTCGGAGGGGGGCGGGGGGCCCCTCACCAGCACGGCCTTGTCCTGCTCCGTGACGCGGCTCCGCCTCTTGCGCCCCAACAGGTTCCCCATGGCCCCGCGCGCGCTCCCCGCCCGGCCCGCGCGGCCTCGCCCCGGCTACGGCGGCCGCGCGGGGCCCGGCCCGGCTAAAAGCGAAAGCGAGGGGGAGGGGCGGCCCGGGAGGCCATGGAGAAAATGGGAGCGGGGGGGGCTATGGAGGGGGGGGGGCTATGGGGGGCAGGGGGCTGCGCGGGGGGGCTATGGAGGGGGGGGGCTATGGGGGAGGGGGGGCATGGGGGTTATGGAGGGGGAGGGGCTATGGGGGAGGGGGGTTGCATGGGGGCTATGGAGGGGGAGGGGCTATGGGGGTTGCATGGGGGCTATGGAGGGGGAGGGGCTATGGGGGTTGCATGGGGGCTATGGAGGGGGAGGGGCTATGGGGGAGGGGGGGGGGCATGGAGGGGGGGGCTATGGAGGGGGAGGGGCTATGGGAGAGGGGAGTGGCATGGGGGCTATGGAGGGGGAGGGGCTATGGGAGAGGGGGTGGCATGGGGGCTATGGAGGGGGAGGGGCTATGGGAGAGGGGAGTGGCATGGGGGCTATGGAGGGGGAGGGGCTATGGGAGAGGGGAGTGGCATGGGGGCTATGGAGGGGGAGGGGCTATGGGAGAGGGGAGTGGCATGGGGGCTATGGAGAAAACGGGAGGGGCAGAAGACACTGGTGGGGCAGCACTGGGGGGGGGGGGGGGAGCTATAGGAAGCTCATGGCTGTGGTATCCTGCCGCAGGGCTGTAGGTTTCATTTTAACCCTGCTCTCAAGCTTGGAGGAGCAGCCTCACCTTGCACAGCTGGCTTGCACTAGTGCTTGCTGCCCTGTGGAGGTGTCCAGCTGGGGCTGCATCGGGGCAGGCGAGATGTGAAGGTGGAAAAAAAGCACCTAGACCCTGAGTCGGGGGTTGTCCTTGCAGGAAGCACGTCCCTGCCCGAGCCTGGGGAAAAGAGGGGACACAAGGTGCTTTAAGTTGATTGTGCTGGCTGGACAGACCAATCAGCATGGTGGGTCCTAGCCCAGCTTTTACCAACCCTCCCCCACTCAGCGCCCTGAGTCAGGACCCTCCTCCATCCATGACCACTGGGATTTCAGAATTTGCTTTCTGGAGATTTGAGTCTTGCAGGTTCACATTTTGAAGCTCTTCTCACGAAGTTGAGGCCCAGACGCTTGTGTAACTGAAAGTCCAGGTTCTTGTGCCATCTCACGACCAGGTAGGGCTTTCGGAGAAATACGGACCAGCTCGAGATGTGCAATAAAATCACAGAGCCTGCAGCAGGCCCCTGTTCCTGGTTTCCAAGATGCTGACTGACCCCCATGACTGATTCCCAAGAGCTGGAATCTTTTCACAAATATTCTCAGTTGGGGCTTTTCCTGCACGGAGGGACTGGGACTCCACACTAGGGCGGCAGGAAGATGCGCTGCCCCTTCTCCATTGCCTGCATGGCTGGTAGCAAGGATCCAGCTTGCTCCTGGGTGGCATCCATAAACCAATGCAGGGGAATCAC
This sequence comes from Pelodiscus sinensis, assembly GCF_052426305.1. NCBI lineage: Eukaryota > Metazoa > Chordata > Testudines > Trionychidae > Pelodiscus > Pelodiscus sinensis. The sequence continues at coordinate 2,825,694 of NC_143071.1, read as the reverse complement.
TGAGTCCTGCTGTGATCAGCCAGTGGGTGGCAAAATGCATAGGGTGGGGGCGGGGCCAAGAGAGGGGCTCAGGGCTGAGCCACCGTGACAAACAGGAGCTGTGCATCCCGGCCCTGCCGCAGGGACGGACTCACCTCCCGGGCTGCAAGATCGGCCGTAGCTCAGACAAGTTCTGGGTCTGATGCAGGAGTTCCTGGGGGAGGGTCGAGAGCCCGGCTTCTGCAGGAGCTTAGACGAGATGATCAACGGTCCCTTCTGGCCTTAACATCAACACATCATCCTGCTAGTAGCTGCCGGCTGGTACGTGAGACCCACACCCAGAGACCCAGCCTACTCCCTGAATTGCCTGGCCTCTGGGCCCGCTGCCTAGCCCAGGGAAGTTCTACAGCCAGCTGTCCCTCGGTGTGCAGTGGACGGGGCGCTGACCGCTGCAGACAAACCGGGGTGCCCATGATGGGGGGGTCTGGGTGCCCTCTCACATCGCCTCACCCCCCGTAACGCCTGGTTCAGAAACGCCCCTTCGGCATCGAGCGCCAAGGACCGCCCGGCCTGCGGCCCAACGGGCGGTAACGCTGCTCCGCTCCCAGCGGGCTGTAGCCCCCACTCGCTCGCCCAGCCCTGCTGCTCCTCCAAATGCCCCCTGGGGGAGGCCCCCGCTCCTGGCGCCGTGCGGAGAACCAGCCCTGGAGGGGGAGGCGTCTCCGCCCCCCAGCTAAGCTCTGCAGTGGTGGGGAGGAAGCTATTTCCAGCCCATTTGTGACCCCGACTGTGCAGGTCCCCAGGCAAGGCTGCTCTGTCCCCTCGGCCCCCAGGGCGTGCTGGGCTGCTCTGCCCCTGGGGGGTCGTCCCCCACTGAGCCACCTCTCTGGCCTTGTAACCCTTTAGCTGCCCCTACCGTGCGTAGAACGAGCCTCCCCGCCCCCCACCCGAGTGAGGCAGGAAGGGCCCTCAGGAAGAATTTGGGGTCCCCAGGGAGCCCTGAAAGGCTGTGATTGAAAAGGGCTGAGTCGCAGAGTTCACTCGGCTCAGAAAAAGAGATTTCACTTTGCAAATGAGGGTTGTTGCCTTCAGGGACAAGGGCAGGGGTGGGCAATAATTTTAGAAAGGGGAGGGGGGGCCCACGTCAGAAATTTTTAAAGTGGCCCTGGGGTGCCTCAGAGGGGGCGGGGCCAGGACACTTCCATGCTCCCCCACCCACAGATCTTGATTGGCCTGGGCGCAGGGAGTGTGCGAAGTCTTTGCCCCCTACCCCCAGCGGGCCCCGGCGGTGGGAGGAGATTGTGCATGCTCCTGTGTCCCCAAGCCACTCAGGGCCCGGGGGGGGGGGCGGGAAATGCGCGAAGGCTCCTGCCCCCACCCTGCAAGGGGTGCGTGGCGCTTAGAGTCCACCCGCAGCTGCTCATCTGGTGGCTGACAAAGCACCGTGCGCCCCTGGCGGGCGAGGAGACTTGGCGCGCTCCTGTCCCCACGCCCTGCTTGGCCCGGGGTGGGGCGTGGCAGGGCGTCCGTGGGCCGGATCAACCTCCATGGCGGGCCGGAGTTGGCCCAGGGAGGCGCTTTTGCCCACCCCCGAACAAGGGGGTCATTCGTTCTGCCGGCTGCAATTCCAGGCTTAAAACCCCCAAACCCAATAACCAGTTTGATCGCGAGGCCGCCACGGTTGTTCGGAAGCTGCTTGTCCAGGAGAGAGAGAAACCGAGCGGCCTTAAATCAGGAACCTGCGCCGAGGGGCGTTCGGGGTCCGTTTCCTCCTGGCCGCCAGCGGGCACGAGGGGCTCAGGCGCGCCGCTGTCTGCGTGGTGAAAACGGGCTGCGGCGAGGGTTCCATCGTGTGCAAACGGCTCCGCCCGCGGGTCGGGTTGTGAGTGCCTGAGACCTACAGGCCATTGGGCCAGGCGGGCACGTGCCCCGGAGCTGCGACGCGCCCCAAGGGATTCTCCCCGCGTTCTCTCTCAGGCGACTGGCCCGGCGGGCGCGTGGGCGGGGGAGCTATTTTCCCAGAGGGGGCAGCTTGTCGACGCGCTGCCCCACTCCTCCCTGCTGAGCGCGCACCGTCGGGTTCCTTGGGATTGCCCAGGCCGGGAGACACGGGGCCAGGCCGGGCGGCGAGAGGGAGTCTGCCGTAGCCTAAGCGCCGCAGGGTAACTGCTCAGGGACCCTGCCACGGGAGCCGTCAGGCCCGCCGGTCGCAGGCCCTTGGGTGCCCCCAATACGCTGCCATCCCGCGCTTCCTCCACTAGGTGCCACTGCAGACTCGCCCAGCCCGTGGAGGCGGCTGGCCCAGGCGCTGGAGATACTGCAGTGCCGTAGCCAGCCGCATCCAGCCCTCCCCATCCTCCGTCCTGCCTGGCGCGGAGTTTCTCGCACCCCTTGGCCCTACACAGCCCCCGATGGCCAGGTCATTTCCCTCCCCCTCCTGGCTTTAATCCCCCTCCCTCAGCCGCAGCACTGAGGCCTGGAGGAGCCGCTGCGGGAGACCAACGCTGCTCCCAGCTCCGCTCCACACCCTCGCTGGCTGGGCGAGTTAGCCAGTGGGCCACCAAGGGCGCCGGGAGTCCCGGGGCGGGAACGCCGAGCACTAAACCCTGGCGCCGCGGTTCCCGGGCACCGGCCTCGCCAGCAGCCGCAACATTCCCGTGGCGCCGAAGGTTGCCGGATGGTTTCAACAAACATACCGGCCACCCTTGCCCTGACATCCCCATCGCCACTCCGCCTGGTTGGGAAAATACCGGACAGTTCTCTTGGCGTTGCTGTTTTCTCAATGTGAACAGAAAGCTCCAATACCGGACTGTGCGGCTCAGAACTGGACACCTGGCTCCCCAGGGACGTCGTTCTGTGCACCGGGCCAGCCCCGCTGCTTGGGTGTGGCCCACGGCAAGAGCAGCTCCAGGCCCGTGGTGGGCACCGTGGGCGTCAGCCTGGGGCAGGGCTCGAGGAGAGTGAGCAGGAGACGCAGCGGAGCCGGACCGTCCCATGCAACCGAGGATCTGCAAAGGGGCGATGGGATTTCCGGCAGGCAGACGTGTGCGGCCCGGCCGCCATGGGCCAGGGCTGCAACCGGCCGCTTGCATTGGGCTGGAATCGGCCTGGCCTTCAATTCCTCAGCAGCAGCAGGGCGGAGTGGGCTGCAAGCTGCTTCTTGCCTGCTCCCAGGCCAGCCCTGGGCTGCAGTCGGCCGGCTGTGGCGCTTTCCCCAAGGGAACGGCTCCATCGAAGGAGCCAGGTTTAAAGCCCAGCATGGGCCGGGGCGTTCTTCTTGCCATAGGGCTGGTCCTGGGAGCCTTGCCCTGCACGCAGCACGGCAGGGGAGGCCAGGATCTAGGCAGACAGGCCAGGCAGCGTTCCCTCGAACGTCTCTGTTGTGGCATAGCGGGGGGGGGGGGGGGGCTGTCCGCTCTGTAACCCGGTGTCCCCCCGAGCCATGATGTGATTCCCACGGACCGGGGCGGCCCCAGACCAGCTGCCAGCACCTGGCGCCCTGGGTGCAGCGTGCAATCGGCACCCCCGCCTCCTCAATGAGATTGCGCCACCATTTGGCGCCCTGGACGACCGCCTCGCTCGCCCCTATGGACGGGCTGCCCCTGACGCCTCCAAATGCGGATTAACCCAGACGCCCAGGCTCAGGGAGAGACAAAGGCAGGAGGGGCGGAGACCAGCAGGGTTCTGGTGAAGGGTGGTGGCTGGCGGGGGAAGCAGGGAGAGTACAGGCTAAGCTTGAAGGAGAGAGACTGAGGAGGGGGCTGGGGTTGTAGGGGGCCAGTCAGCCCCATCTCAAGGGGGCCTGAGGCGTCCTCGCCCTATTTCCTGTAGCCAGATTCCATCTGTGCCGGGCTGTACCCTGAAGGAACAATAAACTCCCTCTGTTCTACTGGCTGGTGGAGTCTGTTCATGCCGCTGTGGAGGCGCAGGGTCGGGGGGAACCCCCAACTCACCATCACACCGGTCCATGTGCGGAATGAATTTTGTTGTGCACCTAACAAATGGGATGTCGACGGTGAGCCGGTAAGCACAACACGTACCCGTACTGGGGGATGCTTGCCAAGTCATGGTTCACCAGCGCCTGCCGCAGGCGGAGGGCTGCTCCAGCCCCACCAGGCCCCCGCCTGGGGCTGCCACTTCCCCGCCCACACCGGCAAGGAGCCAGCAGTCCTGCACGAGGCAGCTCTGCAGGGCCAGAAGCCGCGGCCGCCCCGGGAGCAGTTAACGGTGTCAGCGATGAAAGCAGCGACGACGCGAGCCCAGCACAGTCCTCCCTGCAAAGGATCTCAGTGTTTCACAGACATTAACTGACAACCCCCAGCGGGTGGGGAAGATTCCCATTTTCCAGCTGGGGAAACCAAGGCACAGGAAAGCAACGTGACTTGCCGCGAGGTCACAGGGGGGAGGGCCAGAGAGCTGTGAACGTAGCCCAGACCTGGTGACGGTCTGGCCTGCAACTACGAAGCAGGAGCAGACAAGACTTTTGCTGCAGACAACGCTGGGATTGTGGGTGACCTCGCAGCCTGTCCGCCCTAAGAGAGGCCCCGAGGGCACCTGGAAGGCCAACAAGTGACGCTGTGGGGCAGCAGCCCAGGCCTGTGCCAAGTCTCTGAGCACGTGCTAGCTGCCTGCAGTCTGCATAGATAAGACTCCCTACTCCGCTGGCCCCAGAAATGCAGCCTCTGCTGGGGTGGAGCACACAGCAGGTGTAACAGCTCACAGCAACAGCAAGCAGCGACAGTCCCACCCACACTGGCAGCAGGAAGCGCAAGGGAGGCTTTTGAGCAATGCCATGTCATTCCCTGGCCAGGGTGTAGCCACCCCCCTCGCCAGCCTGGCCTTTCCGTGCAGCCTGGGGCCTGTAGTTATTGTCATGTCAGGGAGGAGTGTGCAGCAAAAGCACCATCTGCAAGCTGTTTAGAAGTTCCCTGTAACAGGAGCCTTTACCCAGCTGGTCAGACCAGGGCTGGGCAGGACCGGCGGCACATCTGGCCATGCTTCGCACAGCCTTGTTGCACATCTGGCCGTGCTTTACAGAGCCTCGTTTTCCACATTCTTGAGTAGCAAAAGAGCAGGGGGAATGGGAAATCAGAGCAGGGTCTGGGCAGAGGTGAGAGGAGAGGAGAGGTCCCCAAGCCAAGCAGATGTGTAAGCAGCAGCTTGGAAGAAACTGGTGCTGAGTTTCTGCGGGGGCTCCTGGAAATACCTGTGCAGCCAGCGCAGTCGACGTAGACGTACCCTGCCCTGCACCCACAACAGCCGGAGAGGGGCGCACAGCCGACTCTCACCTGCACCTCGAGAACACCTGGCGAGAGCCAAGGGAGGTCCCAGCATTTGCCCCCCGAGAGGCGGGTCACAGCCCGGGGAGCCGGCTGTCAAACTTACCCTGGGAGGCTATCGGTCGTGACCACCCCCAACAGGCGGGGCCAGGAGTCCTGCCGCAGCGGGCTGTGATATCAGGGAGACAGGAGTCAGGCACCAGCCATCCCCCCCATCATGTGACTCGTTGGCAGGGCCGGCTCGAGCCATTCCTGTGCCCTGGGCATGTGATGCGACGCCCCCCCCCCCCGCATGCTGCACCCCTTAGAGCTGCCATCAGGTGCCCCCCTCCCATAAGTTGGTGTCCCGGGCAGCTGCCTGGCTAGCCCCCCCCCCTCCCCTCCCCTCAATCCAGCCCTGCTCCTTGGTGAGGGGGAAGCCAGTGGCCAAGGCGGCAGGACTGGAGGAGGAGCAGCGAAGACGCCTGCGGGACCCCGAGCGGGCAGTCCTCCATCTCCAACAGGCCCCTTGCGCCCGGCTGGACCGTCACCGTCCCATGCCAGCGGTTCCCTCCAGCTGGCTGGCTCAGGCCTCCCTCGGACTGACCGCCCGCCCGGGGATGGGCAGCCAATGGCAGCTCGAGCGGCTAGGAGACCGCCTGCCAGGGTGAGCCAGCAATTCACCCCGGGCGTGGAGCTGCTGCGTAGGGCAGGTGGAGGCTCTGCGCACATCACACACGCCACCTGGGGAGGTGGAACAACTGGCCCATGTCAGAGGAAGCCTGTGAGGAGCCAGGAGTTGAACTGTCTGCTGCCTCCCAGGCCAGCATCTTATCCTCTCTCTGGTGGGGCTGCCACTGGCTGGAGGCAGGTGGTGTCTAGTGTGGGACTCAAACCCACAACCCCAGCCTCCACAGGCTGATGCCTTATCCATTCGGCCACTGGGACCCAACCTACCTCCAGCTGCTGCCAGCTCACGCCCTGGAGAAGCTGGCGGTGGCAGCCCGGCTGCTCCCAGGTGCGTGGGACCCGAACCCACTAAGGTTCATGGGACCTGGATCCTCTTTTGCTCAAAACCGGACGGAGAACTGAGGAGCTTCACGCCGGCCAGAGGATGGTAAACCCGCCGCATGTTCTCAGACCCTCCCGATCAACCCACAATCCCCCAGCCCCGCTCTGCTGACCACAGGCACCTTGTGTGCCAACCAACGCTCTCCCCAACCTCCCAGCTCACTGGCGAAGCTGGCGGGAGGACGGGGCGGACAGGCAAGGGAGCAGGGGCTTCTGTCGATGTAAAACCCCCCTGTGGAGCTCGCCGCAGACAGCCGGGCCCGGGCGAGGGTTGGGATTCAGCTACAGCACTTTGCACGGACGTTTTTCCTCCATCTTTCTCTATTGTCTCTGCTGCTTTTGCTTCACAACGGCATCCGTATCACCCGTGGACCCCGCCCCCACGGCTGTCACAACAAGGAGGCGAGGGGCAAGCTGCACCCCGCTACGCCCTCCACCACAGGCACCCTGGGCTCCGAGCACAGCCGCGTGCACGGTGCAAATCAAGTCATTTCCTTCACAAAGCCTCCCCTACAGGGTCTTGCTCCCCAGAGATAATTTTGGGCTATCAGCCCCCCCCCCCCCCGCTCCCAGCAGGGATGTATTGGCCCGCTACACCAAGAACATGCCTACTGCTTGTGTGCTCAGAAGAGGAGAAATCAACCTCAGCCCGTTTTCCCCTTCGGCCTGTGCACAGCTAATGCCAGAAAACAGGACCCCCCGCCATGCCTACTACAGTCACACAGAGTAACGGAAGCTGCTGCCAACACCCTGCCTATCCACCAATAGCCACCCAGTACGCTGTGGATTGTGACGGATCAAAACTGAAACTGTCTGAGGTTCCGCAGGGATCGATTCTGGGGCAGGTTCCATTCAATAGCTTCGTCAGTGGTTTGGCTAATGGCACAGAGAGCGCACTGACAAAGTTGGGGACGATACCAAGTTGGGAGGGGTCGCAAGTGCGTTGGAGGGTAGGATGGAAACTCAAAATGATTTGGACAAATCTGGATAAATGGACCGAGGTAAACAGGATGAGATGCAATAAGGACAAATGGAAAATGCTCCATTTAGGGAGGAACAATCAGTTTCACACACCCGGAATGGGAAGCGACCGTCTAGGAAGGAGACCTGCAGAAAGGGATCTAGGGTCATAGTGGACCACAGGCTAAATACGAGTCAACAGCGTGACACTGTTGCAAAGAAAGCAAACGTGATTCTGGGAGGCATTGACAGGCGTGTTGGGAGTGAGACACGAGAAGCAATTCCTCTGCTGTGCTCTGCGTTGATTAGGCCTCAGCTGGAGTATTGTGTCTAGTTTTGGGTGTCATATTTCAGGAAAGATGTGGACAAATTGAAGCGGGCCCAGAGAAGAGCCACAACGATTCAAGGCTGAGAAAACATGACCTGCAAGGGAAGACAAAGAACTGGGTTTGCTTAGTTTGGAACGGAGAAGACTGAGAGGGGACAGGATAGCAGCCTTCAAGTACCTAAAAGATTAATAGAAGGAAAAGGGAGAAAAGTGATTCTCCCTGGCTTCTGAGGACAGGCCAAGAAGCAATGGGCTTAAGCTGCAGCAAGGGAGGTTTAGGTTGGACATTAGGAAAAACCTCCTAACTGCCAGGGTGGTTAAACACTGGAGTAAATTGCCTGGGGAGGTTGTGGAATCTCCATCCCTGGAGATATTTAAGAGCAGGTTGGACGAACACCAGAGACCTGCATTTTCTCAGCAGAGTTTTTCCTTTGTCTCCTTGCATCTTGAGCAGGAAGCACCCTGATTACGGGGAACGTGATGAGCGTTGGGGGATGTTTGCTAGCGAGCGTTCAAGGCAGCAATGAGAGGGTCACAAAGGGGGCCTTCATGCTCCCTGCTCACGAGCTATGGGCTATGGGCCAGGCTCTGGGGTAAATCAGAGCAGCCCAATTCATACGTTAGGGGGAGACTTTGAAAGGCACAACGGGCACTTTGGTGCTCTAACTCCCATTTGTGCCTTCACCTCTCTTCCCGAAGGCATTTCCTTAGGCAGCGAGGACTGTAGCGGTCTGGGGGCATGGGTGTGATCACGCCGGAGAAGGAAATGGAGACAGGCCGGTTGCGAATGGGTAGGACGTACCCCCGAGGGGGGGAGGGGGGGAACGGCTGCTCCCGTTCACTGCAAAGTTCTTTGCTGTCTCTGGAGCATAAAAGGCCACATGGAAAACTGAAGCCGTTTGCTCGTTACATACCAGATGCTCAAAACATCTGAGACAGGCAGAAGCAATTAGTGCCAGGAGCTGGAATGACGCTTTTCTTGCCCATTAAGAGCTGCAGGTAAAGTGGTCAGGGAAATCTGTATGAACAGGTAGCATCAGTCTACTAGACTGCGGTGCCTGAAAGAGGCAAACAGGCTGTTTCCATAGATCTGTCGCAAAAGCCAAGTGTGAATTGCAGGTGCTCCAGCATCTTCCGTTCCCACTAAGCGCCGTCAAATGGAGCCCGATGCAGGACTGGGTTAGGATGACAGCCTGGAATTCTGGTTATCTTCATGCTCGGTGCATAACCCAGAAGAGGTGACGCGTAGTTTATCACAACTGGTATCCCACCCGTCAGCTGGAAACTAGTTCGAGAGCAGGGCTACTCAAGATGTGGCCTGCGGCCCGTTTGTTTGCGGCCCACGGAGCAATTCGGGTGAACCAGCCGGGAGCCAAAACAAAAAAGTAGTTGATATAACGGTCTTCTGTTGCTATGCGTTGTAATAGTTAAATTCCTGGACTGCCATTGCTCATTAACTCCTGGACTGTCATTACCATATGGGTGGAATCCTATTTAAGTGGCTCAAGCTAATTGTAGGGGAAATGTTGCTGCACCATTGTAGGGGAAATGCCTCCCCTCCCCCAAATAGAGCAAAAACACCTCTTGATAAGGGCCAGATTCATGGAGCAGAGAAACACTTCAAGCTTTGTATCCAAGCTAATTGAGAAACCAAATTAAATAATATAGGAACCCACATCAGGGCAAATTTAGCTTCTTCGTCAGAGATATTCACGCAGAAAATTGTAACCAATTTCCAACTGTGTCAGAAATCCAAATTAAAAGAACGTCATGAAGGGAATATGCTGAATCAGACCGTCCCTCAACCCAACAATAGAAACACGAAACAAACCGGCACCATGGTATTTTTATCCAGCCGTTGGAGTGTTTTCATGTTACGCTTGTCGCTGACAGTTCGAAAACCTCAACTCTATAAACAGTGCTTGCCTGAGATGTGTCACCCAGTAATTGCACTTTCATTTCGAGAGCTGCTTTCATCTGTCAGAATCCCACAGTGCGAAAGAAACTTAAAACGGATGCACAAACTATATGTAGGGATTACTTCACCCCTGTCTTGGGTGGAGCGCTGCAGAGGCTGAACAGCTCACAGCAACACGATAGGGCAGACAACGAGAACGTATACGTTTGAAATCCCAAGAACGCGGAGGAATGTAATTACGCAGATCAGAACTTGAGACCCTGGGTCATTCTTGTGGGAACTGCTATGGGACCTTGAATGACCAAAAGAGATTAGGACTTCACTGAAACCTCACCTGAGAACTGCAAGGTGTAGCACAGGGCTGAGCAATAATTTTCACAAGGGGGCCACTTAATGAATTTTGGTAGGTGGGCACAGGCCAGCTCCACCCCAGAAGGGGTGGGGCCTGGGGCGGAAGGGGAGAGGCCTGGGGATTAGCCTCCCCCCAGAGTTGTCTGGGGCCATTGGCTTAGAATTAAAAACCCAGCAAAGGGCTTGTGGCTCCTAGTCTCGCTGCTACTGCGCTGCTCGGCAGCCGCCCAGGGTTGCTGCGGCTACTTGAAGGGCTCGCGGCTCTGGCCCCTGCTGAGGTAGCGTTGCAGCCAAGAGCCATTTAAATAGGATCTGGCTGCCTGAGCCATTGCCTGGAAATTTGGTGGCAAGGGCAGCAGGCTAGGAATAGAAAGCAGCCAGATGCCCTCTGCGAGCCGGATCAAAGTGTTAGGCGGGCTGGATCCGGCCCCTGGACCGCATCTTGCTCAGCCCTGGTGTAGCACCACCTGTCATCACATGGATCACTGGCGAAAGCATCCGCTTGTGAATCACCAACACCATCATGCAGCCTTAGGCGGCAAGGAACACTGATTCACAGGTGTGAGAAGATTCATTAGGAGGCGAACACTGCGGTAACAGCTTCCATCCAGGCACAGAACAGGACCAACTGTGCCTACCCCAGGAGCTCTGACAGCATTCACACGCACCGCTGGGGGTGCCACAGACCAGGTTATTCTGACAATGTCTCAGTGACACCGTGCTCCGGAAACCAGATCGCATGCAGCAACGAGAAACGCATCAGCCCCTCTGAGGAGCTCTGGGCAGACAATCCAGCCTGGCACGCCGCGGATACAAGCAGGCTGCAATTCAGGATTCTGAGCGGGGACCAGGCTTAGCCCTGCCCCACCATTTGGCTTCTTCGAGATCTCCCTGCAGCCTCGCCTGTAGTGCTTTCTTCAGAGCGGACTCCCTCCCCTCTCATGACTCACAGCCACGCAGCCACCCACTCTCTCGGCTCTTGGGGCTTTTTGAAAGCCTCATTCCAGAATGGGTTAGCTACAGCAGATTGGGTAAACAAATTAGGCTTTGAACAAGAAGTAGGCCACTCCAGGATACACTCCAGACATTTAACATCAGCCACAATGGCCCCAGGAAAAGGCGGGTGAAACAATAAGTCACGCACAAACAAACGACTCTGCAATGCCCTAATTCAGCAGCGCAATCAAGCACTCACTTCAGCCCACTTCTACGCAGCACATCACTTGAGGACGTGTTCCATTCTAAGCATGAGCTCTGCTGGAAGTAGGGTGGGCCTATGGCGGGAAGACGGATTCTAGTGGCCACGGTTGGCCTCCTCCGAGAGCAGTCATTCTCCCCTCTATAGGGTGCCATTTTTGGGCAACTTCCCAGCCTCTCTGGGTGTGTCTAGACTACATGGTTTTGTTGACAAAAGTGGACTTTTGTCGACAAAACTGTACCTGCATCTACACTACCGCCGAGTTCTGGCGACATAACGTCGACCGAACATGGCAGTTTTGTCGACGGCGGTAAACCTCGTTCTACGAGGAATAACGCCTTCTGTTGACAGAGTTCTGTCGATAGAAGGCGTTATTGCATCTACACTGTCCTTTGTGTCTACACTCTCACGTCGACAAAGCGGCTTGCTTTGTCGACAGAACTGGATGTAGTCTAGACGCTCAGTATCTGTCGACAAAGCCTGTCAACAAAACCCTGTAGTCTAGAAGAATGGCTCTTGTGCAAAAGTGTAGACTGCTCCTTCTTGCGCAAAAGCCCCTTGTGCAAAATTGGCGGCTCATTTGCATATATTCTTGCGCAAGACTGGCCAGTGTAGACGAAGCCACCGATGTTAGATTCTAAAGGACGGGCTAACAGTAAGCTTTTCGGGTAAAGTCTGAGTTACGAATTGACCTGGGAACGTAGCTGGTAGGGATGTTAAAATGCGTTTAATAAAGTAAATATGGAACTGCTGAACATTTCAGTAGTTATACGTGGGGGGCAGTCTGCTCCCCATGAGCGTTGGCTTCTGCCTGCTCCCCGCCCCCACGCCTCTAATACAGAAGCAGCAGTATGTGGGGAGCACAGAGAGTCAGCTCCCTGTGTGCTCTGGCCCCACCCGCACACTGTGTGTGTGGGAGGTGGCTCCATAGGTGCCGGTACGCACAGGGAGCTGGCTTAAAAGTTGGCTCCCCATATATACTGACTCCCGCTTACCCCCCCGTTCCCTCCAATACAGAGGCAGCAGTGAGTGTGTGTGTGTGTGTGGGGGGGGGGGGGTAGGCTGCATTTAACAGTGCACATTAACCAATGAGCCCAGGATTGCTGGTTAACCGTGTAAATGGTTACACTTTCACTTCCCTAGTGGCTGGTCCTTTGGGATCAGAAGAATCTTTGGGATTTGCTGAGGTTGGTTTCCATAACCTCTCATCTGTACATGGCATGGTGCTGGGGTTGGCACAGGAAAACTGGAGCATCTAAGACAATTGCTGAGGTGGTCTTTTGTTAGCCAGTGTGGCAAACAGAAGTGCTCTCTCTGACTGTTTTTTTGCCTTCTAGTGGAGGTCCCCCCAGTCTTGGGCTGTAAGTAGTCCGGTCTGTAAGCACTTTGCCCTGAATTGATCTTCTCAGCAGCTCCTCCAGGAAACGTCATTATAAACACTCTCTCGCTCTCAGATACCAGGACATGCTGAAGAGAAGAGGTGGTATCAAAGGGCTTGGGGATGGCTGGTGTTGGTAGAAGAGAAGGGGCCTTAAACTTCTCAGAGACAAGCAGGGTGTAAGTCCTTATTCAGCCTAGTTTAAGAGCAGTTTACTCCCAGTCAAGTCAATCCACAGACCAGCCTGCAGCTGCGATGTCCTTCAGTGAAACCGCCTCAGTTCATTACAAATCCACCCTTTAGCAGCTGACTTTCAAATGCTGATACTTCAGGGGACTGGTCTGTGAAATGGGACCCCATCAGGGGACCAAAGCTGCATTAAACCATTCGAATTTGTCCAATGAAGGCCCCGACTTCCATAAAACACCTGGGCTTTGGGAGGGTAATTTCCTCCTCGAATATCTGCGCTTCCTTTCGGTGCCTTCTCCTCTACCCCAAAGTGCAGGCACCACGGTGAAATTGTGCCTGCAGATCAGGTCTTCAGAACTCTACTTGACTTTGCAGACACAGTTCTGCAAACCCAACACTCTTGCTGCAAAACCTGTTGGCCGGGTTGAAGCCAGGACGAGGGGTGGGTGGGAGGAGAATCAATCTACAGCTAAAACAGAACAGGAAAGAAAATCCCCGCAGATCTGGCTTCCAACTGCTGAAAGCGCCAGAGTCACTAGATTCCAACCAGATGTTACATGTTGACCAGCAACTGGCAATATTGTATAATCCTGTTGTGTGACCCACACCATGGACCCACAGCCTGGGAGTCACTGACAAAACGGTACTGAGAGGTTATTGCGGCTGAGACCAGCCGCCAGGAGGAGGCAAAGCACAAGGACTGTAGTATAATCCACGGCTCGGATCACTGTACTTAGCTACAGAGAAGAGCGAATTGTTTAACGGGCCTAACTCACAATGCAGAACAGTAACTTATTGTCAGCTGGATCAGGTAGGACGCAAATCCCAGCTCATTTAAAACACAGGCTAACGCTAGAGATTTAGGTTGGTGGTGAGACGAGCCCGAGTCCTTTCAATACTTGTTTGGGTAATTTAACTGTGGCCATTAATTAAAATATTGGGGTGGGAAGAGAAGGGCAAAGGACGTAACTTACTACATTCAAATTTATCCTCCATTCCCCACACCCAGTCCTAGTTTGGCATGTCGTGCCAGGACATACGAGTTGTACGTCCCCTTCTCCAGAAAGGCTATTCACACTCTGCCTCTGGAGAGGATACGGGCAGGTGTTTGTCAACACATATTTGCACGATCAGCGTGTCATCTGTGGTAGCTGTTAACGCCTCTTTTTTGAGAGGCAGCAAGTCTACGTGTAGCTGGGCTTGAAACCGGTGGATATTTCAAGGGTCGGACACGGATGTGAAAAGTGGGAGTGGTAAAGGTGGAATCACTTTACAAGACAGGTAAAGGCGGAATCACTAACCCCCCGCCGCCCCGGAAACGGCAGCGGGATTTTCCTGTGCGACCAGGAAAGCAGCATGTGCAGTTGATTGGTGCAGAGCAGCAGGGCCAGCGTGAGGCACGTGCACTCGGTTCTCTCGCGCACGGCCCCGTATTATTGGCCCTGCCTGCCCAGACGGCGTGTCTTCCCAGAGGTGCGTCCCAAAGCGGCGGCTGTGCATGGTGGCGGCAGCCCCATGGGAGAAGAGGCGGCGGCTGTCCTGGGTGCTGGTGGTGAGGACTCTCTGGCCCTCCATGCGGCTGGCCCAGGAGCTCTTTGCGCTGCGGGGGAGCAGCCGGCACAGCTCCTCGTGGGCAGGGCTGGAGCCTCGGGCCTGGTGTGCGGCTGGCAATAGCTCGGGCTGCAGTGCCCCATTTGAACGAGGCCCCTCAGAGCAGCAGCGTTCTAACAACAAGCCAGGCTGGCACCTCCTCTGGAGCTTACATATGCCAGGCAGACTGGGAAGTGACCGTGAGAGAAGCAGCACAGCCAAGATTAGTACCATGGACAGCTCCGGCCTCTCAGCCCTTTCTTCACACCAGAATCCCCTCTATCCTAAAACGCGAATGGTCCGCGCCACATAGTCCTGTGTGAGAGAGAAGCCAACTGCTGATTGACATCTCATCAGACCTGGCAAACTCACTACACCTAACACACGGCTGCCATGGTATTTGCCTACAAGACCATGATGGAAGGCAGCAAATGAAAACGTACCTCAGAAGGGTGGGGAATTGGTACCACGTTGTGTGCGTGCACTGAAAACATGCTCAATCCAGGAAACTCGGCAGAGCTGGCAAACAGGTTTGTCTGAGACAAAGGAAAGCTGAGGGGCTTGCCAACCTGGATCTGCACTGTCAATGGAGCAGGTGAAGCAAAACAATGAAACTGCTATTTGCACTCAGAGGCAAAAGGCGAAGGGATAGAATTGGAAGAAGACAGCACAGACAACGTGGCACCCCTAGCCTGATGAATCACCAGTGGGGGAGAGGACCGTTGTCTGGGGGCACTCTGCCAGTTTAGGGGACGATAAGAAGAGGGGAAAAGACGCTGAGGTTCTCCACCTCTGAGGGAAGAGACAGATCAACGCTCTTTGCACCTGTGCAAGCTGGATTCCGGCCAAGGGCCGAGTGGCTTGTGATGCTGAGGGGAGGCGTTCGGCGAGAAAACTGCCTGACAAGTTGCGGTCACTAGAAAGGCTATTTTACCTTCGTCTAATTTGTAACCATTTAGGCTACGTCTAGACTGGCATGATTTTCCGGATATGCTTTTAACGGAAAAGTTTTCCGTTAAAAGCATTTTCGGAAAAGAGCGTCTAGATTGGCAGGATGCCTTTCTGCAAAAGCACTTTTTGTGGAAATTCGTCCGTGGCCAATCTAGACGCGCTTTTCCGCAAAAAAGCCCCGATTGCCATTTTCGCGATCGGGGCTTTTTTGCAGAAAACAAATCTCAGCTGTCCACACTGGCCCTTTGCGCAAAACTTTTGCGCAAAAAGGACTTTTGCCCGAATGGGAGCAGCATCGTATTTCCGCAAGAAGCACTGATTTCTTACAGTAGGAAGTCAGTACTTTTGCGGAAATTCAAGTGGCCAGTGTAGACAGCTGGCAAGTTTTTCCAGAAAAACGGCTGATTTTCCGGAAAAACTGGCCAGTCTAGACACAGCCTTACTGTTTCTATTATCCTAGTTCAGAGTTGCTTACATCTCCGTTCGTTAGCAATCAACTTCAACGCGTTGCATCAGAAATTCACCCCAGAGCTGTAATAGTGAAGAAAGGTCTCCATCCTTGATGGATCTAACAGGCGGACGTGTGCAGCGTCTCTTTAGAGGCAGGAGACTTGGTAACTTCTGCAAGTGTCCAGTGACGGGGGCCGGAGACTGCAGAGGAATGCTCTCCGGGGGGCTACGGGGTGTTGAAGGTTGGGGTGCACCTAATGTTTATCTGCCAGGCAAGGACAGGAGTGGCAGAGATTTGAGGGGAGCATACGAGGAGCTGAAAGGCCAGTGTTACACTGGAGCTGCTGCCAAGACTCCCTCATGCTACAGGCAGGGTGTTAAGCATGGCCCCCCACAGCCCTGCACTGAAAGCATCACCCCTTGCACTGGGACTCCAATAGGGAGAGGCCTGCCAACGATTCAGAGCTATTTTAGTTGTCCCCCATGAACTCTGCAGGTAGTGACACCCTCTGCACACTGCTCACCACAAAACACGTCTGCGCTCTGGGAAGCTCCAGACGCCAAAGCCAGGCTGGGTCAGATAAAAGCAGATCCCAAGCGGAAGTCACAAGAGCAAATGGCAACCGCTGCTCAAGAGAGACCAGGACTGAGCAGGGTTGCCAGGTCCAGTATTTGAGCTCTCTGTTCGGGAAACAAATTGAGAAAATAGAAATGAGGAAACAGCTGTCGGGTATTTTCTAAATCAGATGGAATGTCGATTGTGATGGAATGTCAAGTGTGTCCGGTATTTTGGCAACCCTAGGACTCGGGCCGCACAGAACTCTGCCTGCACGTGGGCGCGCAGGGCTGGAGTACAGGGGGGATGCAGGTCAGGAGCAAGGGGTGTCGGCAGAGCTGTGTAAGAGGGGACTCCTCAGGGTATGCCCGTCCCTGGGCAGCATGATCCAGCCCCTCGTGCTCCTGGGAGCCACTCTCTCTGCACGGTGAAATCCAGGCGCTCCCAGGGCAGCTGTTTTCCCACAGTGAGTGCTCCCAGCGTGGCAGATGTTATGGCTGCAAAGACGTTTTGTTTAAATAAACAATAACGCAGGAGAGTCACCACCGCGGATTAGAACACACAACAGACACTGCACCTTTGGGGTTACTATAGTAACGGTTTTCACCCAGATAACCACATTGTCAATTCCTCTTCACTCGCTGTCTGCAGCTGCTTAAGCTATTTCTGATTGCGGCTGGATTTCACAGAGACCCTTTGTGTTCACACATGCCGCTGACAAGCCCCCGTGGTCGGCTGGACGATTGCCTACACAGAGAACCAGCCCCCCGGCAGAAGACAGGTGCGCGGGATTCGGCGTGGCACCTTGCCAGACCACGGACCACGCAGTAAAACGTGACAGCCACATTGTCTGTCCTGCCAAAGCCATTGGACTCGGGGAATTAATTCCCCACCCCCACGCCAACCACAGTCTCTCCAGAAGCTGTTTCAGGGGCTGAGCTGATAACTATCAAACCACCCAACCCCTCCCAGCAAAGGGAGCCTCCAAGCTCTGACTGTACTGGGAAGGGCTTCTTTTGATGCTGGCTGTGGGAAATAGCGACAGGCCCTGGAAAAAGGGGTCGCCTTTCCGGGGCCAGCGGGGTGGCCATGCTCTGAGCCATCCCTGTCAACCTCCCACTCAGACACCACGTGTCACAGTGAGCCATCCATTTGATGGAGGCCTGTCAAACAATCTGTTCCAGCCGGGCTGGAGCGCTTCCTATACTTAACTCGCACAAGCACCGAACATCGGTCCCAGGGGTGCTCGCTGCTCCTCCACCGGGGAGAAGCGCCACAGAGGAGCGTCCTGCGGTGGGGACAGACGGATGGACACACACACACACACAATCTCTCTCTCTTTCTCTCTCTCTCTCTCTCTCTCACACACACACGTCAAGGCAGGGGACATCAATAATCCCCCTCGGCTCTCTCATGCTGGGGGTGTGTGTAGTGGGGTGCTCACCCCGCTCCAGGCATAAAAAGGGTTAAAACAGCCCTGGGAGAGGGCCAATCATGAGAAGCTTTGCACCAGCCACTCAGAGGCCAGGAGGGCTGTATAAAAGAGAGGGCTGGCCAGGCAGCACACGCTGTCATTGCAGCCCTGGAGGGAGAAGGACCCAGCTGCCGTCTAGCCCAGGGTACCAGTGCTGGGGAAGGCAGAGTGAGCTGGGGAGCTCCAGCCTGAGTAGACCCAGGGGCCTGAGGGATGCTAGGGAGGCAGCCAGGACAGGAGAAGGCAGCAGGTCCCCACCCCCTTGCTGAGTGGCCACGTCAGACTGCAGAACACCCTGAGGCAGGGGCTAGAGGACGACTGGCGGGAGGGTCACTGAGGCAAGGTGGGTGTAGCGGGCTGGGGATTCCCTGAGGGGGAGGACCCCAGAGGGTGGGAGCCCTATGGCAGGGCCACGGGTCCTAGCATACAGTGGAGGAGGAAAACGGGTAACAGCAGACGAGACACCAGCCAGAAGGGGGCGCTCCAGGGCTGAAGAGCCGATTCCTTGAGTGACCAGCAGGAGGCGACGCGGCGGTGAGTTGCGCCCGGTTACTGCGCAGGGGGTTTCCAGACAGGCCACGCTCTAGCTCTCCACATGCTAAAAGCCAGGGAAGCACCCAGGTGAAGGCGGTAGGACCTCCCTTCGCCACACAGAGAACCCCAAGGGCCTGGAGGCACAGGGTCTGATGGCTCCTCCTTACATGCTCATGGGAAAACGATAAGCAATGGTACAAGTGCAAATGACATGGGGCCTTTCACTTGTGGTCGCAAAAGTTGAATTACCTGAGTTAGTAGATGGGGAAACTGAGGCACAAAATGACTTGTCTGGGGCCACAGAGCAAACCATTTGTAAAATTAGAACTGGAACCCAGAATAGGAAGAAGTGGTGGTCACAGGTCAGGCTGGCTTAACCAGGAATTCTTCAGTGACCTGGAACTTAAAAAAGGAGTCATCCAAGAAGTGGAAACTAGATCAAATGATAAAGGACGAATAAGAAAAAAAAAACCAACCTACCCCTCCCACCACAAGTATGTAGGGACAAAATCAGAAAGGCTCAGGCACAAAATAAGGTCAAAGTAGCTAGAGAGATAAAGAAGTAACAAGAAAACATTTTAAGAATACATGAGCAGTAAGAGGAAGACATGGGACAGGCTAGGCCAGTTATGCAATGAGGAGAGAAAGACAACAGAAAGAACAGCAAGGAATGAAGTGGTAAATGCCTTTTTTCTTCCAGCTTTCAGCAAAAAAGACAGCAGTGATCGGACAACTAACCTAGTGAACATCAGTGTAAAGGGGTAGGATCAAAATGAGGTTTAAACAGGCAATGAACTAGTAAAGAATTCTTTAGACAAGTGAGATGTCTTCAAGTCAAACAGGGGTGATTAAATACACCCTAAAATACTTAAGGAATTGGCTTACGAGAACTCAGCCATCAGGCATGATCCGTGAGAACTCACGGAGGATGGGAGAAATCCCAGAGGACTGGAAACGCGCAAATATGGCACCCCTCTATAAAAATTAGCAGGAGTGTTGTAGGGAAGAGACAAGAATTCTTCCATTCCAATCAGCACTGATAAGGCCTCGGCTGGAATATCGTGTCCAGTTCTGGGCCCGCACTCCAGGAAAGATGTAGACAAACTGGAGAAAGTCCAGAGGAGAGTAATTCAAATGATAAAAGGAAAACATGACTTACAAGGAAAGATTGAAAACACTGGGCTTATGTAAGTCTGGAGAAAGGAAGGCTGAGGGAGAGACATGAACACAGTGTTTAAGTACGTAAAATGTAGCTGTAAGAGGAGAGCGAGATACGGTTCTCCTTAACCACTGAGGACAGGACAAGAAGCAATGGGCTTAAATTGCAGCAAGGGAGATTTAGGTTGGACATCAGGAAAAACTCCCTGTCAGGGTGGTTAAGCGCTGGAACAAATTACCTAGGCAGATTATCGATTCTCCATCACTGGAAATGTTTTAACAACCAGTTAGACAACCGCCTGTCAGGGATGGTCTAGATAATACTTCATCTCGCCTCAGGGCAGGGGACTGCACTAGACGACTTATCGAGATCCCTTCCAGTCCTGCAATCCTCTGACTTCCCCTTTCACCCGCCATGACTTGTTTTTCTGCTCTCAAGAGCCGGCAGCGTTGCCTCCCTCCAATCATTAGAATAAAACGACCTGACCATAGACTGTGTCTGCATTTATATTTTATTAACCATTTATTGTTCATATTTATTTGACTCTCACATTACAATCTTGTAGTTTATTTTTAATAGCTTTTTTATTTTTGTAAAATAAATAGAGAGAAGTGAACTTTTAGGTAGGAAGCTCTCCAGAGCCTTGGTTAAACTTCATGATTGAATGTTTGCATCGGGCCTGTGAGACCAGACACACGCGCACCCTCCGATGAAAGCGCAACAGGTGGAGTCAGTTTAAAACCTTATTCCTGGCTGCACAGGCTGGCAGGGCGCTCAGGGGATGCTGGGAAGGAAGACAAAGCAGCTTCCCACAGCGTCCCTTTGCGTTTTGCCAGGTAGCTCTTGCTCTTTGAACAAATCCACTGATCGAGGTTAAAAATCGATGGTGTTTGTAACTAGTGCATGTTAGTCAGTGATCTGCTAATCCCAACCTCTGTCTCACCCCTGGCCAGCACAGCTGTCCTTGGCCATTCCCTGAGCACAGAGCCCTACGCAGAGTGACGGGCATGGTAGCCAGAGAGTCGACACTGGGTACCACTGGGGACTGTAAACCTGTGTATAACAGCAGCTCAATGGGCCACCAAGGCCCACAACCTTTTATTAGCCCATCACTAACTTTTGGGAGTCCACATATTAGAAACACACAGCGTTTTAGGTACAACAGCCGGATTTCCCTCCATAGCCATCGATTCGGCATCCCGCGAGGCAGCACGCAGTCCACCGGAGGGCACAGAAAACTGCAGTTGTGCTTGTGAGTGGGGAGAAGGCCCCAGCTGGGGTACCTGCCTCACTCCCCACAGCTCATGCCACTCTGCAAAAGGAGTACTTGGCGATCTGCAGTCAGCAGCATTTTCTGTGTTTCCTGGAACAAACCCCTGGCCAGTTCCGATGCCAGGCCATTGCCTGGTTGAACGAGCATCTCCGACCGCCAAAGCATCTGGCACGTCCTGCGCAGCCCCCGGGTCAGACAAACCCAGAGGAGGTCAGTGCGGGAGGGGAAGCTGCTGTTCACACTAAGCAACAAGGTTTTTCTTCTCTCATTGACACTATCGTCATTGTCTTCGGCACCTCGGTTGGCCTGCGAGTAACGACGGGACCAGAATTAGAACAGAGTTTGCCTAGACTGGATCGCTTAGCATCAGCGTGATACTTGGCAGGGCTTTGTTCTTCCCAGCCTGTTGATTTGCAGCGAGACAGAGTTTTACTGGGGAAATCGGCCCTTCAGATTTGCCGCCTCCTTCCCCACATCAATCTCCAGACACATCCTGGATCCCATGGGACTAGAATCTTCATTACAGACGGGGTATCAGCGTCTCCCCGAGACTGGGGACAACAGCATCTCGCACCAGGCGGAGTGATCTGCTGTGGGCTCCTCTCCCCCCAGGGCAGCAGCGATTCTCTTGTGATCAGAACATACACGTGGCTGCCTACACGTGGACGTGCCAATGCACTGAGTGTGTGCCTGGGGCCACACAGACATGCCTGGATTCATAATATGGACAAAGGTGCATTCAAGCGCACATGGGCACAGGTAGGTGCACAGAGTCACGGGGGAGAACATATTCATGCCCATTAGCTAGCAGAATATTAGCACTTCTGAGCGAAATGAAAGCTTGCGGTTTAAGGCAGGGGTACAGCGAGCCAGGAACCCCTCTCTGTCTGTGCAGTTGTCGGGACATCTCGTGTGCTTTGGGGGTGTACTGCAGGCAAAGGGACAGGGACCCCTGAAACAACGGAGGGAATGAGAGTCTCCCACCACACTCAAGTGCACCGAGACACACACCTGCCCAATCACAGAAAGCAGTTACATCAGGGACTCCACCCAATTTCCTTAGGGCACTAAGGACATGGATCATTTCCTTGTTTCACCTTCGTTTGGATCTGGAGCTTTATGGCAGGTCAGTTTTCCACCTTGGTGCTATTCTCCTCACCTGCGACCCCCTTCCCTCTCTCTCCTTGCTGCCAGGCACGTTCATCTGCTTGCTCTGTCCGTGCTTCCCCTGGAGAAGGAACATGAGCGAGGGAGCCCAGGAGAGGATTTCCTGTCTCTCTTCTCTCCATCACTCAAGACCAGGTGTGATATTCACCAGGCAGCCAGCTGAGATCCTGTTGCCTGCCAGAGAGGCTGTTCTTTGGCACAGGGTAGGTGGCAGGCGGAGGGGTCAGTAGGGGGGTGAGAAAGCATGGAGCTGGAGACAAGTCTGGACTTCATGCCGTAAGTTAGCTCCACCCCCATGAAACAAAGGAACAAAGACTGAAACAAAAAGCCCCTCGCAAAGCTATTGCCTCATCCAGCCCTTCGGAGCCGCGGAACCGTGTTTGTAACAGAGACGTGACCGCTGAAAGCAAAAGAGAAAGCCGTTCCTTTGCCGTCGTTCTTAGGGGTTACGGCTAAAAAGAAAATAGGAGATTGTCTCTTTCCACCTCTCAAAATCATCAGTAGCTAAGTCAGAAGAAAAAAAGTATTGTTCAAGTGATGGGTTGCAGCAGCAGCAGCCAACACGAAACATTCAAGTCGATTATTCCACTATATACATTACAGGTGAGACATGGCCCTGCCCGCTGGGTCGTTCCCTTTCTCCGATGAGGCTGCTGTTATCTGATCCGCTTTTCCACCGAGTACACCGAGATGTAGTAGTCATTGCTTCCAACGGCCAGGTGTGGCTGCGGGAGGGAGAGCAAACAAGTGAAACAGGCAAAGCAATTTAGGCTACAAGATACAAATATCCCTCTCTGGAGATATTTAAGAACAGGTTAGATAGACATCTGTCAGGGATGGTGTAGACGGAGCTTGATCCTGCCTTGAGGGCGGGGGGCTGGACTCGATGACCTCTCGAGGTCCCTTCCAGTCCTATTATTCTATGATTCTATGATTCTATGAAATCAGTCCAGGCACGGAGCCTCAGCGTTCTGGGCAAAGCGGGCCAAGCCCAAGGGAACTTCTAGCTGGGTCTGCCAAGGTAGCTACAACAGACCATGTTTTTCTCTCTGGCCTGGGCTATCTGTCAGAACGCCGGATGTCACTGTTGCAGCCAAAGGAAAAATTATGGTGGCCATTAGCTGCCAACTTCTAGCATAATTCTTCTAAATGACCAGAAACGTTGTTACAAACAACCCCTTGGACTGAGCACTAGCGCACGGTGTGTCCAGGAACCCAGGAGCACTTCCAGGTTTGGAAGAGATCAGGACCGGAGAGCTACTTTGTTTGCTTCGCTTGAGAGAGACAAAACGTTCAGAACTGCCATTGCGCATCCCCTTGTCCCACCCCCTAAGTCCAAGGACAGCAAAGAGTTTGGGGTATCCCAAAGGAAGAAATTCCCAAGTGCATCTTCCTGGGCTGTCAAAGAGGGTTTTTCATGTGGGTGGTGGCAGCGTACCACCCAAGGACAGGGAATTGGTGACCTTAGGAAGTGTTTTAAGCAGAAGCCCTTAGTGGCAGGGTATTTTAAAATCTTCTGCGGGCCCCCACATTCTGCACTTGACGTGCCAGAATGGGGAGCAGCCGTGACAGTGATGCTATCTGTTTTAGAGGAAGAGGCACAGAATACAGAGGTGCTTGCTTCATGGGGGGGGGTGCTGGTGGAAAGCACTGGCCCCATAGAGAACCCGGTGGTGGTGCTGAATTAACCCACCTTACGGAATGTCTCTGGTACAAACTGCCACGAGGGAAACACAAAATGAAAAGGCAATTCCAAAGTAAAGTGAAAAAATGGGCAACTACCAGATCAGCAAGTCAACCAGCGAGCGGAAGTCGCTCAGAAGTTTGGAGTCCTGCTCTAGCCCTTTGTGGACATTGCTGCACCTCAGAATAGCACGTGTGGCTGATGGAACAGGATCGCGATGCACTGGGAGCAGGGTGCAGGGAAGGCACCTGAAGCAGCTACGTTGCAGGTAGGGCACTTCGGACATTGTGACCGACCCCTTTTTCACAGACACTCAGAACTGCAAAAAACACCCCCCCCCCCCTAGAGTTTAAAAAGAAAATACAGACCCAGTGAGGATGGAAAGCCAGGCAGCTGATGGCTCCGACTCTCTGTCCCATAAATCCATCATAGTATTTGATATTGTTGATCAGTTCTCCATTGCCATTGTAGATTGCAGTGAACTGGTTCATCGAGCCACTGGAAGGGACGAGAGAACAGAACGTACTCACCTCATTCTGGCAATACGACTGATATCTACATAAAGGGTTTTCTACTCACTACCGCTTGGCTACTGAGGCAGGAGTCATTTATAAAGCAAAAGTGTCTCCCACAAGTTCTTATAAGCAGAGAGATTGGTTTTAATCCACGCTGCTGCAGCCTCAGCACAGAGAGATTTACAGACAGGCTCAAACGGAGGATTTACCGGTTACGCTGTACATTCAAAGACGGAAAATATATACAGACAGTAGAAGTACAAGTTCACCTGAGGTGAGTCTCCCGCAGCTACCACGGCACCGCGATTGTGAAGAGGATGCCGAGGCCCCTCCCCAGCCAGCCACACACCTGCTGCCTTTGAGTGGAGGGAGTCGGACACACTGACAACTGGCAAACCCTGCACCATCACTGTGTGTCACCAGTGCAAAGGTTTCAACAACACATGAAAGGGTTAAAATACCTGAACTGCACACATGGGAATGACACCACACTGGTCATAGCAAAGGGGAAAAAAGAGAGACGAAAGGGGTTTGTAACGCTGGATTTCTTCTTCTCTTTGCTGCCCAGAGGAGGTGGGGTGGGGTCAGAACCTACCATGCAAACAGACTGGCCTGCGGGTGAATGTCCAGGGCCGTCAGCCCTTTGACTATCTGAAGGACCTTCACGGACTCTGGCATCCGGGGGTCGAAGAATCGGACGTCTCCATTCACGCTATCAACAGAGGAGTTTCACAGCATTAGACTCCCCCCACAGGGAGAGCAGCCTTGAAAGCCCCAGCGAAAAAGCCACTCGGCTCCTGTGAACGGACCACCATTACGGACGGCAGCACCGTAACTGGGCATTTTAGCGCCCAGGGCAGGCAAGCATCATTGTGCCTCCTAGTGTTTTCCATTGTCACTCCTCTGCCCACATGGCTTTGTGCCCTGGACAGCTGCCCTGCCCTGGTTACGACCCTGATGGAAGGACCATGCCAAAGGAGAGATTTTAGGCCAGTACTCCCTCCCTCAGCTACAGAAGGATTGATGGTGTGCTAGGAGCTGTACACACAGAAAGGAGAGAACAGTCACCGCGCCTAAGAACGACTCTTTTTCCCCACCGCCATTGACAGTGCTTTTGTTGGCATGTCCCGCTCCAGATTCTCCTCTTCCTTTCAGTGTGACTTCTACATTCCATCAGCAGTCAGTAACCCGAGGGGCTTCTACGAAGCGACCCGTTATACCAGTTCATTGGACTTTGGTTCATAAGTCCCTGCTGTTCCGAATACTCTTTGTTCAGAATCGTGTCAGCAAATCCCGATTAACAGCTTGTATCTTCAAAGGGCTGATCTAGGGGAAGCTACTGGCGCAGAACAGACCAGACCCCAGATATGGCATACATGGTATGACAGCAATCAGGAAAAG
The DNA here is from genome assembly GCF_052426305.1 of Pelodiscus sinensis. Lineage (NCBI taxonomy): Eukaryota > Metazoa > Chordata > Testudines > Trionychidae > Pelodiscus > Pelodiscus sinensis. The sequence continues at coordinate 2,800,310 of NC_143071.1, read as the reverse complement.
GTTCATGACTGATCCGACTAGGGATGTTAACAATCGTGTATGAGTGTAACTGTGTAACGGTTGAAAATCTCAGTGGTTACATGCTGCGGGCTCGGCAGTGTAAAGCTATGAATAAAGATAAGTGAGATTTAAACTGCCCTGTGGAACCAAAGGCAGGTTCTAACTAATATGAGGCTGTCAATCTCCACTGGGTTGAATGCTGCTGAGATCCCCAGCGATAATCAGTAGTCAGTGATTCTGCACTAGGGGTCATTAGAAAGACACTGATCACCTTTAACACAGCTGTTTGTGAGCACAGTGCTTATTAAAGATGGTTGAGATTTTTGAGATCAGGTGAAAATTCAATCGCTGATTATTCCTTAAGCAGATGGGTTATTAAAGGCTGTTTAATTTCTAGGCACAGGTGGTGCTCTGTACTCTGACTGGGATGTTACAATTTGGTTAACTAGGTAACCGTGTAATGGCTGAAAATCTCAGCATGGTTACACACAGCTCCCAGGAAAGTGGCTTCGGTGCCCTGTTGCATCAAAGCCGCCTCCCCCACTGAGTGTAACCGATACCATTAACCAATAAGCAGCAGCATATTGGTTAAATGATTATTTAGTTACACTCTACCATCCCTAACCCTGATATGCACTTGACATATTTCCCCACAATGAAGCACAATTAGGGAGTGAGTGTAAGGTGCCGCTAGCTGGGCCTACCTCTTGTGATAAGATTTCAGAATAAGAATTTTTAAAGGGCTGCTAGAGAAGAGGACGATATTATCATGTCACTGGCACTTAGATCAAAATGGCCAGATAAAGAACCATTCAGCCAAGGTGTCATGGTCCCTTCAGCCATATGAGTGAGCTTCCTCTAGCGATCTGATTAAAATGGTCAGTTCTAGGTTATACACTATGGGTATGTCTACACTTGCACCCTCTTTCGAAAGAGGGATGCAAATGAAGAGATTAAAAATTGCAAATGAAGCTGGGATTTAAATATCCCATGCTTCATTTGCATATTAGCTTTATGGCGCTATTTCGAAATAACAGACGCTATTAAGTCGCGGGTATTTCGAGAGAAAACTCTTCTCTTGAAATAACTGGTAAACCTCATTGTATGAGGAATAAGGGTTATTTCGATAGAAGGGTTTTCTCATGAAATAACCGCGTCTTAACAGTGTCTTATTTTGAAATAGCACCGTAACACAAATATGCAAATGACGCCTGGGATATTTAAATCCTGGCTTCATTTGCAATTTTGAATCTCTTCATTTGCATCCCTCTCTCAAAAGAGGGTGCAAGTGTAGACCCTTATTCTCTGATGCTCCATGAGCCAGAGAAGAATCCTCTATGATCCTGCTGGGTAATTATGGCAAATGTCTGAAGCATTTCAGGAAATAGTTATACGGGAACCAACTACTGGCGAGAATTCGTTTCTAAAAGCCATTGTTCCTGGATCCAGCCATTATTCAATGCCAGACGGCATTCCTTTCAGGAGAGCAAACGAACTGTGAGATGGCTCGTTTAACCAGAGTCCAGCGGCTTGGGGATGGGGAAGCAGAGACGTCTCCTGTCTTTTCGACACTGCCGAGGACGACGTGGGGGAGAGGAAGTGAATAACTGTTCCTTCAGACCGAGGCATGCAAGACCGGGATGCGGGCCTGGCTCCCTGGGATTGCTGAGGGAGATTAGGAGGAAGATTAAAAACTCTAATACGGGAGCACTACAAATCTGGCAGCTGCGCCAACTTAAGCCCCTTTCTAAAAATCATGATAAATGTTGCCACTCGATCCCTGCCTCGGGAAAGCATTCCGTCCTGGGGAATTATGTTCTGTTTTCATTCTGTAAACAAGGAAGAGCATCTCTGTGGACAAAGTGCAGCTTGGTGACCATAAATTGTAGCTTGCTGTCCCTTTAACAGGCAAATAAATATCGGTGGCTCTCCACACAGTGTTCACTGAGCAGCAGAAATGGATGTACGGGTAGAAAATTGCTAGACGATGAATAAACCAGCACAGCAATATGCCCAGAGGATGCGGAGTGACCACCTTCCTTTCTTATGTCCTCTCACATAAGATCTCCACAAAGTGGTTTGTGACAAGGGAGCAGACACGGAGCATACAATGTCTCTTAGCAGCCCCTCACGCTCTTCCAGGTAGGGTACGGCTTTCTTTTCTTCTCCCTCCCGCCAAGTTTTGGAACAGAAGTTAATGGCTGAGCCAAAATGCCAAAGAGCCGAGCTTTCCACCCCTGGGGTAGACATACCGGGACCCATTTTAAACGTGGAGGAAAATGTCTCTTTTTTACCTGACACTCATGATGTTGCCCTCAGGATGTTTCTGCAAATACGCCTTCACGACCCAGGCGGTGTGCTCCCGGTAGGTCATGACACGGCTGAGGAGCAAGCAGAGAAAGGGGAAACTTTTGGGAAAGAAGACCGAGGAAATCGCACAGAAAGCTGCAGCTGCTGCTTGAAATCATCGAGGTAAAGAAAAGGGCCCTTCCTTCTCACACCTCTGGGCTTTGATAGCAAAACTGGGGGGCTAAAGAGGCAGGTCATGATCCTTGCCGCTAGGCAGCAAGTGGCACAGAGCTCTGAGTCAGCTGAGAAAATGACTGATCCGCCAGGCTGCTGAGGTGGGACAGTGTTAAGCAGCGGGATTGGACACACGGGTGCCCTAACGAAGGCCTAAAGAGCTCGCAGACACATTCTTCCAATGAAGGTTTCTAGGTACTGAATGGCCAGTCAGCTCCAGGGAGGAGACCCTTTGCCAGCCGCCGTGGGCTGAGGAAATGCTGCGGTTCGTTACCATTCACTCAGAGCCATCCTCCGGTCATAGACACGGATGGAGCCGTCGCCGAGCCCTGCCACGATCAACGAGCGGTGAGAATCACACGACAGGCTGGTCACGCAGCTGTCAGCACCGGTGGGGATATCCTAGGGACAAAACACAAACCAGGCTGAAAGGGGAAAAGGCCCCCAAAGTCCACAGCCCAAACCAGGAAACACCGGGTATGTCGACAGTGAGGGTGTGTCTAGACTGCATCCCTCTGTCAGCAGAGAGATGCAGATTAGGCAGGTCGACATTGCAAATGAAGCAGGGATTTAAATATCCTGTGCCTAATTTGCATAAAAATGGCCGCCGGTTTTGCTGACTCAGCACGTCGTTGGCAAAAAGCGGCAGTCTAGACGGGGATCTGTCAAGAAAGGAAGCTTTTTCATCAGATCCCTTATGCCTCCTGCAAGGAGATTTACAGGATCTGTCGACAAAAGCTTTCTTTCTGACAGATCCCCGTCTAGACTGCTGCTTTTTGCCGACAATGTGCTGAGTCAGCAAAACCGGTGGCCATTTTTATGCAAATTAGGCACAGGATATTTAAATCCCTGCTTCATTTGCAATGTCGACCTGCCTAATCTGCATCTCTCTGCCGACAGAGGGATGCAGTCTAGACACATCCTGAGTCTCCAAGCTGGGGCAAGTGATTTGGACTCGCGCTGCAGGACTAAACACTGCAGCACAGATGTGCGGGCTCCAGCTGGTGTCCGGGCACTGAGATCCACCTGCAAGTTTTAGCCCAGAGGCCCAATCCCCCTTTATCTGAGTCAGCTGACCTGAGCTCAGTGCGGCCATGCTGCGGGCTTTATTACAGGAGAGAAGTAGCCTGCTTCTTTCAATGGGCCTGGTGCCGACCCACGCTGTCCTAAGGGTTTCTAGGTATCTCCTCTCCCCTCACCCTGGTCACCAATCAATCTGCCATGTGCCCACGTTCTCCAGCCCCTGAAAGATTACTCACCCTGCTGTTCTACACTCCCCTGGGGGCAGAACTGACCCTCCAGCTGGCACAAATGGAGCACGTCAACGTGGCACTTAGGAACGAGTCTCCCAGCACAGGACATGGGCGCGTGGGGCGGAGCTTTGAATGCAGACGTGTCGACTGCACTTTGACGTCGGGCTCGGCTCCGAGGCCTAGGCAAGGGGGGGCGCTTCGGAACCTGACCAACTGCTTCAAGAGCTGTCCCGGCGCTGTTTTTAGTGCGAGCCCGACAGCTCCAGCCTGCAGATCCCTGCAAGGCTCAAGCCCGCACGCTGTGGAGACACAGCCAGAGATGGTGACACCTTTCTGTCAGGCAGCGAGCCACGGAGGGGGGCTTCCTCTATGGCAATACAATGAGCGCTGTGCAGAGCTCAGCGTTTGGGGATAATAAACCACTGCACACCGAAAGAAAGGGGAAAATCCTTGGTTACGCTCCTCCTAGAAACACCTAATTAATTAAAGATAAATGTCTATTAGGAATTCTTTCCGTAAACCATCCACAGCGGCTGTTGGCTGCAAATGCTGCTAGAAAGGCTAACAAAAGCAGAAGGACGTGAGCTCCAGGGGAGACACATGCGAGCTGAAATGAAATAGCTTACGGCTGAGTCACACATGTTAAAAGAAACCGAACATACAGGAAAGGGGAGATGCAGCAAACGTGATAGGCAGCAGTGTCTGCTCAACCTCCTCCTCAAGGAACGGAGCTGCAGAGTAATAACTTAGTGTGCCAAACCAAAACACAGACAAATTCTGTGCGGCAGTTTAAATGGGCTTCATATAAAGAAATTCCAAACTTCCAGAGCACTAAAAAACCAGAGAAAGCTTGATCTGATCAAAGAGTAAGTCTGTTAAGAGGGAGACATTTCCTATGCATCAAACCACACCCTATTTCCTGGAAGACAGACACCTCAGCAGTGGAGAGCAGCTAGAAGTAACAGACCAGTTAAAAAAAGCTTTGGTACAACAGGCGGCTTTTTGTTGTGCAGGTTTCTGCTCATAATATATGTCACATGAGCACTTAACCCACCATTAACTCTGAAATCCTCTTTGTCCCTGGAAAGAATAAAATGATATTGCCAGAAAACATCTGCCATTAGTCATAATTAGAGTCATTCTGGGTAATAAGAGCCATTCTGTTCTGTTATTGCCGTTTTTACGTTAGCAATGTGTGGCTCTCTCTCCACCTCCCATCGGTAGATCTCAAAACCTTTTAAAGCCACCCTGTGGAGTGGGGAATTATCACTCCCATTTTACAGATGGATAAGTTGAGGCATCGTGTCATCAAATGACTTGCTTACAGTGTTGTTGTAGAAATGCTGGTCCCCAGGATATTAGAGAGAAAAGGGTAGTAGAATTTAACTTCCAGTTTGTATGTGAGTATCTGATTTTTTTTGTCTCATTAAGACCTGGTCTACACTCAGGAGTTATTTCGAAATAACCCCCTTATTTCAAAATAATAAGCAGAGCGTCCACCCTACCAAGCCCTTTATTTCAAAATAATGGGCTGGTTATTTCGATATCTGTACTCCTGCTTTCTTCGGGGAATAACACTTATTTTGAAATAGCGGCCGTGTGGACGCTCAGTTACTGCTATTTCAAAATAACGACTCCCTAGAGTACGTTGAAGTGCTATCTGGGGCACTAAGTTGCGGTAGCGCGTCAACATTAACGGACACTGCCTTGGACTAATTTAGAGGCTTCTCCTGTAGTGGGGGACACACGATTTCGATGTTATTTTGGGAGGTATTATTTCAAATCTATTTATTTCAAAATCATTTCCTAATACCGACATACCCTACGTGACTTTTGTAAGATAACGGGGTGCAAGGGTGCCAAGTCAAGCCTAGAACCCCGCAGTCTTCTCTCGCTTCCTTGCACTAGGATCACAGAGTTTGTGCTTTGGGGGAACCATCAGAAGCCACAAACTGCATACACTTCCAAAAGCATTGCTTTGGAGCATAAGAAGGTAACGCCCCACGACGATACGAATGGAAACACACCTGACACTATTACAGCCGGTCCTCAAGTTGCAAACGGTCGACTTACGACCGTTCGCAGTTACGACCAAAGCTGTTGTAAATGGCGGACCCCGAGTTATGAACGCGATCCGCGCGTACGAACAGCGCGGTCCCGTGGAACTCAATGGGGTCCGACTTGGAACGAACCGAGTTACAGCCAATTGCTTAGTCCATAACCGGTTCATAAGTCGGGAAGAGGCTGTATTCTAATGCTGCAGGCCTTGCCCTTTTTATCTGCCACATACCAACGAATCAGTTGGAATAAAAGGTATACGATCGCGAGGAAGAATTAAGCAACTAAAACCGAGCAATATTTCCAAACAAGGGTAACAATCGAATAGGCACTTTGGAATTGAATTCGCTAATTTCACAACTGAATCCTATTTTTGTTCCTGTGCCCATTCACCTTTTCTAGCTGTCATTCGCAGCCTTTGCTGAATGAATTATTTGCTGGAGACATCTACCTTTGGGAGCTATTTTTACCCAGTTATTCTAACTAAATAAGATCCCTGTTTTTTTTCTCTCTGTAGCAGGAACATGCAGCTTTTGTGGAAAGAAAGTACTTGTTTCACCACTGCATGCAACGTGCCCCAAAGGTATTCTCTGGATGATTCAAAGGGTGGCAAGGCATTTCTATTAGCTTGGTTTACACGGCTCCATTGCTCCGGGTGCAGAATCTCAGCTTTGTAAACTGACTAAGTGAGGAAGTTTGGATCATAACCAATTTGTGCAATTAAAAAAATAAGAAACAGAAGCTTTTAGCTACTCTCAATACAATCATTAACGATTCTAATTTAAAATATTTTCACCCTACTGATTTCTGATGTTCCCTAATTTACACTGATAAAATAATATTTGAAAATCATTAAGATTAGCATAGGCTTAATTATGCTGCATTGCAGGGTCAGAAGTGTCATAATTAATGCTCACTGAGAGGTAAATTAATTTCTATGAGCTTTGGAGACTAGTCATTCTTTTCCCTTGCATGGAGGTTCTATTCTTGCAAATCTGCTGCTTTGCCTTACACTACCAACACATCATTTTAATTGGATCACAGTTGACGTGCCAGCTGACAGTTTGTGCGCTCATTTATGTTAAATGGAAATATATGGACAATAGAAATCAAGCTTTGGGGTGCAGGAACATTTTCAAGGTGGAAAGCATTTGGTTGTTCTGAAGGGAATGGTCCTGAAAAGCAAGGCCCCCATCGAGCGGAAAGGAAACCGTTCCAGACTACGGCATCCACGTCAGGACTCGATTCGTGTCGCGTTTCACCTCACCAAACTCTCCAGCTGCCCTGCTTTGAAGGTGGCACCCCCAGCAGCGTAGAAGTACTATGCCATGCCGCCCTCCTGCTGGCAGCGGTGCTGCCTTCGCACCCGGGCCGCCAGCGAGCAGTTCCCGTTGGTGGTGGTGCGTGAGGACGGCTTTCTGAATCCTGCTCCCATTCTGCCCAGCGATACTCCACTCCCACGCACTCCCGCATAGTTTGCTGAATTTTGATCCCCCTCTTGCAGTTGCAGCCACAGCTCTGACAGGGCCTGCGGGATCCCAGTCCTGCTGTAGGGCGCTAACGCCTGTTGGAAAACTAGTACCCCCAGAAGAGCTCTGCATACCTCCGGCAGTGCACCTACCCCTCGCTGAGCACCACAGGGCCCAGAGATGGGTGGGGCTGCGCAGCCATTTGCAGAACCCAAGGGCACGTTCTATGCTTTAGAGTCTGTGGCCACATGGTACTGGGCCCTAGATGCTGATCTCAGTCACACGGGGGCAAGTCAGAAACACCCTGAGTTTACTTGCCTGGTGTGAAACCAAAGAACGTCTCACATACATGTCACCCTAAGCCACCAAGCCCTGACTCAGCAAAGCCCTGGCAAGCCGGAGAGGGTTCAGAGAGCAGCCGGGAGAATGATCAAAGGGTTAGAAAACATGCCTTCAAACGACAAACTCAAACAGCTTCGTCGATTTGGCTCAAGGAGAAGATTAAGGGGTGATTTGGTTACAGGCTATTACTACCTGCAGGGGAAACAAATATTAGTAACGGGCTCTTATAACAAGGTCTAGTGGCTGGAAGCTGAAACTAGAAACATGCCGACGGAAAACTGTGGTGAAAGTCACTAACCATTGGAGCAATTCCCTGGGATTCACAGTAGAGTCTCACTGACCATTTTAAAATCAAGCCTGGATATTTTTCTGAAAATCAGCTTTAGGAAGGATTTTGAGGACGGTCTGTGGCCCGTGTTTCACAGGAGTTCAGACTAGAAGATCAAAGCGGTTCCTCCTGGCCTGGGAATCTATGGACATGCTTCAGGGCATGTGAAAGTGCCATGCGGAATAGGGATGCTTCCCTGACTTGGACTTGGCAGGGGGGTAGGTGGGAAGGAAAGTGACAGTGTTTGACGGATCAGCCCCGTAGGACTTTAGGTGCGGATGCTGCAGTGTCTGAGGGGTGCCTGACTCTCTCCATCATTACCCGGTGCCCTCCCAAGGTGTTTTAGGAGTGGACTTTTACAGGGCGACGGTGTCAGCCACCCGACTGCCCATTTGTGATTGTCAGCCCCTTCCTCTCCCACAGGCAATTGCGTAACATTCAGCACAGCAGCAGCAATTTCCTGATGGGACAATCACTGCCATCTAAGGACAGTATTAGCCTATTTTTAGCTGTCTCGCAATGGGATTTTGCAGCTGAAAAGGAGACCGGCATCATGCGACAAGTCTGCTCTCCAGAGACCCTTGTTAAGTCGCTCTACGGCGTGTGATCTGGGAATACACTCCCGGGGCCTGATTCCCAGTAGGGACGCTAGAAAGTGGTTATTTTAATAATTGTGTAACTGCGAAGGGTTACTCAATGTCCCCTGGGGGCGGGGCTGGCGGTCACTGAACTCCTGGCTTCACTCCCGGGAGCCTCCTGCCATCCCACGTTGCTGCCTCTGTATCAGAGGCAGCAGCCCCTGTCCACAGGGGGCCCGAGCTCCCCGCGGACAGAGGCTGCTCCGGCTTCTGAGTGGCAGCAGTGCGGGGTGGCAGGCGGCTCCCCTGTGCGCTCTTCATTGAAAACTCAGACTGGCGGGCTGGGACTGAGCCAACTGGCCGGTCTGAGTTTGAAATGCAGAGCACATGGAGGGTGGGGGTGGGGGTTTGCTGAGGTTAATTGGGACTGTTGACTGATAAGTAATCGTGTATCGGTTAAACGGTTAGCCAACTAGCCTTTAACATGCCGAATTCCCAGGGCTGTCCCATGGCGGGTGCATGGACAGGAACAACCCGCCCCCCCAGCACTGTTTCCACTCCACTCCACCCCTTCCCCTAAACCCCCACCCCTTTCCACCCCTACTCCTAGCTCCTGCTCCCATGTCACTTTCCGATTTTGACCTCCTCTCACAAGTGATGCTGGGAGCTGGTGGGGCAGGCTGGGGCCAGGTCGCTTGCTGCTAGTACCAGGCCCCCGCCAACCTCATAGGCTGTCTCCGAACCCATGTCTCCCGAGCATGGGCCAGGTCTCCTGGTGGCTGCCCTAGTCTGTCCTATGCACAGGAGGGCTCGGCTAATTCCAGGGACGAGACTTGTAAGCTCCCACAGCAGTGAAAGGGTTACAGGGGCAGACAAGCAGCGGTTACCTGAACTTTCATTTCTCGATCGGTGTCCCAGACCCGGATAATCCGCACGTCTCCCGATGTCATGAGAAGCCCAGTCTCTTGTTCCCAGTCCACCACCATCCCTGCTCCTGTGAGAAAACACAGGGCCTGGAAATTATTCTTCACATAAACACAGAGGAACCCCACATGATTCCTTCCCCTATGTGTCCTGAGTAGACTGATCTGGCATGGGCGTTGGAGAACCCAGAACAGCTCTGCTTTCAAAGGACTATGGAATCCAGGGATTCCCATGATTTCTCCTCCTCCCCGCAAATCGAAACACTGCATGCGATTAAGAGGAAATGGTTTTACACAAGGAACGGCAAAACTGTGGAATTTGCAGCTGGAAGATATTGAGTTATTAATGGTGATTGCCTATCTCCTAGAACTGGAAGGGACCTTGAAAGGTCATTGAGTCCAGTCCCCTGCCTTCACAGCAGGACCAAGTACCATTCCTGATTAATTTTTGCTCCAAATGGCCTCCGCAAGGATTGAACTCACAATGCTGGGTTTAGCAGGCCAATGCTCAAACCACTGACTATCCCTCCCCCCCGTTAAAACAGCTCAGCGAGACAAGAAAAAAAGCGATGACCATGGAGAAGAACGACATTCTGCCGTTACACTAGCTAGAACGTGTGTCCCAGGGGTCTCAGTCCTCCTAAACTGATTACCACCAGGGGTCTAGAAGAAATTTCCTCCAAGGATACATTTCCAGGGCTTTGCCTTACCCTGAAGCATCTGATAGGCACGTTGGCCGAATAGATGAATCAGTGATCTTTGCTGGTATGGCAATTTTTATGCAACGAATTTCTGTCTGTCACCCCTTCTCCCATTGAGGGGACTGAATGGTAAAAGCCCCAGAGAGAGTCAACAGTGCCTACGTACACAGCGTACTAATGTCCGGGCAAGGTAGCTCCTCTGGATTTGGGAAATAGCAGGTTCTGCAAACTCCTAATTGGCAGGGTAATCTCCAAGGAAGGATTACAATCCAGTTAATTAGAATGGTCTCCCTTGCACTAGCAACAAACTGCCTGCACAGTGCCTAAATGTTCTGCTTTGAGCAGAAAGCCGTACACCAATTATCTTTTGCTTCCTCTGCCGGGAAGCGGACTGACCTTGGGTCTATGGGTGTCCCAGAGAGGTTTTTATTTATACCTAGGTACAGAAATGAAAAAAATCTCCGGGCAAGGAACCCTAGATTTCATTGCATGCACGTGTTCTCGTCTATACAAACCAAGACAGAATCCAGGGTCTCCTCTCTTTTCTCAAGCAGCTTTGCATGGATGCTCTCATGGGAGAGATTAGAACATAGTACCAAATATGAGGTGGCCATTTTTCAGCAGAAGACTCACAAAAGTCAGACACTAGCCCATAACAGATTAGGATGGCAGCCTTTTTCTTGCTTCGATCGGGACCTTGGGTGAACGATTAGTGCTAGAAAGACCCCAAAGAGATACACAGAGGTGCCTTCTCAAAAAGGGACTGTATCCTAGACCTGGAAGGTCAGCTCAAGTAAACAACACAGATGGAATCAACATACCCTAAACCGGGCTTGGCACTGTCTTCACAGTGGGAAACACTCTCATTGGCTTCCCTTGCTCCTTGTGACTACGAAGAGTACTGGCACCGACCAGGGGCACCTTCAGTATTCGATTTAGTGGGTCTTTACTAGACCTGCTAAATCAAACACCAGAAGATTGATCTCCAGCCCGACAAGTGGAGACGTGGCTCCAGTGAGGTTTTGTCTTATCCTGCTCTTCCGAATTAGCACTAGTGGGAACTTAAATACTGTGCAATGCTCTGGTTTCCATTAGAGGCCCACTGCTACCAATTAGCTAAGCAAACATCCCAATGGCCACCCCACGGAAAGAGGTAAAGCTGTTAGAATCAGAAAGGGGATGAAGCACGGAAGTGGAAGCACCCCAATAAATCAGATGCCCGCTTTGAGGACAATGGGATGACTGTTTTGGGCACACGCAGACTTAATTTGCTAACTACTTCCCCTCCTGGAAAAGCACCACTGAGCCCTTTCCTGATCTCCCCTGCACTGCAGGATCAGAAGACACTGGCGTTGATGGTCTCATCTTATTACAGGAAATTCAGGGCCCACAGCTAAGTGACAGCTCATATCTTTATCTTGGGAGTCAACCCAACTGTTACTTTTAAACTGCCCGGCCGCTCTGAGGGCTGCTCGACAACCCAAGCAAACAAGCAGGCAGCGGGGTTTAGCTTATAAGCACTTCAAAGCATTTTCATTTGACATCTTGTTTATGGTCCATGGGACAAGATAAACCTGGCAGGCCTGAGACAGATACTGCCGTGATATGACTCATGGCGCTAAGTAGGCAAGGCTGCTTGGCAGTTTTAAAGCTCCCATTCGTTCCCCGGTTTGAAGACAATTGTCCTCGTCAGTTCAATCAGCAGCAAAATCCCTAAGCCAACTGGAGCCAGCAGACGTTCCTTCACTGGAAGGGGTAAGGAGAACATGAGGGGTAGGGTTTTGGCTGGTGTTGTTGGTGCCAATGATTAATAAGCTCGTTCTAGTGGTAGCCATGGGGAACTTGCCCCTTTCGCAGCCCTTGGGATCTTCAGGTACAAGAGTCGTGAGGATAAGGGGAAGGTGTCTCATCACGAGAGAGTCTACGAGTTGGAAAGAGTGAGAATTCCTACTGGAGAAGGGCACTGTGGGAGATTCCACTTCAGGAGAGAAAGAGGGATGGAAACTTAATGTTGAAGATGCTTCACAGACTGCATCTGGGCCTTTCTTCTGTGCCCCAAAGGAGGAAAGTTCAGATGGGGGAAAGGTTTGCCTGAATGGGCAGGCCGACTTATAGAGTCATAGGTTCTAAAGCCAGAAAGAACCACTGTGATCACCCAGTCTGAACTCCTCTATAACACAGGGCCCCCAAAACAATTCCTAAAGCCAACCTGGTAGAAAACCATCCAATCCTGAACTGAAAATGGTGAGGGAAGATTCACCACTGCCCATGGCAAACTGTTCCAATGATTATTTACCCTGACGGCTAAAATATGTAACCTTATTTTCAGTTTGAATGTGTTAACTTTGCCTTACAGTCATTGGATCGTATTCTGCCTCTCTCTGCTAGGCTGAGAGGCCCTCATCAAGTATTTGTTCCCCATATAAGTAAAGTCACCACTTCGCTTTGTCTTTGACTGAGTTCCTTGAATCTACCGCTATCAGACGTTATTTTCTAATCCTTTAATCACTCTTGTGGCTCTTCGAGTCCTCTCCTATTTAGCAACATCCTTCTTGCCTGCGAATCCCAGAACTGCACGACGACTCCAGCAGGGGTCACAACAGGGGTGGGCTAAAGGGCCTCCGTGGGCCGGATCCGGCCCGCAGAGGCCTTGCTGCTCCCCCCCACCAGGCCAATCAAGGCCCGGGGGTGGGAGGAAGCGCACAAAAGGTCTCCTCCCACCATGCAAGGAATGCACAGCGCTTAGAAGGAGGCGGCCTGATTGGCCTGGGGGCAGAAGTGTGCACAGTCTCCTCCTGCCCTGCTAGGAGCATGCAGCGCTTCTAAACGTGGCACATTCCTGGCAGGGCGGAGGACAAGCCGGTGGGAGGAGACAGCACACACTCCCCCTCCCGCCCCCAGGCCATTCAAGGCTTGGGGGTGGGGAAAACACATGAAGTTTCCTCCTGCCCTGCAAGGGGCTCAACACTTGATGTCAACTGTCAGCTGCTGCTTCAGATGTTCTCTGAAAACATCCACTCCGTGGGCAGCGGCAGTCAAACAAGCAAAGAGAATGTTGGGAGTCATTAGGAAAGGGAGAGAGAATAAGACAGAAAGTATCTTATCGCCTTTATATAAAACCATGGGATGCCCACATCTTGAATACTGTGTACGGATGTAGTCACCTCATCTCAAAGAAGATACAGTGGCATTGGAAAAGGGCAACAAAAATGATTAGGGGTTTGGAATGGGTCCCATATGAAAAAGGATTGAAAGCACTTGGGAGTTTTCAGCTTAGAAAAGAAGAGACTAACGGGGGGATAGGATAGAGGTCTATAAAATCATGAGTGGTGTGGAAAGAGTGAATAAGGAAAAGTGATTTAGTTATTCCCACAATATAAGAACTAGGAGTCATCAAATGAAATTAATAGGCAGCAGGTTTAAAACAGACAAAAGGAAGCTGTTCTTCACTCAGTGCAGTCTCAACCTGTGGAACTCCTTGCCAGAGGATGTGGTGAAGACTAGGACTTTCACAGGGTTAGACAGATTCATGGAGGTTAGGTCCATCAATGGCTATTAGCCAGGATGGGTAGGAATGGTGTCCCTGGCCTCTGTTTATCTGGAAATGGGTGAGAGGGGAGGGATCACATGGGGATTCCCTGTTCTGTTCTCTCCCTCTGGGGCATCTGGCATTGGCCACTGTCGGCCGACAGGACACTGGGCTAGATGGACCTTTGGTCTGGCCCAGTCTGGATGTTCTTAGGTTTTTATGGCTATCCTGGGTCAGACCAAAGGTCCATCTAGCCCAGTCTCCTGTCTTCTGACAGTGGCCAATGCCAGATGCCCGAGCACGTCTATCTCCTGAGACCGGAGGGGGCTGCATCTCAGCTCTCCCCGCTTTAACGTGCTTCTCTCTAGCACACCCTCCCAATCTTCCTCGACAAAATGTGAAATCCAGGTTTGGCCTCATCTGCCACGTACTGCTCCAAGGCGGGCCCTGTGGTCCTCCTATTACCTCAAACAATCAAGGCATGAGAGAGAAAAAACACTTGGCATTCTCTTTGGTGAGAGACTTTGAATTCCCGCAACCTGAGAACAGCTCAACCTCTCGTCACCAGAGGCTGCTCAGCCTGCTGAATTCCAGGCACGCACGCCAACCCAGGAAATCTCAGCTTCCAAGCCTCAATGGCCTGTGGCAGATCACAAGAGCGACCGGCGAGGAACAAAGAGGGTTATACGATACATTTCCCAGCCCTTTCAATGAGAGGCTGTAAAGAACAAATAACTATGTGACTAGAAAATTCCAAACAAGAAGTTTAGCTTGTCTTGAAAAAGAGGAAAAGAATTGGCACATCTCCTACACATCTAAATTATTCACAACTATGTAAAAGAGAAGGCTTCTTTTGCCTGTGAAATATTAATCACAAGAAAACCCCACAATATACAGTGATGCTACTCCTACGTGTTTCCAATTATAGGGTAAGTTTATGTTTATTAAAGCAGGCAGAGGTTTTGAGTATTTCAGGAATGAGAACATGGTAGATTAGCATCTTAAATTCCCAGCACCCGGGATAAAAACACAGAAACGGGGGCTGGTCTCCACGACTCCTTATGTCAATGTAACTTACGTTGCTCGGGGGTGTAAAAAAGCACCTCCCTGAGTGATGTAAGTTACATGGAGTTAGAGTGGTGTCCACACCATGCGATGTCAGCAGGAGATGCTTTTCCATCAGTACAGAGCATCTTCACCCGACATGCTACTGCGGCACGGCCTCACCAATGTAGCACAGTAGCATAGACTTGCCCTGGGATTCAGTAACGGGCTTCACCAATGTTTCCTTTTTGAATTACATTAACATCTCGAGGGCGTTGGGGCTTAGAGCGAGGTCTGGCAGCGGTGGTTTGGCCTACAGGGTAGAACATGTTGGGCAGCCACTCTGCTGAGCCAGTGATTTGCGCCAATGAGCTGGCAGCCTCCTGAAAGCGTACACGATTCCTCCACTCCAAGTGAGCTCTAAGGCTGGATTCTCTCATACATAGGGCCCCTACCAAATTCACACTCCATTTTGGTCAATTTCATGGCATAGGATTTAAACAATTGTAAATTTCACGATTTCAGCTATTTAAATCTGACATTTTATGGTGCTACAATTGGGGTCCTGACCCAAAAAGGAGTGTTTTGTGTGTGTGTGTGTGTGTGTGTGTGTGTGTGTGGGCTTTGTAAAGTGTGAGTGTTTTGTGTGTGTGTGGGGGCTTTGTAAAGTGTGTGTGTGTGGGGGGGGGGGGGGGGGCTTGTGGTACCGCTACTCTTCTTTCTGGGCTGTTGCTGGCAGTGGCGCATGCTTCTGAGCTGGGCAGCTGGAGAGCAGCAGCTGCTTGGTGGGAGCCCAGCACCGAAGGCAGAGCCGTCGCCAGCAGCAGTGTAGAAGAAAGGGTGGCATGGTATGCTAGTGCCATCCTTACTTCTGTGCTGTTGCGGGTGGGACGCTGTCTTCCGAGCTGAATGTCCAGTCAACAGCCACTGTTCTCCAAACACCCAGCTCTGAAAGCGGCATAGAAGTCAGGGTGGCAATACTGACACCTCCCCGCCCCCCGCTTTAAAATAACCTTGCAAACACCCCCTTCCCCGCAACTCTCTTTTGGGTCAGGACCCGAATTTGAGAAGCACTGGTCTCACCTGTGACACCTGTACAGTACAAGGTAAAACACACACAAAAGACCAGCTTTCACGATGCGTCTTTCATGGCCGTGAATTGAGTAGGGCCCTTCTCATATGGATCTCCCTGCACTCCCACCCACTCACCAGCATCGGGCACAGAAAGCGAGGAATGGGGCCATATTCCTGCACCCATTGGGAAATCTGGAGAATGTACTTGTGGCATTTTTAAAAGCCCGTAAATGTTAGGACCATGAACCTGGCCAATACAAATAAATAACAAAAGTTATTTATTAGTTACCATAACAGAAGAACTAGAGGACACCAAATGAAATTAATGGGTAGCAGGTTTAAAACTAATAAAATAAAGTTCTTCTTCACACAGCGTGAAGTCAACCTGTGGAACTCCTTGCTAGAGGAGGCTGTGAAGGCTAGGACTAGAACAGAGTGTAAAGAGAAGCTGGATAAATTCATGGAGGTTAGGTCCATAAAAGGCTATTAACCAGGGGATAGAAATGGTGTCCCTGGCCTCTGTTTGTCAGAGGCTAGAGACGGATGGCACAAGACAAATCGCTTGATCATTGTCTTTGATCCACCCTCTCTGGGGCACCTGGTGCTGGGCACTGTGGGCAGACAGGCTACTGGGCTAGATGGACCTTTGGTCTGACCAGTACGGCCGTTCCTATGTTCTTATGTAATACAGCTTCTGGAACAACATCATTACTCGAGACCACGTCTTTCCTATATTCCTATAATAAAACACAAGTCTTCCACAAGCCAAGAAAACAATTTTGCAGAGACTTTTAACACAAGGACTAACAGTTCCATATGATGTGACCAGACACACAGGCAATGCATACCAACAACCAGTTTTTGAAGCGGTAACTTTCTATGGCTGTTCCCTGCAGGATCCCCCTGAAATATCAAATCTCTCTCCCCCGGGGAGAGGTTCCTGTATACATTTCAATAAACAACCCAGGTATTGAGCAGATCCATTGCAAAGGCAGAATTGCAAATTTTGATCATTGCCGGAACGTGCCCCCCACATCCTCGGTTTTTTGACGAATTTGAAAATGCCAGTGTGGACCCCAATACCAAAGCATCCCAGAGACACCCTGCTGCAATTTTCAACGGAGCCCTCCGGGTGCATCTTCATTTTAACTTCCAAGAAGCAGGGAGAAGGCTGAATTACTTCACTCTTCATTCCTTCCTAAAACGTATCCTTGAGTGACACTCCTTCCGGGCCAAGCACCGCCTCCAGTGACAGAGAGGGAAAAGGGAACCTGTTGAATGCGAGACACCCCAATCTCCTTCTCCTGGAGTGGCGGATTCTCTAATTATTTTATTTCCTAAAGGAATGAACCTTATCTAGGTGCTTCTCTATTTCTCCACCCTCAAAGGAGCAGATACTGACCCTCAGGAGAGATTTGGGGGTTCACATGTGCCTGCCTCTTCCCATGCTGGCCTCATCTGGCTTTTCTCTCCGCACATGGCCCCCGCGTGCCAGCTCCGTATTAGGGCAGGCGACTTTTCTGCTGTAGCCTCCTCCACAGCACAACTAACAAACTCCGGGACATGGCAGCTCAGGGGTATTCAACACACGGCCCCTTTGTTTGTGGTGCGGGTTGGGTTTATGTGGGGCTCAACACGCGGCCCGCGGGTGGGATCCTTTGAACGTGGCCTCCACGGGGAACACGCCACAATGGGGAGGCGTCTCCCAGGCGGGCTGAGCAGTGAAAGACACGAGCGGATGGGCTGGCTGGAACAGACAGGTGCAGGGTGTTGGCATTTCTAGCCCCCAGGGAGGTGCTGGGAGTGCTGGGGCATTGTGGGACGTGCTGGCTGCGTAGCCTGATGGGCAGAGCCTGAGAGGTGTTGACTGGCCACGTTTGGGTGTGGCGCCGTGGCGTAGGGCTGAATCTTTGTAGTCATGCCTGTCAGTGTGAAAGAAGCTATTTGCATATATTTGCATGTCGATGCAACCACACTTAAGTTGCGGCTCTTGTGCTGTGTCATTGTGGCCCCCGGGGCTTCCAAACTGAGTAGCCCTGTGGTAGCTCAACACTTTCCCTTGCGATCTGGGGCCCCCCTTCCCTGGCTCCCTACCTTGAGGTGATCTCAACGGTGGCACCCTTCGCTATGCTGCGTGCGTCTTGCCAGAGCAAGTACCAGCTTTGTGACAAGGCAGAGCGGAGCCGGGAGAGGCTGTGCGCCTATTTTTTCAGGATATGATATTTGGAATTTTTCCTGTTGTTTGGAGAGTGCGGGGGAATGCCGGAGGGGGTGTGGCTGCGGGGGAGCGGTGAAGAGTAGAGCCATTGGCGAACACGAGAGAACACCCGGGTTTCTTATCGGAATCAACAACCCCACTAAGGTGGAAAGTGGGAGGAGGGGAGACGGGGGAAGTTTCCCACTCCAGTCTTCGCCCCAAGCACACTGAGCCACAAGCCCAGCAAAATCAACTTTATAGGCTTTCAAGGATCGATTCTGGGGTGGGGAACCTAAGGCCTGGGACCGCACTGCCTGGATGCAGCCCTCCAAGTTTGGGGCTCCCCCCCACCAGCATTGGGGAGCTTGTGCTGCTGCTTCAGCCCCCCGCCCGCCATCATCCTGTGGGGCTGGAGCACACAATCTACTAGCCTGGGCCCCCCAGGCTCTGGTGTGGGAGAATGAGGGGAGCCACGCCTCAGTCGCGGGCCACGCCAGTGAGGGTTTCTTCTTTTCGCATCTCGCTTGCGTGTGGCCCCCGACTGATCTTCCTTTGGGTCAGCGGCCCCCGGCCCTGAAAAGGTTCCCCTCCCCCGCTGAGTTATACGCTCCCCACCACCTGGCTCTGCACTTTGTCCACTCACCTGTGGAAATAGCAGATGAGGTGAATTAAAATCCCTTTCTGGCTTGTCTACCCTGCCGCTTCACTGCGCTGCGAGGTTCTCGCTCCAGGGTGTAAACACCCGCCCCTGCACGCACGCCCCGCCTGTCTGCTACTCCCCTGGGGCGGTGGGTTAGCCACAGTACTGGGAGAGCGGCCTCGTTCAATTGCCGCTGTGGACAAAGCCTTTGGCAAAACTTGGGGGTCTCTTCACTCCAGAATTTTAAGGCAGGGTCGGGCCAGTCTGCACACAAGCAAGAAGCTGGAGCCTCGTGCCTGCTAGGCACATAGGGTACGTCTAGACTACGTGGCTCCGTCGCCGGAGCCATGTAGATTTGTTTGTTCAGCAAAGGGAAATGAAGCCACAATTTAAATAATTGCGGCTTCATTTAAATTTAAATGGCTGCCCCGCTCTGCCGATCAGCTGTTTGTCGGCAGATTGGGGCAGTCTGGACGCTCCCCTGTCGACATGAAAGCCCTTTATCGATCTCCCTGGTAAACCTCATCCTACGAGGCATAACGGGGAGGTCGACAAAGGGCTTTCAGGTCGGCAGGGGAGCGTCCAGACTAGCGTGCTGAGCCGACAAACAGCTGATCAGCTGTTTGTCGGCTCAGCGCAGCAGCCATTTAAATTTAAATGAAGCCACGGTTATTTAAATCGCGGCTTCATTTCCCTCTGCCGATCTGTCTAATCTACATGCCTCCGTCGACAGAGCCATGTAGTCTAGACGTACCCTTAGTTACCAGCTTTGCTACTGCTGGGCTTTGTTATTGCAGCGCCCAAAGCCCCAGGCATAGACCAGGATCCCAACGTGCTAGGCACCGTGCCAAGAAGATGGACCCTGCATGATGCTGGCCAACCAGGGGCCAGCGTTAGCCAAGGCATTAGGCCTCGGCTAAGCGTGAACAAACTCCTGGCTGTAAACCACTATTTCACCAGCGTGCTGGGGCTTGTCTACGTGTACAGCGCTGTACCGGCGCGTCTGTGCCTCTGCCGGGCGCAGCGAAGACACTGCCGCTGCCAACGGGAGAGCTTCTGCTGTCAGTGCAGGTACTCCACCGCCCCGAGGGGCAGGCAGTATGGCGGCGGGAGACCCCCTCCCATCGACAGCACCTGCCACATCAGCAGTTCAGCTGGTACAACTGCATTGCTCAGGAGTGTGGCCTTTCCGACGTAAGCTTGCAGCCCAGAGCAGGGCTTCTTAGGGGTAAGAGGGTATTGAATGTAAAGTGAGGTGTTTACACTTGGAAGGTATCCCCTCCGGCCCCATGAGGACGGGCTATCAACGCTGAACGGGCTCATGTGGAACATTCCAGAACAAAGCCTTTGCTAATGGCCCCAGCACAAGCAATGCGCAGAAGGGCGCATCCCATCAGCTTGAATTCTGAAAGAAAAAAAAAAATCCAGGTAGCACACGGGGAAAATCGTCCTCTCTTTGCGCTTGGACTCTCGCACGGCTGGAGCGAGGCACCAGAAGCAGAGCCCGCCAGGGTCCTAAAAGACAGGCAGTACTGACAGATTGCTAAGCCTCAAAACCAGAGCCGGCAACTCACTGTATGCAAGGTTTGCCTCCTGCGGCCTGCAAATAACTCTCATTCCTTTTTCAGCCCAGGCGCTAATCAATCTGTGAGTCTCCACAGTGCCACAGGGCTCCTCGACGTTTTTCCATTTTCCTAGTTAACAAAGCCTTAGTGAGTGTATGGCACCACGGAGAAGTGTTGTCTTTGGTGAGAGATCGGAGGGACACGCGGACCTGGGATAAATGCCTGGTCTCTTGGGACTGAGGGTAACTTGACACTTCTGTGCTCTTTTCTGGAGAGCAGGGGTGGGGAACCATGTGGCCCCCGGATTGACTGGATCTGACCCAGAGGCTCAGCCCCACCCTTAGCATTGGGGAGCGAGTGCTGGTGCTCCAGCCCCCTTGCAGGGCAGGAGCACACAAAGTCTCCTAGGCTGGGCCCCCCTTAAACTCAGGTGTGAGAAAGGAATATGGGGGGCATCTTTCTCCCCCTCAGGCGGCGGCCACGTCAGCGAGGGGTTTTTTTCTCACTCGTGTGCGGCTCCCGACTGATTTTTCTGTGGGTCAGTGGCCCCCCACTCCTGGCTGTCTAGCCACCAGCTATCACCACTCAGAGCAGCTGGCAAGGTAGACGGGAACAGCCCAGGGTTGAGTGTGTGACTGAGTGAGGACTGCTGTAATGCTTCAGGAGTTCACATTTGCTGGTGGGTCAGGGAAGCCAATGACAGAGTGCCCAAGCATTCCGAGGAGTCTGCCCTCAGCTTGGTCCGGACTGCGGTCCATCACTCCAGCCAGTGTGCCACCTCGCACTGGACAGCTAGCAATCTGAGCGCCCCCGGGGCAGCCCACCAAGTCCCTGGCACGTCAGGATGCACCTGGGGCTTTCGCAGAACATGTGCATTTGGCACGGGTGTACCCGGGGGAGCGTTTGGCCATCAGACAAATGGTTACACTCATACGTTAATTGGAGAACCCTTCCTCAACGGAGACGGGGAAATCCCTGTGACACTTGCCATGAGGAGCACACCTGGGAGCGGAACACTTGTGCTAATTTTTATTGATCCACAGCTGTTTCTGTGCTCTGAACAGAGCACTGCTTGCATTGGGCATATTGATCCTGCATGGGCGCGTCTGGCATTGCCTCAAGTCCATGCCCAGCTACTGAGCAGGGAATTCCTTTGGCCACGGCTTGTTAATTTTAGCCTTTCAATGTGCCGGTGAATGCCTAGCAAAGCCAGGATGCGCATAGTAACACATGCGCTCTGCACGGTCCAGTCCCATGGCTCCGCGTCTTGAACAGTCAAACAGAGTGCACCTTAATTAGAGAGCGCTGCATCGCACGTGGACACAATCACTTTTGTTTGACTAATCACTACAGACACATCCCTGCCCTTCTCAGTAACAAACATTAATACTTAATGAACAGCCTAAGAAGCGTATGTCAGTGCGCGCGCGCTCTCTCTCTCTCTCTCTCACACACACACACACACACACACACACACACACACACACACACACACACAGAGTTCTGGGGAGTTCGCCATCTGGCTCCCTCTCCAGGGGTTGAGGAATGAGATGGGGCTCGCGTGTCCAACTGCCCCCCGCAGCCATTCTGCGGAGTTGCGTACACTTTCATGGAAGGGAAAGGCAGGCTTGAAATATTTACCAGACATGTACAAGCCAACGGATTCAACTCACTCAACAGCCTGGAAACAAACATGCCCGACCGACTCGCTCTTTCCCGTCACCGTTTGACAGAAGGACTGTGTCATGCATTTAACGAACACCACACCAACAAAAACCACGCTGGCTCCGTGCAGTATTTGTGGTCCCCGTTTGGAAGCTGGCATTCAAGCACTTTTATTCAACGATGGTTTGACACCTTCTTACCAAAGGAGTTTGATGTACTCAGAAGAGGAACCACGTCTCCCCCCGGCCCTGCAAAACGCTCCCACGCCACGGACCTGCTGTCCTCCCGAACGGGCACCTGGGTCCATGCAGAAAGCATCAACTACTCTTCCCAACACTCCCCTTTATTCATTAATGGTCACGCGTGTAGACAAGGCCAGGAACGGGAGGAGCAGAAGAAGCTAAGCCTTCGGGCTGACATTCAATGGGATGCCAGGTCTGACGAGAAGGCCCTGCCCACCCCAGCTGCTGATAGGGAAGAGGAAGGAAAGCACTCACCTCCCTGTTTACTTCTGTCGAGATAGATTGAAACCCTTCGGGCCAGACCTGTGAGAAGACAGGGAATAAGGGGTGGTGCGAAGGGTAAGCGAGTCAGCCAAAGCAAAATAAATCTTAAAAAAGTTAGAAAAGCAACTCAAAGGAAAGAAGAACAGGGAAGGGAAAAGCAGCAGCCCCAAGTCAAGCGTGTGCTTCCACCCAGAGAAAAGGCCCTGGGTTGGTTTTAATCCCAGAAGCCTTTCCCTAGGAAGCCGTTAAAGAGCTTCAGCCTGTTTGCCTTACACCACAGATTTGATTGGCAAGTTTTGTTCCTTGGCACGACCTCACTGGAGAGGAACACATGGAAAGAGAAACAACCCCCGGCATACACGTCGGCACAGGTCAAACCGAACCCAAACCAGGCAGGTTTTGGCCTTTCAGGCGGCGGTCCCAGGCAGTTAGCGCAGCAGCGCAGCAGTACAACGGACTCGCCTGCACCGTGCGATTGCTAATGGACACTCGGTCAGAGAACACAATTTACAGGCACGCCAGTGGCAACTCTTAAGAGGGAATTAGCTGTAGAAACATGCTCGTTTCTAGCTTTCGTAAACCCTGGACAGCAAAAGACACTGCAGGGGGCCGCGAATACACAGGGCCTGGCTGCGTATAGACGCAGAGACCCCTGCTCATTCCTTGCATATGGGACGCCACGTATTCAGCTAGCGAGCTGGGCAGTCTGCTAACAGGGAGGTCTCATACACAGCATTGTGGGGAGTCACATGCAGGTTTTCTTTGCTAAGCCGGACACAGGAAAGCCACGTGGGTTTATGCAAGTGGCCGACAGGAGGAGAGCGCTTAAGTAGAGGTAATTAGATGGACTCAAGGCAGCTGGTGGTTTCCACATGCTCCTCAGTCCCCAAACGGGAGTTTAAAAGAGCTGAGATGCTCAGACTGCCGGTGGCCACTTTGTGTTCCAGAATTCCTCATGGATACGGCTCCTCTTGCAGGAAGAACAAAGTGAGAGATGCAATTTCACTCCTGGGAGAGGTTTACACCATTTCTTGGTTTCACAGACATGGCTGGGCCGCAGCCTGATGCTTCTGCTGGGCCAGAAATTGCGTCGCTTATTTTGAAAATATTTCAAAATAGCTTATTTCATAATTTGGTGCCGTCTACCCAGAGCCACATTTCGAAATAACTTGCTATTCTGAAATTCCCCTTAACCCTTCTGGAACGAGGGTGACCCGGATGTTGGAATAAGCCGCCCGTTATTTCAAAATCTATTTCGAAATAATGGGTTGCGTCAATAGGCGCAGAAAAGCTATTTCAGGATACTTCCGGTAGCCCGAAATAGCGCCGCAGTGAAGATGTACCCAAAGTTTTGAGTCCTCTTCTGCAGGCTGCTTCTGACAGCCCTGGGGTCTCCAGCTACTAACCAAGCCACTGACTTGCAAACCTCCCCATGTTGGCAGTAAAGACGTGAACCCCACGACAGCAGGGACACGTCTTTACAGCACTTCCTACACTGCTCACTAGGTAACGCTCCCTGTCTTCCTGACACTCCCCATCAGGTTTGCAGCTCTAAGTTTTGCCTAGTTGTAAGCATCAGGCTATTAGCAACACGAGCGTTGTCCTTTTCAGACCTCGGCTCTAGCTCAGGGATTGTCCGCACAAGAAAGCTGCTGTGGTTTAACCAATGGTGTGAACCCACGCTGGTGCAAGTCTTGATTTAACACTCTGTTTTCACTACAGCTCATGCCTGGTTCCTAGCCATTTAAACGGGATTGAAATAAGGAAATCGTAACACAGAATGAGTTTGTCCCCACAGAGTGTTGCACCAGTTTCACTAAATCTTTTTAAAACTAATGTAAGTGAAAGTGAAGCAACTTTCCAAGGGCGTTACGGCCTCGCACTGGTTCTAGCATCTCAGGCTGCGAAGGAACGGATGGCCACCACGTAAGACTACTTTGCTGTTATGAGACGAAATTACTGAGCTAAAGCCACGCAACTCCCATCACTTATACACCTGCTGATGCTTTCCAGACCCCTGCAGGAAGAACCCTCGTTCTCCAGTAAGTGCTTTGTGAATTTCTCCTTTCCCCACGCTAGCCTGTTCTTCACAAATGAGAAACTTGCACAGTCAGGTGATGGGTTTCTCAACAGTCTCATCTATTCCCAGGCCAAGGCAGGATCCTGGCTGCTCTTGAGACGAGGCTTGCGTCACAGACAAAGGATTCTGACACAGGTGCGGACGAAGGGAGAGGAAGATCACTGGCAAGAACGGCTGAACTCCAGCTTCCATGTCAATGTCCTTGTAAAAAAGGAGGAAGCGAGATGGAGAAAATGGAGACAGCAAACAGAGCAGCTTCGGCACAGGAATGCAACTTGGATCTCTGCAGCAGACGCTAGCTCTTCAATCACGAATCTCATTTCCAAGGGAATCCTTTCCCTTTGAAAGGAATGAGTTCATTTCTCTCCCCATGAGGAAACCTACATTTCTCCTCTTCTCCGTCTAATCCAATCACTCCCTGCTTAAAAGGCAAAGGAAGCCGCAAAGCCTGGATTTGCTTAGGCCACAGAAAAGGGTGCAGAAGATGCGTAAGATGAAAGGACCGGACGTTTCAGGCCTGCTGTCTTGGCAAGCACGACTTCCCCCACGCTTACAACAATCAGCTTTTGCTTCTGTTCATCATTTATTCTGCAATGTCAAGCCCTGCTCCCGTGTACCTCCTTTTTGCTGCTGCATTCAAGGTCTGTGGAGAGCAAGACGTAAGCAGCAAATGCCCTGCCCTGAGGAAGGTGCATGGAGGTAGCAGGGGAGAAAAATGGGAGCGAGCCAGAAGGCATTCAGTCTGCATTTGTCAGCATCTCCTGTGAACTCTCCTCGTTATGCAACAAGGAGCGGATGCTAATGGGACCCATGGGGAGTTCCTAGACGCCAGTGATCTGGGGGGAGTCCATTACCAGGACAATGGAAAGAATATCCTGATTCCTGGGAGGGAAGAGCGTAGGCATCTCACTCACAAAGGCTGATGTTTGGGGAAAAGAAATGGAGAAAAGAGAAACCAAATGAATGAGCGTCCCAAGGGCAGCTTGACATGGCGGCCTGGTGCTTTTCTCTCCTCTGCTCCAGAGCAGGAGGAGGAAGGAGCTGGACACTGAACAGCTCAACACACTATCACCAGCTCCTTCCTGCGCTTTGTCCTTGCAAAGAGCAGGTTTCAACCACGGCAAATTTCACAGCACGCGGCAAAGCCCCAGCAGTTTGTAATTAATTACGTGCCCGCAGGACAGCGTGGTACAGAGCCTGCGGTGAGAGCCATCACACTTCCCCCCGACTGCCACAGAGCCAGGGACAGACTGTGCGGGGAGAAGGGAGAGGCACCCGTTCCGAACCAGATGAAGCAGCACAGGTCAAACCCGACGAACAGCTAAACAGCCATGGAACAAGAGAAGCAGGAAAAGGGGGGAGGACGTTAGAGGGAGACACACGGGAAGAGGGAGGGGTAAGCGTTGCCAGCCTTCGGACGGACCTCCATGGACATTTCGTTTGCAGCAAGCTTTGGTCATGCCAGTATCTCCAGACGTGTAACAAAGGGTCCGTCCACAT
The DNA here is from genome assembly GCF_052426305.1 of Pelodiscus sinensis. Taxonomy (NCBI): domain Eukaryota; kingdom Metazoa; phylum Chordata; order Testudines; family Trionychidae; genus Pelodiscus; species Pelodiscus sinensis. The sequence goes on along the minus strand of NC_143071.1, from coordinate 2,774,335 downwards.
GACTGAGGCTGGGAATCTACCCTGCAGTGGGAATCTACCCTCCTAAGGCCCGGCCCATAAAGCTGTTGGGTGCGCATCGGCAGAGCCAGGCAAGTGTGGGGCAGATTCACACCCGGCTCCCTGTGAATGAAATGCTTCTGCGGACAAACCCGAGGTTACCTGGGTGGAAAACTTGCCTAACACAGCGCCAGGAACCCGGGAGGGCTGTGCTGGCGCTCCGACCGTGTCATGGAGGGTCCAGCTGAGTCACGCTGGATTAGCACCAGGGAGTTTTCACATAAGCTGTGCCAGGCGCCCGAGACAAGCCCCACAGGCTGAGAAGTGAGAGCTGCCGGAGCATAAAGATTCATCGCAATCACCCAAGTCCGGCCCCCTGCATCGTGCGGGCCAGAGAAGCTCCCCCAGCGGCACCGGCATCAAACCCAGAACAGCTGGTTGAGCTGCAGCAGGTCTTTGGAACAGAGGTCAAGTGACAGAGGGCAACTGTCAGATCACTGATGTCTCCCTGGCCGGGGAGAACGTGTCCCCCACCTCTCCCAGCGATGCCTGAGACAGATTTCACAGTCACCCGAATTGGAGCCTGGTTTGGGCATCGTGCTGGCTGGGGGGCCTGGCCACATGCAGCCTCACTGGCAGCTTTGAAGTTTGAAGGTGGCTTGGGCCACGATCCTGTCCACACCAGGTGGGGCAGCCTGCTCCTCTCCCAGCTCTCAACTCACAATAAACGGCAGGGAGGAAGGGCCAAGACGGAACACAAGCTTAGTGTGGTCACGAGTGCAGCATGCAGAGGGTGAGTGGCCAGCCGTAGGGAAAGGGAGGAGCTATTCATCAAACTCACAGGGGGGCTGGGACATAACCCCCCGTGAGAACCAGTTCTGGGGAGGAAAGTGCTCAGGACAACCTTGTTCTACAGCTCTCTCCTCAGGAGAAACGTAAGCTCGTGGGGCTCCGTTCAACTCCAGTGGAGCTGATGATGGACAATGTGGCTGTGCCACTGTTGGAGAATTAGCCTTCACCTTTACTCTCTTGCAATGCTCCTGCTAATTTTTTCCATCCAGAAGTGGAATAAATTTTGTTCTGTGCACCAACACATGTGCGGACGTGCACCACCCACCGAAACACATGCTGCTGCCTATGGGTGCTCTGCTGATCAGCTGGGTGACATTTGAACCTGTCCTGGGTGGCCGCCCAAGCGCTCAACTTACAGAGAAGGTTTCTCTCTTGTTTTGCTACTCCCCACCTGGCTACTTCAGTCGTACGTAGCTGACACGAGGTTGTGTCTGGGCGTTTTGTGGCCAAGTGGGAAGGAATCCCTTACCATGGTTTGGTAAGACTCCACTCCGAGGCTCAAAAAATTGTTAACAAGGATGTAAGCGCAGGCTGGAATACACAACTTGTTCCACTTTACCGATCCCTAGAAAAGATTCCACCAGGGGACGTTATTTCTACCCCCAAATGGGAATGCAGCACAGACCCACCTCGGGTGGTTGGCAGCATGTCCGACAAGCCTTGCCAGGCAGTCACCATCTCGGGATTCTTCTCCAGGTCTGCAAAGTTCTTCCACACTCTGATCGCACCGTCGTCTGGGGAGGACAGAAAAAAGACCTGCTGAGATGTCACTTAGTTGGCTTTGAGTGCTGGAGGGAAAGGAGACCAGTGCTGTGCTCTGAGCAGTGCTGAGGGCTGCCTGCCCCCGTCCCAGCCTTCCACCCGAGGCCCTGCCCCTTTTGGGGGGTAGACCTGCCTCCCACACCTTGTCCCCGGGCCTGCAGTGGCCGTCGGCCCTGCTGGAGCACCTTAAGTTGGCTGTAAATCCCTCTCAGAAAAAAATCATTTTCACTAGGCTATATCTCTTCTCCCTCCTTTCGGCCAATGCCAAGAACGAAAGCGCACTACTAAACCCAAAAAGCCACGACCCAGGACGAGAGCTGAACCGAAGCCCATCTCCTAGGCGCAAGCCCCTCACCCCGGCATCATGTCCCACTGGGAAACTTTTTGTGCTAGAAAGCTGTCATTTGAACCCGAAATGTCTGAGAGGTCTCGCAACCCCTCTCACACGTTTCTTCATTCTGCCCCAATTGCCGCGTTGGCGCCGATTCTGAACAGCAATTGAAATCACTCAGACAGACACCTTTACGACAATGTCCCCCAAGAAATAAATCCTCTTACGGCTCCAGAGGCCAACGAACAGCAAACACTACAAGAGGGCGGTCGACAGACGTTCTTTTCCCAGGTGACTTGTCAGGGACAGGGAGAGAATTGGGAACCATTTGAGTTGTTATAATTTGCGTCACCGAGAAAACAGTTAACCGATGAGCCTGGCCTCACGGTTACACACAGGCTCCGGTACGCGTGGGGAGCCGGCTAAACAGCCATTTCCCAGTGTACACCGATTCCCAGGGAGCCTCCTGCTGCCGTCTCTGTTACAGGGGCAGCAGCATGGGGCGGCAGGAGGGAGTAAAAGCTGGCTCCCTGTGCACACCGGCTCCTGGGGAGTCAACGGCTGCCTCACGTCTAACCACTGCCCTTTCCAGCGGTTACACGGTTACTTAATTACGTGCTTTTTACCCTCCCTAGTTAGACTGGCAGACAGGCCAGGCCCCCTCTCCAGCTAAACCCATGTTAGGAACAGTGTTTAACAGCACAGCTGTGGCGTGGTTCACTGTCTACTATAGACTGGATTTTCTTCCCATTAACAACAGGCTGAAGTTGTGACTGAAGTTATTCCACGGGGCTGGCCATAAACTTCACCCAAAAGCCTCCCGGGCTTGGAATTCCCATGGAAGGGTGAAGGGCCCAAACCAATAAAGGAGAGGCGAGGGGAGGGCTCCGAACATCTCACATGCCCCGGGAGCCGGTAGCCGACTCCCCCTCTCTCCTGCCCATGGCCGGTTGGGGACCGCGGCTGAGCTCACCCGTGGCAGTCAGGAGCAGAGAGCAGTCTTGGCCGTTCAGGTATTCCATTGCTGTGATCCTGGTGTAGCGAGGGTTCCCATTGTGGAAATAGTCCAGTTTCTCACCCTTCTCCCAGTCCCAAAAACTGGGAAAGTGAGCAGAAGAGCAGGTCAGATCTGCATTCCCGGCATAAGCCGTAAAAAGCAACGTTCCCGTTTAAGTGCTACTACAGGTTATACACACTGGGTACCAATTCCATTTGCTTTTCTCATTAGGTTATTGAGCGGCGTTTTATTAGTGCCTTTCTACATCATCACCTCTGGTTTCTGTGGGGAATGTGGTAAGGTTAATCCCCTGGCCTCTTACCGATCCAGCTCCGCTCCCTACTGACACAGAAAGCCGCCTGTTTGTTTAACAAAGGAGAGATGCAGACTCAACGCCTCCCTTACTGCACCTGTCTTCGAGGAGCTGCTGTCTCTGTGGGTCCAGCCAATAGGAGCGGGGCCGTGTGGGACCAAGGTGTCCAGCCCTAAGGTGGGGGGGTTACGTGCTGCTCTGGACAATGCTAGCAACAATGCAGCTAGGCTGCAGAAACCTTTCCTGCCCGTCTCCGCTGGAAGGAGAACGGCGATGGGAGTGGACAGAGGAACGAATGGGGGGCAAGCCTATCTCCCCCCAACAAAGAGCTCGGGTCACTTGGCAGCCATCACTGGGGCGGACAGTCCCCACGTAGCCAATTGTGACCCTGGAAGCCAATCCCTTAGGATCAGAAAGGCAGAAACTCACCAGATGCTGTCTTTGTCCGCGACAGCGATACACGGCGTGAACGGGTGGAACTTCACCACGGAGGGCACGCCTGGATTCCTGTTCAGAAAGATTTGATCATCCAGCCGAGAAATACCTGGGGGTGGGGAGGGGAGGGGGGAAGGAGAGAAAACCCAGACTCAGTACGTGGGAGTCAAACCTCAGAAGGGACATCTCGCTATCTGGTCCATGCAGTCCCCACCCCGCATGCCTCTCCTTCTAAGCTTAGCCAGTTCCTTTGGCCCACCTAATGCTGTGCCTTCTTTCACACGCCCCTTTATCATCCTCTGCCTTCCAAAATCTCCTTGCCCATAACCTGTCGGGTGAGCAGGAATCCCTTGGGGCCCTGGTGTAGTAGAATTCTTTGCTTAGCAGCTCCACCGATACTTATGGTGCTGCATGATCAATAACAGTTTAAATCTCTCCCTAACCCAGAACCCTTCCCTTTTGCCATGCTGATCAGAGACCAAACCCTGCTGGCGCCCCCTAACCAGCCTATCTGGGGCTGAACCTTCTCCTGCCCCACCCTACTCCACTAGGGAAGAAAACGGGAGATGCCCAAGCGGGAGATGCTTGGCAGGTGGGCTCTCTCCGGGAGAAGGGGGCTGGAATATTCTGGGAGAGTGAAGACCTGTCCGGCTTCTCTCGCCACCTCGCTCTCCTGCAGTTCTAGTTGGGCTTCTCAGGCAAACGTTAAACTCGATGAAAGCATCTCTCTCCGAGACCGTGCGTGTCAGCGCTAGCCAGCGTGGCCGGCGGGCCAGGCGTTCGTGGGTTCGGATCTCACATCCGGCCTCCGATCCCTAGCCGCTGAGGACACTGCCGTGATAGGGGGCTGCCAGAGCCAAAATGTCACTGACACGATCCGTGTCTATATTACTATTGTAAAAGGTTCATGCCAAACCCGAATGAGAAATGCCAACCGCTGCCTTTCGTTTACAGGTCGACTGGCTACACACGGGGGCCCCGTGTTTGTGGAAGCCACGGCAACCCTTTCACAAAGGGCATGCCTCTGTCACCGTGGCAGTTCATCCTCCGGCAGTCGATTTAACGGGTCTGGTAAGGACAAGGGAGGTTAACTATCGGGCATCCGTGTAAACGTGCAATCACTGGAAATGTTAGTGGTTACACGTTTGCACGCGTGGGGGAGGGCAGGCTCCCTGCCAGCACTGGCTCCTGCCTCCCCGCCTCGCTGCCTCTACTGATATGCATGGGGAGCCAGCCTGAAAGCCACTTCCCATGTGTACCGGCTCCTACCCCCGCTTGCCCCCCACGCTGCTGACTCTCTATCGGGGGGGCAGTGTGGGGTGGTCCCCTCGAGCATCAGCCCTACTCCCCACCCCTGTGCTGCTGCCTCTGAGGGAGTTGGGGGGAGGGGAGGAAGCAGCTCCATGGAAGCCAGCACTGATGGAGAGCTCGCTCCCTCCGCTCCCCCCACGCTATTGCTTCTCTGGGAGGTGGCAGCAGGGGGAGGCCGCTCACTGGAATGGGCAGGCATGCAGAGCCAGCTTAAAAGACGTCTCCCTGCGTGTGCTGGCTCCCGCCTACCCGCCCCTACTGCCTCTGTGGGAGGCAGCGAGGGAGGGATCAGCTCCATGGCAGCCAGCACGCATGGGAAGCCAGTTTAAAAGCCAGCTCCCTGTCCCCTGCTACCTGTGATACAGAGGCAGCGGAGGGGGAGGGGGCTGCATGTAGTTGATAGGATTTGTGTAGTTCAGTGTTTCACAAACTTTTTAAGACCGAGGAACACCAAACAATTTTTTTTTTTAAATGAGGAACACCGAGGATTTTTTGTTGAGCAAAAAAAGGAGGGTCAGGAAAAAGTTAAGCAAAAAAAAAAAAAAAAAGAGGCGCCTGCCCCTTTAAGGGTGGCCATTTTTAATTCTGCTGGTTTCCTGCATACACCTCCAACTGCCTATTTGTTTAAGAAACACTGGGGTAGTCGATAGTCGTCAATGTAATTGACTACACACTGACATCCCTAATAAAGACCTGCTAATTTGAACGCTGCAGGTGCCCCTGTCGAGTGTGGTACTCCTTGCAGTCGGAAGGAGTAAGGGAAGTCGATGGGAGTGTTTCTCCTGCTGACCTCCTTGCTGTGGGGATGGCATCGAAACTTGGCTTAAGGTATGTTGGCTCCAGCTGTGTTACTTACCAGCTGGAGCTGCATCCCTTAAGCCGACTGTTGGCTGTAGTGCAGAACTGCTCAAAGGATTTACGTACGCAGGCAGTTACACAGTGCGTGACCGGAGAATTTCTGACCTTGGCCGTCACCGTCAGGATAATCATGGTGGCACCATGAGTCACTGCAAAATTTCTGAAAACCTAACTGAATAAAAGCCAGACTCAAGCTCTCTGCCAGCGTACAGGGTTAGCTCCGCTCCACTTCTGCTGCTAGCAGAATCCTGAGCTAACAGCTTGTCAGCAGATATAGACTCCTTGGGACAGTTTGACAATGAATTGATTTAAGTCTATATTAATGTGTTACTATTTAAGATGCTGGTTGTGACATTTTTCACAAGTACCTTGCGTTTCACTTTCACGGTCTGTGTGAGCGAATCCGAACCTGTCTGTGAAGAGATTCTATCCCCTCAGGCTGACCGACCCGCCCGCATCCCGTGCACATCTGTATTCAGAAATGGCCCTGACCCATCTCCTGCACTCCCCTGCATTACGATATTCCACCATGTTACAACCCCAGGCCGCCCACCAAGTTACACTCAAGTCTGCCAGCCCTCCAGCTGCACACGAGAAACCGAGTCTCGGCATCTTGCTCAGCAGACGAACGCTTCACACCGAGCCTCTCCCCGCCAGCATCTCATATGAGACAAACACCCAAAACTTTCTCTTCTGTGGGGAAAGCGTCTCGAACACGCACAGAGGAACAGCACAGACTCAGTCCTCGCTACTTGCTGACTAAGCAAGCAGCAGAATGAGTAATACCATCAGGTCTCCTCATAGTTATGTAAATTCCAGGGGCCACTCCGGTGGGCTAAGCTGAATTCAAACACATTAAAAAAACCAACCCCTCGCCCGACTGTCACTTTGTAAATGCATCAAGAGGTCTAAATAAGCAAGATTAGCTTTCAGCAGAGCACCGAACATGCATGCTAATGAAGGACGGACCCAAGGCATCTGAGAGGAAAAGCCAAGCGTGTAAATGAGGCTGAACAGAAAAATGTCGCAGAAATGTAACGGGACACAATAAACAATCTTCTCTGGAGCTGGGAGGGAGGGGATAGGTCTGGGGTCATTCAGACACCTGCTAAACATCGAGGACAAGAGGGTTTGCGTGACTGGCAACCTGAGTAGCATTTGCTACACATCAAAAACCCTGAGCGTGCCCTTCCGGCCAGGTGGGGACCCCGGAGCTTCACCTGCCATGCTTGGTCTTTCATGCTTTTCAAAAGGTAACATACACTATCCACCAGAGCGTTGCAGGACAGGAAGGAAAGGCCAAACTGGTAAATCAACACTATCTCCTATGAGCTTCTAAATGATCCATTTTGTGCTGGGCACTTCAGGACTTGTGGACCAGCCGTCTCGGATTGCCCAAGGCTGCAGACCCAACACAGGCTGCAGACCTTGTTCATTCTTTTGGGCAGGAAAACCTCTTGTGGCAGCTCTCTCTCTCAAACCCCTCGGTCTCTTATTATTTCCCACTCCGAGTTCAACCCAGATGGTTCCGTACAAGGACGATCGTTTTTGGCTGGCCCTGCCACGGGTGCCTCTGCTCCTTACGTGACAGCGTTGCAGCTGGGTATTCAAACGGGAAGGAAGTCCATGCTTGTCACAGGCAAGTCAATCCCGTGAGCAGGGGCCCCTGCTAACTATAAACAAGCCCTGCAAATGTCAAGACAAATCCCAGGGAAACACTTTATGACTGACCGAGCTCCTGATCGCCTCAGGGCACCCATGAAAAAGGCCAGTGATTAGTGAAACCTGGTCTCACACCGGCTTTGCAGAGTGGATTGGGATTCATGGTCTGTGCTACAGGAGTGCTGACAGGCCCTGGCTAAGCCCAGCGGTGGGGGTAGCAGGGGCATCACGCTGGCTGTGATACAGGATAAAAATGCCTGAGAGCTCACCCTTCTGGATGATCTTCTGCGCTTGCTTTCGGACGCGGGTGTTGCGCAGAAACCGCCACTCCCTCTCCTTGCGGGTCTGGCTCTCCAAATCGTGCTCTTCTGGAATCTTCCAATACATGAAAACGTTAACCACACCAAACCAGCGCAGCTGTAACCACCCAACCCTAGCTCCCCCCACATCCTCTCACGCGCCCCCCCCCACAAACGCCCCCACACACACATCAGCCAGTCCGAGACGCCTCAGCACCTGCCACCCAAGTAAGTGTAAAGAGCACCCAAGCCCTTATGATTTTAAATCCTGGAGCATCTCTTTGAGCGAACTCTCCTCGCTGTTAATCTTTTCCCTTCATCCCTCTCCTCAACAGGTGCCCGGTAGTTTGTTTCATCGTATCCAGATTACAACCAGACAGACAGGGAGTGCTCGTTTTGTTTCTTAAAGAGCCATGGACATGCGGGGTGCTATATAAATGGTTTGTCAGCGTAATACATGTCAGCTAGGTGTGACAGATGGGAATAGATTGCAATACCCTGGACAAAACTTACTGAGTTCAGTTTAATACCTTTCGGTTCCACTTATTACAAATGCCAACAAGTAAGTGATACTGGGATTGTAACCTGTCTAGGCACTCAAGAAAGAAGCCATTCTCCTACAAAGGCATTTCACAAGCCAACTAGAGAGAGAGAGAGAGAGAGAGAGAGCGCAGAATTGACCATCACATGCAAATTTGACACGGTTTCCCTGGGCCGGAACAAAGACATGCACCGGATGCAGCTTTCCTCACATTCAACACCTCACCGACATCAAAATCTTCCAGCTCACTCAATTAGGCTCATTAGCACCGGCCTACAATTGACAGGCACTTCTCTCCCCCCCGCTCTTCTTTTTCGGTTATAAATTTTGAAAGTCCCCTTTTTGTTCTTCACTTCAGCTCATCTGAGGAAGTTGGGTTTGCCCACAAAAGCTCATGATACTATATATATATTTGTTAGTCCCTAAGGCGCCTCAGGACTACTCGTTAAGTAACTTCTCGTGGAGAAGGGGGTATGCTAATGTTCTTCCTCCAACTATCAGATGTCTGACACTTTGACCTGGGGAGGGAACCCATCGTCTGGCTGATGACCTGTTCACTGTCTCTTCCAAGGTTCAAACCGGATTCTCTAGAGACCAGCAGACAGCAAAAGGATGTTGAGATAAATAACTTAAAATTAAACTGATCCAGGTTCTTCCTTCTGACCCAGCAAGCACACAGACCCTTGGTCCAGAGAGCACCCAAATCCTCAGGGATGAGTGAGAAAGACTGGTCTAAGAAGGTCTTACAGGTCGGGCTTGTTCTCACTCTGAACAAAGGCTGCAGCAAACTTGAAAGCACAGGGAAATCTCAGGTGGGGTTTGATGGACTGTCCTGCCATAGCTTATATTGGAGGGAGTGATCTCTGGTGAGCTTGTAACCCTGTAAGTTCTTTTATTGTTTTTCACGTGTTCTCTGTGTTGTGCTTTTCCCTTCAGAATAAAATATGCTTGCTTGGAAGGCACTCTCTGGTCCCTTGTAACAGTAGCAATTACACTCTCTGAGGAGAGAAAGGAAGCCGGTCTCTGCAGGCAGACCGACTTTCACCAGGAGAAGAACAGGTCAGCTTGGAAACAGCCGGTGAGAAGAGAGAGCCAGATTGCTATCCAAGAGAGGTGATGGCCAGGGAGCTGGATGCCTGACAGAGGATACTGTTGGACTACAATGGGGAAATACAAGTGCAATTGCCCTGAGCTATCACTAGGGAGCAACAGCAATGAAGCTGTAGGGCAGACAAAGTGCAACACTACCCCAGTGCCAACCCAACTGCTTCCCTCTGTCTCAATCCAATGTAGCGTATTTTGTAACTCATCGAAGCATCATAAAACCCTTCAGAGCCGTGTACAAAAAAAGAATGGAGCTCTCTTGTAGGCAGAATGTTAAACACTGGTATTCAAATCTTCCGTTCACTGTCTAGAACTCACAAGAGGTGAAAGATAGCAGTAAGTATTTTATTTTTTAATCCCAAGGTTTTCAGGTGATCAATGCAGCAGTGACTGATAAGGGAAGTTAGAACAGTCCTTCAGTTTACTGAAACATGACAGCTTGCAAGGAAATTCCGTTGCCTGTTACTGTCTCATCTTAATTACACACCCAAAGAACTGGATGGGAAATAGTTTTCCTGTCCCAGGAACGTTTTTGAGAGAGCAGGTTTTTTTCCCGCGATGCTGCAAAGGGATGACACCGAGATCTTCCGACTTCTTTTGCAACAAACCAAACACACACACAGAACCAGGATGCATCCCAGAAGAGCCAACAGCCCCGTAATTAAGACACACACTAGGGATATGGGAGACCCAGGTGCAATGTCTTTCTCTGCTTGAATAAGAGGCTTGAGCTATCCCTAGGGAGTGGCTTGACCACAGCACTGTTGGCGAGTCCGGAGTATTTCTCTCGCTCTGACCAGAAATGGATTTATAAGCAGGGCTCCACAATGGGGGCAATCTACTCACGCGGGGCGAGTAGATTTTAGCCCGGCACGGCGCCGCAGCGCAATCAGCGCATGCGCAGCGTGTCAAACCGCACGGCTGGCGAGCAGGGCTCACCGCCGCTTGTCAAGCCCTGTTTATAAGCACTGCCTGTCAAAAACGGAATAGAAACTGGCATCTTCCCACAATGAGTTTCAGTTTTGACAAATCGGCAATTTCTAACAAAAAACATTTTGATGGAAAATCCCTCCACCTGCGAACCCTGAGGACAACTAAAAGGACATCTACTCAATACCAAACAACTGGGTCCTATGTTGCCACCCCACCTAACACGGAGGTTCAACAGGACTAAGTACTACCCATGAGCTGCACAATGAGGCTTACAAGCGAGAAAAGGGCTGGAAGGAACCTCAGGTGGTCACCCAGCAAATGTCTGCATGATGCATCTTTCAAAGTGGGTCTTTGCCCACGAAAGCTTATGCTCAAATAAATCTGTTAGTCTATAAGGTGCCGCAGGACTTCTTGTTGTTTATAGATTCAGACTAACACGGCGACCCCTCTGATGCATGATGAGGAAGGATTAAGTAAACTTGTTAGATGTTTAACTGACTTCTTAGATGAAAACTGACAGATGTTTTCTAACCGGTTCTGAAAAACATCTAATGATGGCAATTCCAGGACCCTCCTCGGTCCAGTGATTAACTATCCTTACAGCTACAAAGCTGGTGTGATATTTAACCTAAAATCTCCCTTGCTGCAGACTAAGCGGATTAGTTCTTGTCCTACAGTGGAAATGGAAAACTGATCACGCCTCTTTATAACGATCATTTACATATGTGAAAACTTAGCACGTGTCCTCCACATCTGCTCTTCTCTAGACAAAACATGCCCCATTTTTCAACCTTTCTTCATAATTAGTCCAGCGGAGTAACCAAAGTTGTTGCAGGCTAAATGTTTCATTTATTGCTGGCCAGGTCTAACGTCTTAAGAACATAAGAACGGCCGTACTGGGTCAGACCAAAGGTCCATCTAGCCCAGTACCCTGTCTGCTGACAGTGGCCAGCACCAGATGCCCCAGAGAGGGTGGACCGAAGACAATGATCAAGCGATTTGTCTCCTGCCATCCTTCTCCAACCTCTGACAAACAGAGGCCAGGGACACCAATTCTATCCCATGGCTAATAGCCTTTTATGGACCTAACCTCCATGAAATGATCTAGCTTCTCTTTAAACTCTGTTCTAGTCCTAGCCTTCACAGCCTCCTCTGGCAAGGAGTTCCACAGGTTGACTTCACGCCGTGTGAAGAAGAACTTTCTTTTATTAGTTTTAAACCTGCTACCCATTAATTTCATTTGGTGTACTCTAGTTCTTCTATTATGGGAACTAATAAATAACTTTTCTTTATCAGCCCTCTCCACACCATTCATGATTTTATATACCTCTATCATATCCCCCCTCAGTCGCTTTAACCGCTCGTCATATGGGACCCGTTCCAAACCCCTAATCATTTTAGTTGCCCTTTTCTGAACCCTTTCCAAGGCCAAAATATCTTTTTTGAGGCGAGGAGACCACATCTGTACACAGTATTCAAGATGTGGACATACCATAGTTTTATACAGGGGCAGTAAGATATTCTGACGGGGCAGTAAGATATTCTGTGTCTTATTTTCTATCCCTTTCTTGATAATTCCTAGCATCCTATTTGCCTTTTTGACCGCCGCTGCACACTGTGTGGAAGTTTTCTGAGAACTGTCCATGATAACTCCAAGATCTCTTTCCTGATTTGTCATAGCCAAATTAGCTCCCATTATACTGTACGCATAGTTGGGGTTATTTTTCCCCGATGTACATTACTTTATACTTATCCACATTAAATTTCATTTGCCATTTTGTTGCCCAATCACTCAGTTTGGTGAGATCTTTTTGGAGTCCCTCACAGTCTGCTTCTGTATTGACTATCCTAAACAGTTTGGTATCATCCGCAAACTTTACCACCTCACTGCTTACCCCTTTCTCCAGATCATTTATGAATAAGTTGAAAAGGATTGGTCCCAGGACTGACCCTTGGGGGACACCATTAGTTACCCCTCTCCATTCTGAAAATTTACCATTTATTTCTACCCTTTGTTTCCTGTCTTTTAACCAGTTCTCAATCCAAGAAAAGACTTTCCCTCTTATCCCATGGCCATGTAATTTACACAAGAGCTTTTGGTGAGGGACCTTGTCAAAATCTAAGTATACTATATCTACTGGATCCCCCTTGTCTGCATGTTTGTTAACCTCTTCAAAGAACTGTAATAGATTAGTAAGACATGATTTCCCTTTACAGAAACCATGTTGACATTTGTCCAACAAATTATGTTCTTCTACATGCCTCACAATTTTATTCTTTACTATCGTTTCGACTAATTTGCCTGGTACTGAAGTTAGACTTACTGGTCTGTAATTGCCAGGATCGCCTCTAGAGCCCTTTTTAAATATTGGTGTCACATTGGCTACCTTTCAGTCATTAGGTATGGAGGTCGATTTAAAGGATAGGTCTTGTTTCCACTAGAGGGTGGATCGACACTGCAGTGATCGATCCACCGGCGCTCGATTTAGTGAGTCTAGTAAAGACCCACTAAATCAACTGCCAATAACTCTCCTGTTGACTTCAGGATTCCAGGAGAATGAGATAAGTATGGGGAGTCGACAGGAGAGATTTTTCTGTCAACCTCCATAGTGCAGACCCCACGGTAAGTAGATCTAAGCTATATTGGTTTGAATTATGCTACTAAGGTAACTCAAATTGTGTAGCTTGGATTGATCTGTCCCAAGTTAGACATAGGGGGTGGCACAGCGAAAGGACAGCTGAGCAACGCTGAGGACAAACCCACTGGCTGGAGGTGGCTCAGCCATGTTACTTGGCTACAATGCTGTTTCTACCCCGCTGGCTGGGAGAGCCAGTGCAGAAGCTCACACGAGCAGGGGAAATCACACTCCTAGCACACCCTGCGGACACGGCCGAAAGGGGGAAAAACATCTTCTGGTGTCATTTTCATACAGCTAAGAGCCCGGACAGAGATGCAGTTGTAATATATACCAGTTCCTGGAGCACAGCAAGCTATCCCTGGCAAAACCTTCTTTTTGCCCAGCATGAACTGTCTCCCCCGTTCAAAGAAAGGTCTGTTTTTATACAGTTATGTTGCAACGAGCTTTATGGGGCTGCGTTTTTAAATATGTGAATAGGCTAAAGCACCTTTGAATTTAAGGCACAAGGAATTCCCTCTTCCATAAAAATACCCCTGAATGGTGCACTGAAGGCTTTATTTAGCGCTGCAATGTTAAAACAGTAAATGTAGCAAGTTTCCTCTCCTCCCGCCCATCCCTTACAAGCCACTATGACACAGCCAGGCCATGTGCCCTGCTGCTGGGGCTGAGTGCGTTTCTCTTTCAGGGCTCTAGAGCAGGGCTGTGCAGCCGGACGATCGTGAAGGAGAGGACTGCGGACAGGCAGCCCTTCCCATGCAAGTATTGTAGAAGAAACAAGGGACGGGGCAAAGAAAAATCTTTCTGCCATTTGATGTGCCCTGGCTCACAGATGGTTGAGAGCAACCACTATAGAACCTCGCTTCTGGGCACTTACAAACCACCGCTCGGGGCGCCGAGGAGAAGCACACCCAGTTTATGTCAATGACAAGGATTATTGGTGCTCAGGAAGAGGATACTCTTGGGAGGGGGAGGAGGAGGACAGGAAAATCCTCCCAGCCCTCCCCCCAATTTTTTTCCTAATGAAAAAGAACTTAAATAGCCTGACAGTTCTATGCACATTGTGTTCAGAACAGCCCCCACACTGGAAAGGGCTCATAACGATGATTATTGGGCTGGATTGCCTTCTCTTAAAAAAACACCCAGGTTTCATTTTGCAGCCATCGAGGGTTTATTAGAAAGGAAATGACAAATGACCAAGAATTCAAAGCAATAAACAAACCCAGGATAAAATGCATCAAAGCATATTCAAGAGCAGAGATATTACACTTTAATGAAAATCCAGTTTCGGTGGGAATAAATTAGAATAAGATCTAAAGGCCGTCTCAAGTAGGAAGGGGCAGGGGATGCACAGAATTCTAACACCTTTCCTGGGCACCTAGCAGCTCTCTCTGACTTGGACTAGGAACTGTGTGTCCGTGGGGGGCTCCTGTCCCCTCCTCTGGGGCAGAAAATTAAAGTAACAGCTCTAAAGAAAACGAACTCAGGCCTCCCAAGGACAATTGGCAGAAAGACAGTGGAGAACCAGCCTCAAATGATCTATCTTGCAGTGGCAAGGTGGGTGAGGTCATATCTTCTATGGGACCCACTTCTGCCGGTGACAGCCACGGAGCTCTTCTGGGCTGCGTAGTCCAAAAGCTCGCCTCTCATTCGCCAACAGGAAAGGGTCCAGTCCAACAGCGGTTCTCAACCAGCAGTACACAGAGGTCTTCGGGGGGGGGCACATCCACTCATCGAGGTATTTGCCTCCTTTCTCAACAGGCTACAAACCAAGCCCTCGCCTCGTCAGTGCCAACTCAACTGGCATAGAGCGATATGTATATGGCTCGAGGTAGCGTACACTCACTCTCGTTATAGCATGACATGGTAAAACTGAGCGTGCACACAAGTTTTCAGCCATCGAGTGTTTTGTACGCAAGCAGCTTGCAGTGTGGTAAAACGCAAGACAAATCAGACTCCCCAAAGGGGTACTGTAGTCTGGAGAGGATGAGCCACTGCCATAAAAGATATGACCTCACCCACACCGTGTCTCTATTATCCGTGACTGACACGGCTACCACCCCCTGTCTGTCTCCCAGCGCCAGATACGTAATGTGCCTGCCTCGGACACTGCCGGGCTCACAGTGAGCGCACACAATCGGGGAACCGCACCAACGGGAGAGCGCGAGCGTATGCGTCAGACTTCCACCTCCCTCTCCCCAGGCAGGTGGCGCCGAGCACAGACCAGGCAGGAAAGGCGGAAGGCAATCATTCCAGAGACCACTCGCCAATTACGGGGCAGTTGACTCGTTCGTTCCTTTCTCCCCTCCTTCCAGCCAGTTGCCACTGAAGCTTCACAAAAATCGTTCTAGTAAAGAAAAGGCCAGTGCTGGCTTTGCCTTCGCTCTCCTCTATGCAGAGCTTCTGCAGGAAAGGGGTGTCTGTAATAGCATGACACAACCAGGATCAAGACCTGCTACCAATTTCTAACAACTCCCAGCTGCCACTCAAAGAAACCAATGACAATTCCGCAGCCTCCCTCCGATGAGTGCCATTCGCAAGCCGATGGAGTTTTCTTTAACTCTTCTCCTCTCTCAAGGAGTGAATCGGGTCAGGGCAAGTATTTGCCTCGACTATAGCAAATACTCCTGCGGAGTGAGCTTTCCTGGTTCATGTTATTGCAACAATTTTACGAGGAGCGAATCTCTCTGCCTGGGCCTCGCACTGCAGCCAAGATGCAGTGCAGTGGAAGTGCTGAAGTCATGGCCAGGATTAGCAGGGTTTATGTAATTCGACCACCCAGAATCCTCTGCCCTCCCGTTTTCTCAGTTTCAAGCAGAATGAGCTGACTTCTGATCGCTTCCACACGGGGCTTCCACGCAGTCGCAACCACACGGCACCACGCCGGGGCTGCACGAGGTTGACAAAACGGCCATACTCCCCAAGAACTTGCCGAACTCCGTGCAGGGTCAAGTTCTCTGCCCAGAGCAGTATTCTCAATGCTCTCTGCTGCTTAACACCCCGGCGCACAGGTGCAATGCCGTGTTCTCTTTGCAAACTGATTGGATTTGATCTTCCATAAATCAAGTCCAGTTTGATGGTCTGAAACTGAGCCAGTGAGTTAGAGTGGAAATTAATCCCTGCGTTTTCAGAGCAAGGGCTGTGCAGCAAAGCTAAACGCATCATTTAAATGCAATCAAGATGGGCTCACAGTCATTTTCTCTCTATTTGCTCCAGAAATGACTGGGTTTCTCTCTCTCTGCTTCCTTTAGGGAGCAACATCTCCATGCGAAGTACCAGAACGGAACAAACCCTGCTCCTCTTTTACCTGTGGCTTGTTTTCCACTTCACGTCTTGGGCGCCCTGTAGCTCCCAGAAGTTAGCAGGAGCCACTGGGCCCTGGGTTCCTTAATGCTCCAGAACTGGCACTTCTAGAAGGGGAGTGAGGCACAGAATTCCAGCCAGGAAGGGTGTTATAAGAATATCAGGGTTGCTTAGTTAAACAACCCACCCTGAGGAAATGTCCAAAAAGTTGCCTGCATAATCTGCTCTTTACCCTTTTTTGGGGAGATTGCCTGTCTCCTAGGATTGGAAGGGACCTTGAAAGGTCATTGAGTCCAGTCTCCTGCCTTCACAGCAGGACCAAGCACCATCCCCAACAAATTTTTGCCCCAAATGGCTTCCGCAAGGATTGAACTCACGACCCTGGGTTTAGCAGGCCAATGCTCAAACCACTGAGCTATTCCTCCCTTCTGTGCACATGCAAAATAGCAGTCTCCCCAATGCCAGTGACACCCAGTGAACCCAATGCAGCGCAGTATTTTCCTTCCCACTAGGGATCTTAACTATCCCTGAAATGTTAGCGGTTACGTGTTTACCTGCGGGGGCAGGGAGAGAGGAGGCAGGCGGCTCGGTGGAGCCGGCATGTGCAAACGCCCGGCTTTTAAGCTGGCTCCCCGTGCATGTCGGCTCCTGCTTGCCCACCCTTCCATGATGCAATGTGTGAGGCAGCAAGAAGGGAGGGCAGGGGGCTCTGTGGAGCTGGCTCCTGCTTGCTCCCCCCCCGTTGTCTCTGTTACAGAGGCAATAAGGGGGGTGCACATAGGCGATGGGATTGACCAGTAAGCCCAGGCTCGTCAGTGAATCGTGTAGTCGACTACACCTGGACATCCCTACCGCACACCAAGGATTTGTCTACGCTTGGAGTGTTACAGTGGCACAAGTGCAGCCATATTGCTTTAGCGTCAACTCAGACACTGCCTACAGGCCCTCCCACCAGCAGGTGTGGCGCCCAAGACAGCTTCCTCCATCCCACACCCGCCTCTCCCTGCCCCTACGCCACTTCCAACCCACCCCTCTAAAACTCTGCCCCCGCCCCGACTCTCCTTCCTCCCCCATTCCACCCCTGCTCTGCCTCACCCCCATTCCATCCTCTCCTCCTAAACCTCCTCCCCGAGCAACACGGCCTGAGGGGTGAGCAGACAGAGGGGCTGGCAGCGGGGGTTGGGCCCCTCCCCACACTTCTTAGAGCCGGCGGGAAGCAGAGCCAGCTGGCCCCAGCCTGCTCTGCTGGCTCTCAGCCCGGTCACTCCGCTTCCCCCTGCCAGGGAACGTACACAAGTTCTGTGCTGCTGCTAAAGTTGACTTGGTACTTGACAAGCGCAGCCTTCGAATGCTCAGAACTCAGCCAAATCCAAACCACAACACTCCAAGGCCTTTCTCCTGAGCGAGCAACAGCCGGAACGCATCTTCTACCCCGGCCATTTCCGGCCTTGAGCTGATCGAGACCCTCATTACATTCTGCTTTTTCTTTAAAAAAGAAAAAGTAATTTTGTTTCATGCATGTGAAATACTCAAACTATAATAATCACTCCCCGTCCACAAACCAATGTTGCTTTTTGATTGGCTGTCGACGGTGATTTATTATATTAATAAGACACCCCTCTTGTGAGCAACTATCCTAGAAAGTAGACAAATGTTTTTAATAAGCATCGAGAGGCAAAACATTACCCGTCTTTAAATGGCACAATCTGCCGCCACTAATTCTCTCTTTTTCCCTTTATAAACGTACTTACCATTGTCTGCGCTTAGAAACAAGACCTTGAAACTCATCTTGACCAAAGCCAACCTTTGTAGACAGCCCAGATGTTTGAAGTTTAATCTGGCAACTAAACCCCACAGGTCACAAAGACTTCCCAATACATTACTGGCTTTTGCCAAGAGAAAATTACTTACACTAGCAGTAGAACTGATGAAGCACTGGACCAACGATTTTATTTCCTCTTAGAGAGGCACATAAAAAAATGAAGATACTTGGAAACCTGCCTACAGTGTAACTAGTTTTATAAAACACCGACACACAGCCAATTAGCTTGCACCATTACCCTATAGTGATATTTAAACAACACACCATATGCTTCGAGGGGGAGCAGTGGGGGGGGGTTGTTACTGTTTAGGATGGGAGGAATTTCCTACACATCCATCTACTTAAAGTAAAGAACCAGTAGATGTTTATAAAAGCAGGCACCCAGAGGTATTCCTCTGTCCCTTTCCTGTTAGAGCACCATCATATTATTGATTTGTGTGACAGACACACACTGTAACTCAACGAAAGCCCCCCCGTCCCCAACAGTAGTTACAAGGTAAGGCTGCTTGGGGGTAGACTGTTCCTCTGCAGAACATTGAGTTGAGTAAAACAAACTTCTGAAAATGAAGAAATGCACAGTTAAGATAGCCCACGTAACCTTAACTCTGCTCTTTTTTCAACAGATCCCGCTTTGTTCCAGTTAACACTCGCACTCTTTGCTCTTTCTACCCTACAGGTGCTGAAACGTACAAGCTCCGCACCTCCTCTAACAACCGATTCACTCTCACCCACAGAATTTCATTTAATCCAATCAATGCCAACATCCCTGTACCCTTTTCGAGCAATGGATAAATACACCTAGTCACATGGGCCCCTGGTACCGTATGTTTCAGGAGGTTCCAGATCCCGGTGTGCACCTACAGGCATGTATGCAGGTAGCTTCCCAGAAAGACCACCACACAGGTACAACTAACCCCTTACCATGCAGGCCCAAATTCTGCCTCCCTAATATAACGTAGGCCACCTAACGCCCTGACGGCATTCAAGTGTATGCATATAATTCCCTGGGCTACTGCCTGCTCCAGGGGAACACGGGGAAGGAAGAACCGACAGCCCTTTTTTCCTCCCTTTGTCCTTCAGCTGAGCTAGAGGGAATCCTGGGGGTGACAGTGAATGGGCTGGAAAAGGAGCTGTCGAGCGCGTACATTTGAGCCCCGCTGGGACAGGCAAAGCAAACTTGAGCTGCCATTTTGCACAAGGGGCTTTTTGCGCAAAAGCCCCTTGCACAAAAACAGTGGCTCATTAAGTATGCAAATGAGGCACGGTGATATTCACGGCTTCGCCTCATTTGCATATTATCTTGCGCAAGAGAGAACAGTGTAGACGTAGCTTAAGAGTTTAGTGGCAGTTGCTGCTTCATGCCACTGAGGTATGTCTACACAGCAGTGTTATTCCGAAATAACATGGCCTGCGTCTACACACGAGCAGTTATTTCGACATAATGGCGAAATACTGTCGAGCTGGAGGACTGGTTCCTCTGACTCCTGTCACCCTCATTGTAGGAGGAGGAAGGGAAGTCGGGGGAAGAGTGCTGTGTCTCGAAATAACAGCTGTGTAGACAGCGCCAGAAGTTATTTCAACTTAAGCTACGCAATTAGCATATCTCAAACTGCGGAACTTATTTTGAGCTTAGCCGTGCTGTGTAGACGTGCTCCGACAGTCTGCATCTACATCCCTCTTAAAGGCCCTGCGTCTGCTGTTTTGCCCCAGCACAGGCTGTGGTGTATGGCTCAGACTGCACTTGATAGTGACCGGGGTGGAGGATACCCTCTGACTTGTGCACACATCTAGAAAAAGACTCGTCAGCAACACAACCACCCTCTGTCCTTCCTGTAATTTGTAATTTCTTTTAATAAACAAGGTGGTGGGAGTTTCGTCTGGGAGCTATTTCAGAGCCTCGGCTGCTGTCAACCCCCCTTTTCTGAGATAAAGGAGATTTTACAAGATGCCTGTGAGCCTGTCACAGCTCTAACGCTGCACTCAAGCAAGCAGGGTCAAACCTATCGTGGCGCGGAGGACACGCTCTGCTGACGCTGGGATTAAATAGTCTTCGCTTAAGGCGCGTTCGCAACAATTTCCTCTGCTTGTTTTAAGCATCAGCACAGCCAGGCAAAGGTGGGAAGAAAGCTGCATCTTTAACCTTGCTGCCGGAATGCCGGGGCTTCCTTACACAGCAGAAAGCGAGGGATGTTTATTCTAACAATCTAGGTGGTTCTACTGTTCTCTGGCCTGGCAGTGAGGAATGATTAATCTCCAACGTTTTTCCAGGAAAGTGAACCTGACTACACCCCTGGCTGCCTGGCTCAGAACAAGATCATTTCTTGTCATAAGCACACACAAAACAAAACTGGCTTGTAAAGAAGGACTTCCACGTCAAGCAAGTTTTAAAAGAGTTGCTAGAAAAGCTAGTACTGGGGTCGGACAGCATTTCTTTGCTATGTAACGACTGTAGACTACGGTGTCCCCAGGCGGATGTACACATGCCTCACGCCTGCACCTGCAACCAAGTCTTGTCTTTGCTTTGCTTACCAACTGCTTTGGAGGAGAGGGTCAAAATTCAAAATGATCTGGACAAACTGGAGAAATGGACTGAGGTCAACAGAATGAAGTTTAGTAAGGACAAATGCAAAGTGCTCCACTTAGGAAGGAACAATCCGTTTCACACACAAAGAATGGGTAGCGACTGTCTGGGAAGGAGTCCTGCAGAAAGGGATCTAGGGGTCAGAGCGGACAAGCAGCTAAATATGAGTCAACAGTGTGACACTGCTGCAAAAAAAGCAAACGTGATTCTGGGATGCATTAACAGGCGTGTTGTGAGCAAGACACGAGAAGTCATTTTCCCGCTCTGCTCTGGTTAGGCCTCAATTGAAGTATTGTGTCTAGTCTGGGCACCACATTTCTAGAAAGATGTGGAGAAACTGAAGAAGGTCCAGAGAAGAGCAACAAAAATGATAAAAGGTCTAGAGAACATGAGCTAGGAGGGAAAACTGAAAGAACTGGACTTGTTTAGTTTGGAAAGAAGAACTCAGAGGGGACATGAGAGCGGGTTTCAAGTACCTAAAAGGGTGTCATCCAGGAGGAGGGGAAAAATGATTCTCCCTGGCCTCTGAGAACAGGACAAGAAACAATGGGCTTAAACTGCAGCAAGGGAGGTTTAGGTTGGACATTAGCAGGGCTCACCAAGCGGCGGCGAGCCCCACTCGCCAGCTGCGCGGTTCAGCACGCTGCACATGCACTTACCGTACTGCGCGGCTGTGCCGGCTTGTAATCTACTTGCCAAAGGTGAGTACATTACACTAATTGTCGAGCCCTGGACATTAGGATAAACTTCCTACCTGTCAGGGTGGTTAAACACTGGAATAAATTGCCTGGAGAGGTTGTGAAATCTCCATCCCTGGAGATATTTAAGAGCATGTTCGATAACATCTGTCAGGGATGGTCTATATGGTGCTGGGTCCTGCCATGAAGGCAGGGGACTGGACTTGATGACCTCTCAAGGTCCCTTCCAGTTCCAGTGTTCTGTGATTCTATCTCCCTGCCCACCCTCTTCCATCTTGCTTGTGAGACTCAGTTACCACTTGCCAGGCACGCTTAGTCTTCGGTGTGCTTGGTAGGTGTTAAATACAGGACAATTAAATCACTTCTCTGCTTAGCACAGCCACCTTATAGAAATCATTGCCATGTAACATTCAGCATCACAGCGTCACGGGAGAATTAAGCAAGAAGAAAGCAACAAGATGGGAGGGAGAAACCTCCTATTTGAACCCAAACGTTTCAGGCACCTAGTAAGGAAAAGGATGGGCAAAACGCAGTTACTTCCAATGCTGTGGAGCCCGCTGCTTTGGAACAAGCCCTCCCTCTACAACTCAGATCACGTAGGAGGCATTGGGCGTCAAGTTTCTTTGGCAGAATGTCCCGCCTCCCATTCCCTGCCTTAAAATCAGTCCTCGTTCTTGTGGCATCGCTGCAGAGATCAGAGCGTGGCCCAGTTACTCTGGTTAGTGGAGGGCTGGATTTCTGGCCGTGGCTAAGAATGTTAAGAGGCGGGTAATTGGCTTATCGTCATTAGTCGATGGGGGAAGGCGCTCAGTCCTGGCTCGCGCTGGTCCAGGAGCTACCCCCACTGCAGCCTGACTTCCATTACATTGAAACTGCAGAGCCACGGGGTCCCGGACCAGCGTGAGCCAGGACTGAGCCGGGCCCAGGTCCAGCAGCCCCTGTTCGGGGGGTACCCATGGGGAGCTGGCACTCTCCGCGGACAGGGGCTGCTGCTGGAGCAGCCTCTGCCTGTGGCAAGCCTGGGCCCACACAGAGAGGAGCTGCTTCGCGGCAACCTCCCCCCACCTCCAAGAGAGGCAGCAGCACAGCTGGGGAGGGCAGCGGTACTGTGGAGAACCAGCTTTTAAGCCAGCTCCCCCCAAGCACCGGCTCCTGTTCCCAACCCCCTTGCTCCCTCTGATACAGAGGCTGTGGTTGTGGGGGGGGGGGGGAGCAGTTGACATCTTGAACACTCGCTTACATCCCTAGCTGTTACTCTGAGCTGCGTATAGACCGGGGCGTCTCCCAGTGGACGTAAGTGGAGCACATTCTGCCACTGGGAGAGGCATCTCGGCTCAGCCATGGCATCTGCCCATCGGTCAGCAACGGAGAATTCAAAGCCTGGGAAGCTGCGGCCACACTTGGCCTTTGCAGCCAGGCAGCGCTGCTTTGCTGACCCAAGCGGGGGCACCCACAAGCACGCTCTCCCCACACACTCGCACTCCTGCTTTGCATCCCTTTCTGCTCACACGGGGGGCGCTTTCCCTGGTAGCATGTCACTAACCCCTCCACTCCTGCGCCCACATGGTACAGGCAAGGTGGCACGGGGATCTAAAAAGCCGCAGGGATAGGGTGGGCGTGGGGTGGGCAACGCTCATATCACAGGATGATCACAAAGGGAACGAGGCGGGAGGGGCAAGTACGCGGCGCCCACATTCCCCGGGGTCGGTGTCCCGCCTGTCCACGTGGCCAAGAGAGGAGGGCTGCGATTGGAGGGAGGGAGAATATTACCTTCATGACCGGCTGAGCAAAATACTTGGCGCTCCAGTCACAGAACCCTGTCTGCATGGTGGCGGAAATGAAGATTTTGTGTCCAACGGCATCGTCTGCATCGTCCGTGGTCTGCCCAGGAAGAGAAGCGAACACGGAGGGAAACAGTTTTGCCTCATGATCCTGTCCTCTCCCACTCAGAGCGCTGGCTCCCCTCCCAGGACCCATGCGCCACGCAGATCACCGGGCGGCTTCAAGCGAGAGGAGCAGCCGAGAGACGGACGCTGAAAGGTGCCGCTGCGACGCGAGATCTGGAAAGAACAGCCCCTCGGGGAGAGCGCTTGGACGCTACCCGCAGCGCGGGTTCCCCGAACTATCAGGGCCTCTGGGCACAACTATCCTGCGAGTAGGACGTGATGGCACCGGCTCCTCTCCACGGCCTGGCTGAGCTGGCACAGGGCACAGCTGGGGATGGGGAATGTGATTCAAGAAACCCCCGCAGCCCACAGGTTGGTACAAGGGCCAGCCTAGGCGCAGCCATTAAAAAGGGGTGACCAGGCATGTGGGAGCAGGGGGCACAGGCCTCTCAAGCCTACTCCAGTGCTTTACAGTTGTGCCCGCCTTCGGGACTGGGTGGCGACGTGGATTCGTGGTGGGATCTGCCAGTTGCCACTTGAAGTGGCTGACATGAGTCTGGTCCCTCCTGCCTGGCTGGGTGCCCAAGCCATTCCCATCCGATTGCTGGGTGGTGGCTTACGGGAGGGGAAGTGACTTGCGGGAGGGTGGGGGGCTCCAATTCCTAGCAGCCAGGTGCCCACCTCACGGAGAGCTGGCAGCCTTGGCAGAGGCACCAGGAAGGCTGACTTCCCCTCTTCTCCCTGGAGGCCCTGCTAGGGCTGCGGCTGTGCAGAGAGCAAGTCAGTCTCCAGGGCTGGCCCTGGGGCGTGTTCTAACAGCAGGAGCTGCACGCTGGTGAGGGGGGTTCTTCCTCCTCCCACAAGGAACCCGCTGCCCCCACCACCCCGGCTCTCTCACACGTGGCCAGTTTGGCAGCCTCTGCGAAGGAACCTCCAACGATCCAAGGTCAGAGGGAAATGAACCGGCTGAATGGCCTAAAATCTGCCCTGCACCCACCTGGCTCTGGCCAGTGCCGGCAACGTGTCGGGTTCGTAAAGCCCTCGCGGAGCCCATCGGGGTTCCTTCTGACACAGAGACAGCCTCTCGCTTCCCCCCACCGCCGGCAGCTCTAGCTCAGCGGGACGGGGGCGGGGGTTCCCATAGCGACGTAGGGATACTTGCACCCGCTCGCCTTGGGCAAGTGCTAAACAGATGGTCGAGCCACGAACGGACCCTCGCAGCCAGACCCGTGTGCTCCCCCACCCGGAGCCACGTGGAGCTGCTATGGGTTGTTCTAGCTGAAGGGACTCGATGGAGAACACGTGTTTGTCCTGACAGAGGCTGAATCTCTCCTCTGGCGCACTCTGGTCTGGCATGATTTTAGTGAGCTGGATGGCTACTTATCAGGGGCAAAGCTTGTTTCCAGCCCCCAGGCCTGGCTCGCAGGCTCTGCGTTAGTTCTAATTGACCCTAAATGTCTCCTAAGAGCCCCGCAAGCAATGGGAGTGTTGCCAGTGTTGGAGCTAGACAATATTGACCTCCCATGGTTCGGCAAATTCTCTGGCTCAGCACCAGGGGGTTCTAAAGACTTGTGACCTACAACTGCGTGACAACGGCTGCTCCTTTGGGAGGGCCTTGTGGAAAGGAGCTGACATTTTCTGCTGCAAGGAAGGAGCCTGGCGCCAGGCCTCTGAGAATTCCTCTGAAACTTTGTTCATTAAGGCGAGGTAGCAGCCTAATTTATGTAAAGTGGCTGACTGTTTACAGAACAATAAATAACCTTTTCCAATTAAACACTTCTCTGCATCTGCAGCGAGGAACGTCACCTCAAGAGCCACAAAGCGACATTTATCCTCGAGACAAGGAAAAACGATCCATTTCATTTTTTACGTTATTGATGTTGTCAGGATTAGGGGAAACTAAATGAGTCAGTGGCAGCGGCAAAAAGCGAAGCGGGATATTTATAAAGGAGGAGAGCAAAGAACAGTCTGTGACAAACAGTGCACAAGGCGGGGGGGCCACAGCGAGGCGGAAGAGCCATTTTACCTGATCTGGCCCTTTGTCAAACATTTTCCGTGTCCTGGGGAACTGGTGGGAGTGGGGGGTGTACTGGGCCCCGAGATTGCCGACGTTCGAAGGTCTTGCGGATGGGATGTCCCGGCTGACTGGCTGCTTCGTCACGTCGTTTGTCAGGCTGGAGATGCTTGTGCTGGCCGTCGGAGGGGACCCTCTAACATTGGGAAAGAACACAGGGACAAACGTGGCATCGAAGCCCGGCCTTGCCCTCACTTTCTGACCCAAGTGATGAGCAGCTGCCGAAACTCCGGCTCCTCTGCACGGGGCGGTGCAAGAGGGGAACCGTTTAAACGGTTAACTGATCAGCTTGTCAGTTTCTGTTCTGGTTACACGACGGCTCTCAGCTCCGCTCCTAGGAAGCCTGCGGTGTGTAACCACTAAGCTTTTTTAATGGTGACCCGGTTACATTACTAACTTTTTTTTTTTTTTTTTCCCCACATCCCTACTCCGGAGGGAGATGCAACCAAACCATGGCTTCCACCTCGGAGAAATGACCTGTTTCCCACTAAGGGGGAAAAACCCATCGGCCGGGGGAAGACTAAGGCTAGACTGGAAATCTGGGTGCTGGAGAATGGCATGCCCTCGACATCACGTATCTGGGCCACCCCTTCATCTTTCCTTCGCAAGGGGTTTTAACTTGGAGAGAGACAAGTTTGGTTTTTAAGGCTTTCCAGTGGTCCTCAACCTTTCGTGGCTGCTGGGCGCCCAGGGGCAGGGTCGCTCATGTGCCGCGCTTCCGGAGGTGGGGGCTGCCCACGCGGCCTACGCCGGCACCACGCATGTGCCGTGCGCCAGGGATAGGGGCCGCCCACACACCCTGAGCCCAGGGCTGGCACCACACATGTGCCACGCACCGGGGCCGGGGCCAGCCCAGATGTTTCAGTGGGCGCACATAAATGCCCCAGCGGGTGCCATGGCGCCCATGGGCACCGCGTTGGGGACCACTGCTTTAGACTTCCCTGGCACGGACTTCAAAATATAAACTACGCGTCTGTGCCGACCTAAGCGCAGGCCCAGAGACTGAAACAGCTGTGCTCAGTGGGAACACGCCGGTCCCCAGGGCCACGACAATTCCCATGAACTCAGTCAAGGCACCTTTGGCCAAAGCACGTTAATAGCGAGTCTAGTTGACCAAGGATGTCAGGGGCCATGTCGGCTGCAGCATATCAGGCCGAGAGAGCCTGATGTTTATCCTGTTACAAGGCCAGTGAAACACCGACTCGTTCCACGTTTGTGCCCCTGTTCCGCCGGGCGGTTTTCTGGCAGGACACGTTAGCAGGGCTGCAAGAT
The DNA here is from genome assembly GCF_052426305.1 of Pelodiscus sinensis. NCBI lineage: Eukaryota > Metazoa > Chordata > Testudines > Trionychidae > Pelodiscus > Pelodiscus sinensis. The sequence goes on along the minus strand of NC_143071.1, from coordinate 2,747,668 downwards.
CCAAACGGCCAATCGCTGGTTTCCACGGGGGGGGGGGGAGGGGGGGAGAGGGAGGATGGGGTTGGAAAGCTCATTTTGAAAGCTCAGATTTGCCCATGTCATTCTTGCCCTGGATCACTATAGATGCAGCCTCTGCTGTGGATCAAGCAACCCTGGGTCCTCACCGTCTCTAAGCGGTGAGAAGGCAGATCAGTTCTGCGGGAAAACGCAGGGCCCATTTTCCCAGCTCAAAGGGTGAGGAACGAGAGCATTTATCCTGCCGTCAGCGTGCCAGGCCGCCCCTTGTCCAGATAAGGGTGGCAGCAGGAAATCCCCAGCTTTTTACAGAGATTTCCCCTTTCCCAGTGTTCTGGGCACTGCGGGGTAGAAAGCTACCGAGCGTTCTGCTGGGCCCCCCATCTGCGTCTCGGTTCACTGGGGTGGCCGAATGGTTAGTGCATGGATCCGCACAGCTGTAATTGGCAAGGAAATACCATTTCAGAGGCCACTTACCCCACTTGGTGGATGTGCATGCCCTTGTTGGTGGGGCTGGCGGGGGCAGACTGCGTGAGGGAGGCGCTGTCGAGGATGCGCTGGGGACGGGCATTTACTGTTGCCTAAGAAAAATCAAAGGATTCAACAACCGAGAAGGGGCCAACAGCAACTACAGTTATTTATTCTCCAATAAAATCTCATGTCCCAGGTTAAATGTGATTAAACTACCAGAGCGGGGCGTATCACGGCCTCCTGAACAGCTCCCATCCAACCACTATTGGATTAGTAAACCTCTTGGTCTGTCAGGAAACCTGTATCGAAAAAGGCCCTTCTGCCACGTACTGGGGAAAGGCTTTTGAGTGACACCTAATCCTTTCCCATGATTAAATTACCAGCTAAGATCTCCACTGCCAATGGGCGAGTAGCAAGCTTAGGGGTTACCTTGTAGCAATGAGCTTTCTTCCTCTCTCGTCTCAGGAAAGAAACGATTTCCTATCACACTCAAAACTGACCCTCTCAGCAAAAGTTCCAATCCAGATTTCTCACTCCTGAACGAGCTTTCCCTGCCAGTAGAGCTGTGACCCAAGGGTTCTTCCCAGCTTCCTTCTGTTGCGTGGCAAAGCTCCCGCCGCGCCCCGTGGGTCCCGTGTTACCGGCAGATGGTGTTTGCCTCAGAGGCTCGCTGTGGCCCGCCACACGGCCCCTCTCCCTTTCCAAGAGGCAGGGACGGCGGCTAACTGAGCCATCCTCCTGACAGGCTAGTTTGTGCCTTTGGGGTGAAAACCCCTCTGCAGTCCTGGGCTCCCTTCTCAGGGGCAGTCTCTGTGTTGGCGTGGGGGGAACCTGGGCCTGCCCACTACCGCAGGTTCCGGCCCAGCAGCAACAGATAGGGAGGGTTTTGCTTCCACTCTGGCAGCTTTTTCCCTGGGCCACTTCCCCAAACAATCCCTCCCAGAACCTTCCCTCTGGTGCCTGCTAGTCCGTCCTCAGCTCTCACCCACAGCGCTCTTCTGTACCGCACTGCCTCCTTCCGGTCCGACACGCTGTCTTCCCCCCTCCTTACTTTGGGGCAACCTTTTAAAGCAGCCCCACAGGGTTTAATTGGCTGCAGGTATTTTTTAGCTTGCTCCCTCCAGCAAGTCATTAGCTAGCCTCAGGTGTCGGCCTGCCTTCATTTCCTGGTAGCGGGCTGTGAGTTTATTCGGGGAAGAGAAAGCTATTTTCCAAAGGCCCAGTATACCTGCCCTCCATTAGAGTGCGGCAGCCTGCTGGTTTGCGTCTGTCTGTTTCTAGGTCTGAATAATAATAATTGAACATCTACACCTTGAAGAGTAAGAGGACCAAAAAAAGCCAGCGTGGCTAAACAGAGCCAAAGCACAGTGGTTACAGGCAAAAAGGCATCCTTTAAAAAATTGGAAGTCAAATCCTATTGGAGAAAAGAGAAAGGAGCATAAACTCTGGTAAGTCAATTGTATCAGTATATTTAGGCAGTCTGAGAGAATTTGAGAAGCAACTAGCAAAAGATGCCAAAACGAACAACGAAAATATTTTTAAAGTACAACAGAAGCAGGAAGGCTGCTACACGCTCAGTCGGGCCGCAGGACAATCAACATGCTAAAACAGCATTCAAGGAAGGAAAAAACCCTCCATGGCTAAATGAATTTTTTGCATCGGTCTTCATTACAGAGGACGTGAGGGCGATTCCCACATATGAGCCATTCTTAGTTGGTGACAAATCTGAGGAACAGTCCCAGATTAAGGAATTGATAGAGGTGGCTTTGGAATAAACAAATAAATTAAATAGTAATGAGTCACCAGGACCCGATGGTATTTACCCGAGAGTCCTAAAGGAACTCATGTATGAAATTGCAGAACTATTATCTGTAACTGATCATTTCAATCAGCTTATGTAGCTGATGACTCGAAGATGGCTAATGCGATGCCATTTAAAAAAAAAAAGGCTCCAGAGGCAATCCTGGCAACTACAGGCTGGTAAGCCTACCTCAGTACCAGGCAAACTGATAGGAAAGAACAGAATTATGTGACACACCGATGAACACAATTTGCTGTGGAAAGGCATGATGGCTTCTGTGTAGGGAAATCAAGCCATACCAATCATCAGAATTCTCTGACAGGGTCAACCAACATGTGGACGAGGATGATCCAGTGGGTAAAGTGTATCTGGGTTTTCAAAAAGCCTTTGACAAGGTCCGTCACTAAAGGCTCTGAAGAAAACTAAGCTGTCATGGGACAAGAGATAAGGTCTGGTTAAAAGATAGGAAACAAAGGATAGGAATAAACAGTTTTCAGAAATGGAGAGAAAAATAGTGGGGTTTCCCCCCAGGGATCTGTACTTGAACCAGTACTGTTCTACCAATTTGCAAATGATCTGGTAAAAGGGGTTAATGGAGGAGGGGCAAAGTTGGCAGAAGACAGACGGTTCAGTCCAAAGCTGACGGCACCGAGTTACAAGCGGCTTTCACAAAACTGGGTGACTGGGCACCAAAAATGGCAGATGAATTCAATGTTGATAAGTGCAAAGCGATGCCCATTGGAAAACGTCATCCCGGCTATGCATACAAAACGACGAGGTCTAAATGAGCTGTTACAACTCCAGGAAGAGATCTGGGGGTCACTGTGGATAGCTTTCTGAACATATTCGTTCAATGTGCAGCAGCAATCAAGAAAGCAAACAGAATGTGAGGAGCCATTAGGAAAGGGATAGATAATAAGACTGTAAAATGTCACTTTAGAAATCCCCGGCACCTTGACTACTACATGCAGCTTTGGTCATCTCAGCCAAGATACATCAGAATGGAAAATGTACAGAAAAAGGGCGCAAAAAGGATTCTGGGTAGGGCAGTTTTCACACTGGAGTGGTGAAAAAGACTGTCATTGTTCAGCTTGGAAAAGAGACAACAACGGGGGGAGGGAATGGGGGGGTTATAATAGAGGCCTATACAATTAGGACAGATGTGGCACAAGTGAATGAAGACATGTTATCTACCCCTTTGCATAACACCAGAACCAGGGGCTGCCCAATGAAATGAACAGGCAGCGGGTTTAAAACAAATGGGAAGCACTTCCTGCCACATCCCGTCAACCTGTGGAACTTGCTGCCGCAGGATGTGATGAAGGACGAAACTGTAACTAGATTCCAAAACTAATTAGCTACGTTCCTGGAGGCTCGGTCCATCAACAGGCCCACCGATAGGGGTCCAGCAATTCGAAGGGGTCTGGGGCTCCCAGCTGCCACTGCTGATACTGTGATAGTGGTGGTGGCTGCTGCCCCAACCATTTAAGTTGCCATCGGAGCACTGCACGGCTCTGAGGGTGGGAGAAACGGGTGCACTGCGCTCCAGGTGGCACGAAGGGCTGGCTGCCCCCAGTCCGTTCCTTGCAGGAGCACAGAGCCAGACCCTCCCCACACCTTGCCCGGGGTCTGCGCAGGCTGTCGGTTCCCCTGTCCGTCAATGACCATTGGCCTCCGACTGTCACATGCTGGGACGGTGTGACAAGGGAAGATCGCTCGATGGTTGCCCTGTTCTGTTCACTGTCTTTGAAGCATCTGACATTGGCCAGTGTCAGAAGACAGGAGACTGGGCTAGATGGACCATTGGTCTGAGCCCGTGTGGCCGTTTGGAGGTACAAACGTTCACCAGAGGATCTCAAAGCATTCCAAACTAGTTCCGCATGGGACAATGCAACAGAAAATGCAAGAGAAATAATTTCCTTCCAGCTAAGGAAGCCAGGCTGCAGCTGCAAGTATCAGCCAGAGAAGTGTCAGCGATGAACTCAAACGCTCTCACCTCCCCCCAGGCTGTGCACGGTTCCAGCCCAGGGCATCAGCCACCTTAAAAAAAAAAAAAAAAAAAAAAAAAAAAAAAAAAAAAGGAAAATCTTCAGTTTGCTTAAACCCCCAAAACTCAGGCTCCTTGGACTCCTCCTTTTAAAACACCTGGCTTTCGCCTGCTAGAAGAGCTTTTAAGGGACAGACGTGTGACTGCGCCTTTGAAAACCGGCTGGAACAAAGTGCAGCCGTTCCTGCTAGCCCCCAAAAGTCACACGGGCAAATGGACGTTTATGGCCTCTTGAAACGCCTGCATTGTACAACGGGGCAAAAGACCTGGGTGCTGGCCGAGAGAACCTCCAACGCGCAGGAGTGTTGATCCAGTACGTGACCCATGAGTCAGACATTCACGACGGGAGCAGAAAGAGCCGTCTGCCTGCCTTTCTGGGATCCAGGCAGTCAATAGCATGAAAGGCAGAGCAGTGTCCAGTGGGAGCAGCTGTATCTGCCTTTGCACTTTCCACACACAACAATTCAACGTGGACCCAAAATTGAGGCACTCGTGCCTGCGAGCGCACACAGACTCTGTCCTGTCGCTCTGGGAGGGAGCCAGAGGACCTGCCGAGGCAGGCTCGGCTTTCTTCTTCCCTCCCTCCCCCAGAGATGCCCTAGTAGAAAATTCACAATGGCAATTGCTTTTAGGAGAATCAATCCCTCTTGAATGTCACAGATCTGGCTCCAAAGAGGCACAAGTAGTCACGATTGTGTTACATCCACCTGCTCTCCAAACACACGAGCAGCAGCCGCTGGAAAGCAGGCACTCTGTGCTCTTAGCAAGAAGGCCTGGCACCTGAGCGAGCCTACCGAGGGCCTGAAACCGTTGCTTCCCGAGGCTCCCCGCTGTCACCATTAGACACAGGTGCCGGAACATCACTGCCCACGTGCACTGCAAATCAAACTTCGTACTTGAGCCATTATCTGGGGCAGGGGGAAGGGCACATGATGCGAGTGGCGGGAGGGTAGAAGATAACTAGTTAACTAGCCAGCTCTAATCCATCATTAACTAACTTAGTCAAAAAAGGCCCAAGGTTTGTAGAATTTTACAGGCAGGTCTCCCTCACCAGGAGTGGCGGGGGCCAGTGTGGTTTGCTGGAGAGGCTGAAGCAATGCACCATGGGGGTATGAAGTGAAAAGAGCTACGCAAGGGGAACAGGTGCACCTTTCTATGGAAGTGATACGCAAGCGAGGGCTACGGTGCAGTGATCCACAGACAGGAAATAATCCACACGGCAGCTGTGCTACTCCGTTCGGGGGCTTGTTCCTGCAGTAGCCACACCACACCCTTGTCAGGAGGGGAGATGGCAGCTTTGGGTAACGAGCTCAGGCGAAGGGGGCAAGCAGGCAGAGTTGCTGGAAATCTTGGCGATGACAAATGCTTCGGTTGTTTCAGGTGTAAAACCATCTGACCCCGCTGCCTCCGAGCGCAGGGGCCTTAGAGCAGTCACCAGGGAAATGCAGCATGAGATGCAAGAGGTCTGTGTGCTTAAACCGTGCCCACGCTGATGCCCAGTGAAATCTGGGATGCGCTCATGGTCAACGAGAGGGATTTTCCTACTTCCCCTCACCCTTACCACAGCTTCCTACCCCCAGAAGCAGCCTGGGAGTTGGGGTCCTCAGCATACGGCCCGAAAGAAAATAGGGGAGGAGTCAGCAAGCCAGGAGAGCTACCCCCCAAAATCCAGATTGGGGCCTCCAGTGAAGAAGGAACTTTGTCCAGTGCTGCAGGGCTTAGGTCTGAGCCTTAAAAAGTTACCATCAAAATGTACCAGTCCTGGCCCAGCGTCCATTCCCCACCCCGACACCACAACGTTCACAAGCCCATAGCCCCTGCTGGCTCAGCAGCACTGTGCTACGTTAGTGAAGACATTTACAGGACACCGCCACCTCGCCGGGGGTGCTCATGCAGCTCTTTTGTAGCAAAGGGGTAAGCCCCAGAGAAACAGGTAAGAAAGGAAAAGGGGAGCCTAGATCTGCTGTACGCCCCGGGCAATCCCGCCATTTTAGAACTAGAGCTTCTGTTTGCAGAATCTAACGACGACCACAACGTGGTCCAGAAAGGAGAGTCTGAAAGCTCCGATTCCCCCCGCACTTTGAATTTGAGATTTGCCAGTCTGCAGCAGAGGTACCCGAGTCACGAACGGGAGAGCTCAGCTCACCACCTCAGGAGGAGAAGTTACACAAAAATCCAACCTCCCCGCAATGCCCAGACTTGAAGCCTGCAGCCTGAGCCGTGAGCGTATCCAAAACAAGTGAACAAAGGGGTTCATTGGGAACTAACTTCCAGGTCACAAACGGATGTAAAGCAGGGTCTCTAGCACTGTCAGAGTGGATGGTGTTGCTGCATCTCTTACAGTCAGGCCAGCTCAGGAGCTCACGTCGAAGTGATGGGGTAAAATCAGCAAGAGACTCCATCTTGCTTTGGAACGGGTCGTGGTCCTGCTAGAGCAACTGTGCAGGTGGAATCCCAATGGGTGGGCAGGAGCATGTCTGGGTGGCATCCCAGTGCGGGCGGCTGGTGATTAGAAGCCCTGAAGGGATCAGGTGCTTGTTTTCTGGTGGGAGGGGGAGGGCGCTGGTACAGCTCCCCGGGCTGGCAATTCTGGAGTAGCAGTGCTGCTGGCCTCCAGGGATTTCTCAGCAGGATGAAATGTGAGGAGCAGGGTGACTTAGGCTTGTGCTGAAGAGGGGAGGAGCAGGAAGGGGGTCTCATGCAGACTCACATGTTCACCTGGACTAGAGGGCCGGGGTGGCGTCACTCTCCAGGCCAGTCCCGCTTGCACGATCTACATCAGTTTGCAAAGTGATAATTTACTGAAGACTGTCAGGCCTCCCCAAGGACTTGCTGGACAAGTAAGCAAGACTCAGGTTTTTAAGGCCTCCAGCTAACAATGGCACCTCTGAAATAATTCCGGCCTCCCCCTCAAAGAGTCATTTTTATTTGGCCAGGGACTCGCCAGGGCGGTTTGGTTTGGATGGCGGGGGTTCCTTCTCTACCAGTACAGCGCTGGCTCAGACTGAGCTGGGTCACTTACCATGGCCCTCCAACTGGGCATATATAAATCCAGTCCCCCTGCGCTTTGTCCGGGGATGGAAAACCCTCCACACATAGGCACCACATGAAGACTGGCGGTCATACCTTGTAGGCAATGCTGTTGAGCACTTTCATGGCCACATCGGAGACATCTGGGTATGGGTCAGCAGCCAGGTGTAGAAGGACTCTCCAGATTTGGGTGTAAACACTATTGAAAGAGACTCCTAGGGCAGAAAACACAGAGAGCACACACAATCAGAAAGCTGTGGTCACCCCGAGGCCTCGGGGGGGCGAGGGATTCATTTCCTCCCAAGGAAGAGCTGCTTTTGAACTTTACAATGGCAGTTAGAGAAGATCAAAGTAAGCACAATCCAAAAAAACCAGAAGAAACTCTCACTGTGTGATCCCTTTGGGATGTCTGCAAGGGCTAGACAGACAGACACAGACTATCTGCCCGGAATTAGCATTCAAGTACTTGTTTAATTAATCCACTTAAGCAAGTCAATTGACCAACTTGTCTGAGGTCTACTCAATGGGTAAGAAGGCCGGAGCCTCTCTGAATAGCTACATTAATTACAATCCTTTTGCCCTGTTCAAGGTTAGCTATGCAGCTAGTATTTCCAGGACTTTATGTATTCCACAGGTGTATGCAAACTCTAAATGCTAATAATGAGGTATCAGGGCGCTTCATTTTACAGGGCAGAAGGTTGAGCCAACCCTTTAAACAGCAATTAAATCAATTTGCTAATTACCAACGTGGTCACTGAACGTCTGCTGTTTAGTATATGCCCGGAGAGGGAGTCATAAATGCACCTTATAAATCAAATAAATAAGAGTTTGTATGATTGATAAGACTCCTGTGAACATTTTATTTGACTGGTTTTAGGCACACTGGCCATTTTCTTTCATGCCTCCTACACCATCCGCCAGGTACTACAGCTCTGACACCAATCTCGGGAACAAGGCAGGTGCTGTAGGGACAAAGGGAACCGAAATAGACTTTTCAAGTGAGTCACAATGAATGGTAAATGGTGCAGAAAGCGGTGGCCTTTCCCCATGTGCTCCCAGAGGCCTCTGAACAAAGCTTTTCGTTAGGAAGATGCAGCCCCTTGGCTGACAAGCAAGCGCTCGCCTCCGACAGTGTCTGTGCTCGACACTCGGGTCAAGAGAAAACACACACTGGCAGCTCAGTTCTGAACTCTGGCCCAAGATGGAAGCCGGACGGTTACCAGCTTGAGCAGTGCACAGACCGCACTGGTTTCCAGATGCCTGTCTAGCTTACACGAGGGACTCTCCCTTGTGCCAGAAACATTCATCATGATGTGACAGGCACGGCCCACACAACAGGGCGGCGAGGAAGGCCCATGTCCTCGCACAGCCTGCAAAGAACAGGGCCTCTCCACCCACCAGGGCCCCGGAGATTTGCCAGCGACGTCTACTCACGCCAGCAAGAGCTGCACATGCCGACCTCAGGGCTCTCCGCTGTTGATGACATCCTGGGCGGTCTGTCCATCAAACTCTCACGAGCTTCCCTCGCTCTGCCAATACGCAGGGTTCGTATGGGATTGCCACCGATCCTCACAACCATGTGGGGCTCCGAAAAGATGCAGCCAGGTCAAATTTGCTCTTCAGGACGTCACGGCAGGTGCAAGAGGAACCAGACTCCACAAAGGTTCCCGCTCCAGTCTGTCTCCATGTTTACAGAGCCCAGAGCCAACAGTGTTCAAAACCAATAGCCTGGCTGCTCGGTTAGGGGAAGGAGGGCGCTGCTTGGTGGCAGGGAGGAGTGTCTGCACATCCAGGTGCGAATTCTGACTCTGGCCATAAGGCAATGATTTAGCCCTGACTGTGGCAGCCATTTGTTTATTTTTAAAATAAAGGGGGGGAAAAAAAGCATCAGAAACCAAAGCCAGTCTCTGCTGTGGAGCAAGCCAGGCCTGCTGCCCCAAAGGTACTCAGAAGAAGCTGGCACAGTGCCGGTCTGCGTTTGCCAGGCCACTGGCTTCAGCCTGGCTTTGCACAAGCAGCAAATTCACCTTGAAAACAACTCACCCAAGACAGACAAGGTGATAAAAGCCTGGAGATAATGCAGGCCAGCCGCTGACGCAGCCAGCCAGGTAAGCTGTGGCACAGGCTCCCTGAAGCCTGCTCAGCGTCCTGCCTCCACTGTGTTTGGCCTGCGCGGGAAGTTACATAAGGGCAAGTGGGAATCTAGAGGGCTTGGCTGCTTTTAGAGAAAGAGAAGGCGGTGGGGGGAAGAAGTGGGAGAGGAGGGAATCCAGCTCGCAGTATCTCCAGCCCCTCGGATAACGCCCTCACTTGTGACGCAAGCAGGAAGAAAACCCCCCAAGACATTTTTTACGCATCAAGCTTGCGGGGGGGGTGGGGGTGGGGTGGGGTGGAGAAGGACTTCACCAATGCAATCCTCATTCGTTCGACAGCTTCTGCCAGGAACAGAGGGAATTTCTATAAAGGCTTTTTCGACTCATTAGCGTTAGTGCTTGACGGCGTGTTCCCTTCCCTTCCTTTCCTAACAGTGTTGCTCATCAAATGGATTCAGCAGGAGTGACGCAGCTCATAGCTCTTTGTTCAACTTGAAGCGCCTGAGTCAGTGTGATAATGACAGGAGATTCGGACAGCGGGAGGGAACAATGGCTTCATTTCACATAATGGACTACAATAAAAAAAATCCACGCGACACAGACAAAGAACTAGGCGAGCGGGGAGAGTTCATTTAAAATGACAGCTCTGTAATTAGCTGGACCGATTCAACACGGGTTAAACAGACCTTGCAATGCAGATTTACAAAATGATTCCTCTCAGCTATGAACGTCAAAAATAAATTGCCTTTCTTCACGGACTGTTTGGGTTTTGTGCGGGTGTGCGTACTGCTTCATTCAATTTAACAGCAAACAGCAGGGCGGCACAATTGGTTCAGATCTTCAACCTTGCAACCTGAGTCCACACACGCATTAAAACATCACTGTCGGTGTGTCACCTCTTTCCTTGGTTTGGCTTTCTCTGTGGTTTTGGCCTCGCCATAATTCTACAGTGATTCTAAACCTGGAGCGCCAAAAGAAGATGCAGTCCACACCCCACAAATTGCCCAAAATCTCAGCACTTTGGGCATTTTTGATTGGTGACATCAGCTTTTCTCTGCTTTTGTATGTTCTTACTGAAGTGAACAACAAGTTTTGGACTGACACATACAGCTGAACTATTTCAGACTGAACAGTGAGGGGTGGATGGGTATGCTGATATATTATTCTTATCACTGGTAATCCCACCTCTGCACTCTAAATTTATCCTCCACATCCCTCTTCTCATGAGTAAAACATAAGACTTGGAGAGACCTAGATTCGGATACAAAAAGATCTAAAATTCAGATTGCTCTGTGAACTCCACTTCAGTAGGTGTGAGAGGCAGCCCAACTCCTTAGGGGCAAACCACTGCACGACAGCAGTTGGAGAATGACTATTTCCTGCAGAGATCGCACCATTTATAGGTGGAACCCTCGGTCTATTCATAGGTAAGGTTGTGAGTGTCACACACGTCATGGATTCTGTGATGTTCCAGGACCTCCATGGCTTCAGGGTCAGTCCAGGGACTGCTGGCGCAGCAGCTGCTAGAACAGACCAGCAGCCAGCCCCAGAGCCAGTGAACAGCTGACCAGTGGTCCTGGCCACTAGAGTAGGGTCTGGGGTTGGGCCAGCCCCCCTGGGGCTGGACTAGCAGTTAGCCTCAGCTGCAGGAGTAGGGGGCTGGAGCAGCTGCAAACGCCGGCAGCACTTGGTTTGTCCCTCCAGCCCCAGATAAAGTCAGGCAGGCACATGTCGCGAGTGTGCATGAATTTTTTGTTGATGATCCGTGATCTGGGCTCGTCTTATTAAAAATACCGGAGACAGAATCTTAACCTTGTTCCTAGGGTCTCGGGAGGTCACCTCCCACTCCAGCCTCTCTGGGCCCTCCGACCGCTCTGCTCCGACTCTCCGGGAGCGCGGAGGCACAGTACTTCCCAAGGCTAAAGCTGCTCCCAGAGGAAGCTGGTGATGGATCAATAGTAAACGCCTTCCCCCAATACCCTGCAATGCAGAAGGACGCTCACTGGGCTAGTCCCAGTGACGTGGGGCAGAAGCGGCGCAGGATGTAGAAAGGGGCCTTTGCAGTCCCGCACAGACCCGCTTCCCGCTCCCCAACACGTTTGACAGGGTGCCCGGTGGCTGCCTGGTGGGGCTGTGGGCTGCATGTGGGGGCTCTAGGACCACCGGGCCAGCAGGAGGTGGGGAGGCCAGCAGGCCGGCGTGGTGCTTGGCAGTGGCTGCCCAGCGGGTCCTAGAGCAATGGCTGCCCAGCAGGGTTGGCAGGGCAGCAGGGCTGGCAGGAGGTGGGGAGCGAGCCGGGAGGCCAGTGGCAGGGGTCCAGAAATGACCTCCCCAGACCGACAAAATCCCTCACCTCGGACCGGTGAGGTCCCGAGGGTTCCGGACCAGAGAGATCCAACCTGTACATGTTTAACACTGCACCATGCTGCGGGGGGGGAGGACACTGGAGAACCCCATACCCATGCCGCAGTGGGGCCGGCTGGGCTGGAGCAGCCAGGATGGGCCAAGCATGCCTCACGGCGCTTGGGGAAGGAGGGGCGCGGCTGCTCCGGCTGGGCCAAGCACCAGTTAACTGGTTACCCCAGTAAGCACGCCAGCAAAGCGAATACTTACTGGGTAACCGGTTAACCCTTTACATCCCTACCAGTCATATTGTTCAAGGACTGTGTTCAGATCATGCCTAGTAAGAAAGAGACGTGAGAGACCAGAAATTAATGGACTGAGATCGGGGCATCAGAAATGATGGCTAGCGGGTGAACAAAATGACGAGCGATGGGCTAGTCCACCCATTGCGCCTTTTGGGGTCATTCACAAAGATTCTTGGGGGAAAATGCAGCCGCGCGGATGTGAATGCTAGCTGGCAACAGTGAGAGAAGGGGACGGGACAAGCTTCTCCGTTACGGGTGCCACCCCGACCATCCGGGACCCTCAACCTTCTTCAGCCCCATCCTGAAGGAGGGTCTGTAACAGACCAGGTCGGAGAGAGGGTCTCAGAAGACGGGCCTCTCCACAGGCTGTGGCTAAATCCTGACTATCACCTGGGATGAGACATTCAGTCACCCCCTGTGTTCTTTTCCTCCCCCACCCTTGATTTATTTGCTTTCCTCTTCCTCTCCTTTTGCCTTCTGTTCAATGCGTGCCGGGGTTAGCTGGCCAAGGGGGTATATTTCACAGCACTGCTGTCAGCCTGTGGCCAGAGAGGCAGACAAAAGCAGTACCCTCGACAGCTCGACACAGATACAAGTTTGCCATGGCTCCAAGTGGCTTATAACACCATCTGCCATACTGGTGGTTTTCCAGCAGGGAGGCTGCATAGGAAAATCAACACTGGAGACAGATTTTCTGTCTTTGCTGCTCTTTTCTCTTCCCTCTTGCGTGCGCTTGTCTTGGGCTATCTTTTGGGAACAACCTCAGCAATGACGACTGCTCCTGTCCATCTCGGCTAACTTCTCCTTCCCCCCAACATCCAATTGCTACCACGTTTACTACCTTCCGAGGGTACGTCTGCACAGCGGGGCTACACTCGAAATAAGCGATGCAACCTGAGCTATGCTAATTGCGTAGCTTACCTCGAGACAGCTTATTTTGAATTTGGGCACGTCTCACACAGCACTGATTTCACAATAGTGCACTCTTCCTCCGACTTCCCTTACTCGTACAATGAGGGTTACAGAAGTCGGAGTAGGAACCACACTAGATCAAATTTATTTCAAAATAATGGGCTTGCTGTGTAGACGTGCAATACGTTATTTTGGAATCATGTCCGTTATTCAGAAATAATGCTGTTGTGTAGACATACCCTAAAAAACTCAAAGAAGGGGCCTTTTTTGGTTAAAGACTCCTTTCAGTGAAAGGGAATAAGGAATGCTAGAAAAGAGACAGGGTTACTTTCTATATTGCAATTGCTCTGGTTTTTGCTTTTTTTTTTAATCTTTCATCAAAGATTAAAAGGGTTTTTAATAACATGTTCACCATGGTACTAGCCAGGCTCAAGTCTCTGAAAACCTGGTTTTTAACACTACTGCAGGGCAGTGACTGCGTCACGTAAACACCTTTGACTTTTTGGGCTCGTGGATTCCATCTAAATTAATACAACAGTGGTCCCAGCTGGCCTTGTCAGTTCCAGGAGGGACTCTACAGGATCAGCTCAAACTGGGGCCTGCTGCATGGCAAGGCGTCAACCTACCAGAGTGGGCAGAATTGAAGACATTCTGAAAAAAAATCTTCCCTTTGGGACCTAGCGCAGAGCAGGCTGGGAGACAGCAATTCTTTAGCAGAAATGAAAAAACACCCCAACTTTAAACAGGCAAACGCCGAAGGTAATGGGATTCCGTGTAAGTTATGAATTTTAAACACTTCTATAAAGCTCTGTCGTTTACAGCTGGATATGAGCTCTTCCTGATTGAATATGAATGAGGGAGGCTTTGGAGTGCCGCTTTTTTGTTTTCTTAAGCTTCCCTCACTCATCTCCAGCTCATTTCTCGACTTTTTCTCAACCATGCAGTAAAGCTCTTTGGAGACACAAACAAACTCGCAAGCAGGCAGCTGGTCTTTGCGGTGGAAGGAGACTGGGAGAGTGTGGCGCAGAGAGGAGGCGAAGAAGGGAGCTAAGGCTTTAACCTGCCCCAGGGACAGCTGCGTCCTGTTGTGCCCACTCAGAAGGGACCAGGGTCATTATCGGTCATGTCCTGTGACTGAATTAAGACACCAGTGACTGCACTTTGTTAGGCCAGGACAAGATTGATTTTACTCTCTCGAGGGTCAGGGGATCTGCCAGTCATTCATGAACAGCCTACATGAGGTGCCAATTGACGTGTTCACTCATAGGACCCCAGAATCGTTCTACTCCTGGCGTGTGGGGCGTACGTGTTGCAGATCATTACTCCTCCACGTGACAACGGGAGGGCGGGATTTTTTACAGCAACTGACCATAATGGAAGGGGATGAGCCTCCCCCATCATTTCTCCAGCGGTGCACTGATTTCTCCAGCCCAGAGCAAGCCTGCATTCCAAACACTGGGTTCCTGGCGCGGTGCCTGGCTGTTCTCCAGCCACATCAGAAAGGTTTGAAAAGACAGCAAGCTAAAGACAAATGCATCTGTCGCAATCGGCTGAGCCTGAAAAAGGCATCAGGAAAATAATCAAAGAACGGAACGAGCGCAGAGCAGAACGCCCACTGCCGATGCACAAAAGCAAAGCCAGGTTCCATCCGACATGCACATCAGCATGCGCGGAGGAAGTGTGAGTCCATTCTCCTTCCTCCTTTGTTTTGGGCACCAACGTCTCAGCCCTGCTGCGTATTGACCGAGGAGCGATGGCTTGACTGCAGAGCAGGGCTGTTGAGCTTTGGTGCTCGGGAGCCCAAAGAGATGTAAAGTGATCAGCTGTGATGCGCTTGGTTCAGAACACATTTCTGTGCCATGCTTTTGCCAACCAAGACAGACAAAGCCAAGGGTTTCTTCCTTCTGGCACCCCATGTAATCATGTGCAAACACACTCAGATGGAAAATCATTGGGGCAACGCTTCCTCAGAGATGAAAAACAACTGCAGGTGAAGTCCATGCCAATGAGCCCAGCAATCAGGCCCATGGACGGAAGAGCCTTCCTCTCCATTTCTAGCCCATGACACTGCAGGGACTGGAAGATTCCAGTAGATGCTGCTACCCTTTTCATGCTCAAGTTCCCGGCAGGAATCCCTTTCTTTGTCACAAACACAGGGCTATGACCACACTTCAGCAGCTATGTCATTGCTAAGGCCCATTCGCCCCAAGGCCCTCAGGTCAACTCCCTTTCTCCCTTCTTCACTCAACCTCACTCCCCCAGCACGCCGGTGTTTGCTCTTGCCGCTGCAATGAGGTCTATCAACGAAGCCCTGGCCGGGTTGATTTAGTTGGGATTGGTCCTGCCTAGAGCAGGGGGCTGGACTTGATGACCTTCTGAGGTCTCTTCCAGCTCTATGGTTCTATGATTCTCTGAGGAGCCTCACCTCAGAGGAAGGGAATGAAAGCTGGAAAACCAATGCAAGGGGGAAGGGCCCTTACTCACCGATCAGCGAATTCAGCGAGGAGTAGGAGCTGACCCTTCGCATCTTGTCGATGGTCTCAAACGACAGGAGGTACTCTTCATTCTCCGGGCTGCCCAAGGTGCTGCTAGCGCTGCTGCTGGTACTGAGATTCCCAGGAGAAAACGCGACAGAGCCGCCAGCTGCCGAGAGAGAAGTGGGGAGAGACAAACACAAATGCTGCCAAATGAACCTTATTTGCTCACGCATCACGTAATGGTTATGAGCCCTGGGACATTCAACAGGTAAAGAGAACTTCCTCGGGCAAGGCAAATCCACCAACCCCTCTTTCTGAACACTGAACGTTTCATGAGAGCAGAGCTACTCAATTTTGGAAGCCCCGGGGACCACAATGATACTCACAGCAACTTAAGTGTGGTTGCATCTACATACAAATATATATGCAACTAGCTTCTTTCACACTGACGGGCATGAATATAAAGATTAAGGCAAGACTACATGACACAGGCCCCATTTAAGTCAGTTCTGCTGATGTTAATAAAACGCAATAGTGACCCGATTTCTACCATATGGCAGCACTTTTAATGAGCAATGACAGTCCAGGTATTTAACTACTAAAACACATAGCAACAGACAACCATGATATTGACTACTTTTTCGTTTTGCCTTCCACCCATGGGCTGCATGTTGAGTAGCCCTGCATTAGAGGGTGAGCATCAAGTCCTCAGTAGACCCAGGCTGGTAAAAGCCATGTGCATGAGGAGATGCCCTGATTGGTCACTAGTAGCTTATAATGTCAATACCACTGAATAGCCTGTTAGCCTGGGAATTGTTCCCTTGCGGGTGGCAGCTGGATACCGTGTGGTAACAGTCAGCTCAAGGCCCTTTCCTCATGACATGCCACAGCAGAGAAGAGCTGAGAAAGGAACAAAACAAAGTCACGTGGGAAAAGGAGGAAGGAAAAACGGAAGACTCTCGCAAGCCCTCTTACATTCTTCATTCAAGCTGAGGTTCTGCAGAGACTTGTTCAGGTTCCTCACCGTGGTGACCGCTCGGATGTTCCCATAGGAGCTGACAGGACGAAGTCTTGGAGTACACGGCCCATCTCGCACTGGTGTCAAGTTCCCACACTCTGCGGGGAGAAAGTTTAGCCGTGAGACGTGCCCTCGCGAGGAAAACCGGGGAGCCGTCGTCTCCCAGCAACGTAGCGAGATCAGTGCCAATCATGCAAACAAGGGAAACTCAACTACCACAGAAAAGGGGGCTCACTGCCCGGTGTCCTGTAACAAGGAGAAAATTACGATGAAGGACTGGAATTTTCATCTCCCCTCTCCCCAAATCCTCTCTGCTCACACCAAGGACAATGACCAAAGAACCATGTTTTGTGGGCTGCAGTCCTTACATATCCCATAGGCTAAACAGGGCTGGGCTTTGGCAATTCCTGAGTGAAAAACAGTAAGACAAACAGGGTACTGCAAGTGGTGGTTTTGGTGATTCTTCCCTCCAAGCCAATACCGAGCTAATCCTAGAATCCTAGAACTGGAAGGGACCTTGAGAGGTTATCAGGTCTCATCCCCTGCCCCTATGGCAGGACCAAGCACCATCTAGACCATCCCTGACAGGTGTCTGTCCAACCTCCAATGATGGAGATTCCACAACTTCCCTAGGCAATTTATGCCTAAGTAATTGAGTAACGCCCGAGCGTGGTGCCAAAGGGGACATTGTTTAGAGACCTACATCTGATGTGCTCATTGCCTCTACTCATTAACAACTGGGGAACATTTTTGCAGTAAAAGCTTATTTAATCCTGGGTTTCCTGGCTAAATTTCACCGCCTGCCCCGAATACCTGCAATTTCAACTGGAAAAGTCATTCTTCATTCCCATTCCTAAAAGCACATAGGTAAAGTTAGTGCCGTCCCATTCCACCAGCGCAACGGGAGCAGTGCTTTCTGGACATCCCATTTATAACGCACTGGGGGCATCCTTCTGGAGGAGTAAGAGACCTGGACGGGATGATTATTTTCTGCAGCAGAGAGGACGAATGGGGGGGAACCAGTCCTCTAATAGGATTCATACTTCAGAAAGACGTGATTAATTACTCATTGCTGAAATAGTTCATCTTCTCTTCTGCAAGTTCCCTGTCGCCACAGCTCTGTTATTCCTGGTGAGTTCCAATTTATTGAATGTCTAAAAATGAAAGGCCAATCACAATTTCTCTAGGACTTTCAATCCCTTAAAGGAAGCAAAATCCACAAGGAAGAAAGGGGTGAGAAAAAAATAGCACATTGAGTACTGAGGACCAGAATCACAAAGCAAAGGCTTTGGAGCACCCAGCGCCACTGCGGGAGGGCAGAGCAACACGAAGGGTTGTGAGTCGAGACGAGAAGAGACGAGAACTGGACACAACCAGTTGGACCGGCTCGTGGTAGGTCAACGAGGATTCTCCTTGGCTGCAGCAATTCAAGTTTGAGAGCGGAAAGTCCCCTGTTCACCCAGGAACAAGCACAGCGCGCGCGGCGTCAGGCAAGCTGCTCCATGAAGTCTTGACAACGTGCTCTCTCAGAGAAGCTCCTCGCAAGGATTTCAGTCTCCAGGACTCCAAGCACCTCTCAGGATTTTCAGAAGCAAATATCCCCAAGATGCAGTTCTGCAGTAAAATACACTACACTGCCCACAGCACCCACTGAACTCCCTAGCACGGGCGCCTATTGGTCATGCATTCAAACGCCTCAAGCTCCTATGCACTGTAAGGACCACGCTTCCCTTGGTCATGAGCAGACAGAAGGACGGACGTACCTGTGGTAGCTGGAGAGGGCAGAGGATAATTCTTCTCTTCTTCCATAAACTGCAAGGCAACCGTGCAGAAATTGCTCTCGTACTGAACCACGAGGTGACTCAACGCCACCACCAACTCCTGGGGAGAGAAAGGGAGGGGGAGAAACAGACCTTGGATGACAGTGCGTGTCAGAAACAAACAAACTGGCTGTGCAGAACAGATGTCATCGAACAAGGGGGAACAACCTGGTCAAGAGGCCATTCCAGAGTCATTCACAAGACAGAGGTGGCGCCCAATACGGACGCAGAGGGGCCATTTTTCTCTGAAAATGCCGGGAGTCTCTGCTCTCGGCAGACCCCCCCTGCCTGAGAAGGAATATGTCACTGGAAATAAAGTGCATCAGTCAGACGGACCCCCGCCTGGCCGGAACAGAACTCTAGGAAGAATTCAAAGATGACTTAAAGGGAACGAGGTCTGATTTAGGATCCCCGGGCTGTGCTTCCACCAAAGAAAAAGGATTTTTAACAAAGACATCTGCGTAAATTAGGCTTGCGGGCACCCTGGAAGTGCCAATGAGATCACCAGAGTTTGTACAAATTCTCCTGCCGTTTGTCAAACACAATGGATCAAAGGGGAGGTTACTGGCTCTTCACGCTAGGCAGTCCCCATCTGTATTCCACACATGGGCGTGCATGGGCACCACACACCCGAGACAGGAAATGCTTTACAACAGCGTCTGTTGGCCCACGCTTGTGCAGCATCGCTCCCGGTGCTCCCATCTGAGGGAACACCAGGTACCGGGGGTTGACGTCTCTCTCGTTCTCCTCTCACCACAAATCCAGCGGGCTCTAGCCCATAGGAAGGGCAGTGGAATACAGATCGGACACAGATCACAAAGAACCTCTCGTTGGCGTAAGTAATAGCCACTTCTCCGAGGGCCGGCCATTGTGTGTCTTGCACAGGGGGGGAGACTGGCTGGCAGTGCTCGGACTGGAGGCCGGAGTGACACTGATCCCATCTCTGAGTCTGCAGCCATGACGTGACCTGGGCCAGAGCGTGTCACCCAGGCGCAGAGAGAGCTCGAGGGGGCCACTCTGCGGATGCCCTGTAGCAGAGCGTCAGGGAGGCATGCCGTGGGGCAGCCTGTGCCTGCCCGGCACGAGCTGACACGCCTGGGGGAGGACCATTGCCTTGATCTGTTATGCAGCCCAGCGAACGATGACAGGCCGTGCGGTAAGGAGGAACTGTCGCGGTGCCCACCCGCACTTCCTCTTCTACTCGCGGGCGAGGGGACCAACAGCGCAGGCCAGTGGACGCTGCTCTGACACCTTTCTGGACTCAGGCACATGAGGGAAACACGCAGCGGCGCCTGCACATGGGGGAGGCCACTGCAGCTATCGCTCGCTTGGTTCGGCCAAGGCATGTTCCAAGGGACTCTACCACAGAAGGCCAAATACTTCTTGAAGTAGAGAGCGACCCAGATGCTCCTCTGCCACGAAAAGCAAGGGGATCGCTGTGTCCCCTGGAGGCAGGTCCATGCTGCCATGGAAGCCCAGGCTTAGTGGGACTGGAGTTTGCTGACCTGTGCTAGGGAACCGTAGGCTTCACAGTCAACATGGTACATGAAGACTCTTCTACCTGTGCTCAATAGCAGGGCTCTGTTGTCCACACCGCAGTGTGCAAACCCAAGTCAAAGTGACCACAACCCAGAGTCCCTAGAGCTCCCTCCCCATCCCTGCTCTAGCCCTAAGAACTGTGATGCATTGTGGGAAAACCTGACAGCCTGGTGCACACCTTACCAGGAGGCAGCTCACTTTGCAAGAGGCCAGATTGGTTTGGTTGCCATTGCAAAGCCCAGCAGCACTCTGACCAGGTCCTTGCAGATCAGGGATCAGCCTAGAATGGGTTAACGGGGACCTGAGCTGCTGCCCTTTGCAACACGGGGGGGGGGGGGGGGAGGAACGGGGGGGGGGGGTGTTCCGTTTTCAATACAGAGGACTGCAGAATGCTGTTGCCCCGTGGAATTGTGTGATTCTTCCAGCTGACGCCCTGGTCAAGCAGGGCTGCGTGGACACTGCAAAGCAATAGGGCTCGGAGGTTGCACCCCAGCTTGCACTGCAGTGTAGATGTACACTGCATTCCAGAGATGCTAATCTTCTCTGGAGACGAATGCCACAGGCAGGCCAAATCATAACAAAGATGGACAGAGCCCTCTGCCAGCGAGAGCAAAGTCAGGCCTGAAGGGCGCATGATCTTACATTTACAGCAATGCTAGATCAACAGACCCCCAATGAGCCTGCTTACAAAGAGAGGAATGAGGCTGCTATTTAGACTGTTTGGACCCTGTTACATTTTCTTGCTCTGCAAATCAAAGGCTCCCACAATGAACCTACCCCCCCAAATAGTGCAGGTGAGGTCACTTGCCAACAAGACTCAGGGTCCTCACTTCCTTTGAGATACCTCAAATCTCAAAACCAGGCAGGGCATGGAGTTATGCCAGAGTCTGTTCCCAGAATGCTTTTAAAATTGGGAGTCTTGTATATTTCAGTCCTCAGCCTGCTAACGAGAACGGACTGGCCTTGCCTAACAGCAGGCAGCAAGGTGTACAACTCCTCTCAAACTGGCCCATGCTGACACAGACGGCTTACCGACAGCTCCAGCCTGTACATCTCTCTCTGTCTCTCTAGAGTGTAAGAATATACAAAAACTCCGGTAGCGTGCTCTCTCTCACTCCACCCCACCAAACCAACAGCTAAGATGGCAGAGTTTGCATATTCCCTTTCCTCTGAGGTAACATGGTGGCAAACAGCCTCTGTGAGCATCTTATTTAAAAAACAAGGCAGAAAAAAATCCCTGTGAAACCAGCTCTCTGTCAAAATTAATGCTCATCTGTCACCTTGAGTAGGAACGAGGGCACTTTTTTATATTTGGTTTGGAGAAGCATCGATTTTTCCTTCCCTTCAGTGCAAAGATCTGAAGAAAGCCAGAGCACTGAGTTTCAAAATGAATTCTCCATAACAAAAGATCTTTTATTCCTGGCCAGGCTCCCCTGCTCTTTGATTCAGCCTGATATTGTCAAAGTGATGCACTGTCACAGAAAGAACAGACCCGGCGTCCCGCTCACAGCTCCTTCCTCTCACATCCAAGCTGCCCTGCCTTGCCAGACACATTTCCTGGCCTGCCCTGCCAGGCCAGACACGTTTCCTGGCATGAAATAACAACTCATGCTAAGGAGCAGGCCTCTTGCTCCTTGTGGCAAAAGCCAAGCTACACTTGCTGGAAGGAGCTGTACTCCTGCTGGCTGAGCTACATTCGCTCTAAACTCAGTCACCGATATCAGCCACCATGAAAAACACGGGAACTCAGCATCAGAGTCAGTCCAGGGGAGAACACCAGGCTTATCCTAATCTACTAAAACCAATGCTGGCTAATTGAGGACTGACACTGCTGGTCTGGGAAGGAAGCCCTACACTTAATTCTGGCTCAATGACTGCAACACAGGAGCCATAGAGAGAGGATGGGGAAGTGGACACCAAAACTCATCTTCTCTTTGGGATTGTTAGGTCCCATCAAAGTCACTGGCTGGAGAGCTGAGGGCTGTTGCTAACACCGATTTGACAGCGTAGATCACCAAGAGAGAGATCTGCATTTTCCAAAGATCGTGCACCCTGAAAAACAGGTCCACCAATGAATAACGTGAAGCATAAAAGGCTGGTGGAACAAGGCCCCAGATTCAATCTCTCATTGCCGGCTCAACACAGCCCGTTGTACAACTAATATTCCAGTTAAACAAACAGGAAGTTTGGCTATGTCTGGAATGATTGAGCAGCTGCTGGCAAGCCAATCCTGCCAGGAACAATTTGGCAGTGTCTGGCAGGTGGGGTCTGCCTGGAACAATACAGACAACTTAGCAAGCACTTACTGCGCTTTGCCATATAATGGAGGGTCAGAACACAGGAACTTCAGAAGACTAAGGAATTATTGTTCCCATTGTATTACTACCACTCCTTGATCTCTGCTTTCCACAACCAACTCTCTGTAGAACTTTTCATGGGTGATGTACCCAAAGAAGTGGGTGCTAATATGTAAACTGCATTGTAACATGTATTATCTTAAATTTGGAGAATTGCTGATTAAGCACGATGAAGTACATATATCTCATGACTTTGAAAACGTACTTTGTATTTGTGACTAGTCTGGACACTCTCTCAGATGTACAGAGACTCTTCTTAATCTGGGTATCACGCAATATTTTCAAAATGAGATTTAATACAATTGTTATTTCCTCCCTGTGGTTTCTGAAAGCAACAAGGTCTCTCCACTGAATGGACTTCTCATGTTCTCTCCGCTGCACTCTCGGTCCTTCCTCTCTCCCTCCCACAGGGCCTCTGTACACGTCAAGCTTCCAGTAACAAATTAATATTTCATATTTAATTTAAAACCCAAAGTCCTGTAATGTAAAACTTTGCTACCAAACCAATAACAAACAGCAGAGTGGTACAGGGACAGCACACAGCTCTTGTTTCTGGAGGATGTCATAAAGCCAGACAGAAATCTCAAGAGTAACAATTCTGGATAAAGATGCCCAATTCTCTTCTTTCCCTGCCCCCATTTCTGGGCTGATTTCATACTCCAAGAGCCAGTGTACAAACAAGCTCACTAACCGCTGCCTGATTTATTCCTGCTTCAGACATTGGCTTCGAGGAAGTGGTAGGTGAGCCGGTCTCAGTGGTGTACTGGTAAACAGCAAATGTACTGTGGTCTCAGCTTCCCTATTTTAATATATGATCTTTTTTGTTATTTGGTCATTATGTTGCACAATATGTTTTATGTACCGTGTACATTTCTGTTTCAAGGGGATTCCTCGTGTCGTGCAGCAAACGAGATGACATGCCTATTAAAATCCATTGCCGAGATTCCACAGAGCAGCAGCAGTGGAAATGGAATTTCCTGCGGCTCGGGGCAGATGGCAAATGGCATTAGTTCTTCATTGCGACAGCCCCGGAACGTCGACTGCTGAAGCAACTCCCAGAGGCCTGTGTGTCCGATCTAGCGCGCTGCCCATGGTCGGCACTCCTGGGGCTGCTCAATGTTCTCAGCCACGTTCCGCATGCCCGCTTAACGTCAGTGTCTGCAGAGTGCGGGAAAAGCAGCACAGTGCTACAGGGCGCCTCAGAGTCACCAACACCGTGGCCATGACAATTGTTTGTAACGCTGAACAAAATGCTATGGCTGTTCTTTCTAAAGTTCACAACGGAACATTGACTTCAGTACAATGCAGCAGAAAAATGCTGCTTTCCCTTTTTGCAAAGTAGTTCATGTTTAAAACATTCTTCTTTGCCCTTAGCTCCCATGGGAGCATAGACCATCAACAATTTCTTGCTAAGCCTCTCTGTCTTGTGCCACCTTTTCTAATTCTCTGCAGCTTTGACCCCTTTTCCTCAAATTCACATCCAGGTCTCTTCTCCAACTATTCTTTGGCCTTCCTCTTCCCCTTTTTCTTGCTGCAGAAGGGGAATCGGCAGTGTAGCATCCTTTCGGGTTTGCCTCCCCGCATCATAATCCCTCTTTGAGGCCTTTTTTAGTCAAGGAAGGCTGGGTTGCTATTCAAATTGAAATTGTTGCTGTTTTTGTAGCATATGTTTATTTTTACAGGATAGGGTTGCCAACCCTACGCCCAAACCTCCTTAGTCACCTCTTACGACATGCTTGGAAGGGTACAAAGGTTCTATTCTTACTTTCCCGTAGGGCCATGGGAACCTCACGCGGTGTTTAAAACACTAATGAACCGGTTTTGGTTTCTTCCGTGTCTGCTGCCGCCTGGTTGCATGCTTCTGGTTCCAAACGAGGTGCGTAGTTGATGGGTCGGTTCGTACCTCTGGGGTTCGTCACTCTGAAGTTCTCCTGTATTCTGCGTGCCGGCAGCACAAAGCCAAGAGGAGACTGACATTTTCAGAAGCCTCCCGGGAAACGAAACCAGAAAATGATGGACTCCAAAGGCCTTGGAATTCAGACACACACAGAGTCTGTACCACCAGCAGACCCACACGGACAGCTTGACAACCCAGAACCATCTGCAGGAAGCCATGGGGCAGCCAAACTCCTCATTAGAGGCTGGGCAATAACCCTTTCGTAGCTTGTGTCTTAACACTGCAAGCCGGCCCGGGAGGGAGAAATACGAACAGCCAGCCGAAGACTGAACTCCCTATCATTCAAAGGAATTTTTAATTAAGAGATTTGGAGAAATCGATGCCACTCCATTGGGACAGTGGTATTCATTTGTAGCTGAAGCAGCCTTTGCTGCCAGAGGCTCACGTGTGCTGAAGGAAACTCTTCTCAGCAGTTTCTCTGAGGGCAAGAGATTAAAACAAGGGAAAGCCAACAAGAAGAGGTCACCAGGGACCAAGAGAGCAAGTTCGCCGTGTCATCAGTTTCCCAATGCAAAGCTTCCGCTGCAGAGGAGTCTAACTGACCCAGGCAATTTTGATTTTGAGGGCATGTGCGCCCGGGGGATTTGAATGTGAGCTGGAAAGCCAGGGGACACGGCCAATAAAGATGAGAAGGCGCACCAGCCGGCAGAAACGAGCCCTGATTGAAACGCCTGCTCCGCTAACGATGGTCAGTTGCAACACTGCTCCACAGGGTTTCCGAAAGATGGCACCGCTGCAGTTTATACACTCTCCCGTTCCAGCCCCCACCCCTCACTCTGTCATGAAAAGTTACTCTGTGATATTCAACGTACAGAAAAGCCACACAGCTGGTTTTCAACAGCAGAGGATAGCTTCCTGTTGGTGGGACAACTCGACCAACTGCTGCGTTCCCTTCCCTGAGCCTACAAACCAGGGGAACCTTTGTGCTGCCTCACGTAAAAGGGCAACCCCAGAAAACTGACCCTGCTAAGCTACCGTATTGTATCGCTTTGCGTGTGACACCACAACAGGCAACGGGCGACACAGATTCCCGGGGCAAGCAGCAGAGCTGTCACGAGGCATTTTAGTGCCCAGGGCAAGCAAGCATAGTGCGCCCCTACTGGGTATTTTAATCATTTCCCAACTCCTGGGGCTTTGTGCCTTGGTTGGCCACCCTGACCACCCAGCTGTATGCATAGTGCTGGCCAGCAGGTGCCACTTTGCGGTGCTCTGCACTGAAGCTAGCTGGTGCGGCTCCCGGGCAGGAAGGAAGCATTTCTACCAGCTGTCAAAGGACAGAGAACTTGAACAAATGCTTCCCAGGAATCAGGCCCGTGACTACCGAGGAAGAAATTTACTGCACAAAGTCTGCTTCCCCCGCAACACCCACAATTAACCCCCTTAGCATTACTGGGCAGGTCACCAGCACGAATCCACCTCGCTTCCCGCTGCCCCTCCGTCTGTACCTTTCGCACCACGGGGCTCCCGTCGTTGATGAGCTGTGCCAGCATCATGGCCACGTTGTGGTCGATGGTGGTGGAGTGATCAGTCCGCTCGGCCGAGTTGCCCACGAAGGTGCCCAGTGCGAAGACTGCAGCACAGCGAACCTGTGACAGACGACAAACAGTGATCCCTGCGGTCCCGGCCTTGAGCTTCCCAGCCCGAGCTCTTACTCGGGTCTCAGGCTAGATTTAACCTGCTGTAATTCCAAACACTTGTGTGTGCAGGGGTCTGCACTGGTCCCTGGAACGCCAGCTGGCTCTCCCCTTGGTGACTTCTCAATAAGCACAGCCAAGAACCTTCTGCTTAAGAGCGTAAAGGTGAATAAGGAATTGCCATAGAGGGGCCTAGTTCCCCTATGCCCTAGAGATCGTTAAAGCCTTCAACTACCTGAGCTGGGCATATGAAAAGGGAGCAGATGACTTGAAAATGGAAGACAGGCGAGTCATACGACCCAGGCCCCCGTGTGGGATCAAGAGTGGTCCTTTGCTCCCTGCCTGGGCAGAGACTGGGAATGCTGGAGAGGCAGCATAATCAGACTCTGGATGCCTCGTAACTCAGAAAGGATCTGCCCCGGGTGACCAGAGAAATCGAGGACACTTCACCTGATCCTTTGCACAACAATTATCTGCAACTTGGGAAAAAGCCGGGGAGACGGGAAGGAGGCTGTGGATGCCCCCTGCCCCCCCGAATGGGAAGCACAAAATCACTGGAAGAAGAAATCCTAAACTGCACACTGATGCTGCCTTGGATCTCCACGCTTACTTCCCCTGGCGGTAATAGATTTTCACTGGGGTCTCACAGGGCCTGTCGGTCCCAGTGTGGGGGACACACGAGTCTCTTCCGCCTTGGACAGTCTTTCCCTAAAGGCGAAACGTGAATTCTATTCCAACTGCAATTTTCCAGGCTGAGCTCGGGTTTCAGAGTTAGACAAAGCGGCTCAGAGAACCTGCTGAGGTACCCAGGGAGCTGAGGTACCACGGCGCTTCTATACACCCTGGATTCAAAGTCATCGCACTGAAAACGCATCTCTCCCCAGGGTATCAGTAATTCTCTGCATTTGTTTTGCTTTTCCTGACTCAGATCTAGCAGGACTTAAGCACCTGTCCTGCAGAAATAGGGGAAAAGGGTTTTTAATAAAACCAGACACCTATCAACTCACGAGATTTCTTGAAGAGCCTGATTTTTAAATTGGTTTGCAGCCCTGCCTCACAAAGGGCACAACACAATGGGGCACATGCACACACACGGAGAACTGTACCTCTGGGATGGGGTCAGAGAGGAGGCTGTAGAGCTTCTCATGGGCACTGTCTCTGACACCGCACCACCTCGCCGAGTCAAAATTCTGCCAGATGCGGCCTAAACAAATAGCCACCCACTGACGCAGGAGAGGGTGCGGATCGTTTAACTGTTCCAGGCAGATGGCAATCAAGTTTCCTTGAAGGCAGGCTTCCTAAAACAGTTCAGTGCAATTCGGTTAGACAGGCAGCTTCCTGCCTCACCTTTCAACCACAAAATGATTCTGAGGGGACAGGCATGCAATGTAAAGAAAAGAATCGTGCTGTGGCTCCATACTGGGTTGGTTGCAAAATTTTACTGAGTCTGAGGAGGGTTAACACTGCGTCCCCTTAACCTCTATTTCCAGGTGCTCTGCATCTCCACATTTTCCCCCTAAATCTAAGAAAACTAGGAAGCCACCTTGCCCCCGGCAACAGCCCAGTCTCATGGCCCGTTCAGACCACTCACAGCAACGCAAAGCCGCTGTGCGATAAGGCCTCAGGCCTCAGCAACGTCAGGATCAAGACGGTGGGACTCACCTGCCCTGTATTGTAGCTGTTGACGATCACAGCCAAAATGAACGCAGTCATAGTCCTGTGCTCAGCCTTAAAAACAAAACAACTCACAACTAATTTGTATCAGAGAACAATTGGATGCTGCGTAGCTCGAGAGGAGAGCGCCCACCGTGGCCCCCTGGCCTTGTTTGATGTAACCCTCCTGAACCTCGACCATTTGAGAATCCAAACTCAAACTGAGCGGCAGGGCTGCGTCAGGACACGAAACGTGCCCCCCTCCTCGTGCTCAGAACAGGAAGCATGGCTGGCCGGCATGAGTGCGGCTGAGACCTATCGATTCACGTTCTCTACTGAGAGGCTGGGATTTTAATCATAGTTTTAACAGCAAGCAGCCTGACAGGTGGAAAGGAGGGCAGCCAGAGACCCACTAGACGACGGTCACAGCTTTAAAAAAAAACCACGCATTACTCCCTGCCCCTATCAAATAATAACTCTCGCACTGTCCTGCTCTCCCATGTCAGCTGCAGCCCTGCAATGCCAGAGTTGGCAACCCGGCCACATCATGGTTTGTTTGTTTAAGTGAAATAGACTATTTCAAAGGCGTAATTTGCAGCCATCCCATCCTAGTTGACGTTGGCTTGAGTGACTGGGAACGACTCTGTATTCCACAGCGTTTGTCACTGACACTCAGGGTTTCAAAGGCACTAGTGCAGAAGAGGCTAGTGCCCTATTTAGTGCATGTTTGCGACAGCTGGGTGCGTTTGTCACTACAGAGCCAGGGGAGGGGGAGCACCGGCGGGGGAGATGGTCCTACTGCTTCTGGAGGGGCTCGACGGGTATCTGTGGCAGGATGATACAAAACGCCATTGCACTAGAGGGAGTTACCGAAGCTGCCATGAAATTAGACAGCACTTCAGTCCATTTATCAAGGTACCTGCAGCTCCCGCTTCAGGGCGGATGAAATGAATATTAAGAAAAGTCAACGAATCAAAGTCTTAACGCTTTGAAAGACCTGGTTCTGCAAATGTACTTGGTCTGTAAGCGCTTCGGACGGGGCCCTCGATTATCCGTTTCCCCAGTGGCTAACCTGAAAGCCCATCCATGCTCCTCCTCCAGAGGGCAGTGGGTGTCACCACGGAGTGAGATGGTGCTGTCCCTACCAAGAGCACCACGCTCATCGTGGCGACCTAAGCAAGTTTTAAAGAAGGCTGAGAAAGAGGGTTTTGAACTCACCGGCATGTAGGGATCTGCCAGCACGGAAAGGAAATATTTGTGGCCGTTGTCCTTCACGAGGTCAGCTTGGCACGACTGGAAAACGAGAGAGAGAGAGAGAGAGAGAGAGAGAGAGAGAGAAGGGGAAACAATGAGCACAGTGACCTGGGAAGAGCGTTTTTCTGCCTCCAATCGTTTATAAATACTTCACATGCTCATCTTTATTTTTCTCCATCCCAACATTCACTTGAGAAACAAAAGAAAGAGCAAATTCCCATGAGCACTGCTGCCAGAGACTCTGGCATGCAGAGGTGACCAGGGCCTTGGGTTATTTAAAGCGCATGGCTCTATGGCACCTTGGCATGCGACAGGAATACAAACTGCACAGAACCCCCCTGGTACCTCAGAGCACCTTAAAAAGAACCAGCATTCAACCACTCTCTGCGCCCAGGCCTGCCTTCACCATGGCAGTTCCACACCACTCAAGGGAAAACAAGAGGAACGTGCTTAGCCAGATTGCTGATATTTACAAAACCGAACCAAAACGACATACAGGCAGTCCTCGACTTACGAACGGGTTACATTCCGAACACCTGGTCGTAACTCAGTTTGGTCCTAAGTCGGAAATACCCTTAAACGCGCTGCCCACGCTGTTCGAAAAACTTGACATACATGGTTCTCAACTCGAAAATATTATAATGGGGTTAACGGGAGGTTAATCGTAAGTACGGATGGTTGTAAGTCGGTGTGTTTGTAAGTCGGGGAGTGGGGCTGTATTACAGAAGTCTCTCAGCTAGTTCTCCACCAGGTTTGCTGATGGCGGCTTTCCCAAGTCCACCGCCTGAGGGGGACAACAGCTGAATTTCTCTGTCAGTCCTGTGCTCTGGTAACATTTAGGAATCAGCACATGAAGCTAAATATTCATCCACACAGCCAGTCTCAGTGATGGTCAAATGCCTAGAGGGTCTCAGGCGGCTTGTAGCTCACCACTTCCAAGTACATCATCTTCCCAACTCCTCCCCACATTGGAAGGAAGGGGTGTGTTCGTTTTCAGCCCAGTTTTAGCGTTCCTGACTAGCAAACGTGCCGTGTGCAGATGTTGTGCAAGCTCTCCCTACACATCTCCGCCCAAGCCTGGGTCAGGAATGGCTGTGATTTTCCAGTCTGTATTTCTCATGAGTAACAACTGCTACGAATGACACCGTGTTTAGTGGCTGGGCATTGTGACTAAATGCCCGCCAAGAACTACACTGTAGTTCCGACAATCCTGGGACTGACAATCCTGAGGACTGGGGTTCCCGCTCAGCGCACTGCAAGGCTTCCCTACCATGACCCGTTACACCGAGTTTCCCCTCGGAGAAGTGGGAGAACCGTCCGTTCTTCTTGGCCTAGTCAATCCATGGCTCAGGGCTGGACCACAGGTCGGTGATACGGTTTGCTCCAATATACACAGGCAAGACCAAACTGTGCTCCAGCCTGGGCAGGACACTCTCAGGTTGTAATGGGACCTCTGCTCATGTGACAAAAAATGCTGGGAGATGAACCCCCCAGCGCAAAGCGCAGACACAACGGGGCGCCGAGGAGCAGCATTACAGGAGAAGCAGCCTGGATTCAAACACCAATAATCACCAGGCTCGTATGTGCCAACTTCTCTAGGTGGGGGGCGCTCAACCCTCTCCCTTCTGCTCCACCCCTTCCCCCAAGGCTCCGCCCCCAAGTGCGCACACGTCCTCCCTTCCCTTCCTCCCTCCCAGAGCAGCCGAATACTGCGAAATTGCTGGTTAGCGGACATGAGGGAGGGGAGGGGTTGTTTATAGTGGGGCCAGGAGTGAGTGGGAGGCACTCGGGAGCGGGAGGAAGGTGCTTGGCTACCAGTGGGTGCAGAGCACCTGCTAATTTTTCTCCATGGGTGCTTCCAGCCCAGAGCACCCATGGGCATCAGCATCTTATTACAAGGATCCTTTTCTCAGGGCTCCCCTTTTTGCCAGCATGATCTCCCTGGCTCCAGGCAGGACATATTAAGGTCAGAGTACAGGAACGCACAGCACTAAAGTGACAATTTTGGTTGGAAAACCTGACGTTGCTTTCGACTCCCCTCATAGCTGTGATTCTGCTGTATGCTTCATGCCAACAACAGCGTCATGTATTTTCAATCGGGAACGAAAGGCCTATGGAGGAAAACTAATTGTGGAAAGGAGGGGGCTGGAAAGACACAGATGCAAGAGAATATTTTATCGCTGAAACAACAAAAGAAGTAGTTTCAGAATACTAAAGAAGAGAGGGAATGAATCGATGTTGGGCTGAAGCTACTGGCTGCCTGGATTTTGCTGGTAAGATGGTGCAGGAGGAGAGCTGGTTTCCTTCTTCCCAATACGTGTAGCTTTCTTCATATTGTCGCCTCATTGAAAAACAAAAAAGTTCTCCCAAACCAGCATGCAGGCACACAGATGCCCGCTAAAAAAAGACAGCCCGTCTTCCACCGCATCCCAACGTGCTGCCAGCACCCTCCAATCACATGAAGCCAGAGGGAGGAAAGCAGATCATGTAACTCCAGAACAGTGTTAAACACTTTGCTAATATGTTGTCTGTGCTGTACCTGAGAACAATATTAATATTCAGCGTCAATAACAGCTCCCTCCTTCGCATCTGGTACTTGTGAATAATAAAGGTACATGACCAGAACGTGTGCGGGGGGGTAGACAGGAAAGTTAGCGCTTGCATACAGTAAACCCTTCCAATGAGGGGGAAAGGACTAGAGCAAACCAACTGTGCAGCTGTGTAAAATTATCCCTAGGGAATACCTACCTGGAACATCTGTACTGATCACAACATGCCACTGCTCTTTTGCTAGAAGTGTTTGTGAGAACAGTTAGATTTTCTCCCTCCCCCTCCCCTGCCGCCCCGGAGGAAGCCACTAGGAGAAAGCGTTTGAAAACAGGAGCCATGGCTTTTGCCTGGAGGGCAGCTGTACCACCTGCCCTCGTGAGACAGCAGTTAGAAACGTGACCAATGTGAGGATCTTCTCCTGGCTTGCCCATTCCCCCCCCCACACATTCCTGCTGTACGCTAACGCTAGAGAAGCAGCGATCCACCGCAGTCTAATTAATCCTTCAATCAACGCAAGGAAAGACCGTCTTTCATGACAGCCTTCAGCATCTGGGACCAGTTTCACTTATGTTCGCAGGGCATAACCTGCAGTTGTCATTTCCATTATAAATCCTACCCCTCTTGCGTCTTTCACTTCTGGACCCTGCAGAGATTGGTCTTGCGACTCCATATTTTTCAATTTTATTCTTAGAGCGAAGAGGGCAGGAAGGAGAGTGAGAGGAAGAGAAATACACGATGAAGTTAGAGGGATTTTAATGTTTATTCCCAGAATAATCATTACAGAGTCTTTTGATCATCTTAACGAGCCAAGGATGTCTCACGAAGAGCATTTGGGCAAGTCTCTGCTAGGGATGTAAAGGGGAACCGGTTATCTGGTTACCCGGTAAACACGGCCTTAGTGGCATGCGTATGGATTAACCGGTGCCCAGGCGGGTTGGAGCAGGGAGAGGAAGATTGTTCCTGTGCGGCACCACAGGTAGGGGATGCTCCGGCCCAGGTAGGCCCACCATGCCGGTTAACAGGTTAATGATATTGTTCAACTGGTTAACATTTTAAATGGGATTTTCCATCCCTTGTCTCTGCCCAGTCCGGGCTGAAAGAATGACTCTGTGCTTATTGTTAATGGTTCACGATAAGCAGGAGAACCTCTTCACTGGCTTGTGTGTTTCTACTGGGGTGCGCGCTCATTAAGTTGTTTCTGTAATATCCCTGGTAGGAATTGTACTGGACATGGGGGCTGAAGCTTCAGCCACGGAGGAACATGCACCCAAACTAAGCTTTTCAAGTCGAGTTTAAGACTAACCCTTCCCATTAGCCTCTGAAGATGTTAACGAAAATATATTTATAAAACGAAACATGGTGCTGCTCGATTAAGAGAGAAAGAAGCCAGCAAATCGGGTAGCATTTCCCCACAGACAAGAGATGAGATCATGAGGACACACAACCAACACTAAGACAGGGCGACGCCAACTTTAAAAAGCAGTTGATGCAATTTATGTCAACTCGTATCTGCATTTGCAATTAACTGTAGGTGTCACCCCAGGAAACCACATATATCTGCACATTGGCAGCTGCAATTAACTGTTCAAATGTTTGTCCCGAGTCTTCATTAAGGGCCATCTTCAAAAATCATGGCCCCGTTTTAAGCCTGGTCATGGCCCAGTCTCCTGTCCTTTCTGAACTCTTCAGCTGCCATTGTAGCGCTGAGATAAGGCCAGATCAGGTTTTGAGCAAGACTGGTCACTCAGCTCTCCAAAGAACGGCATTTGCTGTATTTCTAGAAAGGGTTGAGACACGCCGATGATCACTGTGGGTTTATGCTGAGTTTGGAGATGGTGCTTTCCTGGGCGGAGGCACAGCCCGACCAAATCAACTTCAAAACCAAGTTAAGCTGAACACACAAAAATGGTGGTCTCAATCAGGTTAGCGAACCGAGCACGCGCTCCTGATATGGACGAGGTTCCTGTAACCTGACGTGTACCAACCGTGCTTAGTGCACTTAGTGCAAGTGCAGTGATATGCCCGCCTCAGTGGCAGGCAGGCTGTGCCCACACTTGTCACTGTGCGGGTCACCCCATGCAGCAGCAAAAGGCTCCGGCCCCAGGGAAAGGCTCCGGCCCCGGGACCAAGCCTTTGCCTTGTCTTCCATTGTGGCAGAGCAGGCGCCAGCAGGACACGTTGCCAAACAGAGCAGTGTAGACATAGGAGGCATTGCCTGGGCATGTAGAGAACGTAGCTGGGAGGTTCGGGTGGATTCCTGTCTAGGCTACTCCTTATACCTTGCTAGCTGGGTGAGTGTGTTATCCCCTAGGCCACTCCCTGCTTCGCTACCTTCAGCCAGTCCCTTATCCTACCTTCCTAATGCAGCTGCCAGGTCCATCCCTGGCATAGCCTGTGTTGGCTGCCCAACCACAGCCAGAGTGTGGAGAGGGGACTCGAACTTACCACCCTACACTGCCCAGGCAAATGCCCTATCCCCTAAGCCACTCCAGAACGCACCCCACCACCCTCTCGTCAGCTCTTACAAGCTGTTGTGAGTGTAGCCCTACCACAGAACCTAGGCCACCCTTACACCCGTTCCTCCAAGGAAAGGGAGAGTTCAGCACAAAAGGAGGGGCAAACGGAGAAGAGACATGGCACTTCCTGCAGATGCAAACAACTTCCTTCATGAGCTGGTGCAAGGAGTCCAGTGAATGGGCCGTTTCAAATCCAGCCTGTCACTACATCAATGGGGATTTCCCATTGAGAAATTCACAGCAGATAGCTCTAATGCACTGGTGACGTCCTCCTAAATCAATATCTTACTTTTAAATCCAACCTCCTGCATTTCCTGGTAGTTTGTAGTATCTGTCCGGAACGTTAAAGCAATTGGCTAAGGAAGATAACAATCCAGGGTATTCCTGGAAACAAAGCGCAGAGTCAAGATTACTCACACTGTCCACTGCGAGAATTTTGGCCCAGATAAAGACAAGAAGCGGTCTCAGCTCCCGAGCTGAACTCTGAAGCAGCTTCAGCACATAAGGGAAAATGCCGACAGACAGCGCCTGGGGAGAGAGGCAGAACAGCAAATTACCATAGGCCTCCGAGACCCATTACAGGAAGAGAGCCGGACAGGGGTCCGAATTGCTCGTTTTCCAAACGCAACATTTAATATCATACGTTAATAGTAAAGGGGGGATTCTTGTGTCGTCATTTTGCTCTGATTTTAGCCCTGGGTCTCCCCAGATATTTTCAGACTCATTTGGTCCACTGAGACCAAGAGTTAATTTAGCACCAGCTTTTATTCGTTACGGCGTGCCACTCTCCTCCCTCAGACGGGGCTACTTGCTCCCACAAGGCAGCAGACTGCAAAACCTCATTAATTACAAGCCTCCCACACTTCCAGAGGCTTTTCAATAAGCTACTTGCGTGGTCTTAGAGGCTAAGAGCATGCAGGAGGGCACGCAGCTAGGGCTCCGGATGTCACAGGGGTGGTGGAGTCATGGATTCTGTGACTTTCAGCAACCTCTATGGCTTCTGCAGTGGCTAGTGTGGCTAACCCCAGGGCTGGTCAAGCAGCTGGCTTTGGAGTCAGCTGTTCAGGTGGCCCCGGGGACAGCCACACCAGCTGCCACTTGGGCAGCTCCCGGCAGCTGCCCTGGAGTGGCTGGAGCAGCCGTGGTCCACGGCCCCAGGCAGAGGTCGCTGGATGGCCAAAGCAGCCATGGTAGCAATCCCCAGGCAGTTGGCAGGAGCAGCTGTGGTCTGTGGTCTCTAGCAGATGGTGCTGCTGGACAGGGTGGTCCTGGCCCTGATCTCTCCCCCAAGAGCACCCCTCAGGAATTGCCTCTCCCTTCCCCCGCTACACCCAGCAACAGCCTCCTCCCATCCCCCCAAGATTTAATGACTGGCACTCTTTGCATAGGTGAGGAGTCGAGACTCTTTGATTAATGCCCATGACCTGTCCATAACTTTCACTAAACTTACCCATGGCTAAACCCCAACCGTATCTGGCGCTAATTACGCTAGCTAGCGTTTCACCATCGCCGAGCGATTCCTGTGCACCATCTACACACATGCAGTGCAAAATAAACATGCAGGGAGGGATCATGCCCCCCTCCTCCTGCCCCTGCACACTGCCCACAGGGGGCGGGACAGAAATCCTCCCTCCACAGGCTGTGTGCTGCCATAGGCCAAGCAAGCAGCGTAGCTAGTGCGGGAGGCCCTCACACACACCACCCCAGCGAGTCTGGCTTACGACGCTGGCACACAAGGGAGGCAACTGTGATTTCGAGTCAGCCCCATGAATTGCTGATGGTTTAGCTCCTGCGTGCAGTAGCTCCGAATCCTGACCGTTTAAAGCCAACTTTGACCCCCTGCCTCCTCGGGCTAGGCCTTCTGCACTGTTTCTGGAAGGTGCAGAACAGAATTTGGCACTTGTGGCTGGGAGGAGCAGGAAAGAGAGCCATGAAAGGTCCCATCTCCAGCAGCCTCTGCTAAGAGAAGCCTTCCATTTGTCTTTCAAGTGGCAGGCTGCTCCATTTGTATTTACACCCACACCTGGCTACGCCCTTTCCAAAACCAGCTCACATGCTCTAAAAAGACCAAGGAGATGGAGGACAAAGCACGAGAGATACAGCAAACAAGCCAAGTGAGCAGGGGATGGTAGACAACTGGCTACATGTTTAATGTAGTTTATGTGACAGTTTATAAACCATCCCAGCTGTTCTAGCCATTTTAACTCTTATTTTGTTAGTGCAGAGTGTACCGTACCAGCCATGCTTTCGGACTGGCGGAAAGGAACAGCCTCGTGCTGTTGATAAAGATGCATTATGAAGGCTGTTTGTGCCGGTTATGAATGCTAGAGCAGGAATAGCCCAAAAGGGTCTGTTTCTCACTGTCACTCTTTTACTAGCAGAACTGTTTTCTTCTTTAATTTAAGATGTAAGCCTGGGGGGGATGGGTTTGTACTAGATCTGTTTTTACAGAAGCAACAATCTATTGACTTTGATCCTTATCTGCTTTGTTTTAACTGGCCAACCTTCAAGTGATTACTGATGACCCTTCTGCCTTCCTGTTTTTCCTTTTGATTTTTTCATAACCTCTGCTCCTTGTTTCCTGCCCCCCCTCTATTTTCTTCCCTCTTCTCCCCTATTTATTTTGGGTCTGCACATCCTAAACTCAACACTCTGGTCATCTGAAGAAGTGGGCTGGGCCCATGAAAGCTTGTGGTCCCATCGACATGTTTTGTTAGTCTATAAAGTGCTACCAGACCAGTTTTTGTTTTTTAAGTTTATCCTGTACAGACTAACTCGGCCACCCCCGGCCTTGTAATTATTCTTTGTGTGAGTGCAGAATGAGGAATGTGCACAAGGATAAGTGTGAAGGCCATCACCAGACTAGATGTTCTAGGGAGAAGCTGAGGACAGGCAAAAGCACCAGTAGATTGCTGTATGCCCCTATGGCAGGCCTGGGCAAAATACAGCCCGCGGGCCGGATCCAGCCTGCCAAGTTACCTGATGTGACCCGCAGATGCAGCGGGGAGCCCCAGGCAGGCTCCCCACTTGCCTCGCCCCACCCGCATGCTGCTCAGAAACACGGCTGTCGGGTGGTTTTGCTTTAAAATCTGTGAACGTGGAAAGGAGGGGGGAAGGCTTTAGGAGCTGCTCCTGCCCCCAGCACAATCCCATTGGCTGGGTTCTGGCCAGAAACTGGCCAATGGGAGCTGCCTGTTCCAATAACACACAGCCAAAAAGCGACATACCCCTTCCCCTCCCGGGTTTGTAGTTATTCACAGAGCACATGGCTACAGCTCGTGCGGGGATGGGGCAGGCAGTCAGGGAGGCTGCTTCAGGAAAGTGCTAGGCTGCTGGCTGGTAAGTCTCCTGGCCAGAGTCTGCCTCTGGCACCCCAGCCCCTCCCTCCCTTAACCCTCTGCCCTCCCCCCCCCCCACTTCTGCCCCCCTACTCCACACACACGCACATCCTCTGTCCTCCTGCACCCATACCCTCCCCCCCAGATCTGGCACTCCCACCTCCTGCCCCAGATCATAGTCCCCTCCTGCCCTATCTCACAACCCAAACCCCTGCACTTCAATCCCCTGTACCCCAATTCCCTGCCCAGGTCACAATCCAACCCTCTGCACTCAAGTCCAGTGCCCCAGGTCACAACTGCCTCCTTCACCCAAACTCCCTCCCTTACCCCAAGCTCCCTTCTGCACCCAACCTCCAGCCCAGACCCCACAGCTCTTCCATTAACATCATGGAAGAATGCGGCTCTCAACCACTTTCCAAATTCTTGTGTGTCCCCCCCCAAAAAAATGATTGCCCACCCCATGCCTATGGAGATGTGGATGAAGGGCAGACTGATGACTCTAAAAGATAAGGCAAGCACCTATCAACAGGGACAAGATAGCTGTGATATGAACAACTTAAGAAAACAAGCACTCGTCAAATGGTGATTGAATACAGCAGGACAGTGCAAAACTTACTGATCCCAATGAAGGAAAACTGCTATAAAAAGGGACACAGTTTTGGGGTTCCAGCCTACTAAGACTTCCACTGGAGCATCACGTCATGTTCCTTCCTATCCACAATTAATCTGACTGGCCGCCAGAGTGATCCGGACCCTATAACATCGACTGGTGGGTGAGAGGGAGGGAGCTAGCTGCTTCACTACTATATGCTTAATAAACATGGTGTCTTCCCTTTTTCCCTTTAAAGACCCCTTACGCTTCTTATAAGCGCAACAATATGCCTGATCTCATAACTTGCTGGGGGTGAATGTGTTTCTTAGCCAAAGGACATGCTCATCACTGTTACTTGATTTCCTCTGGGTAATTAATTTCATAGTTCTCACATGCCCATTAGATGCTGTCGGGGTCTCCACATGCACGTTTCTGCAGAAGCCATCACTATTCATAATCTCAGCTGGAAGAGAAGGAGCAAAACATGGACAACGTGGACGAAAGCTGACGTGGACTAAATATAAAGGACTCTCCGCAGCTTCCAAATCCTGCTTAAGCTCTGGCAACCTGATTCATGTTGACCTCAAGGCCATCTGACTGCTGTCAGATACCGATCATCGCTCCCAACTCAAGGCATATTTTCCACATCCTGCTTTCATAAATCATTCAAACACATTGAATATACTGAAAACAAACCCCGCCCTTTCAAAGGGTCAGCGCAACACTTGGACACACCAAGCTAACTGCCCAGGGACCCAGGTCCAGAAATCTTCCCAACAAGTCAAGAGCTCGCAGCCGATGCACCTGGCTTAGCAGCACCTGTAGAGAGAGGAAAACAAAGATTAGTGCCATGAACAGAAAGCCTTGTGAGCGCTGGGCAAGGACAGGACGCCCTCGGAGGGGCCCTCTGGTCAGACACATCAGCCTCGCGTAAGTTTCAAGGCTCTGAATAATGTTGAAAGGCAAGAGGGCTGTCTGGCCGCAGACTTGCCCCGTCAGCCCTATCTGGGGAACAGTCAGCTCCTAATGCAGCAATGCTCCCCTCTGGAAAGTTTGAGGCAGAGATGCAAATGTTTTTTCTTGGAATGCAGCTTGTTTTCTCAGCTCTCAGGAAGTGGGGGTTCTGACACAGATCCCATCTGCTCACATCTCTCTCTGGCACAGAAGTGGCAATCCAGCTTGGGCCTGCTACAAGCAGCCACTCTGGCTGTGAAATGTTCTCTCCTGATTTACAGAGGGAAGAAAGGAACAAAGCAGGGGCAGATGGTGTCCCAGGGAAGTGGTCAGGCGAAGCAGCAAGCCCAATCCCCCATTACCCAAACCAACTCGGAAGCAGAAATAAGGCTTTGCTTCCCATGGCGAAGGGATGCAAGAGGCTAAGGAGTTAAGCAACGGGGTCACACTGGCCCTCAATAAAACTCTCATTAAAACAGAATCTGATGCCGATAATGAGCCAGGAGTTGGACTGACTTACATGTGAAATATGCACAGAGACCTCCAGCTGGGAAACTCTGTAGCAGATGTAAGTTTTAGGAATGTGATGCTTAATCCTCTGTTAAAACAATTAACATCCCCAGTTTGGATCATGGAAGACGCTCCCTGATTTGGCGCCACAATTTGCCTCCCCTGCAATTATTTGTTGGTGTTCCACTTTCAAAACTGAATAGCAGTGGCTAATCCTGCCTGGGTAATGCATACTTCGTGGGCGGGGCCAGAAGGGAAGAGTGACATTTAGGTGAGGGTACAGCGAGCAGACTGACTTTTCACTCCTTAACAACGCGCCAATCCCAATATAGGTCCAGAGAGAAAGGACTCCGGTCACTCCGCCCTAGCTGGCATCTCTCTACACCCCAACACCGCTCTGTAATTTGGCACAAGCAGCAGTGTGCTCAGGAGATGTCTGGCACTAGGGTAACAGGGAGATCTGTTTTAGACAGGAGCAGAGATTGGCAGTCAGGGCAGGACTGAAGTAAGGGGGGGGCAGGCTGAGTGTAAGGTACATTGGCAGAGAAGGCTGAAAAGCAGGTACCTTGTACCTTTCCCTTTAATAAGAACTAAATAAATCCACAAATTCTGTCAAAGACGGGAGAAAAAAATCAGATGCAATTGTAAAAGGGTTTTGAAAGAAGCATGCAAATGCATCTTCCTGATGCTAATAGCACGGAGGCATGTATAAAATCTCTCCGAGACTGAATTCAACCTACAATTCATTATCTGAGAGATGTCTCTGGGTCTCTCACGCGTACATTTCCCTGAACCAAAGCCATGCCATGACCTGAAGACAGAAGTGATGTGGGGGACAAAAGCCATCTGACCAAAATGACATGAGCTTAAAGGAACCAGGAGGCAGACCCGGTGATGGGGCCTACACAAGGGTAAGGTCTCCATTCCCTAAAAGGATATGATGCTCTTTCTAAAGGGGCAGGGGGCTGCAGGGCCATTTGGAGTCCGGAATACCAATCGGTTTGGTTTGTTAGATCACACAACTACACAGAGCTGTCCAGTGACAGAGACCCCCTGCTTGAGGATAGAAGCCAGCAGCACATTTCAGATTGGGAGCAT
Source organism: Pelodiscus sinensis (assembly GCF_052426305.1). Taxonomy (NCBI): domain Eukaryota; kingdom Metazoa; phylum Chordata; order Testudines; family Trionychidae; genus Pelodiscus; species Pelodiscus sinensis. The sequence goes on along the minus strand of NC_143071.1, from coordinate 2,707,384 downwards.
CAAGCATCTAAGAGGGGAAGTGGATCTGAAAAAGACAAAGAGGCCGACAACATCAGTGAGCAAACTGTCGCCATTTCCGAAGCAGCGTGTGAACCAGCCACCCGCCCCACGTTTCACATTTGCGCCGGGCATGCGGCTCTAGCCTCGCCTCGCCCTCTGAGCTGCTGAAAGCATGTTCCTGAGCCAGGTGAACGCTCACAACGGCTGCAAGATGAATTACCAGAAGAGCCTCCCGGTGCCAGCTCGGTGAGTGGAAGGCGGTGGACATGGTGCCAGGGAAGAAGCCGGCCTGCTCCCATCGCAGTGACAGAGACAAACAGCACAGCTCTCTTTCCAACTGTGCTCAGCCTCTGGCGGCTCCAAAAATTCAGATTTGGTCTCAAAAAGATTGATGGGGCTGTCAGTCAAGAGGCACGTTAGTGGGGGGGGGGGTCCTTTTTCCATTCTGGAGATGGAAACCAGATGTCCTTGAGCATGTGCTGACTCGGACCCCACGCCTTTGAGGGGGAGAGGATCGATATTTTGCTGCCGAAGGGAAAGGTGACCAACGCTACCGTGATGAGGGTTTGCGGGGTCGGGGGGGTCTATGAGCCTGCATTTGAGGGCGTAGCGGGGCCCCGGGGCATTCTTCCTTTGCTCCCCAGGTGTAAGAGGAGACCCCCAGGGCTCCGTGGGCTTCACTCAAACTCTTTTTTCCTTCCTATAGGTCAGGGGTCTCAGACTCACGGCTCGTGAGCTATTTGTGGCCCAAGCGGTTCCACAGGCCGGCTCCTGCGGCCCTAGGGGGGAGCATCTGTGCCCTTCCCTCAAGCCCAGCCCCTGCTCCACTCCTGCCCTGCCTCTCCCAGCCCTGCTCCCCCCCCCCCATGCACGCCTATCCCGCAAGTCCCCCCGCCAAGGATGCAGCCGCCATGGTTTCTGGGAGGCCTGGTGTGGGGCAGCGGCAGGGGTCAGGCCTCCTGACACTCACCGTGGCAGTGGGAATTGGGTGAAGTGGAGCAATGCAGCAGCCGCTGCTGCCAACTCCCAGGCCAGCCCAGCAGCTCTGCTTCACCCCAGCCCAGCCCCAGCCCGCTGCTAACCTGAACATGGGGGGACCATCCCAGCCACAGGACAGCTGAGGAGGCCACTGAAGACTCCCAAAGCGAGAGCCCAGGGTGGCCCAAGCGCCTATGGACAGGATGGCTCTGCACATGGCTGCCCCGGCCCCGGGGACGTGCCAGCAGCGGCATGGAGCTAGTCGCCAGATGTCTCTCTAGCCCTGCCATGCTGGCAGTGGGGGAGGCTCTCGGAGGGTTTAACCACCTGGGGGCAGCAGGCGGGGCTGGGGATGAAGCGAGGAGACGCTCCTCTCCCCTCCCCTCCCCAGCAGCCCTGTCAGAGGGGTTGCCTGCTGGCCCACCAGGAGGAGCTGAGGACCGGCCCTGACCCTAAGGTAAACTGAGTTTGGGACCCCTTGCTACGGATGACCTCAGAGCACCCCACGCAGACAGGAAGGAGTGCAGAGCAGCAGCTGTCTGGGCTGCCTCCCGATCCATGTGATACTCTGAGCACTTTCTTAACCGCACCAGGTCCATTTCCTCTGCCAGGGCTCGGAGACAGGAGCCATTCACTAGTCTTAAGGATGGCCAGACTGGGTCAGACCAAAGGTCCAGCCAGCCCAGGGTCCTGTCTGCCCACAGTGGCCCATGCCAGGCGCCCCAGAGGGAGTGAACCGAACAGGGAATGATCAAGACATCTCTCTCTTGCCATCCATCTCCACCCTCTGACAAACAGGGCTAGGGACACCATTCCTTACCCATACTGGCTAATAGCCATTGATGGACTTAACCTCCATGAATTTATCCAGTTCTCCTTTAAACCCTGTTATAGTCCTGGCCTTCACAACCTCCTCAGGCAAGGAGTTCCACAGGTTGACTATGAGCTGTGTGAAGAAGAACTTTCTTTTTTTAAAAAAACCTGCTGCCCATTAATTTCATTTGGTGGCCCCTAGTTCTTATATTACGGGAACAAGCAAATAACTTTTCCTTATTCACTTTCTCCTTCTCACTAGTCCCTTAAACTGTAGCAGCGCCCGCTTTGCGAACTAAAAAGAAGACAAAGTCCCTGCCTCCCAGAGCTAGCAGGTAAGATGGGAGGCCAGGGAGCAAGCAAGCCAGCGACTGCACCAGCCTCTGAAAAACTAGAGTGGGCGAGGCAGTTTGCTGCTGTTGAAGTGACTAATAGATTACAGCAAGAATTTATGCTTAACTGAAAGTGCAGAGGTGGGGGGAAAGGGAAGACAAATGTGTCTTTATCAGCAAGGGTCTAGCAAACACACAATCAGGCCCAATTAGTCCTGAATGAGCCCCCGGAATGTATGTACCCAAACACCATCTGGCTGAGAGCACGGCACTCCACGGGCAGGGAAAGACGAGTGCGTAAATACACACACAGAGCTGGCTGGTGGCTGAATGCCCATGACACTCAGCAGTGCCAGCGAGCTCTGCCCGCCACCCAGCCCTCACCAAGGCGACTTACCTGCAGGACGATTGGCAGCTGTTCGGGTGGGTTGCGGTTCTCCACTCCCATCGTCAGCCACACCTGGAACGCGGTCAGCTGCTCAGCAAAGAACGGGCTGTGCTGTTGGAGCAAGAATATCAAAGTGAGGTTTGTGCTGCCCTCTTTGTGAGGGGGTCGCCTTGTGCACCTCCGTGGCCCTGCCTGCCCCTCGACCAGGGGAGCCTGCAGGCTCTGGCATCCATTAGCCAGCACAGTGCGGCGTTCCCAGTTGTATCAGTTAAGTCACAAAACTACTCAGAAGGATTTCTCAGACTCTGACTTTGTGCACCCAGAACAGAAAGATGCCAGCCTCCCCCAAGACAAGCACTGGTTTGAAAAAAGGGCAGAGGAAATGGAGGAATGAAGTGGGGGAAGACCTTGAGTGAAAAAGGTTTGGGGAAAACCTGAGCATGTTCTTTCCACATGCAGAGTAGAGAGAGCAACAGTTCATTTATCTTCCTGCAGCGGCAGTTCCACTTATTTAATGCCTGGCTTGGCCTTTGCCAAGTCCAAGGTAAAAATAATCGACCAAGAATGAAAAAAGCGAGCGCTCCTGTCTCGTGCTCCCTGGGCTGTGTTACATCGCCTCTGAGAAAGGCCGATGAGTCACAGATGCAGCTTTGGGGGCTGTATGGACGGTTTCCCCTCACTCCCCCACACACCCAAAGATCTCTTCATTCCTTCTCATCCACTGATCCTGGTGGCAGTCAGCAGAGTATCTAAGACAGAGGCGGGCGATACAATGGTGGCGGTTCGCCAGGTTAGCCCCCGGCGGGCCACCGCCGCTATATTTACCTGCACCTCCGCAGGGTGACTGCAACTCCTGTTGGCCACGGATCACTGCTCACTCCCAACGGGGGCTGTGGGAAGCAGCGCAGACCAGCAGGGGCTAACCTGCCCGCAGGCTGGTATTTGCCTATCCTTGATCTAAGGGCTTCAAATACGCAACCCAGAAGAATCTAACACAGCTACTTATAGTAACAAATTCCCTGATTCAGCAGGAGAGATCGTAGCAATATAGGGCAATAAGGCCGGAACTCACTTGCGGGGTACTACAGGATGGAATCCAAGCGGAGACGCTTTTACGGGGGAATAAGGATGGAAACACGACTCAGCACTGGGAAACCATTTGCAATTACTGTGCCCAGGACCCACCCGAATAAAAGAATCGGGAATTGATCACATTTGGTGGATAACGTATGCAGAGCAGGAACAGCTAACGAACGTAGGGGAGCTGTCCCTAAGCCCGAGATATTCGCCACTGGGTTTAACACAACACCACTGCCTGGGTGTGTCTAGACTACAGGGTTTTGTCGACAAAAAAGTGGACTTTTGTCGACAAAACTATACCTGCGTCTACACTGCTGCTGAGTTCTGTCGACATAACGTCAACAGAACTCAGCAGCTTTGTCAATGGCTGTAAACCTCATTCTACGAGGAATAACGCCTTTTGTCGACAGAGTTCTGTCAACAGGAGGCATTATTGAATCTACACTGTCCTTTTCATCTAACTGTCATGTCGACAAAGCAGCTTGCTTTGTCGACAGAACTGGATGTAGTCTAGATGCTCTTTGTCGACAGAAGCGTTGTCGACAGATACTGTCGACAAAAGCCTGTAGTCTAGACATACCCCAAGTGTTCTGATAAAAACCCACCTCCAGGGACCACTGAGCTAATGGAACAAGAGCTCTGTGTTCATTTGGCAGCCGTTCCGCAGTTACAACGTCCCTTTCCGGCACCTGTGAGTGAGAACTGTTCTGGCCCCCAGCAGCCAGGGTGCAAGGGGAAATGGCGTGACGGATAACCCCAGGAAGAGTAGCGACGTTCTAAGTATTCTGAGTAGCAGAAAGCGCTCCTGCGGCGCTCCAAGAAATAGGGTGACTGCCTGAGTTCCCGACACATCAACAGGAGCAGTGCAGAGCAGGCTGTCCAGGAGCTGTCACTTGGGTGCCGTTTCAGAACGGGGTTATTGGTGTACAAGGGGTGCCTGCACAGAACAGAAGGGGAGAGGCAGAGACAAGGCTTTTGCTCTGAGTTCTTCAAGACTGAGGCTAGGAGCGATGCCTCACAAGAGGCAACGCAGGAAATGAGTCAGACTGTTCTAAACCCTCTTTGGAAATCACCTTTCTGCACCCTTGCCCCTTCCTAAAGGAGAGCAGGCGTGGGAGGCAGTCCACGCGGCCGCTCCGGTGATCAAACCGACGCGCCTGCTGCGTGCTGGGAGCAAGCTCTCGCAGAGGGCAGGGGCACTGCGAACAGATCAGTGCACGCTTACTGTTAGAAAGGGGAGACTCTGGAAGGGGCACTGACTCACTGAAAGTGCTTTCCTGTGGAAAATGCAGGGGGGTACCATTTTGTGTGGGTGCGTGGGGTACGCTTAAAGGGCCAGTACATCTGGACACCCCTGGATGTTTGCTATTGGTCATTTCCCTTTGCGGGGGAAGCCAGTCCTTTCTCCAGGATTTAATTCTAGCTCCTGCAGGAGAGGTAAAGCCGGGGAAAACCTCAGCTGAGACATGGAGGGGTCCATGACCACTTGCCAATCTGCAGAGCATGAGCCCCTGCTCTAGAACCCTGCCGTTTGCCTGGTGCCCCAGAAGGCTTGCCGTGCGAGTGGCTGGGAGAAAGGGCCAGCTATCCGGCAGAAGAGCTTCCACTGGGAAACCATCCACGGGCGTGTGCACCGGCCTGCCGACAGGAGGGGCAAAACGGGCAGTTGCCCTGGGGCCCGGGAATTCACAAGGGGCCACGGCTCCTGGCCGCTGCTGCAGGAACAGCAGCAGCTAGAGCCCCAGGTCTTTTAAATAATCATGGGAGCACTACATAGCACACTCCGGGCGTGCCTCAGGGCTGGCTGGTGGTGGGGAGAGTGGCCAGCATGGCATGCTCCGGGTAGCACTGAGGGCTGGCTGTTCCAGCCCCGCCCCTTCTGCCTGAGGCCCATCAGAGCCGCTGCCCACCTTGCAAGGGACCCTGCAAGTCCGCTGCCCCCTGGCGTGTACCCATAACTCCAACATGCTTCTTCCCGTGAGAACACGCCTAGACACCAGGTTCCTCCCCAGCAGCGAACCCCTTCTCCCAGCTGGGAGTCGGGAAGTGCACGGAGAACAGGCCGAAGTCAGTGGCTCATGGTTTTTCTAGTATGTTTTGAAACCAAACTGCCCTGAAGAAGAGATTCTCAATTCCCTTCCCCAGGGCTGGACTGGAAACTAAACCCAGAGTGGCCAAAAAGGCCCGAGAACAAAGGTAGCTGAGTAACCCTCTGCCTCTTACTAGAGCATTGCACATCGGAGACGCTGATTGGGGATCTGCCAGCCCGTTACGAAACAGACTGATTAACCTTAGTAAAACTGCCCCCCACCCTGCAGGAAGCAACAATTTCTTATAGGATTAACAGTGGCTGGCAGCAGCTAACCTTGTCTGATGCACAACGCGCCCATTGCTTCCTGCCGGGTATAAAGCGGAGGTCGGGATGTTGATTTAGCAAACAAGGGCTGGATCAAGGATGTTCAACTGTCTTTCCATTTCAATCGTTTGTCAAAGCTTCAGGGTAGAAAGCTAAGCCTCGGCCCACACTCCCCCATTTATACGGAGTAACCATTCCTCTCGGGACCACATACCTCATGTCTGGAGCTTGAACAAGTGCCCCCCCCAGCCTGTGTCCATGACCAGCTGCACCGACGGGGTCTGTCTGGTGAAAAGGATGCCAGCACAGACCCCTGCTCCTGTAGCCAACACTCAAGAGAGAAGTGTCTCGAGGGATGGAGAACACCCTGCCCAACGGAGCATGGGTAGGATTGTAAACAAACACCAGCCACACTTGCAGAGGGCGGAGGCGTAATCTGGCGTGTGGCACCACGTAGGTACACCCTGCCATATGGCCCAGCAGCCTCGTGCAACCCCTGGCCATTGTGATTGGGGGGAGACCTGGAGCTTCCCGATGATGCCCTTCATGGCCACAAACCCGGCCTTGGGCAGGGAGGCCAAGGCCATTGTGGAATCTTGGTGGGCTCCCACGAACTCGATCACTTGAGCGGGGGTCAGAGTGGACTTTTCCTCGTTTATGAGGAGTCCAACTGTGTGACTAGGTGTCTGACCAGTTGTGTGTGTTGTAGCACCTGGTCCCTGGAAGAGCCTCTGATGAGTCAGTCATTCAGGTACAGGAATGCCTGGACCCTGTGCCTCCTTTGGAAGGCTGCCAGGGCTGCCATACGTTCAGAAAAACCCTTGGTGCCGGAGATAGGTCAAAGGGGAAGCACCGAGAACTGAAAATGGTCTGTCCCGATGGCGAATCTCAGGAGCCGCCTGGGCGGCTTCCGACGGTGACAGACTGGTGTGGGCGGTGGCATGTGTTCCAAAGATGGCCCTGGCACCACGGGCTGTGCCGGTAACGAGGGGCCCAGTGGGCGGCTGGCTGATGCTGCTGATGACGTTGCTGGCAGAGCCGCTGTCGTTCTCGGTGCTGGTCTTGATGCTGTCTCTGGTGCCAGAACGCTCCCCGCATCCCCAGTGCCCATAGCTGGTGCCAGACCCGGCTACGATGTCAGCTTGATACAGTCCCGAGCTGCAATGATGGTGTCCGGCGTTGACGGCCGCTGGACATCCCCAATAGGCAAGTCCTGTGCCGGACTCACACCCTGCGCCAAGCTCAACTGGTGCCTAGGTGGCACAGGAGTGTCAAGGCACTGGGGGGAGCAGTCGGGTTTCAGAGTGCCCCTCCGGGTGCCGCACTCCATGTCTGTACCTTGAGGGGCACCTCCCTCTATGCATCTTCTTGGGCACTGGCGATTGTGAGCGGTGCCGGGATGCAATGGTCTTGGACAGGGCTGCTGACTGCTTCGGTGCCCCTGCAGCTTTGCGCACCAATCCCAGTGCGTTCCGTATGACTGGTGCCCAGTCTGGTGCCGGTTGGAGAGCAGATTCCATCAAGAGGGGCTTGAACCTAGAATCTCACTCCCTCTTCGTTCTGGGCTTAAAGCCCCAGCAAACCTCGCAGCTGTGGCAAGTGTCATGGGGGTCGCTGCAGGGCAGAGGCTTCAAGCACTTAGAACAAGGCTTGAACCCCTGCGGCCCCGGCATCCCCTCCCCAGGAGGAGAGAGATAAAGTAGGAATTCCCTCTGTGAACAACTAACTGGTAAGTACCAGTAAGTACTAAGAACACGCAGACAATTATACACACAAATGCTGAGGACCTGCAAAGAAGTCAAGCTGCTCCAACTACCGTCAGGGGCGGTAAGAAGGAACTGAGGGGGTGGAGGGTCAGCAGGGGTATAGATGCACCGATAGAGCTGCGCCACTCCAGGGGGCTCCCTGGCTGGTGCGATGGGTACCGCTGAGGGGGGAAAGCTCCAATTTCTATGCATCAGGCGCTCACACCTACATGGACTGGACGTGAGCAAGCACTCGAAGAATAATGCCCTCCTTCCCGTTGCAAACCTACACAACTAGCCTCGGCTACGCTAGAGTTAAATCCCGGCATTGGCTGGAGCTTGGCGGGCGACTCTTCTCTTCTGATTGTCTTGCTTGGGTTCTAAGGGTATGTCCAGACTACAAGCCTCTGCCGGCAAAGGATCAGTCAGCAAGGAAATCCTTTGCCAACCGATCCCGTAAACCTCATTTCAGGAGGCATAAGGGATCGGTCAGCAAAGGATTTCCTTGCCGACCAATCCGTGTCTCGACTGCTGCATTGTGCCGACAATCAGTTGAGCCGGCACAACGTGGCGGCCATTTTTATTTTAATGAAGCAGGCGATATTTAAATCCCCGCTTCATTGACTATGTCGGGTAGTCTCATTTCCATGCCTCTGCCGGCAGAGGCATGTAGTCTAGACATACCCTAAGTGAACAGGGTTTGCTAGCTTCTTACCCAGTCCCCGGTGGGCATTTCTCTCCCCCCCCCCGAAACATGCCCGCTCTGCACTGTCAATCAGCCCAACTGGCAGGCAACTTTCAGGAAAAGCCCAACTGCCCAGGGGGCATATTAGTTGCCCTACTGGAGCTGTGTCACGGGACTGCACTAGTATAGGGGCAATTCAGGCCAGAATAGGGGCAATTACACTTATTTCTATTTTCAAATGCAGAACATGTATAGAAAAGAAAAGGGGGTTCAAGGGGGAGTGAGCATTTACTAGCCTCAGCCCTCCAAAGCCAAAGCATTTGTACGGCATTTGCGCTGGATACAACTGCAGCCAGCAAACCTAATGGGAATATATAGTTTCATAACGTACATGGAATGCAAAGGCTTTACTCAATTTAAAAAAAAAATTAATGGAAATTGCCTATCTCTTGGAACTGGAAGGGACCTTGAAAGGTCATCAAGTCCAGTCCCCTGCCTTCACAGCAGGACCAAGCACCATCCCTGACAAATTTTTGCCCCAAATGGCCTCTGCAAGGATTGAACTCACAACCCTGGGTTTAGCAGGCCAATGCTCAAACCACTGAGCTATCCTCCCCCCAGTAAAAATCTAGTTTTTACTATAAAAACTGGATTTATTCTATTTATGCATGGCAAGCTGAAATCCAAACAACAACTGTAAACGAAAGATTATACCCTTGCCCCTGGATACTTAGTGCCACTGAAGACCTGTATCTTAGGGCACATTAAAACTCCTTGTATGGACAGTTTTAGAGGAAATAATTTGTTGCAAAGCTGGCATCAATTTTGTGTCATGTGTTAGGCTGCTTAGTGCTCGTTTACAGCAGCCTATTATGGCTTTGTGCTTTGCAGATTGTGAGGTTAGATTCAAAAATCTATTCGAACTGGAGGTACAAAAAGTCAAACTACATGCAACAGGCTGGGCGCAGATTTCTGTTCTGATTGTTTCAACGTGAACGGCCATGTAGTTGGCATGGGAACAGCTAGTTTAAAACCACACAAATCTGCATGGTGTCATCAGAGTTACTCTCACAGAACCAGCTCACTCCCCAAAAGAGTCTAGCAAATGCAGTACTTTACTGCCATAAATCTACACTGGGCTCTCAGCCAGTCCCTGTAACGTATCAGGGTGCACTGCAGATCAGAACCTACCACATTGACTGAGACACAGAGTTTGCGCTATAGCTCTACTGCCTCTCTTAGAAACTTGCAGTAGGAGCTGAGCCCTGCAAAACAGGAGACAGCCAGCAAGGCTTTGCATCTCTGTCCACAACACTGCAACTCTCATCCAGGCCTGCTCCCACTGTCTCAATTTGAGCAATCTCCAGGTAGGTCTGCACTGCAAGAACACACTGACTCTGGCTTTGGGGTTCGGGCTGCAGGGCTATAAAATTGCAGAGTAGCAGTTTGGACTCAAGCGACACCCCTGGCTGAGACCTCATGAGTGGCGAAGGTCCCAGAGCCAGGAATGAGCCTGAATGTCTACACTACGATTTTTAGCCTCAAAGTCTGTGCCTCATGAGCCCCAGTCAGGGGACGCGAGCCAGTTATGGGAGTTTTACTGCAGTGCAGGCTAACCCACCATCTCTGTGGTCTTCTCACAGTCCAATCAAACTGCTGCGGGTGTAACCTTCTATGTACGGGATAGAGAGTGCCACCAATCCACTCTGAAACACTTACCATCAAGAGACACTGTCAAGACACAAAGCACCAGTGGGAATCTCAGAACCTGGATTCATAAATCAAGTTCTTAGGAAAAGTCAACGAAACAGCATGAATTACCAATACATACCTGCCTCTGTTTCTGGAGAAGATAGGTCAGATGTGAAAGAAAACTGGGGTTAAGGTCAAACAAAAATGTGTGCTGGGAAAGATGGAATTTTCCTTTGGTCAAAGTCTCTTATATTCTTGGATTTGAAAATGGCTATATTTATAGGCCTGGAGGAAACCAAAATAATCCCATCTAGAAAGTCCATATTAACTTTCCTCAGGCGACTGTAATGGAGTACATCCTCCAATCTATCAGAACATTATGACTGACCAGATTACTAAGCCCTGTAAGAGTCATTATTAAAAGGTTTCCATTGGGGAGGCATCAGTGGAACAACAAGAGAAACCCATCCCATCTAACGGACTACGGGACACATTCAATGTTAACAAATTCAGGCTCTTCCCTGCTTGTGATAAGTGAAAGGGCAGTGAGAAATGCAGTGCATCTCCTTAATGAGATCACTCTGACCAAGTCACCGCCTGTCTTAAAGAAATGGGGGGAAGGCCACCCCCACACTTTCGAACACGACTTTGCCCAATTTTTGGGATCACCTCCATAAGCAGTTCATTTTGTACATGATTGTTAAAAATGTTCTAATTATAAAATCACAGGGTGTGCTGTATTAGGAGAATGCTTACTTGGCTGAGTTTTCTGAAATGTCGAGGCCAGCCCTAGAATCTACACCAATTTTTAATACAACAAAGAAATTGACATTGAACAGAAGAATCTCAACTTAATTATCAATTTTCACTAAGAAAGCGTTCTAAGGTCTGTGTGCATATACTTGTACAAGCAAGGTCTGAATTCAAGCGCATTCACTCATTCAGAAATGTTGTACCCTACTGAAAGATTTCTAACTGCCTCTAGTCCTCTGAGTAAGTTGATTAGTAGTTGGTGAGTTCCTAGGAGATGTAAACTCTGCCCAGTCCTAGTTCCTTAGCTGCAAGAATTCGAGACAATGAAAAAGGAGAGTTCATGGCACTGGGACATTGATTAATGGTTTACACTGGACACAGCACAATAACTCACCCGGAATGCAGTTCCTTCCTCTATGATTGTTGGTAATTGGGAAAGGCAAATATCAACTGCGAGGTCCCACGCTTGCCTGGAGAAACAAGTGAGAGACAAGTCATCCTGGGATATGAATACGCAATGGTGGGAGGAGTCTAGACTGCTGATTATGCAAGAGGATGGACAATTTATAGAACCACCACGCTGGCTTAGTTAATATGTAATAGCTCTTGGGTTCTGAGGGGGACAGTTTGCACTCCTGCAAAGCGTGACAGCATGCCTGGTCCAGAATCACAATGCACCACACAAGCTCAGTAAGCATACTACTACTCGTATAAAGACCACATTCCCTCCAGACAGGCAAACTTCTTTGATGTTCTTCTACTTTGCCCGTGAGTTTATATGGCACAATCGGTGTATTTTTATAAACCGAAAAAATAACAATCCTGGATTGACTGTAAATTGGTAGGAGGAAGTTTTCACATCACCACCCCTCTGCTCCATGAGACCCGTAGTCAGTTGGCACATTTCTAGCACAATTTGGAAGTAAGCCCCATGGAACTCCCATGGCATTAATAGAGCCTGGCTTCAAGTTGCCCTCTTGCTACACTGTACGACTGCCTCTTAGCACTTGTATGGTTTGGCAGACACAAAACTCTTCGTGAAATGTCGATATTAACTAGCTACTTAACCAGAAAGCGCGCCTGTGCGTGCTCTCGTTTCAGCTGTAACGGCCACTCTTTCAAGTGAACTCTGATGTTCTCATCATCAAATTCTCATTGCTGTCTTATTAATATCTGCCACCAGAGTAAAGCTACATCTCCCATAATCCTCAAGCACATACTTGTGAGGTGCCGAGTACATCCTTTCGAAGATTAGCTGCCAATCTGTAAGACATGCCAATGTGCTTTATCAGGTATCACTCCTGACAGGCCCGGCGAGTCACAACCCATGGATACGCTGACAGCGTCATGACAACGCTCGTCAGAATTCTAGACGTGGAAATCCCGCCAGAAAATGTACTGCTGAAGGGTGGCCTGGTCCTACTCCGATCTGGCTTATGCAAGGCTGCCTGGCGCAAGGAAATTTGCTGTGCATGCACCAGACACACTTGTGCTGGTGATACACATACAGCGAGCCAAGGAAAAACAAAGGAAAAGAGCTGAAAGATTGTTGGAACTCATTCTTCTTCAGCTGTATACTATGAAAGACATTTTATGGGGGTGGGGGAGGGGCGACTTGGAAATCCACCCAAAATGGCTAACTATCAAGCAAGGGCTCAAAAGGCAACCAGTGTTTTGGGGGTGCATAAGAGAAGGCAAATTAATGCCGTTGAAATGAAGCAAGTTATTTGGCGAGAGGTAAGTCAGAATTTAAAGCCACAAGGGACCACAAGATTGTCTACTCCAACCCCCTGCATGTCTCACACAAGCCATTCAAGCTCACCCAAATAACCCAATATTAATCCCAATTACTTTAGTTAGACCAAAGCATTTCAGGCCTCCAGAAACCCAACTGCAGAGTGCCAGAAGTTCACAAGGACATTGTCACAAGGAGAGGCCAAGACCTGAGATCCCTGAAATAGCAAGGAATCGACTGAGACAAACCCAGAGGATCCTAGCAGAGAAAGGCCCCATGCTGCAACACAGAGGAAGATCATAGCATAGCATCATAGGACTGGAAGGGATCTCGAGAGGTCATCGAGTCCAGCCCCTCGCCTTCAAGGCAGGACCAAGCTCAGTCTACACCATCCCTGACAGATGTCTATCTAACCTGTTCTTAAATATCTCCAGAGAGGGAGATTCCACCATCTCCCTTGGCAATTTATTCCAATATTTGACCACCCTGACAGTTAGGAATTTTTTCCTAATGTCCAATCTAAACCTCCCCTGCTGCACTTTAAGCCCATTACTCCTTGTCCTGTCCTCAGAAACCAAGAGGAACAAATTTTCTCCTTCCTCCTTGTGACACCCTTTTAGATATTTGAAAACCGCTATCATGTCCCCCCTTAATCTTTTTTTCCAAACTAAACAAGCCCAGTTCATGAAGCCTGGCTTCATAGGTCATGTTCTCTAGACCTTTAATCATTCTTGTTGCTCTTCTCTGTACCCTTTCCAATTTCTCCACATCTTTCTTGAAATGTGGCGCCCAGAACTGGACACAGTACTCCAGCTGAGGCCTAACTAGTGCAGAGTAGAGCGGCAGAATGACTTCACGAGTTTTGCTTACAACACACCTGTTGGTTACCAATCTAACCCGAGGGAAATTCCCAGGCAATCAATTCAACCCTGGGCAGGTCAGCAAGACACATCTGCCAGATATTTAATGACAGAATCAGAACCCTAGGGCTGGAAGAGACCTCGGGAGTCATAGGCTACGTCTAGACTGCATGCCTTTTTTGACAGAGGCTTTGTCGATAGACACTGTCGACAAAGCCTCTATCAAAAAAGAGCATCAGGATTATGATCAGTATTGTCGAGAAAGCAAGCTGCTTTTTCGAAAGTCTAGATGCTCTCTTTTGAAAAAGCACTATTTCCATGCAATAGCGCCTTTTTTCGAAAGAGTACCTTTGAAAAAAGGCGTTATTCCTCGTAAAATGAGGTTTACCACTGTCGACAAAACTGCTGCGTTCTGTCAACTTGCTGTCGACAGAACACGGAGGTAGTGTAGATGTAGGTATAATTTTGTTGACAAAAGCCAACTTTTGTCGAAAAAACCCTGTAGTCTAGACCAGTGGTTCTCAACCGTGGGCCATATGGCTCCCCGGGGCCACGCCCTACCTCTAGGGGGCCACATGGAAAAAACAGAACATTAGGTAAATTATGCATCTTTTTTTCCAACTAACAGCGGCTATGACGGGAGCCACAGAGGTAAACGAGGATCAGAAGGGGGCCATGAGCAAAAAGAGGTTGAGAAACACTGGTCTAGACACACCAATAGAGTCCAGTCCTCTGCCCAAAGCAGGACCAACCCAATTCAATCATCTCAGCCAGGGCTTTGTCAAGTCCGGACTTAAACACCTCTAGGGATGGAGATTCCACCCCCTCCCTAGGGAACCCATCCCAGCGCTTCACCACCCTCCTAGGAATCTAGTTTCTTCTAATATCCAACCTAGACCTCCCCCACTGTAACTGGAGACCATTGCTCCTTGTTCTGCCATTTGCCAACACTGAGAACAGCTTCTCTCCATCTTCTTTGGAACCTCCCTTCAGGAAGTTGAAGGCTGCTCTCAAATCCCCCCTCACTCTTGGCTTCTGAAGACTAAATAAGCCCAAATCCCCTAGCTTCTCCTCGTAGATCATGTACTCCAGCCCCCTCATAATTTTGGTTGCCCTCCGTTGGACCATCTCCAATGCGTCCACATCCTTTCTATAGTGGGGGCCCCAGAACTGGATGCACTATTCTAGATGTGGCCTCACTAGAGCCGAATAAAGGGGAATAATCACTTCTTTAGGTCTGCTGGAAATGTTCCTCCTAATGCACTCCAATATGCCATTAGCCTCCTTGGCTACAAGGGCACACTGTGGCCCTTAGGAAAGATGATTCTCTGAACCACACCCCATCTCCGGTCAACCTCTTTTGCTTCAGAGTAAGAAATCAACCCAAGCCCATTTGAAAATGTGTGCCTCATGTGAGAGATTCCTTCCTGACACTTAAAAGCAATTGGCTGAAGCCTTGATGCATGAGATTGGCTTATAGTTATCTTACTGCACAGCTACCAGTCTTAGAAGCATGTTAAGGGCAGTGCAGGCAGTCACGTTCTTCCAAAGGCCAATGAAGGAAGAGGATGAACAGGGGATTCACAGATTCCAAGGCCAGCTGCCCCCATAAGTACAGGCCATAAAACTCCTCCCAGAAGCTGGATTAAAGCCTATAATTTAGAAAAGATTTCTAATCTCATTTTAAAAACTTCAAGCAAAGGCAAGTCCACCAACTCCCCTGGTAAGCTGTTCCAATGCTTTATCACCCTCTCTGCTAGGAAATTACATCTTATTTCAAGGTTGAAGATGTCTAACTTCAGCTTCCTCCCACTGGAACCTGTTACACCTTGAACAGTAAGCGTGAAAAGCCCCACCCCCGCTCCGTGTCTTTTTCACATGTAATTCCGAGAGAGTGATCAAGTCACCTCTTTGCCTTCTTTTCAATAACTGAATAAATCGAGTTCCTGAAGCCTCCCAGTGCAAACGCTTACCTTGCAGTGCCCTATTATGCATCCGAGGACTGCATTCACCCTTTTCACCACCGAACCGCACGGAGAGCTCATGTTGAGGTGATTATCGACCTAAGTCAGGGCCGCCCAAGACTGTTTCCCATTCTGTAAGTAGGAACTCGCACTCTGTTCCCAGAAAACTTTCTTGCATATGGCTGTGTGCTATACTTCTGTACTCTGAGGGTCCCGAATTTGAGCACACCCATGGAATGCCTGTCGTTCCCCTTTCCTCTCAGCTGGGGGAAAGGTGGTGCAGTGATGCACTCTGCCAGAGGCTTTTCCCCCGCTGCTCCCCTAGTGGCGGGGGACGCAGAGCACCAGGTAAGCACCCTACCCCCAATCCTCCCTCCCTGACCCAGCAAAATCTTTAACCCAGAAAACCCTCTCTCTCAGGGTTGCGAATTTAAAGAGGTTCAAGTATATTAAATGTGTATTTTTTTGTTGTATTGCGACCATTAAACGAGATGATTCCGTTCACCCACATAAACCTGTCCTCGTTATTTAGTGGGCCACCGACATTGGCGTCATGTGCAAACTTTATCACCGAAGATGTTATATCTGTGTCTAGATTGTTGATAAAAATATTAAAGTAGTGCTGGACCAAACCTCAGCTCCTGTGGGAGTCTGACAGAAACAGCTCAGCTCACCGAGATCGCCCCATTAACCACTGCACTCAGCGCTCCGGCAGCGAGAGCGTTTTTAATCTATCTAACGTGCGCCCTGATAATCCTACATCATTCAAGTTTAATAAAAATGTCATGTGGTACTAAGGGTTTGTCCACGCGGAGAACGAGAGCACAAGGTGGCAGCGTGTAAATCTACAGCACACTAAGTCACTGTGTGGCTTTGCTCATGCACTAAAGGTTTGCTCGGAAATAGTAGCTTGTCAAAGCGCACGGTGGGTCTTTGCGAGCACGGCAGGCTAGTGAACTGTAAATGTACATCCCTGGTTGCCAGACACTAAGTCTCTGTGTGGACAAGCACTCAGACAAATGCCTTGGAGAAATCCAAGTATACTTTCTAAATACCAGTTGCCTCTATCAACCAGACCTGTAATCTTGTTAGATTAACAGGCCTGTCTGACAAGACCTACATGCAGTGAAAGCATGCTGACTGGCATTGTCTTTTCAGCCACTAATTCTTTGCTAACACAGTTCCAAACTAATCATTCCATTATTTTACCTGAGATCAACACCAGGTTAGGCAGTTAACAGTTACTTCCATCATCCTCCCCTTTACCCATTTTTAACCAAACATGCAACTCTCCAATTTCTTTAAAATTAACTTTAGCAACTAGCTCAGAATGCTCAGCTAATTCCCTCCAGACTCTTGGGTGCACGTTACCTGTGCCTGCTGATTTTAAAATATTTACTAGTAGCGAATGCTGCCTCACACCCTCCATTATACATATGATCAAGTTTCCATTTCATACACAACGCCATAGGAAATAGAGCCTCCTCCCTCATTCCAAATACAGAACAGCAATATCTATTGAGCATTCACCAGTTTATTTGATGGTTTTGTCCTATGGGCTTCTATTCTTCTGGGGAAACATTTTCTGAAGTACCGAAGTTCAATGTTTTAAAAAATTAATGCCACATAAGCTCTAAAGTGCCCTGGTCTCTGCTGAAATGGGCGAGTGAGGCATTTTTGACATGCTTAATCCCCACCCCCTTCAAAACTCGCTTAAACCCAGACATTTTTAGATCGCAGAGTGGGGACTTAAACCGCTGCACCCCCATCAAAGAGTTTCTTATACAGTAACTAATTTATTCACAATAGAGAATTGATCCTCCATGGCTCATGGCCCTAGTACTAACATCAACAGGCAAAGCATTTTTTCTTTGTCAAGGAACATTTGAAAACCTCGGACTAGAGATAAACTGAGTAAACTGGGTTTTAGTTACCTGCTCTAATAACTTCTTAAATCTTAATAATCTCCCCATACGACCAAGCAGAGATGCTACGAGAAGAGCAATTAACTCAGAGTCTATTCTACTAGCCTAGCCACCAGCTGTTTACAATTTTTAAAAAATCTACACATTTGGAATGAAGAAAGAATTAAAAAAACTCTACCTTTTTCCAAACATTCAAACCATGTAATTTGTTTCAACTGCCCCAACTCTGACATCCCCTCCACCTGTGCTCACCTTCACTTGGCAATAGGCTACCAACATAATTGTGAGATAATCAGAAGATAATCAAAACCACTTCAAGGCACGAGCAATAAATGAGTCCCACATGCTCAATAAATGCCCAGGCTTCAGGCAAAATCATGAGACAGAGCAGCTGAGGGAGATATTTATTCCTGGTTGAGGCAGAAGCAAAGTCAATTATTGCAAGCTACTATATATTTTAGAAACTTTGTGTCCATCCATCTGTGAGTTGATTTGTTCAAGAACTCCTCTTAAACAGTAAGAGCTAGGACCACTACATTTGGTGGGCAGCTTCCTCTTATTTAAAAGAAGGTCAGGGTTTGGTTCTGCCAGGACAATGGGATGTGCCTGGAATTAGATTGTTTCTCAAAAAAATGGAAAGGGAGGGGTGTAGTAGAAGGGACAGTTGTACTGTAGAATGACCACAGGGGGGCAGCAAGGGACCAGAGATGGGGACTGGGACAGTTATAAACCCATTGGGCCAGCAGGAGTGGAAAAAGTGACAGCTATCTACTACATAGTTCAGAGAGTTCGTCTGTTGGTGTGTCTATCTTTGTGTCTGTCCTCCAGTTGGGGGACATGCACCCCTCTGCTCGCTGCGGCAGCCAGGGAGAGGTGCTTCTCACCTGGCCCCACGCTGCTGCAGAGAGAGAGGGCTGAGGCTGTCCTCTCTCCCCGGTGCAGCCTCACTCCAGAACAATGATTTAAATGAAGAAAAATAAAATGTATTTGAGTTAAGGACCCAAGCAACACCGGATAAATCTTCTAGTTATTAGATAGAAGGGTTCACTGACTGACAAAAGGATGAATATTTCTCACTATAGGGGCTGGAAAGAGTTGGGGAGGTCTCTCAAAGGAAGAGACTCTACATGTTTGTCTGCACTGCAATAAAAGACATGCAGCTGGCCCACAAGGGGCTGGGACTCAGATCCTGGACTTCAGCCTGAGCCTGAACATCTATAATGCAATTTTTAGCCCTGCAGTCCGAGCCTGGGCCAGCTGGCCCAGGCTTTGAGACTCAGTGCCATGCTTGTTTTTTAACTGAGGTGAAAATGAATCCTCAGAGATTAAGAGGCGCCAAAGCTAGCGCCTTTGAGATGAACTAGTAAACTATGATTTGCCACGTGAGGGTGAAAAGGGTCAGGGCAGGAGAGGCACTCCAGACTGAAACGTGAGGCTTATAAAGGATACTGTGTCGGTCCTTATACTGTGCATGTCTAAACTATGGGTGCTACAGGGACCCAGATGTAAGGTACAGGCTGGCTTCCTACAGGGACAGAAGAGGGTTTTCTGTCAATGTAGAGGATCCCCCTTCCAAGCAGCTGGAGCTAGGTCGACAGGAGAATTCATCCAACAACTTAGCCTTGTTTAAGATCAGCTTCTCTATGATGCTCAGGGAGCATGAAGCCAGGTTTCCTGCATGACGAGAGGTTTAGCGTGAAGTCTTTCAGACCCTCGAGTAACACAGCTAGGTTGAGCTGAATGTGAAGTGTAGATCATGCCCTTACATACTGAGCTCTTCCATTTGTCCAGAACAGCCCCGCAGATCTTGAGAGTTTTAAACAGGTTATCAGGAAGAACTACACCTCAAAAGAGATTTCAGCAGATCTAAGCCAAATCTCTTCATAGTCTTCTACAAACAGATCACTAAAAATCAATGCAGCCACCTCAGCCAATATTATTCCATCCTCCTGAAAAGGGCAATGGCCAATATCGAAGTTCAATACAGCTGCCTTTGGCAGTCTAGAAAGCTACAGATTAAAGTGAGTTGCTTGGGCATACTCAATCCAACTCCTTTAGCACCTTCATCTCCTCCCAAGAATAATGTCTTTCCCCAAACTTACAAACAAGCAATACAGCTCAGACAGAAGCCAGCACTGTACTGCCTTCCAATTGCCAAAGAGACACCAGCGAGTTATTTTTTCATCTTTTCACTTGTGTCTTTGTGTAGAGAGGGAACCCACGGTGTAGGTAAAAATATACTTCACTAAAAGGGCACTGGGGAGATCCAGAAAAAGAACGCTCAAAGGACACGGGTGATTAAATGTGTGTGGGGAAACGAGAGAGATTTCAGATCTATGCCCAGGGAAATAAAGACCATTAGAGGGAGGATGTAATGAAGGTTGCAGTTTGCCAGGAGGGAACGGGAAGACAGGCAATTTGTAGATACACTCTCTGAACTAATCTTACACCTCAGCACACCAACAGGAAATAAATTGGAGAGCAGCAGGGGGCCAGGGACGGGGGGCCATTCCCTTCTAGAAGTGAATCATGAGAGCCAGCCCAGGATAAGAATTTTTTCCTTCCTTCCTTCCCAGGCATCTGTTTGCAAAGTGCTTTTGAAGATTAGTTTTCACTATGTTAGGAACAAAAAGGGTTGAAGAGCAGCTCAGCATTAAGGTTTTTCCCCTTTTATTGCATTTCCTCACTATCCAAATAGCCGTGCTTGTTTTCAACAGTCCTGAAGTTATGCTGCAATAGCTCTAACGTGGTCTCCTAAAGCAGCCAGGCATGGCCACATCTATGCTTTATTCTACTTGAAAATATTCTTAAGATTCCACGGTTTCACCCTCCATTGCCTTTGCTGCTTCTGGGAATGAGGAGAGTTGGCACAGCACCTCTTAGCAGATACAAGGCTCCTGCTCTTTACCATGTACCATGGAGGCCGTGCAGTTGGGCAGCTGCCTGATTTACTCAAAGTTAAAACAGACCTGTGAGAATTAAATGCCTGCTGGTCTTTGTAACTGCTGCCAGGGGTTAGCTCTCGTGACCACACTCATGAAGATTATAGTTATGTTCAACATAAGAACTAGATGGGTTCTGAGCATTTCAAATGTTTGGATCCTGATTTTCAGCTGTGGCTAAACCCAGCCAATGTTTTTGTGGGCCTGTATTGTGCACCCCAACATGTGGAAATGTTCCATAGATAGCAAACGCAGTGTAGCAAGGGCCGTGTTTATCTGTATGCTTGTGTAGCATCTACAGCCCTTCTCCTCAGCACAGAGTCACAATTCAAGAAAGGGAGTAGGGATGGGATGAGGTGCAACCTAATTAAAGAAGTTGGGGGTCATTAAAGTTGCTTGTTTTCAACAATCAGAGAAGCAGAAAAAGATGCCCCAGCTTCAAATATTCAGAGGACATACCTCAGCCATATTCCTTTTCCAGTGAGTTTGGGAAACGTGTATTTTCCAGTCTCTCACCTGTCTGACATTCGGCTTGATTTACTCAGCTGGAAACTACGCTCCACAGGAAAGAGCATTTCTTTTTATGCAACCTGCAGCGAGTGGGGCATGCCTAGGGAAGAAGCCCACAAAGAAAGAAATCCAACTGTACAGATTCCCTCCAGCTTTGGGGATCAATCAAGCCATCAAGGCACCCTCATTGGAAATACAAAAGAAAACTATTACTTGGAAGGATTTCCGAAACGGAGGAAAACAGCGGGAATCTCGGATAATGCTACATTAAAAAAACAACAACAAGAAGAAAGAACTCTCTGGATTCTATCATTAACTCTCCCCTCTCTTCAGAGAAGGGCTCATGTATTTTACTTTATAGTTTAACTCCAATTTTGTTTAGAAATTTGTTTTCCCCCTTTTCAACCTAATGATGATTTCAATACACTAGGAATATGATAACATTTTCAATAATTTATCCTGATCTCTTCCAACTGCCTTTAGTGTGAGTTTTCTGAGGTGTCTCAGAGTTTGGGCTGTTAAGCAGGGAATGAAGAACACAGAGCATCTAAGCTTTGCTTAAAAACCATTTTATTATGAGATGATAAAATGTTCAGCGTTGGAAGCCTAGAGTAATACTTTACCAACATAAATAAAACACAGCTAAAGACCGACCTCAGTATTTCTTCACTCACATGTACTGCAGTAGTTAGCAGATCATGAAAGCAGAACTTATTACATTTAACTTTAATTTTCTGGGCTGAGTCAGTCTGCCGTATGCTTTTACTCCTCACATCTCTATTTTGGTAAAGGAGCACTGGTGTTTCATATGCTTGTTCTCTCTCTCCGTGGAAACAGCTGGTATTAGACTGCATTCCACCACCGGAAAAAACAGCACTGGGCTCCTTCCTTTTGGAGATGGAGCTGATGGTTTTCTGGGGAGCTGCAGAAGGCATCTGAGTTTCAGCCATCTGTGCTCTGGAGACTCACACAAACGCACTTGATTAAATTGTTCATTTCTGACACTGAAGCATTTCAGTCTCTACCAACTATGTTGAACATGTTATTCCAGTGTGGGGTTTTTCTGCAGCTGTCCTGTTTGACTGACTTTTCAAGTACCACTCTCAAATCGGCAGCTCCTCTGTGACCCTGCAGACTCACTGAGCCTGCCCCGCAGAAGGCAAGAGGGAAGCAGCTCAGACGTGTATTTTTGAAAACATTTAGTGCTATAAAATCTTTGAAAAAAACGAGGAGCCTTGTGGCACCTTAGAGACTAGCAGATTGATTTGGGCATCAGCTTTCCTGGGTAAAAATCGCATCATCAGATGAACAAATAAAATCTTTGGTGAGTGTTTGGGGGAACATGCAAATGCGGGTCTGATGGTGCTAGTTAGAGGCAGCAATGGGCTACCTTCCTCTTCCCAGCCAATGGATCTTAATCGTCATCTCAACCCGCATCCTACAATAGCCTAGAACAAGGGTGGGCAATAATTTTTGATGGGGGGGGCCACTCCAAGAATTTGGAAAGTGGTCAAGGGCTGCACTCTTCCATGATGTTAATGGAGGAGGTGTGGGGTCTGGGACGGAGGTTGGGTGCAGAAGGGAACTTGGCATGGGGAGGGAGTTTGGGTGAAGGAGGCAATTGTGACCGGGGCACTGGACTGGGGTACTGGGGGGTGGATTGTGCTGGGGCAGGGAATTGGGGTAGAGGACGAGGTGCAGAGATTTGGGTTGTGAGCTAGGGCAGGTAGGGAGTATGGAGTAGAGGGCAGCTCCTATTGGCCAGTGTCTGGCCAGAAACTGGCCAATTGGATTGTGCTGGGGGCGGGAGCAGCTCCTAAAGCCTTTCCCCCTTCCCTCCGAACTCTGTTTTTAAAGAAAACCTGCTCCGCAGCTGCATTTCTGAGCGGTGTACAGCTGGGGCGAGGCAAGCAGGCACCTGGCCTGCAGGCCGTATTTTGCCCAGGCCTGGCCTAGACCTTTCCTGATCAAACCCAGTGGGTGCCTGTCTCACCGAGACTCTAACGATGAGGTGGAGACCAAAGCCCTCCTATTTCTGACTGAAATGTGACTCCACTGAAGCCTATAAAAGGCTCACACAGAGTAGCCAAATGCCCCCGTAAATCCTTTGGCCATTTTGCTCCTGCTGAGCCATGAATTTCTTCCATGTTTCTAAAAGAAGAGACCTTTTAAAATCCATTAGCGAGGGAAATTGCAGACTTGCGCCTTTGTTTGCAATACTTCCCACAATGACCAGAGACTCAAGAATCTGCCTCCTCACCTAGTATTGGGATGTTACATTCGGGGGGTTCTTTTTAAGTAGGAGTGCATGCTCGGTATAGTTCCTGGAGCAATACTTCTATCATCACGAGAAGCACGTCGCTGCCACAGCGTATTAGAGGTTCCTTGTTTTAATACACGGCCAACACCACACGTTAGGACATGTCTGTAAATTTACTTAATTACCATGAGTATAACTTGCTGCTGGCGATCACAATGTATAAATCACAATCCATGGCAATGGAGACCCGCATGCAGGGAAGACAAAAAGGTCTCTTCTTTCCTGCATACCCCACAGCTGCTCTCTGAACCGGACAGCTCCCCAATGAGTATTACTACTGCTTGTACCACAATAGTGTCAACAGGACTCCCCCATGTAGTAAGCTGAGGGTCAGTAACATGGAGTCAGCAGGCCTGAATAGAGGCCTGTAACATGAAAGCAGCAACAGGCCTGCAATCTAGTGATCAAGACTTGGTTCAGCAACACAGTAGCCAAGAAAGAGGTCCTAGTGATAACTGTGTGATTGGGTAAGTTAGGGCATAGGGAGGCACCAGGTACAGACTGTAAGCAAAAAGGGGAGTAGCAGAACATCTTAGTAAACAATGTCTCCTACAAAGACTCCCTAGAAGCTATGCACATACCAATCTGGGTTCAGGACCGGATTGAAACTGACAGGATGAAGGATAGTAAGTAAGCCTCCCTACCATAAGGTGAAGGGTGGTAACTAGGCAACAAAGGGTGGCAACCTGGTACGTAAAGAAGGGATGTAAGTTGTTTATACCTGTCTATAAAAGGACACAGCAAAGGGTACTCTCTGACCAACCTTTGGGGGGGCGAAGGGACGCAGGTGCCATTGCCTAGACTTACAGAATGCACAGTAGCTTAACTCTGACTCACCGCTGTTGATATCTGTTATACCGCAATAGGCCTGCTATGTGTTGGTACATTATCAATGCGGGCCACATGCAGAGGTGTAGCGTTGGGAATTTCTGCTACCAACTGTTAGCGCTTCGCATTTGACAATAAACCTGCTCAACTGATTTCAAATCTTGCCTGCATCTGTGGTTTCCGGGGGCTCTCAGAGATCTCCTGTGTTGACCCAAACGCACGGGGTCTAACACTCTAGATAAAGGGAGCACTGATATTAACGAACGCGGCCAATGGTTTATCATCGCTGACGGAGTAGAGATCCTGTCAGGAGTGCACCAGGAATACCCCGAGAACGCTGACCAGACGATACAGACACACTGCCAGCGACGACACCCCGTGACCAGTGCCCCATTGGGCACGCCACTGCACGCACACATAGTAAGAGGAAGCCCTGAGGAGCTTACAGTCTAAATAGGGAAGAGGGAGACAGGCTTGGAGTGGTACTCGATGTGCAGAGAAGGTAAATCATGGCCACACATGGTCAGTGGCAGAGATGGGGCAGAAGTCGTGTGTCCAGACGACAAGTTAAACGCCCTATTGAATACATCTTAATGCGGGCTGAAACCATGGAACCAGGAAACATGGCTTGTCCTACGGCCCAATCTATTGGCTAGAAGACAAGATTTAGAAGTCAGAAAGCAAAGGTCTACAGAATAAATTAAAAATGCTGACTTGACTGGTCACAGAGAATTCACTTTCAGAGGACTAAGACAGGAGAGCGAGAGAGAGTGAGAGACACGCACATCTGTAGACACTGCTAATGTAACTATTTTCTGAAAAGGACTCATCTAGTCAGGATCCTCCAACAACGTGAAATGTGAGCACGGTCTAGAGAAAACCATCTAACAGGAGCACATAGACTCTAAAAATATAGGGCAACATGGTCTACGCTGAACTTCTAAAAAGGGCCAGCCATAATTATTCATGAGATCAAGTGATTTTCAAGTCAAGTGGAAAACCATTTTACAGCATCTGCAGATTCCTGGGTGCACTCCTAGTTGATCAGTGCACCGTCACGACATCTTGTCAAGTCCTTTATGGTGTTCCATCCATAATGTAAGTGCAGTGGAAGCAACAAGGAGCTGTCCCCAGCTCCATACCCTAATTGGAAGGAAACAAAAAGGGGGAACCTGGAACACCAAACTCCGGGTTTTGTAGCCCACTTGTGTTAAAACTTACAAGAGGCAGGGGCTGCTTCCTGGTACCAGAAGCCAAATCAGGAGCACTGCCAGGCATCTTTCCTGTAGTTGCCTAGTGTCTCCCAGAAAGCGGGGAGGAGCAAACAGCATGTGCAAAGTTCAGAATCCAGTGACTGTATTTTGCTATAGTCTGTGAACCACTAACATTACTTCTCTCCTCAGCGTGGAAGACAACCCCGGAGAACATCCTAATGCTTTAAAAAAGTACGTGAGCAGAGGAGAGTGTGTGGACAAAAGGGAGAAAGTGTCTGTGACTAAGTATTACTCATGCAGTTCCAAAACCTACTCCTTAGCAGTGCTGCGTGTGTATCCTGTGTCTCCCTGTGCATGACTAACAGACAGAAGAAAACTTGACTGTGTTTTACATATAATTGCTCTCTCGTACTTCCCCAGTGAGGCTGTTCCATTACATTTCTTCACATCTGGAATGCAAGATCAATTATAATGCGCTAAGTACAGCTGGTGGCACGGTAACAATGTAGGTTTTAACACAAAGCTTTCTAAACAGTGACAGCACATGGTAAAACTAGTGCTTCTCCAGCCAGCCAGGGAGTGGGACACAGTGTTTGGCAGGGATTCCATCTTTACCCAGCAGCTGGGGATACAACAAAGTGCAGCACAAGCGGCGTCTATGGTGAAGAGGGGGTGGGCCTATCACCCATAACTGCTGGGCACGGAAGGATGCAGATGAGGTGGGAAGAGCAGTATCTCGAGGAAAGAGGAGAGGAGGAGGGGTCTGAACTCTTCTGACATAGCTGGGGAAGCTAACTAGCACAATATCATGAAGGTTTTAAACTACAACATAAAATGTCAGGGTGCAGACATACACAGTACATGCCCGCCTCAGCAGGGAAGTGTGGGAATAACAGAAAGTCCCCTTCACAACACTCAAGTGGCAACCAATGTGACGGGCCGGGCCCGTCCCTCTTCCCAGGACCGGAAGTGCCAGAATCTCCCGACCTGGGATCTGGCCGGCGCAGACCCCTGGCGCTGTTGTGTATGTGCCTTGAGCCGCGCGCCACGTTCAAAAGCAGCACCAGCTCAGCTGAGCGGGGAAGGGGCCGCCGGATGCACTGGGGAAGCCAAGGAAGGGGCTGCCGGACGCACTGGGGCAGTCGGGGAGAAAGCAGCCAGATGCGGTGGGGCGGCCAGACAGGTGGTGGCTGGATGCGCTAGGACAGCTGGGAAGGAAGCCGCTGGATGCGCTGGGACAGCTGGGGAGGTGGGAGCCGCCGGTGCCGGTTGGCCCTTGGAGATGGACGAAGACGCCAGGGGCAGGAAGGCAGCAGCAAGAGAGACAGACGGCCCCAGCGGCAGGTCGCCAGAGACCCTGGTGGTCGGGGCCAGGAAGCAGACACCCAAATGGGGGTTTCCTCCACCGGCAGTGGAGAGGCAGCCTCTCGCCTCCAGAAGGGATATTCGGCAGCGGAGCATCTAAGCTCATAGGAAGCGGTTCCAGGACGGGGGTGTCGTATGGGATGGCGACTAACCCCCCCCCGAGAGGGGTGGTGAGTGACCAACGTGGGGCACATCATTCAGGTAAGGTCTACCCGACCTTACCTTAGGGTCCTGGAGCTTGGGAGCAGGGGAGGGCCTGAGTTCCCCTACCCAACCCAAAAGTGACTATTGAGAGACACGAAAAGGCAGGACACGGATTTAGACCCTTTGGTTTTCCTCGCCTCCCATGGCTGGACTCTGGCTTACGCTGGGACAAGGGCTGCCCAAAGCGGGCGCGGACTCCAGTCCATTAGCCAATAGTCATGCGGGAAGGACTGTTGGCTCAAGAGGGGGAGGCTCCCGTGCTCAGGGGTATGGCTCCGATACGCGGGTAAGCCCCTTTGGTGACTCACAAGCTGAGAATAAAACTTGGGATCGGAGCCCTCATGCGGCTAATGAGGGCGCCCCGATCCCCCATTCCCCGGGGGGGGGGGGGGGAGGGAGCGGGTACATACATAAGCAAAAAACCCAACATAAGCAAAAAAAATAAAATTTTAGTACTGAGGGCAGGGGAAGCAGAAAACCTTTAAGTCAGGCCCTTGGGGAATGCAGATTGATGTGTGGTAGGACTAAATGTCTGAGCTCATTATCCATTTACATATTATAGCAGATCCTAGAGGTTTCTTGTTGGCCTCCTGCAGATCAAATCACTATGGATGACAGCACAGCCAATAACCACATTCATATTCTGATCTATCAGGTGCAAAAATCCGTGAAAAGCACACAGAAGAACGACAACCAATGCACTCTGCAGTGCACATTTGCTTCCTGTCATCCTATAGGTCTCTCTCACACAATGTGGGTTCTGATAGAGATGCAGCCGTGTTAGTCTGGTCTAGTTGAAACAAAAGACAGGACTATGCAGCACTTTAAATACTAACAAGATGGTTTATTAGGTGATAAGCCTAATAAACCATCTTGTTAGTCTTTAAAGTGCTGCATAGTCCTGTCTTTTGTTTCAATGTGAGTTCTGGTTCTTTTTTCCACTACATTTTCAGGTTAAATTTCCAATAGATACTATGATTGGTGTGGGGAAGAGAGAGAGAGAGAAGGAGAGAGAGACTGACTTTTGCCGAGCCTCGGTAGCTTCTCTAGTGTAAGGGTTTAAGGGTTAAAGTCTGTGATGTGTTAAGAGAGCCAAGGGTAAAAGGTGCTGTGCATGACCACAGGGTTATTTTTTTATTTAAAAAAAAAAATCACTAGACATTCAACTAGAATTTCTCAAACTGTTCTGTTACCAGGCTTCCTATGACAAATAAAAAAGGAGTCTCATTTGACCTAATTTTTTTTAAAATATTTTGGAAGAGTATTGAAAATATGCATCCAGGAGCTGTGTGTTCAATTCTCCCTTGCTGGATTGCTACGATCTAGGAGTCGGTAGAAGCACATATGATGACTATTTTCCTAAGGAAGCTCCGCATTGCTAATTACTAAGCAAACTGAAAATAATAATAGCTCTTATTTAGCACTTTTCATTCAGAGAGCTCAAAGCTCAAAGGACGGCAATATCATTATCCCCATTTTACAGATGGGGAAACTGAGGTACAGAAGATAGGTAGGTCAGTGGAAGAGCCAGAAATACAGTGTAAATCTCCCAAGTTCCCGCCTTGGTCTCTATCCACTAGGTTACATTGTCTCACAGAGAGACTCCAGAAAGAAGCCAGAAAACACAGAAGCTCAGATATCCTAATAATGAGCATGGTGTAAGTATCTAGATAGACTTGTTTATATATTTCTTCCCATATAAAAAAAATCTGCTAAACTTGTAACCAAATACGCATTGTCCTTCCAGGCTCTGCCATACCTTTCAAGTCAGGCAACAACTGGACACAGATAAGTGCTCACTCCTGTTTGATGCTATCCCTTCTGTGCATATAAATTTCCTATTTGTTTGTGCACCACACTGACAAACCAACTTCACTGTGCCATGTACAATGACAAATCTTTTTCCTCAGAAGTTCCTCCAATTTAAAAGCACATTTGAGCAGCTGTGGCTGTAAGTGCCAATGTGCATTGCTCATAATCCCTCCGTGTTTTTTAATTAATTAAAGCAAATTTGTGCTATCTGTAAACTTCTAATCACTGTCTGCAACTTCCTCCACATAATTAATTATTGTATTTAACAACGATCCCAATATTGAACTATTGCCATCTCTCCAGACCTAAGCAAAGACACGCAATATGATTTCCATGATGTGACTTTGCACTTACTCAAACTTTATTTTTCATTTTAGTCTGATGGAGGTACTTCAAAAGCTTTTTGAATATCCAAGTAAGCTAAGCCTATCCGATTACATTTAGCTACTACTTGATCAACGAGTTGGAGATTAGTGGCATCATTTTTCTCTTACAGAAACTGTGTTAGCTTGACCCTATCATGTTACGCTTAGCCAAGTTTTGTGCAATTCTAGCCTTAATTAGACAGGCCTAAGAATCAGGATGGGGGGTTGTTTACTAGTCAGGGATGCATTTAAGAGGCTTTCCACAATGTGAGTCATTTGCATTTCCTTTAATCTTCTAAAAAGAAGCAGAGGGCCAGGAAATGAAGCCTGTAGCAAATCCCACTTCCTTACTTTCCCTTGTGAAAGTTAAAAGAATTCTTCCCTTAGCCCCAACTATCCCAGTTCTTCCCCTTTACAATCTCAAGTGACTCGCTTTATCCCAGTACAACAGAAAGGTAGCTGCTGCTCCCTTGCTTCTCTACTTGGGCTGAAATGTTACTTAGCTGAAGCGGTGCTTTTGTATCTGGGAATGGTATCTGAATTACATTATGGGGTGCCAGGCAGACAGGGAGAAGATACACCTGGAGATTAGCATTACGTTGCCACATGCACTTCCATTTCTGATCCACTGATTCCATCAGGAAAGTGCTGTACAGATTCAGGGGGTAACAACTTTGCCTGGCAGCAGCAGAGGTACACAGTGACTTACCACATTGCGTGCATATAGGTTGGAGGTAGACGTGGGCTGCTGACAGGGGTACAGTTGTAAGACCTCATAATCCTTTCTGCCAACAGGAAGTTACGAAATAAGCTAGCCACCAGCAGGTCCTGCCTGAAGAGCTTCTGGAAGAGATCTACAGAGAAAGAATGTGTGTGGAATACGAGTACTCTCAGTGATCTGGAAGAAGCATTTTGCACCAGCAGATACACACGAAAAAGTGGGGCAATTAATCTTTTCCAAAAAAGAAACAAATCCCATAAAAAGAAAAGCCCAAGACATCCAGAAATAGTTTTGCTTCCATTTTGTACTCTCAGGGTATGTCTAGACTACATAGCTCCGCCGACAGAGCCATGTAGATGAGTTTACTAGACATAGGAAAATGAAGTGGCGATTTAAATAACTGCTGCTTCATTTACATCAAAATGGTCGCCGCGCTGTGCCAATCAGCTGTTTGGCATCACTACAGGGCAGTCTGGACGCGCCGCGGTTGTCAAGGGAAGCCTGTGTCAACCGCTCCATTATGATTCGTGGAATGAGGTTTCCCGGAGTGGTCGACAAAGGCTTCCGTTGTCGACCGCGGAGCGTCCAGACTGCCCCTCTCTGCCGCCAAACAGCTGATCGGCACAGCACCCCGGTAGAATGAATAAGTTACACGTCCACACTACCAAGCTCATTATTTCAAAATAACAGGCTGCTTATTTCAAAATCTGTTCTCCCACTTTTGTCGATGAATGACGTTATTTTCGAAACAGTTATTTCAAAATAGCGGTAGTGTGGATGCTCCGGCCACTATTTCAAAATAACCACTTTCTGGAGTAATCTGAACTAATTACTCCCCAGTGCTTCCTGAGGCTCTGAGTTGAGGTAGCACATCCATATTAACGCAGCCTGCCTTGAGGCAGGACCAATTTCGAGGCTTCCTCATAGTATGGACATGCTATTTCAATTTTGTTATATCGGGAGTTATTACATTGATTTTAGTTATTTTGAAATAGTTTCCTAGTGTAAACATGCCCCAAGTATTTTACACAAAGCAGAATTGCTTCAACAGAAGAGATTCAGAGACACGCCCCTATAGTGTGGTGGTTAGGGCCCTCGTGTAGAAGGTGAAAGATCTAAGTTAAATGACTCTAGCTCTTTATGAATGCCCAAAAATAAAACTCTTCTGGTTAAACTACACATTTTCTTCGACCCAAAACTTTATTTTAGTTTGACCGGGACTGTTTTTTTTCCTCCCTCCCAATTTTACACAATGGCCAGGAAACGAAACAATCAGTTATTCACCCAGCTTTCTGGCTACTAGCCCCTCTTGCCACCTAGAAAATGAACCTGTTGGTTTTCCTTTTCCTGCGCATCAACACTACTGTCTGGTGGACTGTTAACTGCCAAGCAGTCCTACCTCTGGGCAGGACGTTCCATGCAATGGTGTCTGTGATTGCTGTGAAGATCCAATTCAGTTCTCCCAGAGGAGTTCTCCTGTCATTCAGTCTGCCAGGGATCCTACAAGAGAGACATTTTTATTACGTACGTTATTAAAACGTATACATGTGCATGTACTTAGGCCATATCCCAAGCCACAGGTGTTACTGCACTGTTTCTCTAATTTTACCAATAGAAGTTTCTTATATGCCCCTCCTCAATTTCTGTGCTTTGGTAGGAACCTTCTTCCACGTTCTAGGTTTACCTCATATTTTTCCCTACTCCAGTATGCTGCTTTCTGCTCTTCCATCACCTGAACTATCCAAATTAATGGAGGATTTAAATGACTGAGATTATAAACTCCTTTAACAACAGCTAAATGGAAAAGTTTGAATAATTAAGGTGAGCCTTAAATAATAAACCAATTGACAACGTGCACATAATAGAATATTTTAACAATCAGAGTATGTACAAATCTGGATGCTATGCCTTCTCCAGCACTAAGGGCATTTGCTTGCAAACTTGCCATGCCGCTGAATATCAGGGAGGGGAGGGGTGCTGCAAGCGGGGAAGTAGTGGGAATTGGGGGTAAGCAAATCATAGTACTGACCTTCATAAAAAGGAAGGAAACATGATCCCAAATATTATCAGCCTGCAAATCTAACTAACAAATATGAAGGGGATAATGGAATCACAAATCAAATGGTCTTATGAAGAATGGATATTGTGGGACAAATTTCATTCTATCAAAAAAGCAGTAATATCTGAATTATCTTCATGATTTAAATTTTGAATGGAGGACCACAATCGGGAGATAATGAGCAATAAGCTGAGGTGTCTCTGGAGGGACACTGCAGGGAAGATTTCTGTCCTTCAAACCAGATCTCCCATGTGACTTCACTTATTTCACCACCCCAATGCTTCTCTTTAAATATTTAATAATAAACATGATTAACAATACAAACTTTGAACTCATGCGCTGGATAAGAACTTCTCTGCTCACGGTCCACGGACACAGAAAGATTTAGTCAGAAAACACAATGTTTTGGGCAGACACAATCATAACAGAGCATGCTGGGATGGAAAATGGGGCCATCCTGTTAAAGGTTTGTGAGGGAAACGATTTACTTCACCACTCTCTACCGTTGTAAAGGCACTACACAAAGGCATTGTCTACCCAGGAAGTGGTAAGACCTAGTAAGAGTCTTCTTTCACTTCAAGCCACGCAGCAATTTCAGTACGTTAGAGTGACAGGAGGTCATTCATGTTCACTTGTGAGGGGCAGATTTTTCTGTTTCTTACAAGTATACCAAATTTTTCCTCCCTCTGTGTTCTTGGAAATGTGCCTCAGATGAATATGATGCACACCTGTCTATATATTTCTTACCTATCCATCACCATAGCCTTTGAGTGCCACCATAATTAACTATCTGAAAAATTTGTCAGGTAAATATTTAACTCACTAGGAAGCTTCTTATGCCAACAGAAGGTGCTTCTGTAACCCAAGGCTTTCTGAAAATAGGCCAGCAATCCTTGGAAAGCAACAATGGTACACACTGGACCGCCAAGATCAGCACTACTATGTAAGATATCAATACATGTATTGCACAAAGACTTGATTGTGCAAGAGACATGCTCTTCATCAATATCAGAGCTACGGAGCAAGAGATTTTCAAATCATTTTCATCCGAAAAACTTCTCCCCCTCAAGATTTTCAGATGCACTGCAAAGGTCACCTTGAGACACTCCTTGTAAATAAACCATCATCAAACTGCTGCTGAAAGCATGTATTTTGGAGCCCTAGAGTACCATACAAAACCACACCACAAGCTGAGGCAATGACTTTTACCGCCACTTCGTCTGCATTTGAGCTCTGCTGTCTTTCAGGAGTCATTCTGCCTGTTCTAATTAAGCCAAATGCAGACTGTTAGGGTACAAATTATCTCAAGGTGTCGTGCACAACCATCTGAATCATGGCAGCCGTAGCTATTTGCTTCTTGCCTCCAAAGTAAAATATTCAGTACAAAATCTTCTGTCCGTGATATTTACTATTCTCTGAGAAGAGTAAAGTCCCTTTCCCGAGAGGGCCAGAAGCATTGCTGATATCATATGGAGAGGATGATCAAACAGCAGCTAATACTACTGAAGCTGCAAGCCGTTCTCTGGTCTATGTGGGTTAGTGGCATCAATACACTTGGCTAGCATTCACAACCTCTGGTCCTCCAGCTTTGGGATATGAAGTTCAGTCCCACCTCCACAAAAAGGAGGATCTTGTCTGCGATACACATGGGGAATCTACATCACGGTGTCATCTTAAATGTGCTGAGGGACCGAATTTCCAATTTTATGGTATTTTCGAACGGAGAAAAAGGGGCACTGATCAATCCCTAGCATGACAGCCTTCCAAGCAGTAATCTATTGCCCACACGTCTCCTCTCCCGGGAGACTGAGGGAAACTGCAATACCAAGGATTCTCAAAGTTTGGTGTTTGAGGTGTCAGAAATCAAATCAAATCTCTGCAAATAATGAAATATTTACACACTGACTCTCTCTCAAGCAAGTAAATCTTCACAGTAACTCAGGGTAAGAAGTTTAGCAATCGACAATGCAGCCAATGATTTCAAAATTAGTTTGCAGGAGATTGTAGCACATGGATTGTGTGTTCTACAAATGCAGTGCTGAATACAGCCTGCATTCCTTTTTAAGTCCGTTCCCCCAGAGTTTGGGAGAGCGGAGCCAAAGTACGGCTATAACAGAGCTGAGGCACATTTTATCACTTTGTATTTGCTATAGTGAAGCCCATGGCTCTAGCTGTACTTAATATTCTTCCCCTCCTCACTGAGTTGGCAAGACACAGCTTCCAAAAACATCTTTTATCTAGGTGGGGGAGCAGCAGCAACATTCAAAAACCAAATTATTTTGTACCCTTTTCCTAAATCCAAGCATCAGAAACTGACACCCAGATTTCCTAAGTTTAGGAATTAATAGCTCTGCAGATGAAATTTGCAGATGACACCAAGGTTGGGGAGTGGTAAACAGTAATACAGACAGGGCAGTCATACAGAACAAGCCTAGATCGCTTAGTAAGCTGGGACCATTAAAAAAGTGTTGCTGACTGCAAAAGTCATACATCTAGAAAGAACACAAGCCATACCCAGAGAACAGGAAACCATAACCCGGAAAGCACTAACTCTGACCCAGGTTAAGCGCCCACAACAGATGTGGTGGCAAAGAGGACTAACGTGATTCTTGGACATAGAAAGCAGGGAGTCATCAAGAGTTTTGCTGAGACTAGTACTGGGAATATTGTGTCCATTTCTGGGGTGAAGGTTTTTAAAAGGATGTTGAAAATTGGAGAGGATTCACAGAAAAATCCCAAAGAAGTTGGAAAAAATGTCTCACAATGAGAGTCTTAAAGAGCTTGATCTGTTAAGTTCAGGGGTGGGCAATAATTTTTGGTGGGGGGCCACTCCAAGATTTTGGTAAGTGGTCAAGTGCCACACTCTTATGTGGAGAGGGTGCGGGGTCAAAGTTGGGTGCAGAAGGGCGCCCGGGGTAAGGGACCGTGGTGCAGGAGAGGGTGTGGGGTCTGAGTGGGTGCTTGGGTGGAGGAGGGGGTTGAGAGCTGGGTCAGGGTGGGAGTATGGGTGCAGGAGAGGATTCTGGCCTGGGGGAAGGGTTTTAGAGGGGGTACAGGCCTGGGAGGGAGGTGTGACCCGGGGCAGGGAGGCACAGAGGGTTTGGATGGTGACCTGGGGGAGGGAGCTGGAGTGCAGGAGGGGATGGGCTGCCAGAGGCAGGCGCTGGCTGGGAGGAGTTTACGTGGTGTCTCCTGGCCAGCAGACTGCAGTACCCCCGAGCCAAGCTGCGCTCCCTGTCTGCTGCAGCCCCAGCCCACTGCAAAATGCAGCCTCCTACCTCCATGTGGCTCACAACTCAGCATAGGGGAAGAGGCTTGCATTGCCTCTGTCACTCAACTCCAACTGAGCCAATAGGAGCTGAGTATTGGGCTGGGGGTGGGGAGATCGCACAAAGCCTCTCCCTCCCTGCACAGCAGACACACACAGAGACTGGGTTTTAAACAACAGCAGCTCTGAGCCAGAGGGTCCCGGCAGGGAGTTCCGCGGGCCAGATCTGGTGGCTTAGCGGGCCGGATCTGGCCCCTGGGCTGTATTTTGCCCAGGTCTGGTTTAGTTTATAAAAAAGAAAGACCAGGTGGCGTGAACACTTTGTATAAGCACCTTCCAAAGGAGAAAAATATGGGTGCCGCACAGCTCTTTAATCTAGCTCGAAAATGGCTAACAAGAATCAATGGCTGAAAGTTAAAGCTAGAAACATTCCAATTAGTAAGACTTTTTTAAACCTTGTGGATGATTAACTACCCGGGATGTAGTGGACTTTCGATTTCTTCATGGCTTCAAATCAAGACTGGATGCTGATAAGGAAATCGATGTTAATCTACAAACTTTTCCAGTGAGCCAGTTGTGCCTGCTCATGGGGGCACGTCTACACAGCAGGGCTAAAGCCGAAACAAGCGACATAACTTCAGCTTCGTCAATTGCATGGCCTAGGTCAAAATAGCTTATTTCAGTTTTTGGCGCTGTCTACACAGCAGGAAGTCCAAGAAAGAGCACTCTTTCTCTGACTTCCCTTATTCCTCGTGCAACGAGGGCTACAGGAGTTGGAGTAAGAAGTCCTCCAGCTCCACATTCTGTCAAAATAACTGCTTGTAGTGTAGACGCAAACTATGTTATTTCGGAATAACACAGCTGTGTTGATGTACCCTGGCAGAGACCAGTCAATGAAAACTGACCTGGTGAGAATAGCACTGTCCCAGTGGGTGTTTTATGTTGAGAGGAAAGGGAAGGTTCAGGCCTTAGAAGCTCACCATTTTCAGACTCAGCCCTTGGACATCATGTCTTCCTGTTGCTGTTCCCCAAACGTATCCCATTCCAAGGGCACAACTGACAAGGCACCAAGAGTTTGAGAGATGCACTTAAAGTGCAAAATACACTGTAGCCGCTCACCTTTACTACTCAGGTGCGGCCTACAGAAACTACCCATCACAGCGTACAAAATTCCATGTGCAATCCAACTGACCAGACCACAATGCATACTACCTAGAAGCCAAAGTCTGGGCGCTTCTGGGTCAAAGAAGAGTGGCTGGCGGCTGTTGCTGGATCCACCCATTGTTCCCTGTCAATTCTATTTTCCACTTCTTTTCTGGCACTAATATGTCCCTCCTCAACACTCAAAGCCATTCCTAGCCAGTTCCAGCTCTCCCGCTCCTGCTTAAACCTTGGCTCAGTGCAAACACAATCTAGCAGCCTCACAGCCAAGCTGGTCTCTATTACAAAAGTATCAACAGCTGTGATTTGCAGACTTCAAAAATGTGCTGCCATCTCAGTGAGATATGCAAATGGTCAGGTAACAGTCTGGCTTTACTTCATTTAAATCAAATGTGCCACAATGTAGCTTTTTGGTGTGTAATAAAAAGAGGAAAAGCCTGGCACTTTTCAGCTTAAAGCGAGACAGCCGAGCGCTTTCCTTTTCCATATAAATCTCTGAATGGACCGTATCATCCTATTACAGCACAGTAATCACTGCAAGCTCCCCTGGAAGGCACCAATTAGACATCACACACAACTCTTCAGATTAATGTTGTGTTTTTCTAATTTCCGTTGTGTTTTCAAGCTTTTAAGATAGTTTTATAAACATGTTTTTTCCCTGGTAATTATGTCCTGTCATTTAGCAAACAATAATCTTCCTCCTACTCTGCGCAAGGAATACACAAATGAATAGTCAATCCAATCAAATACAATATTCCAGGGGCGACCAAACTTACCGACCCTTTGAGCCGCACACAATCTTCAGAAGTTTGAGGGGAGCAAGACACGCACAAGCTTTCACCATGCATTTTAAAAAATATTAACATCCTACCTATGGTGTCCCAGCTAATTACTGCTATAGCTAGAGGCCTTGTGTGCCTCCATTCTGGTCATAAGTCTTTGGAAATCTGGTTGATATGCTGTCAAAGTATATGGAGGCGCTCGGTCTGATGTTGATTTTTAAGGA
This sequence comes from Pelodiscus sinensis, assembly GCF_052426305.1. Classification (NCBI taxonomy): domain Eukaryota; kingdom Metazoa; phylum Chordata; order Testudines; family Trionychidae; genus Pelodiscus; species Pelodiscus sinensis. The sequence continues at coordinate 2,670,303 of NC_143071.1, read as the reverse complement.
CTGCATGATGTTTCAGTTTCCCATGGAGTACAGTGATTCACAGCTGAATGTTGTATCAAAAACTGAAATTAGCTGCACACTAGTCTTTTTGAGTTGAAGATACTTCATTCTTGGATCCTGCTGCCAGAACTCAGCTGTGGTCTGTTATTTATGCATCTTCTGTAGAGCCTGGTTTCCCGGAGTGCCAATAGTTTCATTTCTATGGCAGATGTTTCTGCAACCACAGTTTTGGGAATCATTGATCCCAACCACCATGAATGAATTGACAGGGAAGATGAAGCAGGACCTCAGCTTCTGCAAGCCTACAAACCAGGCCTGAAAGTCATCAAGCAGTCCTTGTAATTTAGCTCTGTGGTCTTTGAGTCTATGACCCTCTACTATGATTTCAGGGACTGTTTATCCTACTCTTGATATGGGGAAAGAAGTAAGTCTCTTAACACTAGGTCTCTTGTAGATACTGTCACTTGTTATGGAAGCTCAGGACTGTCTGAGTAAGGTCAGAAATGATCTTACCCTTCCCTTGGGCTGCCAAGGTGAGAGTCTGCAGATACTACATGAAACCTTTGCAATAAAGAACATTGCATCCATTCTTCATTTTTCAGTTGTGGATAGGACTTCTCTTTCTCTAAGGAAAGCACTGATAGGCTCCAACAGTTCCACAAATCTATTTAAGACATTGCTGGTTGATAACCACCTCACAATGCAGTAGAGAGATATTCTTAGGTTTCTCTTCAAGAACCAACTCTTCAATGACACTTTAGAAGTTTCAATGAGTCTTCTCATTTGAATGAGTAAAAATGACAATTTCTAGGATTATTTTTGTAACATTTTCATACTTGAAGTATCTGCCTATAAAATGTTCACAATGGATGATGCAATGGATTGAAATGTCAGAAATCGGGGATCTCTTTTCAAGAGTCCAATAAGACTTACTTTTTTCCCCACCATGGCAGGTGCTTCATGAACTGCAACACTGACAAGTTAATCCAGTTGTACACCATGAATCTAACAAAGTGCATTTTTGCCCATGAAAGCTTATGCCCAAATAAATCTGTTAAGCTATGTCTACACTGTCCCCTCTTGCACATAAAAAATGCAAATGAGGAGAAGCATAGAATAGCACTGCGCCTCATTTGCATAATTAATTAGGCTCCATTTCTGCCCAAGAGGCTTTTGGGCAAAAAGGAGCCGTCTACACGGCTCCTTTTTGCGTAAAAAAACCCCTCTTGCACAAGAGCCGTTCTTCCCAAAAAAAGTGGATGAATGGCTCTTGCGCAAGAGGGGGGTTTTGCGCAAAAAGGAGCCTAATTAATTATGCAAATGAGGCACGGAAATATTCCACACTATTCCTCATTTGCAAATTTTTTCTCGCAACAGGGGCCAGTGTAGACATAGCCTTAGTCTTTAAGGTGCCATAGGACTCCTAATTGTTTCGGCATTTATTAGTGCTTTGCCAAGTGCTTTCTTTATGTTAACACTCTGGGTTCTTTCTTTTAGCACCACTAAGTCTAATATTACTTCTTTCACAATTAAATCTGCAGAAACCGTGAACAAATCTCTAATTGTGGTTTACCTTGAATCTCTGTGGATTCGACAGTGAGGTGAACGCTAGAGAATTCTTCAGACGTTTTGCATCTTGCTTGCAACATTGGCACTGCTCTAGGAAACCCACCTGTCTGTGATGTGTCGCAAAATTGGATATTGCTGTATTAGTCACTGAAACGTGTTACTTGAATCTAAAATTGCAACCACTTCCGCAATATTCTTCATATAAATTCTCCATCACAAAAAGGACTTTTAGCTTGAGCGAGATTCCATGCCATAACAAAACTAGCTTCAGTCTTTGTGTCAGCTTCCTTAGTGATCACAGAATATCGTGTCTATTGGCTGTTGAGGTGTAATTTTAAGGTGGTTAGCTTGTTCTTCCTTAATTCTGATCCAGAGGAGTACTTAGACAAAAAGTTATTGTGATTCATTTTGTAGTGACCTTTCAAGTGGCTTGTTTCGTAGTGAGAGAGTGATGCATTGCAGGTTAGGCACAGGGGTTTGCCCCCTTTATTACTTTTGATTTTCTTCTTCCTACTTGCACGTCTTACACTTAGAAGATGTCATTGTCATCCCCAGAATTAACATAGGGTTAACACTTGAATCTAAAGCTATGCAAATGTAATTTATGAACAGTAAACGCTGTGACTATTCTCCCCACTCAGTGAGCTGCTAGAAGTACCACGAAGCCTGCCTGAGATCCCTTTTCACCCTGTAATGCGGACACAAATTGCTTCGCTCTCCAAGCCTGCTCTTTCACCAGCATACACACAGGTAAGGCTACACCGTGCTGCAGCATTACCCACACAGGTTCTTTAACCAGCCTCTGCCTGGGAAGACACAGCTACGGCACCCCCAGTTCCTAAGGCACAATCCCCCCCCCCTTTCTGGAAGGTAAATGCAAAACTATAGGGTCTGGCACTGCACAGAGAACTGTACAGCATAAGCTCATGTGTAGGCAGACACACAACTGCTTTTTGCCCCACAGTTATGAATTCCACACACTGATTGTAGTCACTACCAAAACACATTTATTAACTACCAAAGATAGATTTAAAGTGATTATAAGGGACAGCGTACAGATCAAAGCAGATTACCTAGGAAACAAAACAAAATGCAATTTAAAATTAATACGCTAAAGAAAGTAGCAAACTCTCACCCTAAATCTTGTTTTAGGCAGCCTACAAGAGATTCATGAAAGCAAGCTGCACTTTGCTTGCAGCTTTAAAATCTAAATATTCCATTTACAGGATAGAAACCCCTGTCTGGCCCATGAAAGCTCATCATCTAATAAACCATCTTGTTAGTCCTGCATTTTGCTTCCTCTAGTCTGGGCTTAGTCTTTTGTTTCTCAGGTGTTTTCAGCAGTCTTCTTTCTTGGATGGGGAGTCAGTGAAGAATGAACCACAATAGTGTTATTCCCCTGCCTTAAACAGCTTTTGCATATGATAGGAACCCTTTGTCTACACTTCAGTTCCCATGCCTTTCAATGGAAAAACACTAGTATTTCATGATGAAGTCCAGAACCAGGTGACTTGGTCACATGTCTCTGTTGGGCTGTATCAACCACGAGACAGAACTGTTCAGAGCATCTTCAGGAAGGTTCCCAGTGGGAGATTAGTATCTGCTAAGACCTACTGTTCTCCCGAATGGTCTTTCCCAGCTGGTCATCTAGACTGCACTCTATGGTGTTCACTAGGTGTCAGCAGATTTGTAATAGTTGCACAGACAATATTCCTAACTTCAGAAACAAAAAAGTGATAAAGGCATAAAAATTGGATACAGGCAGTCCCCGGGTTATGCACAAGATAGGGACCGTAGGTTTGTTCTTAAGTTGAATTTGTATGTAAGTCGGAACTGGCGTCCAGATTCAGCCGCTGTTGAAATTGACCAGCAGCGGCTGAATCGGACACACCTGGGGCAGAGCAGCTGGGGTGCTGCTGGGTTGGTCCTGCAGCGCCGCTCCTCGGCGCTACTGGACCAATCCAGCAGCACCCCAGCTGCTCTGCCCCAGGTGTTCCCAAGTCAACTACTGCTGAAACTGACCAGCGGCTGACTACAGGAAGCCCGAGGCGAGAAAAGCCGCTCCACGTCTCCCTGGTCTGCTGGGGGGAAGCGCCCCCCGCGCCGCCAGAGGCGGTGACAGTGGGGGAGGCACCCTGCACTAGCGGGCCCCCTCCCCCGTTCGTAAATAGGGGTCCGACTTAAGTTGGACTGACGTAACTCAGGGACTGCCTGTAATCACATTCAGTAAATCATAACCTTTACAATGATATCTCACGTGACCCATCTTTTGTAAAATACACCTTTAATCATGCCATAATCATCTCTTAACTATATCTCTAGGAAGAAATGGGGTGTAGTGTCACAAACACCCCTTGTGGTGTGCACTACACAGGGAGATCATAGCACACAAGGTCTGCACAGCACTAGTGTGATGCAATTTCCTGTTCTAATGAGCATGTGCAGCTGAAGATGGAGCCTAGGTGCCACCTGCAGGACTGAAGCCCCCAGTACCAGCTTGCTGCTTCCTCCTTTGGGGCTGAAGCCTCAAACAGTGAGGCCCCTCCTCATGCAGGGCAGAACCTGCAATCGATGGCTCACCCCACTGCAGGGTGAAACCCTGAGCTTCCCTTCCCCCCCCAAGCTTCCCTCCCCCCCTCACAGGACTGAAGCTGCAAGCGCCATCTTACCCCTCTCAGGGCTGAACTCCCATGTCTCAGTGCCCTGCCTGGGGGACTTGAAGCTGTGAGCGCTGGCTCGCCCTGCTGTAAGATGAAGCTCCTCCCCTCCCCTTCGGGAATTGATGCTATGGCTGCTATTGTGTCCTCATTCCCTCCCCGCCAGCCAGGTGGAAGCCTCCAGCTCTGAGAACTGCAGCTGACCGGTCAAAAAAACAACTGTGGCTGGCAAGCCGCAGTTTGGCAATACCTGCAATGTTCAGTGGCTACTCCACTGAAATGACAAGAGTTTCATTGGATTGTAGTGTTTGACTCACCTAAACTATTCAGCAGAATTTCATGGTGCAGCTACCTAGGCATTTATTTGTGTGCATTAATCAGAGTTGTTTTACTTTACCTTTTCCAGATGTCAAGAACAGCAGTAATTTTCATAATCTTATTCATTATTTTTGCATTGAGCAAAAAATCTTGATAGAACCACCAAGAGGAGCACGTGCTTAAGTCAAGCAATTGTGTCACTGGTTACTGGAACGTTTGAAAGCCCTCCTCTCATTGTCTGTGTCACACCTGAAGTTTTAGGTCTTGATCCTACTACTACTTGATGTTTAACTAGAAGTACTGACTTCAGTGAGACTACTCATCTACTTAAAATTCAGCAAGTGTGAATTTGCAGGTTTAAGGCCTGAGACTGCAAACTCTTAGCAGCAAGGACAACATCCTTCCAGATATTCTGGAAATCTACGGTGAAAATCTAGGGTGCTATAAAATAACTTAAGCTAATATAATTCTATTGAGTCTAGTGTCATTATTTTATTATTTTTATTATTTTTATTATTATTATTATTATTATTATTAAAGACCACCCAAGATCAAAGTCATGACAGGCCTGGAAAAAACACCCAAGAGACTAGACAACCAGAAGCCAGCTACAACCTACCCCATCCTGCTGCCATTCAAGTGTTTTCAGATTACCCTTTACCATGTTTTTCTAGAATAAAATGAATTAATTCCTACATAGCTCAAAATCTGTCATTTAACAAACAAAAACAGTAAGCACCAGCTCATCTACATTACTTTCCCAACTCTGCATGAACAGCCTCAATACCACTCAAAGATTATAGATGTATCCTGTAAAAGAAAATCATACTGGCAAGTTAGTATCCCAAACTGGGTAAACTATCATCACAGATTCCCCACATCCACCACAGAATCATAGAAGCAAGGGCTGGAAGAGATCTCAAGAGGTCAGAGTTCAGACCCTTGCTCAAAGCAGGACCAACCCCAACTCAATCATCCCAGCCAGGGCTTTGTCAAGCCAGGACTTCAAAATCTCTAGGGTTGGAGATTCCACCCCTCCCTAGGGAACCCATCCCAGTGCTTCCCCACCCTCCTAGGGAAACAGTTTTTCCTAAGATCCAACCTAGCATCCAGCCATGCTTCTGCAACACATGTTCAGACAAAACTGCAAGTGAATTTATCATTTGCCTGTAACCAGTCATCTTCCGATCGTCCACACTTGAGCATGAGGGAAAGGGTCCACAATGTTCTGTGCAGGATTTAGGAGTCTGTCTTTCCCTGTAACTCAGCATTTCTCAAACTGCTCAAAATTAAAAGCTTTTACAAAATCTTGCTGTTTGGTTTGGGACTAGAAGAAAAATATACATGTATAGAAATGATGTTTGTTAATTGCTGACCCCAGGGGAATACAAGGGTACATAACTTTTCAGAGAAGAGCTTCAGAGGGGTAGCTGAGTTAGTCTGTAACTGGAAAAACTTAAAAAACAACCAATAATCCTGCAGCACCTTAAAGATTCACAGAACACGTAGATGGTACCAACATATCTACATGTTTTGAGAGTCTTTAAGGTGCTGTAGGACTATTTGTTGTTTAAGGTTTTTTTCGGTGAAGGTACCACATAAATATACCTTTACATTCCAGACAATTCTCAGCAATAAGACAGTGAAGTTACATTAATACAGCGGAATTCCAAATGTATTCCTTGTTTGGATCTTCGGTAGGGCAAATATTGAGCCTAAGCTAGTTCTCTGCCCCTTGGACTTAATTTTCAAAGCAAGCAGAAAGAACCCACAGCAGAGCAGAATTCAGAATGCCAAATTTCAGTCCACATGGGAGAAGTAGAGAGATTTCCAAGAACAATTTCACACTTCATTCTTCTAATTAAATGTGAGATGCACAGAGATGTGCATTTTGGCTGGGGCTCATAGCTGCGAAGGGCAGGCTGAAATAGGAAGTTGCTGCCTGCAGCCATGCCCCAGAAGCGACCGAAGATTTGAAAAATCCAAGCTATTCTCTTCAGAACCAGTATGGCTTTTCTATTTTTTCACTAAAAGGCTCAGCATTGAGAACAACTGCTCATTAGCAGGGCATCTCTCGTATTTTGGACACGTTTGCTTTTTTAAAATGCAATTTAGATGATCCAAGTCAGTGTTAGTCCTGAACATTTCCAGGCTAGAAACCTTTCTAAGACTGTGACTGCTACGGTATTGTGCAAAAGAAAGTGCGGCAGTGCAGGGCTTTTCACCTGCCAGTGCGTGGGGTGGCAGTCAAAAACTATCTGGCCCTACTGCCTGTTCCAACACCCTGTTATCTTGGGCAGGTCTCCTATGTTCTTAAGCTTCCCCATGAATACAATGGGGATACCACTTTGACTACCTTCTATAATACAATAATATAATATATGGAGATATACCTATCTCATAGAATTGGAAGGGACCTTGAGAGATTATTGAGTCCACTCCCCTGCCCTCACAGCAGGGCCAAGTACCATCCCTGACAGATTTGCCCCAGATCCCTAAATGGCCCCCTCAAGGATTGAACTCACAACCCTGGGTTTAGGGGTCCAATGCTCAAAGCACTGAGCTATCCCTGCCCCCAAAGGCCTTCTCCCAGTGTAAGGAAAATTCATGGAGGTCGGCCAGTGCTTTGAAGAGGCATATGCTGTATCAATGTCCTGTAGTACTACTGGGTGAGAAGGTGAATGGGAGGAAGGCACGTACAGAAGCACTTAGCTGGTATTCTGAATAACGTCTGGCTTCATACATACCGATGCCAATAAAACTGCAGCTATCAAGCACACATTCAAAGGTATTTGACTGCACTATTACTCTGCATGTTACTTAGAGACTCAATTAAGTTTGGAAAATGTTGCAGGATAAATCGTCGCATTAGAAAAATCAGCAACCCTTGTGTTCTTAGATGAGATGCCCTGATCGCCTGTCCTGTGACAGCTGTAAAGATTAAACTGCTTGTCTTGCTTGGATGACAGGCTGAATGATCTGGGGAAAGGGCTTTTATCTGAATGCTATCTGATAACAGCCAGTCTTAATCTTTGCTTGGGAATCACATTTTAACTTCAGAGGGGGGCTGGAGGAGAAATTCTCAACTCTCATATGGTAAACAAAGATCAGTTGGATAATATGGATAATTACTCAGCCAAAAACTGCATAAATCCATCATCATCCAACCCTAGAAACTCAATTAACCTGTAGTGAAATTTAGCAGTATCATCTTATACCCATTACGTATGGTATCTGCTGCCTAACACCACAGGAAAAAAATGGAATAAAAAGGGGAGGGAAAAATAAAGCACTTCTTATTTCCTATCTGACAGTTGTACAATAAAATTGAAAACTGATTACGTACGCTAAATAGTCTCATTTACATCGCCCTTCAGAAATTATAGTTTTCATTTGGTTTATTTTCGCAGAATAGATTTTCTTTAGACTTGAGTATCTTAATTGTTTTTCAGATAAAACAATTTGCAGAGATTCTCAGTGTATTCACTTGCACAATCTGGGACAAGGTCTTCCAAGGCCATCCTCCAGCCATAATATTAAACAGGCATTTTACATTTTTGGGTAGTGGCCACTAAAATACATAAACATGGAATGAGCAGAAAGCAGCCAAGACCCACAAAGAGTTCTGCCCACGTGGGACCCTGCGGCCGGGTTTCTCTTCTCCGGGTGCCTTTCATATTATGGGTAGACAATCACTGGAGAGCCCGTGACATTAAGCAGACTTTATTTCTAAATAGGCAAAAAACTCCAAAGTGGAGGGTGGGGGAAAGGCCACGGTGCCTCCGCTCTTGGCTGTGATTTAATATCTCCCAGAATCCTTTGCTTCTTCCATCAACCACTCCTAACAGTCACCTTTACAAAACACTAAATCACTGCAGTTTATTGTGAAAAGTAAGGACTGCAAAATGTCAAGGTCACTGAACTTGTGCCAAGTGCAACCGTCATTGTCCTCAGAAATTTAGCAAAATCATTTTAATTACAGTGGAAACATTTACTTGAAAGGAAGCCAGGTTTTCCCCCTCAGCTGGATGTTTCACCGCATTTAACTTTATTATTGGACATCTAAGGTGTTTAAACAGGGGGTGCATATTAAAATGTTTGGCTAACATGTCACAACAAGATGTTATAGTTGATATTCTCTGCTGTGTTCATACATAGTCCAAGGGAAAAAGAAAATGATCTGTTTCTGTAACAGGTCGTCTTCGAGATGGGCTGCTCATGTCTATTCCAGGAGTTGTGTGTACCAGCCACATGCACTGGTGCTGGAAAATTTTCCCCTCAGCAGTATCCACAGGGGACTGGCCTCATAAGAACATAAGAACGGCCGTACTGGGTCAGACCAAAGGTCCATCTAGCCCAGTAGCCTGTCTGCCGACAGAGGCCAACACTAGGTGCCCCAGAGAGGGTGGACCGAAGACAATGATCAGCGATTTGTCTCCTGCCATCCTTCTCCAGCCTCTGACAGAGGCCAGGGCCACCACTTCTATCTCCTGGCTAATAGCCTTTTATGGGCCTAACCTCCATGAAATTATCTAGCTTCTCTTTAAACTCTATTATAGTCCTAGCCTTCACAGCCTCCTCTGGCAAGGAGTTCCACAGGTTGACTACATGCTGTGTGAAGAAGAACTTTTTTTTATTAGTTCTAAACCTGCTACCCATTAATTTCATTTGGTGTCCTCTAGTTCTTCTATTATGGGAACTAATAAATAACTTTTCTTTATCCACCCTCTCCACACCACTCATGATTTTATATACCTCTATCCTATCCCCCCTCAGTCTCCTCTTTTCTAAACTGAAAAATCTCAGTCACTTTAACCTCTCTTCATAAGGGGCCTCAGTGCCTCTTGGAATGGTGTGCACATGCCACGCCAAATAGGGTGTCACTGAGTCCTTCCTTCTCTCAGTTCCTTCTTGCTGGAAACTCTGACAAGGGGAGGAGGGCAGAATGTTGAATGGACACAAGCAACACACCTCAAAGAACACACCTCAAAGCCTAGGCTTATCAATTAATCTGACTGGAATTTCCCCCCCCCCCCCTTGCTGCCTCTGTATCAGAGGCAGCAACATGGGGAAAGCAGGAGCCAGTGCAGGGAGGAGCGAGCTTAAAAGCTAGTAGAGCTACACAGTGCCACCTGTCCTCCTCCCCCCCCCCCCACATGCTGCTGCCTCCAATACAGGGGAGCAGGGGAGGCTGATTCACTGCAACAGCCCGTCTGCAGGGGGTCTGAGTTCCCTGCGGACAGCGGCTGGTCCCCAGCAGCAGCCTCTGTCTGTGGGGGTCTGAACTGAGAGGCTGCTGTGTGCATCCTCCCCTGCCCCTTCCCCCCCAAGCAGCCTCTATCCTCGGGGAGCTTGGACACACTCACCCCCACGAACAGTGGCTGCTACCACCCTGCACTGCTGCGTCTGTATTGAGTGGGCTGCAGAGTCCATCATATCCGAGGCCGCCTGCAATGCCGCCTTGGTCGTGGATGTCCCTTCATTGGCCAGGATCTTAAATTCATTTCTGGAGGACTCTGTTAGCGATGACTTGAACTTGATTCCCACAAGTTCATGGCATAGCGGGTGACAAGGGCCTGATGATTCACCACCCACAGTTGAAAACTTGCTGAAGAATACACTTTTTGACTGAACAACTCCAGTCTCGAGTCCTTATTCCTCAGGATTGGGGCAGGTTCTCCTGGCTTCTCTCCGTGATTTACTGTCTCTACTCTGAGAGAGTTGGTTGCTGGATGCATGTACAAGTACTTGTGCCCCTTATCAGGGACAAAGTACTTTCACTCAACCCTTTTTGAAATCAGAGGGAGGGAAGAAGGCATCTGCCGAAGGGCCTTAGCTATCTTAGTTATTCCCTCGTGCAGGCAATGCCACCATAGCTGGGACAACCTGACCCAACACTCCAAACGAGGTGTTTATGGCCTCCTCCACTTAGAGGTCTACATTTGCTGCCACCCTTTTAAAAAACACTGGAGGGTGTGCTATAATGACTTTATCCGGTGACAAGGACGAAAAGGCTTGGCCCGACTGACCCTGGGGGTAAGTGCTCTGTCTCGTTGAAGTAATTGGTCTGACCGACTCTGGTACCCGAGTCTGACTGAGCAGGAGAAGAGGGCACCTCCAAAGCCTCTGCCACTAAACGAACGACCTGGGATTCTACTGGGAAACTCCATGAGGTCCACATGCCCCACTGCACTGGAGAGCAAGAATGTGGTTCTGATGGAGCACTAAGCGACCTCACGTTGGCAGATGCCAGGAAGGTGAATGGGTACTGCTCTGTCCGGTACCGGAAGCTCCCTGCCGAAGGTGGTCTCTGAGACCTCGGGGAGCAGGTACAACAGCAAGCGGGGAACCAATCCTGGTCTCTATATCCCCGCTGGGGAGATGGGGATTGGTGCTGAGGGACAATGCTCCGTGCCATGATAACAAGTGGGACCTGCGCCCCAAGTAGCATGGTGCCTGTGAGTACCATCAGTACAGGGAGCGGTACCATGCCTCCAAGGACCTGTCCCATATGCAAGAGTGGCTGTCTCTCACATCCCAGCAGCCTGGGGAATTGGCCTCCAACAGTCTCTGGCCCTCCAGCAACACTTCAGTGAAAGCATCCGACACCGACTTTTCCTGTGCTGATCATGGCTGGGCTGGGGGGGTTCTCCCCTCCAACCTTGCAGGACAGCAAGAGTGTCAGTCACTAAGCGATCAGGGAACCAACGGAGGCTTCCACCTGTGGCAGGGAATGGTCACTGCTGGCGTAGGTGGCACCACCATGGAGACAATATCCTGGGTGACCAGGAATGCCTCCAGCATGGATGGCACCTGAATGTCTGTGGAAGGTGGTGGGGAGCGAGGAGAGTTAACTCGCTCTGCTTGCACCAGTGCCTTATCCTGCCCCCAGTCTCTAAGTTAGCAAATTCCTGAACACTCTCCCACCCCCAGTTAACAAAAGAGTTACAATTCTGACAGCATTGATCCTGCAATGTTCTAAAACTTTGTGTCTTTGTTTTCAGTCCTGCCATCTATCTTTATTAAGCAACGGAACAGTGTTGCCATGAAAACCATCTTCTCGACTGTGATCTTTACCTTGCATACACAATACGGTTTTGAAGCCTGGCTCTCTCTAACAATGATGATAAAACTATGTGCTCCATTTCAGTAAGAAATTATTCATTGCCAACCAAAAACCTTCTGGATCATCATTCTTAAAGACAATCTTGAAGTCTCTCCACCCCCCACCAACTCAAATACTAATGAGCCACGTTTGTCAGCAAAGTGTGATGACAAATCGTCACTACTTCTCTTTGGTTGCCAACATAATATTGGCAAAATATATTTCAAGCCAAAGCTGGGGTCTTCTATTACACTGCCTCGTGGGAGCTTCAGGGCTGTGAACAGCCCAGCTTTGGTCTGACGTTTGCAGTCTTCGAAGGCGAACTAAGAATTCTATTTTCTCCCAGGTCAATTTTACTTTCCTGCTCTCTCTCTCACTACCTTTCCTACTCATCTTAGACTGGTTTTATTGTGTGTGTTCATGGCTATTTTAGATTGCAAAATTTTTGGGACAAGGATCGCATTGGCTTAAGACCAAGCTATCAATAATATCTTTATCCCGTACACTGAGATATACACATTGCTGGCTACTCCCATGCTGGGGGCAAAAACCAAAACAAAACAATTCTTGCACTGTTTCTTTGACTGGCATCAACAGAATATTTGGGGCTAGATGGCAAAGTCATGCTGCACATACTATTTAGTACGGCTTGGCTCACAGCAATGATTTTGTTGATTTAAAAATGGATGAAGCCAGTGCTACGCTTATAAAAACACGGACAAGTCATGACCCTCCTAATGCGTTCAGCTGGAATGAAGAAAGAACGTCAATGCTAATGGCTACTGGGCCAAGGTGACAACTGGCGGATGGCGCTTGCTTTAAACAGACGAGCAAGAGCTTGCTGGACATGCTATTCCTTAAGAAAGGAAAGTGATAAAAACAATTATCTTTGACTCAGTAGTAATGAAAGGGAGCGGAGATCAGAGCTTCGTGCAGCGAGAGGAACAGTTTGATTCTGACACCTGTAAAAGGCCCTTCATGGAATTCTAACAGGAAGTGCGAGTCACAGAAAGCCTCCTTCTCCCTTGCTGACATGCGGCTGATGCATACAGGTAGCCAAGGAGGCATGCGGCAGCCGCCAGGGGAAATTACTTTACACAAAAATCAAAAGCTGTTAAAGGGAAAGATGATCACATTCTGAATGCCAAAGTACACGATCAGTTGCAAACACTATAATCGGAAATGCGCCAAACGTTTCCAACTGAGCTTGTCACAGTTCCAGGACGGCTACCAAAACGCCGAGCAGAAAAGGTGCCTCCATTCCCTTCTCCTACCAGATTTCTTGCTGTTTAACCTCTGCTGAATTTTTCCTAATGAAAGTGAAGGGAAGGGATGAGAGGCTATTCTAAGAGTGTTTTTGTCTTAAGCAGAGTGTTTGAATCTCATGCTGATGGATCCTGCACTACACCTGCTGTTGCATAGATCATCCCCTCCCACATCTGCCACTGCCATCTCAGTTCAGTCCAGTCCTGGGTCTCTTCAGTAGATACTGCTCATCTGAACAATTGCAATATTGGTCTGAGATGTTTAAAAATTACTAAGTGTCCTTGACCTGCTCATAATTTGAACTGAATTCCTATGCTAACTAACTAATCACATTACTTTGGCTCTCTTCAAAGTGACTGTTCTAAAGGCAACTTGGACTAATTAAGATTCTCCGGGCATTTTTTATTTGTTATGTTACAGCATGATTTCCACATTTTCCGCAATTACTCACATTCTTTCTACTGTGCAGTCTCTTGGGGTTTTGTTTTTCCCACTTCATCTCCAAATTAGTTTCTTGTGAATCATTACTCATCTTATCAGTGACTGACAGACACTAACGAATTACTGATTTCCAGCCTGTGACACTCCATAATAGTTATAATGGAAACAAAGGTAATTTTAGTTCCAAACTTGTTATTTCTAGTAATTTTTGGAAAGTGAATTTTGTGCAGTTGAAAGATGCTTGATTGAAAGAGATAGCAACCTGAGAGCTGGGTTCTCCAAACAGCTAAAGAACAGGCAGCAAGGAAAGCTACACTGCTCCTGCCCATGTGACTCAACCCTGATCTGCAGGGATGACATCCAGGCCAGTTCTTCACTACACGGAAGATCGATGCTATCATGATCGAACTTCCGTAGTTTGATTTACTGGGTCTAGTAAAGACCCACTAAATCAAACTCAGAGGGCATCCCCATCGGCACAGGTATTCCTGCTCCTCCTGAAGAGTAAGGGAAACTGACAGAGCGTTTGCTCCCATCGATCTGCTGCTGTGGAGACCGCGCAGAAACTCAAACTAAGGCATGTCAATTCCAGGTACGTACTTAAGTATAGACAAGGCCCTAGGCTTTAGAAGACTATCTATATCCCATAGATAACACAGTATCTTTGCTAAGACGTTTAGCAGAACATTAGTGGCAAGAAAATATGAATGATGTCAATTGTGATTTTTTTTTTTTACCGTGGGTGTTTGGTTATTGCAAATTATTGTGACCACTAACTGATTTCAGACAAAAAAAACTGAACAGCTATCAAATGAGAGAGACTTTTGCTTACTAATTAGCTTTTCAAGACACCAACAAATGGCTCATCTGGAAAAAAGCACTCTAGAGTAATTCTCAATCCCATGTGCTTCCCAAACTTCCTAATATTCTGTATGTTTCTTTAAAAAATTATATTATTTAGCTCCAGCACTAGTTCCAAAATACGGATTATTTTGGCTCCCTCTCAAACGACTGATAATATAAACACACAGTAGAAGCAGCAACATGCTTATTCATCAGGCTACTGGGTTAGCCAAGATAATTAGAAATCTGGGCTCTTCAAAGAAGGTACAGAGTAATTTACTCCCAAACTAATCAGCTTGATTAGAAAACAAACTTGTTTCCCTAATTTAAAGACAGTTAAATTATAAATTACAATAAACACTACTGTCTAGCTCGACTTGTCCTGAGACTAATAAAAACATGTGTTCTCTATAATTGATATCTTTATCAAATTATGAGGAGACGATTTTAATGTCTGATATCCTCAGGAACATTCATTCACAACATTTTTCAGGAGGCAACTCTTCTATAAAGCTATCAAGAAGGAACAAGCACCCAGAAAAAAAAACTCTTGCAACAAGTGCCCCTTATAGCATTGAGACAAATTGAGTGCAATACAGAGAAAAGCTTGATTACTGATTTCATCACCAGTAAAGGAAATCTCTATATATTTTAGAGAGTTTGTGCATCTGTCTGTCCGTCTGTTAGTCCATTTATTCAAGAACATCTCCTAAATGGTAAGACCGAGGACCACCACATTTGGGATGCAGTTCCTATTATCCTAACTTAAAGCAAAGGATTGACTGTGCCAAGAAAATGGGATGTACCCAGATAATTGGATTGGTTTTGATAAGATGGAAAGGGAGGTGTCTGATAGTAGGTGCAGTTATGCTCCACAATGACCACCGGGGGCAGCGAATGTGAGGGGTGGGGGAGATAGCTATACTACACAGTGACCACAAGGGAAAGGTTACATTAGGAAGAGTGTGGCTAGCTGGGTCTAAGGCTCTCCAAATTGCTGGCCACTGGCTCAGGCCGCCTAACCCTCCAATCACGGCCATTGGCCACAGCGCTGGACGAGGAGGGAGCCCTGCCAGCCACCAGCTCTCCCCAATCCCTGAGGAACCATCGTGATGCCCATCCCCATCCTCTCACACACAGTTAGTGGTGGGTCTGAGCAACCCTTCCCCACAACGAGCTGAGCTCCTATCCCTGAGCTTTTTCTATAGCAACCTTTAGACATGCAAGGACTTCCCAACTGCAGTTCACCAAACCGTTACCCTCCCCTCATTAAGAGTCCTCCTAAGAACTACTTTAATGAACATAAGAACGGCCAGACTGGATCAGACCAGTAGTCCATCTTGCCCAGTGTCCTGTCTTCCGACAGTAGCCAATGCCAGATGCCCCAGAGGAAATGAACAGAAGGTAATCATCATCCATTTACAGCCACTGACAAATAGAAACTAGGGCATCACTCCTACCCATCTTTGCTAATAGATATTGATGGACCTATACTCTATGAATTTATCTTGTTCTTTTTTGAACCCTGTAAAAGTGCTGGTCGTCACAACATCCTCTGACAAGGAGTTCCACAGGTTGACTGTGCACTGCATGACAAAAAACTTCCTTTTGTTTTAAACCTGTTGCCTATTAATTTCATTTGGTGACCCTTTGTTCCCATGACATAAGAACAAGTAAATAACATTTCCTTATTTACTTTCTCCATACCTGTCATGATTTTATAGACCTCTAACATATGCCCTGCTAAGTCTCCTCTTTTCTAAACTGAAAAGTCCCAGTCTTTTTAATCGCTCTTCAGATGGCAGCCGTTCCAAACCCCTCAGCATTTTTGTTGCCCTTTTCTGAATTTTGGAAAAGGGCAACAAAAATGATACCCAGAAGGAATTAATGAATCCAGTAATAAATTAGAAATGGAAAGTCCATTAGCTTGCTCCTCTAGGCTCTACCATTGTGTACTCTCTGTTAGATGTCAATACCTCAGGACTTGGACTATCTGTGTGTTTGCTGGGCACGTCTGTCCGTGCTTACTCGCTAGTTGCAGGAGACTGCAGTGCAACCTTTAGGCTCATTCAACAGCCCTACCATGTGTCAGTGCTGCACTGGGCAGTCCTAGAAGGTCTTTGCATGCCAAGATTATGACGACTAGCATCAGGATAGGTGCCAAGCTCCTCCTATGCAGAACAGGTGCTGTTGCAAGGCTGCTGCAAGGGCGGAGAAAGTCATTGATGACAACCCCGGAAGAGCTCACTTGGATGGTCTCAGCTGGTCTCCTGCATAACAGCAGCCACAGTACTTCTGTGAATTAACTCCTGTCTGAATGAATACAATATCGTGTCTTCCTTCCAGTCTGAATTAGTCTAGCTTCAGCTACGAGCCACTGGATCTTGTTGGACCCGTTTGTTAGATTAAAGCATTCCGTTTGCAAATTCCTACATAGGGAATGGACATTTGCTAACGGATAAAATCACCCTATCATCTGCTCTTTGTTAAGCTAACCAATTGAATGCCTTGAGTCTATCACTATAAGGCATGTTTTCCAACGATTCATCGTTCTCATTTCTCATCTGTGAATCTCACCAATTCATCATCTCTAAACTTTATCAGAAGAAAACATCAGATCATTGCTAAGTTGATAAAAATGTTACATAGCATAGGGCTAAAAACCAATCCCTGCAGAACCCCTCTAGAAACTTGATTAAAGATTATTTTTGCATTTACAATTACATTTTGAGATCTATCAGACAGTATTTAATCTATGTAATAAGTGTCATGTTGATTTTGTATCATTCTACTTTCTTCATCAAAATTTCATCACAAGTGAAATGCCTACAGCAGTATATTACATCAACACAATTCTCTTTCTAAAATAAAACTTGTAAGGACATACAAAAACCAGTTAATTTGACAAGATCTATTTCCATAAGCATATACTGATTGGCATTAAATACCCTCCTTTGATTTTTTTATTTAGTCCCATTCTCAGCCATTTCAATGTTTAGCCCAGGGTCAAAGTCAGGCTGATATGTCTAGAGAGTCTATCACGTCTTTCTAAATAATGGAACAACATTAGCGTTCTTCCTGTCTGTCCTCTGGGACATCCTCAATGGTCCAAGACTTACTGAAAAAACAGTATTAATAGTTCAGACAACCTCTTGGACAGTTGTTTTAAAACTCTTGGATGCAAATTATCCAGACCAGCTGGCATAAAAATCCAACTACTGAACAATGCTTATTAAACACGTCTCTTTTTCTAACTTATATTATTGACAGTTCCACCATTTCCATTTAGTATCGGACGAATGTCATTGTTAGGACTCCTTTTGTTTCTAATATAGTTAAGAAACAAGCTGTGGTCCTAGGTCCCATGGTAAGCAGAAAGGTTTGACAGGATCGATCTTGCTAATCTGAGTGTCACTTCACCTGATATTTTAGCATTTGTGATTCAGGAAGTTAGAAGAAGAAAGAAATTATGTTGCCACCTCCATTTTTATTTATTTTTTGCTTCTGTTTTTTGCATAGCTTACTGCAATCCAGAGCATTTAACAAATGTGACCATGGGCAGCTACCACTTTTATCCAATTTCTGTACAGCTTGCTGAAACAAATGAATTATTCTAGCTTTAAGTATTTAGGTTTTAGAATTATTATAAATCTAGTAAAATCAGTAGCATATGTTAATTCCCTCCTAATCATAGAATCATAGGGCTGGACAAGACCTCAGGAGGTCATTGAGCCCAGCCCCTAAAGTTATGCTTTTATGTCATGTGGACTCAACATTTGTTTGGCCACATCATTTTTATATAATTTTGCTCTAGATAATACAAAGATTTTACTAACCGATTATGTCACCAATTTATAGTGCTTTGTTCTTTAGTCTGAACAAAATCCTAAGCCAACAAAGTAAACTGCTCTGTTCCCACATTCTGCCTGTTTTAACAGAGGCTGACTTTTCTTATTCTATTGTTTAAAATGCTGTTATTGCTACGTCTACGAAAAGGATTCAGGGGGAAACGTAAGAGAGACAAGAGGCCCAGGTGGTTTTAAATGATGCTGAGAAAAAACAGAGCAGTACTGCAGTCCTGTTTCCCAACGCTGAAAAAGAGTTCCGGGTAAGCTCAACTTTCTCATCAACAGAACTTGGTCTAATAAAAGATTATCTCGCCCACTAGTCAAGATGTCCATTTTGTCACTTGGACTGTGTCCAGACTCAGGGGTTTTTTCGAAAAAAGTAGCCTTTTTTGAAAAAACGTCACCTGCGTCTAGACTGCACCCGCGTTCTTTCGAAATTAAATCAAAAGAATGCGGCTTTTCTTTCGACGGTGGTAAACCTAATTCCACGAGGAAGAATGCCTTCTTTCGAAAGTGCTCTTTCGAAAGAAGGCGTTCTTGAAAGCAAACAGGCTTTTTAGAAAGAGAGCATCCAGACTCACTGGGTGCTTTCTTTCGAAAAAGCGGCTTGCTTTTTCGAAATTCCGCGTGCAGTCTAGACGCTCTCTTTCGAAAGAGCCTCTTTCGAAAGTATCTTTCGAAAGAGCCTCTTTCGAAAGAGGCTTGCAGTCTAGATATAGCCTTGGATTTAGAGTTATACAAGGACTCTTAGCCCCATTTGCCTAGAAAAAACAAAAAGATGACCACAGTATGTGTATGTCACCTAGTCAAATTATACAACAAATCCAGAAACCCACCTTGACAGCCACTCGACAGCTTTGTCAATACTCAGCAGTTTAATGATTCAACTCTTTCCCCTGCCCCTTCGTTTCTTATTTTACATCTTGGAAAATATTCTGAACCTGTCCACACACAGGCTATTTATAAGCAGCATAACACGTAGCTGACCAGATATAGTGCATAGAGTCCCTGCATATTCAAGTTGATCTAGTGGCTTCACATACTGTGTTCTCACCTAGCTATGAAAGAGAAGTGATTTTCAAAGGAGACAACTTATCTCGTTTCCCCTTGAGGTACTCACACATTTGCAAAGGATCATCATTCATGGCATATGAAGGAATGCTGGTTACATATGCCAATTGGATGACAGAAGTGACTGACCCTTCTTCACTCATTAATTGTGGAAGCCTCCAGAGACCACTATTAAAAGTGGTCCATTTTTGTTCCACTTTTAAAAGTGCCAGTGCAAGACTGAGAACGTCTTGTAGCAATAATCTGGGCTTAAACGAATTGCACAACTCCAAAGGCAAAACACCTAGCTGTTCCTGACTACTTTTGTTAGCTCTAGATTTTCTAGGGCTATTAAAAGCCAATCACAGGTATCTTGGATTCCACGTACAAGTGTCTCAAAGTTCATAGAATCCTAGCTCTGGAAGAGACCTCAGGAGTCATCGAGTCCAACCCCCTGCTCGAAGCAGAACCAATCCCAACTAAACCATCCCAGCCAGGGATTTGTCAAGCCGGAACTTAAAACACCTCTAAGGATGGTTAAAAAGGACCAATCCTGACTGACTTGGAGAACCCTCGTCCCAAGGCAAAAAATTAGAAGAGGAAAACAGATGAGGACACTAATGTCCAATTCATCTTAGCAACCTTTCAGGAGGCAGAAACCTAGGCGGGTGATTAGTCTTCTGTGTCTCCGCCAGGAAGGAGGAGGACAGTCTCTCTCTTGCCATAAGAAAAACTGTCACTTCCTGCCGATGCTAGGAAAAGGGGAGTTTCAACTTTGTCCTCTTTAGGTTCTTCACTTCACAGGACCACTGAAATGATATACTCTTCTTTTTAATACACTCACCCCTGCAGCAAGGGACGCGGGTTGGTCTCCTGGCACACACAGGCCTTGGAGTTTATTCTCCTACTTTAACTTATTTAGCCAGTAAGGACGTGATGCATGCCACAGTTGGAGAGACAGATACCCTTCCTCTGGGAATATTCTTAATGATAATTAATTGTTATTTTATATGTCAGTGCTTGATAATGCACGGATGTGGTGTCCCCAGGTGATATCCCATTGTACTGACAACTCCTTCAGGATTTAAAGGCAGAACTCCTTAGTTTTGCTTTCCACGCAGCTCAAAAATCAAACTGTCCAGGAAAATACCCCTCTGGCCCCTTCAGGGTAAGAAAGGGTTACACACCCGGTGCAATAACATCTGTTCTTCGAGATGTGTCCCCCTGTGGGTGCTCCACTGAAAGTGTCGGGCTCGTTCCAGCGCCATAGCTCAGAAAGTTCTCTCTAGCAGTAGCCCCGCTGGACCGCCCATGTGCAGATGCCGCCTCGCGCCGTCCGTCTGTGGCCGTGGACAGTTAGGAGGAACTGGCGGGGCCAGACCACGCTCCGTGAAAGGGCGTGAATAGCACGAGGAGGTCCGGCGGGGCTACTGCTAGAGAAAACGTTCCGAGCTGCGGCGCCGGGACAAGCCCAACACCTTCAGTGGAGCATCCACGGGGACACTACTCAATGAAGAAACAGGCTCAACAGCATTCAATCCGCTCCCTCCACCCCCGCCCCCCGTAGTTTTGATCACTTCTTATTTTTAAGATTGCTCCACCAGAACACAGCCTCCCCCCTGCCCCACACCTTGTATGGCAGGGATCAGGTGTCACGCACCGAGGCAGTGCAGGGATCCTCATGTTACTCTGCAGCTATGGACCTACTCTCGTGTGACAGCAGGGCTGCTGAGTTTCCCTGCACAGCCGCAGGGCTGGTGACTGCTGAGCCCTGCAGGTACAGTGACTATTGCTTGTTGCTGTCATTTTTCCTCAACTGCAATGTGCCAGCAGAAACGGATGTTTACCAGGAGTTACTGCTAAAAAGCAAATCCTCCCAAGCTTAAGTATAGGCAGAGGGACTCTTGGACTACCAGTTCATCACCTGCAAGTCCTGGAAGAGCATTGGCGGACACTGCATGTATTGAGATGAGACTAGCATAATCCTCATGCCATGCAGGTTTCCTTTCTGCTCTTCCCCTCCTTGCACACTCTCACTCACAGACAAGTGGCACACACAGCCAGAAGGCACAGTATCCAACCGAAAAGTGCACATTACTGACAATTCTAACAGCGTCTTTCGGTGGCTTTGCAGAGTTGGACTGGGAAGGTTCCAATTTCCTTTCAATAATCAAAAAGCAAGACCGACTAAGAGACAGATGTCAATGAGTCACTTCCGATTACTCACAGATTACAGGGAAGCCTGGTCCATCTTCCCTGCACTTTGTGCAATGCATTAGTTAAAAACCCATAATCTTCAAAACCACTGAAAGTCGACATGAAGATTTCATGAAAATTGCTTGGATAATCAGCACAGACGCTGCTGCCATGTGCAGCGTGTGACTTCGAAATCCTCCATTCCAAATCCCCAGAAGCATATTGGAAACAGGAGAAAGAAAAATGAAATGTGTTCACTGCTGTTGCAATGAAAACAAAGCCTAAAAGCACGACACAGCTCATGCGTTAGGGGGTGGAGAATCTCAAATGGCTCCGAAGATGGATGAAAGAGCAGAATTAATTCTCCTTGTGCTTTTATTTACTTTAAGCAAACAGATGCCTGACCCTGTTTTGCATCAGCCTTTTCTTCACAGCCGACGAGCTGAAGCGATTTCTCTTTGTTCCCATACATAACCTAGCATTACCCAAGGGCCTTGCTCTGCCAGTTTTAGTCCATGGTTCGGGCTGGATGCCCACTCAGAAACAAGTGCAGAAGGGCTGTCACAGTTCTGGGTTAAATGCACTCTGAACCCTCCCTCTGTCATCTCCTCATGGACCCCCCTTGTAGGTTTCTGGCCTCCAGCCATCACCTCGCTACAGGGGAATCTGCCTCACTATCCTGAACCAGGGTGACGTTCCCCAGCAATGCACCGTGCTTCTCCCAGCAGGTCCAACCTTAGACCTGCCCCATTCATTCTGCTTTCTTCCAGGGTCTGACCGTGTTTGCCAGTGACCAGTCAGCCTACACATTTATTTAGGACAAGAGCACTGCAGAGAAAACAATCAATCTACAGGCATGCCAAGCTTACCCGGTGTCACTGATCTTCCACATGGAGGTCCTGGCAGGTTCCATCAAACCCTTCCAGCAGGGCTTTGCTTAGATACAGTTTTGTATCCATTTAAGGCCCACACAATGGTCCTTTCAACCTCTTCCTTTATTCCACAAGCTTGTTCTTTATCTACTAGGTCTCCTGAACCTGGCCGGAACCCCTTTATGCATGGCTGCCTTGGAAGGTAAGGTTAACAGAATCATACTTGGACTTCTCCCATCTAAATTGTCACATAGATCAAATCTGTGATGTCCTTAATGGTCAAACACCTACAAACCGCCCACGAGCCGGATATCAACCTATCTTCTAAAATACATTACACAGAAAGTTTATTAGCTCTGAACTATACCTTGAAATGTATTGGAGGTTAAAATGGGCAGGTTATTCAACGTGGATTGGCTTTACCAGTGCAATAAATCAGAAGAGAAGATAAAGCACCTTGAGCTGGGAATTTTAGCTGATGCAATCCTAAACTCATCTCCATTGTGGCAAAACGTCATTTGCTATTGGCAGTTTGGAAGCAATGAAGTACAGCGACAAGTCACTCTATTCTACAGAAACCTAGTTTTAAAAGCAAGAAATAATACATTAAAAACTTCGATGCTATCTCCCCTCAACTGAATACCCCACCCACCTCCTCTGCACACAGCAGAGAACACCTGTCCCAAAGGATGAATGACTCACACCCTGGGGAACGGAGAGAGGATAACTGGCTCTGGACAGTCACGTGTCAGACCTTCGAGTTTGGGGCTTATTCTAATTAATCTTGACAATGAGCTTTTCTCAAGGTAAACATCTCAGAATCGGAACGATCTGCTATTAATTGTTCCCAGCTAATTTAACTTGGGTACACAATAATGTTCTAAGAATCAGAAGCTTGGAAACACTAACCACATGGCGCAGATTTCAGACACCACCCCCACAAACACATCCTGCCTCGCCTGATACTTTCCTAGAAAAACTCTTTGGAAACAAAGACTGCAGGGGATGAATTATGATTTAGTTTTTCAATAGCTTGGGTGACCTGCATAACCTGGACTATGTTTGCTTTGTCCATCATTTTGCCTTGGGCTATCCATTAGCCACTAGTCATGGTCAAGTATGGCCTGAATGAAAGGATTGCAATGGGTACCCAGGCCGTTAAAGACCAAAACCTAGCTCCATTATGAGAGAGGACACGAGACGTGACAAAGCAGGCTTTGTTTTCCTCATTTTACACACCCACGGGCATGCACACGCAGCTAGAGACTCAGGGGACTGAATGGATTTTATGGCTCAGGAAAGAGCAAGCGACAGCTGGGACTAGAGATGAGCAGACCTCAGGCAAGTATTGGGAGCACATCCCCTACTGAGTTCCAGCACTGTGCCACCAAAAACAGCGCTGCTAGTGCTTCTCACCCCGGTCTGCCATGCTCCCTGCTATTCCAGTCCCTCCCCTGCTAATGCCTCTAAACTCCAGAGCTGCGGGAGCTGCCATATAGTACGCCTAATGCACCTCATTGCGGTCCGTCCACACTGCACCATTATTTCGGATTAACTAGTGTGATTCTGAAATAACAATGCGAGCGTCTACACAGCCATTCCATTCTTTCAAAATAATATCGAAATAACGGGCAGCTTATTCCAACTTCTGTAAACCTCATTCTAGGAGGAATAACACCTATTCCAAAATAGCTATTTCGAAATAGCTGCAGTGTGGATGCTCCACTGCTGCCATTTCGAAATAGCTGCCCCCCAGGGCCATTCTAAATAATTTCTCCCCAGTGCTCCCTGTGGCTCTAAATCAAGGTAGCGCATCCACATTAGGATAGCCTGCCTCAGACTGATTTTGAGGCTCCCCTGTAGCGTGGATGCTCTATTTCGAAATAAGCTATTTCAGAATATATTTTCCAGAATAACTTATTCTGAAATAAACGTGCAGTGTAGATATACCCTGCCTGATTTTGGACAGTCTCTACTAGAGCAGTCTCTGCCTAGCCTAAGCAGAGGCGTTTGCCACATGGCTTTAGGTCAACTAGGACATAGGCATTAAACTCATTTCCCATGTGACTTTAAGGCATGTGAAGCTGTAACGCCAGAAATGAAAGGCTATGAGCATTACCTACTATCTCCATCAATTCCCACAGACAAGGTCTTTGACATTACCCATGTGTGCCCAAAACACCTGCTATGTGGCCTCCCTACACCGAACTGCCACAGGTGACCGAAGTTTGGAGTCTGGGCTGAGCGACTTCAGGTTGGGGTCAAGATATTAGAAATGAGACCTAAGTGACCAGCAAGTTAAAAGATCTGAGCAAAGCTGTGAGGCAAACATAAGCAGAGCCATCCTTAGGATGCATGGGGCCTTACGTAGGACTACTGAACTGGAGCCCCTATGCCTGATGGCAGCCGGGACAGGGGAGATTTTTGAGAGATGTGATTTTATAATCTTCAGCAACAGACTAACGAAATACTTTTAAAGCAAATTTTAAACTAAGTCCCGTTAGCTAACACAGGACATTCAGAAACTGGCCGTACAAACCTGGAGTTGGCACATGCCTGTTAAATGGCTGATACCACTTGAATGGCTCTTTCACACATTGAGTGTTCTGCCAGCCTGGGTGTGCCAGCCTGGGTCACTTTCCAGTTAACTAGGTTCTCTGGAGGAGGAAGAGCCACAGAACAAGGATATGAGGAGGCTGGATGGACATTAAGACCCAGTTGTGCCCCAAATTTCGGTTGCTCTACACAGCTGCACATTCTGCAGACGGCTAAGGATGGCCCTGAACGTTAGGCTCCATTTAAACAGTTTCCTTCATGAATTCTTGCTTTCATAGTCACTGCTTGTTCGGCCAGTCGATGGTAAGACAATATAGCAAGACACATGGTAGGCAGGGGAATGAACACAAAATAAAGGACTAACAGGGTAAAGAAGTCAAAGAAAAATGAGCAGAGGGAAACTTGGTACCCCCAAGTGAGTTCTGGGCAACAGAAGAACTCCAAAAAGGAGCACGCTCACAAGCAGCATGAAAGGATCCTTGAGGACAACACGATTAAAAAACCATTTCCCCTCTCCACCAAACCAACTATAATAATGGAAGTCAGGAATGGAGGAGTATTAAATGTCATAAAATCTTGCTTACTTCTCTATTAAATCCAGTGTGACTCCTGGCACCAATCTGACACTCTTCTGCATGCAAAACCTGTGGAGAACAGAAGAAAAATAATTCACACTAATTAAATATTTAATGACAGGACTCTCAGAGGTTCTGTGGAAAGAACGAGGAAGATGGTTATTACAGTGCTTTTGCTGTTAAAATAACTTTCGGATTGAAAAACTTTGCCGCAGCATAATGAGAATCAACCCGGGCTCTCGATATCTGTGGCACTCATGATTATGCAGTGATTTCCATCGGCACAGTGTCAAGCTGGTGGTATTGTAACTGCCACAGTGACAAGTTTCCCCACACATCGAGACAGGAAAGAAAGGGTTCACAGTCATCCAGCAGAGTCCCTTGGGAGGGGGAGCAAGACTCTAAATAAGGCAAGAGCGAGTGTACACTAGTGAAATAATGATCTGTGTTTCCCTGTAGAGAACTGGCACTGCAGAGGGAGGGAAGAGAGAGCGAGAGGAACGGCAAGATCAAACACTCTGGTTATGTAATTTTCAAATATAAAACAGTGATTCCATTTCTACAGGTTGGACCTCCTGGTCTGGCACCCTCGGGACCTCAGCGGTCATGAACAAGGAAGTTTGCCAGACCAGGGGAGGTCAAGGCTCCCCACCCAGGTGTAGGTACTGCTCCCGGCCGGGGCTGCGCACCTTGCTGCATACCTCACTGCCTCTAGCCTTGCACCGTGCCAGTACTAGCCTGAGCTGCACCCACCACAACCCCAGCACCAGCCTAAGCTGTGTCCCCCACCACACAGGCAAGGGCTACGTGCCCAGCTGCCCATCCTGCTGCCTCCAGGCCCGCCTGGGGCTGCACTCCCTGCTGCCAGCCCTGGCTGGATTGCCCCTCCCCTGCACCGGCCCCGCTAGGGCGATGCTCCCCACTGCCAGCCCAGCCCCTACTGCATCTCTGAATCTGGCCAGCCTGGGCTCTCTTGTTCAGCAATTCCAATGGTCCTGCCAGACGAGAGCTGGATTTTAGAGGTTCAACCCGTATTTATCTTTACCACGAGTTTGACTGACACGTTTGGTAAATTTGCTCAGGTTTACAAAGGCAGCTAGACGTTCACTTTCCACTGATCAAGTGGTGAACCAACTAATAAATCTGCACTGCTTCTCTCAAGCAGCACAAGACAGTGTAATCCTGAGGTACAAGGCTGGGAGGGATTTGGCTGGTGCCTTTTTCTGTGTGATTCGTGAGGCTTTGGAAAAGGTGTGAAGCTCCACATTCAGCTGTGCTGAGTGATCAGCTGATCCGGCACAGCGTGGAAGTCTAGACGCGGCGCGATTGACAAGGAAAGCCTTTGTCGACCGCTCCGGTAAACCTCGTTTCACGAGGCATACTGGAGCAGTCAACAAAGGCATCCCTTGTCGACCGATCCGCGTCTAGACTGCCGTGCTGTGCCGGATCAGCTGATCGTCAGCACAGCGAGGCGGCCATTTTTATTTTAATGAAGCAGGGATTATTTAAATCCCCGCTTCTTTGACTATGCCGAATAAACTATTTTACATGGCTCCGTCGACGGAGCCATGTAGTCTAGACGTAGCCCTAGAGGTTGTTTCTACTCTGTGCCTTCCACCCTAAAGGACCTTACACTGATACACAATTTCTACACAGGAAACTGAAACAGTAACCCCTATGGGGTGAAACTGCATGGCAATATTGAAATAATATTGAAAAAGCCGCCATCTCCAAAATGCAGGGAGGATTTAAGGAAGCAGAACGTGGGCAGAGCGGGAATCTGACTCGAGACCTGATGTCATGACCTCATTCATAGAAAGAGCCCATGGGGTTTTATAACAACTGCATTGCCCAGGGCCTCTGGTTTCTGTCTCACCCAAAGGATGACCATTCCATTTCCTGATGACATGCTGCGGTCTTTCGGCATTCCTTCACTACTTACTCAGACAGAAGAGTGCTACCTTTTGATAGCCCCACCACTTCATGCAGCATCAAGTATATTCCTTGGAGGTCTGTCATCCAAAGGCAGACCTGAACAAACCCTGCTAAACGAAATCAAATAGGCACACAGAATAATGCAATATAGCTGCAGGCCACTGAGTGATGAGTATGAATACTCAGCACTCCTAGCCCCTGATAGTACACATTGAGAACTTAAGAATGACCAGACTGGGTCAGACCAAAAGTCCATCTAGCCCTGTATTCTGTCTGCCGACAGTGGCCAATGCCCGATGCCCCATAGAGAGCAAACAGACTAGGGATTCATCAAGCAATCCCTCTCCAGTCACCCATTCCCAGACTCTGACAGAGGCCAAGGACACCATTCCTACCCATCCTGACTAATAGCCATTGATGGACCCCTAACCTCCATCAATCTAGTTAGCTCTTTTTTGAACCCTGTTAAAGTCCTGGTCTTCACAACATCCTCTGGAAAGGAGTTCCACGGGTTGACTGTGCGCTGAGTGAAGAAAAACTTCCTTTTGTTTGTTTTAAACCTGCTACCTATTAATTTCATTTGGTGACCCCATAGTTTTTATGTTATGTGAACAAGTAAATAATTTTTCCTTATTCACTTTTCCACACGAGTCATGATTTTATAGACTTCTATCATATCCCCCCTTACTCTCCTATTTCCTAAGATGAAAAGTCCCAGTCTTTTTAATCTCTTCATATGGCACCCGTTCCAAACCCCTCATCATTTTTGTTGCCCTTTTCTGAACCTTTTCCAAGGCCAAGAAATCTTTTTTGAGATGAGGCAACCATATTTGTGTGCAGTATTCAAGATGTGGGCATACCATGTTTTTATATAGAGGCAATAAGATATTTTGTCTTACTCTCTATCCTTTTTAAAATGATTCTTAACAGTGTTTGCTTTTTTGACTGCCGCTGCACATTGAGTGGATGTTTTCAGAGAACTATCCATGATGACACCAAGATCTCTCTCGAGTAGTTACAGCTAAATTTGTCCCCACCATATTATATGAATAGTTGAGATTATTTTTTCCAGTGTGCATTATTTTACATTTATCAACATTAAATTTCATTTGCCATTTGTTGTCCAGTCACTTAGTTTTGTGAAATCTTTTTGAAGCTCTTCACAGTCTGCTTTGGTCTTGACTATCTTGAGCAGTTTAGTATCATCTGCAAATTTTGCAACCTTACTGTTTACCCCTTTCTCCAGATCATTTATAAATAGGCTGAATAAGATTAGTCCAGGTACCTCTCTCCATTCTGAAAACTGACCATTTATTCCTACCCTTTGTTTCCTATCTTTTAAACAGTTGTCATCCATTAGAGGACCTTCCCTCTTATCCTATGACAACTTGCTTTACTTAAGACCCTTTGGTGAGGGACCCTGTCAAAGGAATTCTGGAAATCTTAGTTTACTATATCTACTGGATCCCCCTTGTCCACATGTTTGTTGATCCCCTCAAAGAACTCTAGTAGATTAGTAAAGCATGATTTCCCCCTACAGAAACCATGTTGACTTTTCCCCCAACAAATTATGTTCACCTGTGTGTCTGACAATTTTATTCTTTACTATAGTTGCAACTAATTTGCCCAGTACTGACGTTAGACTTACCGGTCTGTAATTGCCAGGATCACCTCTAGAGCCCTTTTTAAATATTGGCATCACATTAGCTATCTTCCAGTCATTAGGTACAATGTAAAGGATAGCTTACAAACCACAGTTAATAGTTCCCCAATTTCACATTTGAGTTCTTTCAGATCTCTTGGTTGAATGCCATCTGGTCCCGGTGACTTGTTATTGTTAAGTTTATTGAGTTGTTTTAAAGCCTTCTGTAGACACACCTCAATCTGTGACAATTGCTCAGATGTGTCACCTAAAAAGAACGGTTCAGAGTTGGGAATCTCCCTAACATCCTCAGCCGTGAAGACCAAAGCAAAGAATGCATTTAGTTTGAAGTACCGCATTGTAAGAGATCAAGAACTGAATCTCACACAGTTTCTTGCCTAGCAGCACGGGTTACTTGCCACAAGGCAAATGGATCCTTTAGCTTCCTTTCTTGCAAGGAATTCTGGCAGATGGTTCATAAGCAGCAAGCTTTTCGATTAGAGCTTGCTGGCTTTGTAGTGGCAGGCCACTCCCTCATCCCACAAGCATTCAGGACAGTGGGTCTGGAAAAATTATCACCGTGTCAAATGTTTCCTTCTAGTTCTAAAGGAGGGAAATAAAGTGGACCTTTGAGGGTCAGCTGTGAAAAGGCATTTCCCCAAACGACATATACTGCAAAGCTGTCACTTAGCACTTTCTTTGGGAGCTTTAGACAAGGCACTTCGGGCAAGACATAAATAAGCTTCAGATTTCAGATCTTTCAATGGTGCCTTTGGCTTCTCAAAGGCAAGCGACTAATGACTAAAAGCAAGTTGCATTTGATTAGTCAGGGAAACTCCCTTTCTCCAACACAGCCCCACCGCACGTATCTGTTTGGTAGTCAGCAGAAGGGAAATAGCACAGCAAGAGCTTGCGGCTTTCATGTATACAGAGCTGGGGCTGCTACAGCACTGCCATCGTACTTCAGAGGAGAGTCAAGCAGGGAACGCTCAGAGCCCTCTTTTAATGAGGCCCCACCGTTCCCCTGCCAACTCTGAAATATAGTCTAGTTTACCAAATCCTCATTTAAACTAGCAACAGTCCCTCCCCTCACTCAATAGCAGCAACTACCAAGCAAATATGTGCAGAGGATAAGGAGCATTCTGTTTCTGTCAATGACACCCATCTTACAACCATGTCCATTGCACCGAAACACGAGCTCTCAGACAAGTAGCTGTGCCTTTGCTGCAGGACGGGCTCAGGGGAAAGCCATGACTTAATCTTTTGGCAACCACTGGTGCTTGGAAAGGCAAGGCGGAAAGGTGCACCCAGCAGTCAAATGGACTTTTAGCAAAACATTCCGCTGGAAGTTGACTCAAGAGCAATGGGAGCGCTAGAGGTTTCTTGTTAGCCAGAATGGTTTAAACAGCAGCAGCACACTCAGCAACAATTACCCCCCATCTGCTTGTTTTGATTCACCGCGGCGATACCGCGTAGTGCAGGGACT
The DNA here is from genome assembly GCF_052426305.1 of Pelodiscus sinensis. Lineage (NCBI taxonomy): Eukaryota > Metazoa > Chordata > Testudines > Trionychidae > Pelodiscus > Pelodiscus sinensis. The sequence continues at coordinate 2,639,944 of NC_143071.1, read as the reverse complement.
GCAAGAGCTTTCTCCTGATACACAGGGTCTGGCTTGCTTAGTGTTTGTCTGGGAAACATGAAGGGAAGGTGCTGCAGGAAGCAAGAGTCCTTTTCCTTCGATTCAGTACTGATCTAATACCTCACGGTGTGAGAGGGCACAATAGGAGTTCACTTCTGTTAGAGAAGACAAAATCAAAATCAATGTTCTGAGGGCCTGCCATCTTGAAAGATCTTTCGGTGGCACTTGAGAGCGAAGGGGTGATCATCTTCTGGAGGGCCTGTCTTTTCAAGTAAACAATCAAGTTCACCTCCCTTGTCCGGCAACCTCGGGACTTGACTCGTCCCGAATGAAGGCATTTGCTTGATCAGGGGAGGTCCTCTGCCACCAGCCTCCCAGGACGCTCCCCGCTCTGCGACTGCCCCACTGCTACTGGGCTCCAGCCTGCATGGCTTGGACAGAGACGCCGTGGCCTCACTTCTCCCCTGCCCGATCGGGAATCTCTGGGAACAGGGCTTGCTAGCTGCCCCACTTCTGCTGCACTCTGCCAGGGATCCCCAGGGACAGACTTGCCAGCTGCCCCACTTCTTCTGCACTCTGCCAGGGATCCCCAGGGACAGACTTGCCAGCTGCCCCACTTCTGCTGTGCTCCACTTGGGATCCCTGTGATGGGGCTTGCCAGCTACTTCACTTTCGCCAGTCACTGCCCCGCTACTGCCCTACCTGAGCAGGGCTACCGGAGACAGGGCTCACCAGTCCCTCTGCTGTCCTGCCCAACTGGGGCTCCCCGAGGATGGGCTCCCAGCTGGTTCACACTCCTGGATGCCAGGGCTCCCTGATTCAGCAATGGACCAGAGTTCAGGATTTTGGAGGTTCAACCTCTAGTGTTCTTGTCAGATATTATGTAGCTGCAGCACTTCACCCCAGAACTAGCTGCATTTTAGTGCTAAGTAAAGAGATCATTGGGTTTAGGTATAGAATTTGAGATCCTTTAGGATAGAAGATGCTACAGATAAATGTAAGCTAACTGTAAAGGTCCGAAGATTTAGAAATGGAACAAATGTATCTTATCACCAATTCTACAACAGCTATATCCAAGTCAGTATCGGAAAGGGCCAAGGTTTCTGTTTAAAACACATGCAGGTTTTCTGGAACACTCACAGCAATTTCTCCTGGAAGGTCAGAAACAAACATCTTCTGCATTCATATGAATTGCAAAAATCCCTCATACTATAAATTCATGGAGGACTAGAAAAACAACCCACCAATTTCCACTGTACTCCTGAATGAGGGAGAAACGAAAAAATAATGTTAAAGCAGCACAAAATGCCTAACCTTTTTTATCAGAAGTGACAACTTTAGCAGAGTCAACCCCTCTTTAAAAATACAGGATTATGGAATCATGCTGAGAGCAGGATCACTTAGAAATTCAACAGTCTGCTCAAGAGCATTTTATACTGCTAAACCATGCAAAATGGCCTCACATGTATCATTTCCAAAAATCAGTCTGCCAGTATTAGAGGGTTCTGAAAGGGATGTTATTGCAGACCTTTGAATCTCTCGCTGCCTGGTGGCATGATGCCAAGACCTGACCCTCCTTCCATAATGCTAGTAAAAGAAGAAATCCGCTCATCCTGGTTCTTGCAGAGGTGAAAAGAATTTTAAGCACAGTAAGAGACACTAAGATTTGCCTACGAGGACCAGAGCTCCTTTTGTAATCAAAAGGCACAAACAAAAACCCCTCCGGTGCATTTCACAGATTTTTTTGAACGATGTAGACATTCATTTATCTTTCCCTTTAGATTCCATTGGATTTTTCCCCTATAATAAAATACCAGTCAGACCTGGGCTGTCTGTAGTTATCACATCATTTCTTACTTAAGATTGAGGGACTTCTCATCCCTCCATTTACATTTTAAGCTCCTCCCCAGCTTATGGATTTATCCTCACACCACCCCTGTGAAGAAGGGAAGTATTCTTCATCCAGTTTTTACAGAAGAGGAACTGAGGCACAGAGAGTAAGTTACATGAAGTCCACGTCCAGATCTTCAGAGTTTTAGGTCAGTGTCTCAACAAAAAAACTAATTCCTTCTAACCAAACCCGTGTTCGGATTATCTAAAAAACATCCTGTACTGGCAGAGACCTGCTCTTCCAAGTGCTACACTCACCTTTCCCACGTCCAAATACATTTAGACACAATTTTGGGCTGTTCCCACACCACTCTTCAGAGTTTTACTATCCAGAGGCAATATAGCAAGAGGTCTTCTTCAGTCTTACTTATTTCTATTTCAGTATATTAAAGATCACATATCCCAAGTGCTTATAAAATCCTAATGCCCACTAAATAAAAATCCATACCCCTCCTAAACCTCAACTCTCCTTCCGTTGACAGGTTTTGTAATACCTCCTAAAGGCCAACAGATCTGGGCTATAATTGAAGTGGGAGAAGAAAGTCCAGCAACTTGAGAGCCTCCACTAAACACAACTGTGCTAGCACTGCGTAAGGATAGGAGCATCTTCCAGGCAGGCAGATCCCTAGACATTAAGGGCTTTAGATGGTACATGGTTCTCCCATGAGTGCAGGAGACTGGACTTGATCTCTCAAGGTCTTTTCCAGTCCTATGATTCTATGAACTGTCAAATGGCAGACTTATGCCCTTATGGGGCAGATATCTTTGCTATATCCTCTGGTAATGTCCTGTAATCTTCAGGCATCGTATCAGTCTTTTCTGAACTGAGACTCAGCCAACTTGTTCTTCAGGCGTTACCAAACACTGGAAAGTCACCCAGCCCAGCACACTTCCTGGATGGATAACGGAGACGTGAGCATGAGTGCTGAATGGAATGTTACTGCGTGCACTTTAATCTATGCGTACTCACTCATCTCCCAGCATCTTTATGTACTCAAACAGGGATAGTGAGAGGCCTCAAGGGGGAAAACACCTGTCCCCACAATCTGGGCTCTCTCATTTCTGTGCTGGCAAATTAGTATCCGGGTTATGTCTTGGGCCTTTTCCCTACAGCTCTGTATGCGCCTCTCCTTTCTCTGATGAGCCAAAGATGTAGTCAATCCGCTTTTCCATGGAAAGGCTGTAGAAAGAGGAGCTTCTAAAAGGCCTACCTGCTGTTTAGGCCTGTGACGCCGAGTCGGGGTTCCCCCAAATCCTGCAGCCCCGAAGCAGCCAGAACAGACTCCGCCAGCCAGAGAATAGAGGCGGAAACAGCACAGCATAGACATGATATTGCTACAGGAGTCTGGGCATCAGATCCCTTGGGCTAGGGGGGGTCCACCCCCATCCACCCCCCCAGACCTCCAGCCCTCAGTTTAGGCCAAAAAAAAAAAAAAAAAAAAAAAAAAAGCTGCAGTCTCTGCTAGCTGACCCCCCCAGTCAGAGGCTTGCAGACACCCACAGACAGACCTGCCAGGGCACAAGAATCAAATCCTCACCTTTAAAGAAGAGATTTTTATTACAAAACAAAAGATCAACTTGATAAAGCAGACTTGGTTGCTAGATGTTACAGAGCAACTAAGGAAAACAAATTAAAATAGAGAAAATCTCTGGCGCAATGCTTAGATGGTAAAGGAGGAGGAGAGAGGGAGGCAAATTCCCACAGAGCAGTTCAAACCAAACCACAAAATAAAGAAAAATGACCTTGAACGTGACGAGATTCACTTTCCCCTGGTTGTTACTTCTGATTTTCTCTTTGTTCAGTCTGCTCCCATGCCCTGAATCTGTGGGGAAGGGTAGTCCTGCCTGGGTTTAAATCATTCTGTGTGTCTCAACTCCTGGTTTCTCTCTCCCACACAAAGAAAGCAGGCAAGGAATCTATATCCAATTCAAATTTCAACCCTCTGTCTTGACTGGTTTTCCCCACCCTCTGGCCAGCACCTTTGCTAGCTGAGTTAACCCCGTGGTCACCGGGTGCTGGTCAGTACTCCTCCTTCCCATTACAAAGACATTTCGGACTATAAACACTTTAGGGTAGGCGATGTGTCTTTCGATACGTCTGTACAACGCTTAGCAATTCTGGCCCCCAGTGAAGTATATTTGGGTATGGTAACAAACACTCTTTGGTTCTTCAGTCTGATGGAAACTCTTTAGAACACAGGAGTTTGGCTGCTCAGAACAGCCTCACAGTACACGCCAATTGTACAGGTTGGCAGATACCAATTCATTTCACTTGCAACGTCAATGCCAGACATGACTTCATGCATAAGTAGCTTTTAGAAAATAGCTTCTAGTGGTGGATTCCCAGAGCCACATGCAGTCACCGAAGATATACCTCTGAATTCCTTCCGACTCCCCAGGTGGGGGGTTGCAACTATTACTGTCTGTGTCCCTGTAGGGTTGTATCAATGCAAATAGGCTTTGAATTAGTCAAAACTATCCAGAAAAACCAACTCCCATGGTCAGAATCTCTCTCTTTCTCTCTGTGGTCACTCGTGCAGAACCACAGTGGGGAAGTCATTCTGTAAATCTCAGGAAACCTCCCCAAGTGCACGAGCATCCTTAATGCTGGTATTTCTGAACCTGAGAGTCCTTGCTGTGGCAAAACGTTTGCTTAATGTTCTTTTAACTGGCTTTGTAGCTGTAATTTCCTACATTTTAAAAAAGGCACGCTGAAAAAACCCCAAAATTCCACTTTATGACATTAACATAGATCATCGGCAATACTTGAACCATTAGATCTACAGAATAGACCTGTGCCACTTGGGCTAGTAACCAATGGCAGTAATAGGCTATTATCCTCTATGTGGATTGGCCACTGGACAGCAACGAGAGAGAGAATCTGTCAGCGGGTTTCATGGATCTTTTGAGACAGCAGAGGAATGCTCCGACTCAAATCTTGGGTTCTCTTCCAGGTTCTGAAGGGGTGATGGGTTCTAGTCATCCCAGATCCTTCTGCACTCATTTCCCCCAAAACATGACCTCATCTACCACATCCCCTCTAGCCTGCACGTGCCAGTCTTGCCTCTCTTCCCCAGCACCTCCTTCAAGTGGACTGGACTCGATGACCTCTTGAGGTCCCTTCCAGTTCTGGTATTCTATGATTCAAGTCTTCCTTTCCAGTTCCTCCTCATTACCCCGATATCTGTCACTCTCCGAACACACCCCTCGCCTCCACGCTCATCGTTCAGTCCGAGTCTTCTGCCCAACTCCCGTCCTGGTCCCAGACTCCCTCCCTGGCCTCCTCACTGCCGCTCTACCCCCTGACCCAAGACACTTGTCCAGTGTATTCCCTCCGCCAACCTCCCCACCTCCAACTCCGACTATTGGCCCTCTTCAGTTTAGTCAGGTTGCTTGTTCCTCCTCACTGCCTGCACAACAGGAGGAACAGCTCAGGGGAGGACAATCTCATAGCTCTCACTTGCTGAGCCCAGTACTAAGAACAGCAACTACAGGGAAATTCCTGACCATCTTTTCATCCCTGTGCTAGAACATGGTTAGTGCACACAGAATCTTCAGCGAGTTTAGATGCCAAACTCACAAGCCTCTACTGAACATGTTCAAAAAGAGTTTTTTCAAATGCTTCTAACTTGGCCAAATTTTGGCCAATTTTCCCCCGAACAGCAACAGGGGCATCCCTGAAATTGGGGAAAACAGTCACAGTTCAAAGCCTGGCTTAAGTACAGAGGCACTAGACCTTCTCAATAAACTGCTGTAAGGGATTTTTTAAACACAGGCAAACCAACATACTTTTCCCTAATCTTGCTCTCACGAACAATTAAAGCATTTTGCTGAAACTCTGAAACAAAATTCATCCTGATGGGTATTTCGGCTGAAAGGGTTAAGTTTGACAGCAGTATGCAACAGAAGACTGGGTCTTACACTAGTATCCAGCAGCCTACTATAGGCAATGATCCAGTTCTGATCATAATCAAGATGCAAAATTGTTCCCTTCAGTGTGATTGGTTACAATAAGATCCATCTTTGAAAATTCACCTTTCCCAATTTAGTAAGGGGAACATCCATGTTCTTGCACCACCTTCCTCTGCAGTTTTGTCAGTTGGTGCTTTAAAAGCTAATTTATAAACCTCACGAAACTTTCAAAGACCTTCTGATGTAAACACTCCCTTTTCTTTCTTCCTTCCATGCATAAGGGATCTCTCTTTGTTCATATACGCTGAAGGGTTTGTAAAAGAGAAGGAAATGTCTTGTAATTTGAAAGAAGGCAGGCGATTAGTTGGCTCAGTGTTTACATTCTTAACTGGAAAACAAAGATTTTCAAAACCAAGTACTGAGAAGTTTGCTGGTACTGGGAGCAGTTTGGTGCAATGTGGGTGTTATTTTGGATGTTTTAAAATTAGCTGTCTTCCATTTTTCAGAGACCAGAGCAGGAAATGTGCTTCCAGGTGCCTTGTAGCTTTTCAGTTTAGAACCCCAATGCGACAGAAAGGGGCTGGGCCTTTTAAAGCTTTTTCTTAAAAAACAAACACCACCTCCACCACTAGTTTCTTTTTTTGCTGCATTGCTGACTGTACAAGGTGCAGCACCAACAACTGGCTGCCACTTGTGATGGCACATCTGAAAAATCTCACTGCAGTTGGATCCGACATACTGGCGGGATGGCTGCAGGAACTATTCACCCCTCTTTTAGGAGAGATTAGCCACCGCTAATCCCTTTCCTCTCCTCCGCCTGGCTTGTGTCAAAACTGGTACCCTCAACTGAAGCAAGGCAATCAACACTGCTATGCTGGAAATGCCCAAGACCATGACAAATGAACCTGTCAAACCAGTTACTTGCTAGATTTCTCCCTCTGTCCCTCAAATACCAGCTGGACAATCCAATCTGCTTCCTTCCCCCACCCCTTTCATTCCCACCCACGTCTTTTTAAAAAAGGATCTGCTTGAAAGCTGCTGACTGTCAGTTAGCGCTGGGCAGTGAGTACAAGAGTCCAGTTTTGACTCCTAGTCTTCCCCATGCTTAAGTAAGCACCTCTGAGCCAGGGCCTGCCTCTTGCACCCCACTTCCTCTCATACCCAACTCCCTCTCAGACCCTGCCTGCCCTCCTACATCCCCCTCCTCTAGGCCAGAATCCTCTCCTGCACCCATGCCCCCTTCCACACTCTGCACCCCAATCACCGCCCAAACCCTATGCAGCCTCCTCCCCCCCCAGGTCACAACTCCCTCTCAGACCCCGCCAGTCCTCCTACACTCCCCCCCCCCCCCCAGGCCAGAATCCTCTCCTGCACCCAGATCCCCTCCAGGACCCTGCACCACAAACCACTGCCCCAGGTCACAACCCTTTCTTCCCCCAAGCTCCCTCCAAGACCCCACACCCTCTCCTGCACCCCAGTCCCCTACCCTAAGCTTCCTTCTGCACCCAACCCCCATCCCAGACCCTGCACCACCTCCAGAGAAAAGTGTGGCCCTTGATCACATACCAAAATCTTGGAGTGGCCCCCCAAAATTATTGCCTCCCCCAATATAGATGCTTGAAAATGCTACATGCTGGTGTTGAATAGTCATGAGAACCCATTCCCAGCACGTACAGATTTAAGGACATTTTAAAGGAAACTGTCAGATTTAAATTCATATAAATAAGCTTCCTTACTGGTGTTGCTAAACGCTCATGAGCTCATTAAACAATGAATGTTTTTAAAGTAGGCCATTTGTTTAGTTACTTTGGGCTTGGTCAACACAAATAAGCTAGTTTAGTTCCCATCTATTTAGTCAGTTCTTAATCATCTTCAATTCAGGTTCTCTTCAGCGAGCGGCACAAGGGCTGACCATGTTTGTTTCAAAACACTCTTTTACTGCGTTTTAATACACAGACGCATTACAGACGCACCGATCCTGGCGCCCTGTGAAACTCATTGAAAAGCTTGAGGGGAAGAAGTTTACAAGCACCACTTGATATGTGAAGATTTCTCTGTTCTGTGTTACGACTACAGTATCTTCACGGCCTACTTTTAGCAGAGCTGAAGTTTAAATCGTGATTCGGGATTGAACACCAAAGCACTGGAGAGTCTATTGAATAACAAATTGGTTTGCATGCGGCCACGTGAGAAATGCTGGCATTTAAACAGTACCTCAGGTTGGTGCATGTTTGAACAGACCTCTTAGCTCCTGGGACAAGCAGACTACACAGAGCTAGCTCTCTTGTGAGGAAGGCCACGTTAAGTACGAGTGGTGCAACAGGACTTCAGCTAGAGAATGGTGTGCTGGCAACGGCACAGGGACAGCATGGCTGCAAGATGCCTCGGTAGCTGGCCTGAGCGGCTATGCTAACTACAGTGATACAAACACACAATTAACAGCAAGCCATGCTCTAACACAGGGCTGAGCAAGATCCAGCCTGCGGGCCAGATTTCACCCACCAAGTCTTTTAATCGGCCCGGCCCTGCCCTGCAAAGCCCCCGAGGCAGGCTGTCTGTCTGCTGCAGTCCCACACTTCTCAAAACAGCTGGCGGCTCCCTTAGGTGCCGTGCCCCCTGGAAAGGGAGGGAGGCCTTCATGGGCTGCCCGTGCTCTCAGGCCAATCACCACAGCTCCCATTGGTAGAACCGAATAGAAAAGTGCAGCCCTTGGTCACTTACCAAAACTTTGGAGTGACCCCCACCCATTAAAAATTATTGCCCACCCCAAGAGACCAGTTACGATTGTGTATCTACAGGGTGAAGCCCGTTTCACATTGTACGTGCGTACATGTAAACCGCAAAGCAACATCAAAACGGGCATTGAAAATACACGTTTGGGTTAGTTTTGCAAAACAAGAGGAGTTGGTGTGCTAGCTCCTTTGTATACAGCAACCTACTGTACTCAGCTGGGGTGTGGGGGATTCAGGTTTACGTCCTCACTTCGGAGCAGGAACCTGAGCTCAGCTCTACCCTGTCCCCAGGGAGTGAGCTAGCCACCAGGCTACTGGCTGCTTTGGCCGGGTTTCTCCCAATCTCTCCAGTTAACGCTGGTACAATTTGTTTGTTTGTATAAATCTTCATCAGAGCAAGGGCTTGAACTTGAGTCTCAAATATCCCCTGTGAGTGTTAAAATGCGGGTCGATAGGCACTTCCCTATTCCTCTTTTGAAATGTGCAAGAGCCCCTACTGGGAATCTTGTACATTTCAAAGAGGAATGTGGAACTCCGCATACAGCCCGGGCTGGTGGGAAGTCCTGCTGACTCCGGGCTGCACACGCCATGCCTGCTTTGACATGCACACGAGTTCCCAGAGGGGGACTGCATGCCGCTAGGAGCCCAGGATCAGCTCGGAGTCCTTAACCCTAACCCCGGGCTCCACGGCAGCTGCTCCTTTGAAATGCGCAGAAGCAGCATGGATCAGCTATGAAGCAGTTGCCTTGGGGTGCCTGGCTGTGCAGCACTGCCACTTTGAAGTACCTCCCCCCACTTGCTGCCTCTATCTCATAGAGGCACCGGGTGGAGGAGGGGAAGATATCGACTAGTCTTTAACATGCCCAGCCCTGACTACTCCCTATAGGTCACTTTCTCTCTCTGTCCCAATAACTATTCCACTATTACACACACAGTAGAACACTTCAGCAGGCATGACTCATAGGGTAGTTGGTACAGACCTTTTCTAGTAGTGGTGGGCAACCTGGAGCCCACAGGGGTTCTGCCTGCGGTCCACGGATCCATTGTCTGCCGCCCTCCCCCATGTGCCTCTCACCCACTAAGGTCCCACATTTGCTACACCTTCCCCTCCCTCCCAGCACTTTCAGGGCACAAATCTGCTGATTCACGCTCCATCCCTGCTCCTGCCCCACCCTCCCAGAGCTGGAACACCGTGAATCATCTGTCTGCAGCTGTTCAAGCTCTGGGAGGGAGGGCGAAGAGCGGGGAAGGAGCATGAATTAGGAGACTCGCGGGGCTCCGAAAGTGCTGGGAGGGCGGGGGAGAAGCAGATAAGTGCGGGGCTCCAGTGGCCCAGTGTGCAAGAAGGGCGTAGGGGAGGGAGGCACAGAGCGGATGCATGGGGCACATGCACCCACTGAGATGAAGGAGAGCCACTCATGAGGCCCACTTGCATCACGGTTGCCCATCGGTGCCCTCTAGGTCCAGAGCACTGCCCAGGAGGGACAGAAAACCTGGTACCCACTCCAGAGCGGGGATCGGAGCCTGCATTCTTCACACACAAGAGCACGCCCTAACCTCTGAGCTACTATGGAACAGCAGCTCCACCTCATCCTCCAGCGATTTTGTGAATCTAGTCTCAATTTTTGGGGGGGAGGGCAGGGTCCAGAACTATTTGCGGGAATAGCTTTGATTGACTCAAACCTTCATTTTGGTTGTGGAATGTCCATTATGGGGGAATATTTAAGGGCAGGCTGGATAGACATCTACCAGGGAACACCTAGACAGTGCTTAATCCTGCCGTGAGGACAGGCAACTGGATTTGATGACCTCTCTGGTCCCTTTCACTTCTAGGATTCATTGGCAAATACACTATTTTTGTCAGAAAAATATTGCCCAGGTACCCCACATTCTCATGTGGACAGACAAAGACAGGCACACGTGAGAGAGTCCATCTGGAAGAGTTACACGTTTATTTACAAGAATACTGGGGGCTTTTTAGTGTGCAGTGAATGCTTCTGGTTTGATTGGAGGGAGGCTATGAACACTTCCAGTCAACAGGTTAATTAAACAGTTCACTATAGAACAGTGTTTCTTAAACTTTTTAAAACCCAGGAAACCATTTTTTTTTTTTTTGTGAGGAACATCAAGGATTTTTTGTTGACCAAAAAAAAGGGGGGGGAGGGAGGGAAGGCCTGGGGGACAGTTATTGAGGGAAAAAAGGGTCGGGGAAGTTGAGGGAAAAAAAGTAAAAAGGTCATGTGCCCCTTTAAGGGTGGCCATTTTGAATTCTGTTCTCCGCAGCACATCTCAGACTGCCTCACGGAACACCAGCATGCTGCGGAACACAGATTAAGAAACACCACTACAGAAAGTGCCAGAGGTTCTGAAGAACATTTTTTGTTACAATTACTGGTTATTCTGGAAGTGCTTTGGAAGTTGATGGCAAAAGCCAGGCCCAAAGGCTCTTTTGTAATCTTCTCTTCTATTTTGCATCAGTCTTACCCTCAAATTTGAAGGCTCCATGTGCGTTTCAGACACTGCTGTGACAACTGCATACACTCTTGGCTGCAGGTGGTGGGCCATGAGACAGACAGGATTAAGAGTGGCTATGCTGCCACATAAAGCCTTGATACAGGACATTAATGGTGCCAATGGCCTGATAAACGAAATCAGGCAAAATCTCTCCACGGTGTGAGTGTTTTTTTTAACCCAGAATGCAGAAGGGATACTTAAGTCCTGGTTTCTTGATTGACTCCTGAAATCCAAGAAGCCATAGCAATGGGGTTGCATGTTGGTATGGATTTGTTTTTAAGAACACAGAGCAGTTGGTAAAAACTGGACTGAGCAAGTGTTAACACCTGTGAGCATGAAAGAGCCAATTTTCTCCCGAAGCGTGCCACGCCTCTCTGTCTGCACGTCTGAAAGCGCAGGAACCAGTGAGTGCGATTCTGCACTGTGCGCTCACTTTCCGGGCCGCTCAAGATGGACATTTGCACACTGTGGAGAAAATGGCGTGTGCCCATCATTTAAATGTGGATCATATTGGTCCCAAACCATTTCCTCTGTCTTGTCATTGCTTCAGCACCCACCCTTTGTGTTTGAGCAAACCCCCAATCCTTTGGTTTCTGTCTGGAAAAGAGCAATTCATCAAACCACAGTTCTTGCTTCTCATCTCACCATTCTCAATTCCACTGCCTGGCACAAGAACCTTACAGCCAAGGCTCCCCAGACAACTATTTCACGAGGGCTCTTGGGATTTCATAGGATCACAGTCAGCAGGTGGGCAAAAAAAAAAAGTTCTCTATCAAACACCATTAGGTGAAACAGCAAAGCTCCTTGTGCTTAATACAGATATCCCGTCTCCTTCCATTGCTAGAAATCAGTGCAGTGGGCACAGACCAAGTAAACACATAGTATAACAAGAGGAAGCTAGGCAAACAGCAAATACGTCAGACATCTGATGTAGGTCTCTGCTCAATCAATAAGAGCAAAAATGTATTTGTGAAAAGATCTTTCACCTAAAAATCAGCGCGTGCAGTCTAAAAGACCATATTTCGTAATCTTGGCTTCTCCGCTCCCTTCCCTTTCACCCTGCTCAACTGTACCCATATTCAAAACAAGTTAACTATTCAGACATTTGAATGCAGCATGGAGAAACGGAGCCTTCAGGAATGTGTTTGGCATACCATGAAATGCACTTGAAGCTGCAGTCCCCAAAGTATTCTCTGAGCTACTGAAATATGCCCCCAATGACATGCCACTTGAAACACTGAATACTGAAACTAAATTTAAATATTGTTATGGCTTGTTTGCTACACTGTATTGACTCGGGCTCTCACACTCATGGTGTATTGAGCTAACCTCTCATGCACTAGATGTTATCAAAACACATTTAATTATATACAAATGATTATGGTTGTGGCACGAAGAGCCAGCATCCGAAAGAAAAGACTGATGCACTGTCTAACTCATGCTATTATAACTTGTTTTCTAACATGCAGTGGGTGACACCAAGTCCTCTCTTTCAAAGGCTATGAAAACAAGGCCCTTATTACTTGGGGTCATTAGAAGACCCTGTGACATTTTTACTTTTATAGCTGCTTGCTCTGGTGCCCTGCCAAATTTGGGAAGCTACATTGGCTGCTTACATAATGCTTGCCATTTCCATCGTACAGAGTGTTTACTTTCTGTCCCAAGCCATTGGGTACTTGCTGTTTGAATTGTTAATGAGCACAAAAATATTTCTGCGATGGGTGAAGTGGTTCCTATATATAGTATGTAATGCACTGTGGGATGGCAGAGGCCACAGAAATAGCCGTAAGATGCTATATCATTAGGCAGGGGAGACTGCTCGATACCAAAACATGCTGCTTTCAAATGGAACTGAGGATGCTGCTTTCAAGGTCTAACAAAGTCCAGCAAGCTGAGGGAAAGGCGGGACAGTTGAGCTTCTGGAGGGAAGTCCTCTCCTGACATAGTTGGCGCTGATTAGGCCTCAAATGGAGTAGTGTGTCCAGTTCTGGGCACCTCATTTCAGGAAAGATGTGGAGAAATCGGAGAGGGTCCAGAGAAGAGCAACAAAGGTCTAGAAGACATGACCTCTGAGGGAAGACTGAAACTGAAAGAATTGGTTTTGTTTAGTTTGGAACAGAGAAGACTGAGAAGGGACATGATGGTGGTTTTCAAGTATCTAAAAGGGTGTTACAAGGAGGATGGAGAAAAATTGTTCTCCTTGGCCTCTGATGACAGGTCAAGAAGCAATGGGCTTAAATTGAAGCAAAGGAGGTTTAAGTTGGATGTTAGGAAAACTTCCTGTCAGGGTGGTTAAACACTGGAATAAATTGCCCAGGGAGGTTTTGGAATCTCCATCACTGGAGATATTTAAGAGCAAGTCAGACAGACACCTGTCAGAGATGATCTAGGCAGTGTTTGGTCCTGCCGTGAGGGCAGGGGACTGGACTTGATGGCCTCTCGAGGTCCCTTCCAGTTCTAGTGTTCTAGAATTCTATATTGACACAGTATGCACCAGACTGGGCCTCAGAGCAGTGGCGACTGAAAACGTGTTGATTTTTTGCAGCCCTATTAGGTTTCATTAGAAGAGAAGATCCAAGTTTGCCCTCAGGTATGTTGCATCCTGCTCACACCGCTACTCAGGTAACATCCACCTCACTCTCTAGCTTTTACTCTCCGAGCATTACATAGGAAGGCACGCTGAACAATTATTATTTCGATGCTCAGAAGTACTATAGGAAGCTACAAGCAGGGAAATGACCACAGTGCAGTTGATTTGTAGGTTATATTTCTTGATAAGTCATGGAAATCATTTGGCGCCCTGGTGCATAAAGACATTAAAGTACAGTAAGCAGCAATTTTTCTTCCCACACTAACCAATAAAAAAGGAAAAACTGTAATTTTTTACCCCAAATTTATCTTCCTGAATTACATTAATAACTCAAGTGAACTAAAAGCTCCCAGGGGGCTAAAACGGCAAACAGTCTCAGCTCTTGCCTACATAAGTGTATATGCTGGAACGGGTTGAATGGTTTTCTAAAGCTTCAGAACTAAAGGTTCCCCACGAAAGACCACCATATTTTATATACCGTTCCTATAGCCTCTATGCACACTAAAGCATCATTGCTGTAACGCCTCTTCCAAATGCATGGTTTCCAAACTTATTGGCCTGCAGAATCACAATCCTTTTCACATCAAACTCCTATGCAGAATATGGAGCATATCCTCCTGTGAATACACATGCAGTGAAATAGGGGCTTTCCTAACTTCTGGGTTCTTGGCTTTGCAGTGCTAATAAAGTTCTTTTTGTGGAGGTTTGGTCATGTTTTATACGGAGCGTGCCATACTACTCACCTATAATACTGGAAACAATTCTTCTTCTGAGGGTACCAAGTTTAACATCAATATGAATTTTTACAGTCAAATGTCTATGCCTCATTTCCACAAAAAGAAATGGCATAACCCAAACTTCCCTCTCCCCAATATCGCATTGGTCAGGACAGATATTATCTGTTAGGAACAATGACATCTGAACACATTTCTTTGGAACTGGGGGTTTTTTCGGTTCACAATCTGGAGCTCCTCTCTCGGCGTCCTTACACGCACAGAGAGGCAGACTTTTCACAACATAGCGCTCTTTGACACCTTTGGCAGGTAAAGAACCGAGGCTTCTAGACAGCCCAGTCATCTACTTTGCAAGCATCTTGTCAGTCACCAGGATAGTTCCATGTAGTTCAGCACTGCGGAGAAACTTTAGCATGGCTAAAACGACTAGCTCAACAAATCCATCAGTTCAACAGACAAGCTTTGCCGACCACGCTTTCTCCCCACAGAACAGGTGAGACACTTACCACCTCAGAGCAATTTTGATTGGCGTAGTAAGGCAGGATGTGAAAAGGTCAGCCGGTAGGTCAGGGATCATAGGTAACAATTCGCTGGCTTCACACGCTGCCAGCTGGATGCAATTCTTCATTGATGGGGGCAAAGGCATCTGAGCAAGTGGATGATTAGGGTTAATTGCAGCAACCTTGATAAGAGAGCAAAAGAGAAGAGAAATCAGTCACAGGGCTTAGCCATCCGAAAAACCAAATCTGAAACCAACCTGCTAAGAATGGCCATGGCTGAATGGATCACCAGATTCAGCAATGACTGAAGTAGTGATGGCACTGCGGTAGCTATGCCAGGGTACATTTGCCATCTGTGTCATTTGTAGTATGTCAATATTGACTAATAATACCAGCAGCTTGGGACACAGATCAAACTGTGCACAAGATCCTGCCACCTTTGAACCACGCGTTGTAGAAATAAGTCTTGTGAACTATTGTGCTACCTGAGGAAAAAGTTCAACCAAAATATCCTTTTGGCAGCCTACTCTCTCATTAGCTCCAAGATGGTGAAATAGCTTAGAAGGGACAGGAGGAAAGGCAACTGACTGCTTCAGAAGGAGCTCAGAGTTATGTATTAGAAACAGGGCAAGCACAGACAGGAGGACGACGAGGAGGAGGATGACAGGGGGCTCTCTCCCCCCAAGATTGACTAGCAAAACCCATGGGTTGCAATTTCTGTCTAGAGCAATGGGCATCCGTCACCAGAGCAATTGTATGATAAGTCTTTTCTGCATCAATCAGATGAGCTAAAACAACGTCAGCAATGCCAGACTGCTCTGAAAAAGAAAACGGCTCCTAGGTTTAAGTGACAATTTTGTCAAAACATATGACTGGTTTGTGAACAATCAGTCATCCAATCTGAGTCACAATGAGAGCCTGGTAGGGATAACAGACATGTCATTGCTGCCTTCACACTAGCCCGGCACTGGTGGGCTACATGAAGCTGATGGCATTCTGGCAGGCTTGCATACATATGATTCAATTTGTTCACGGTCCAGGTGCATTGTGGGGAATCGGTTTTTAAAAGAAGGAAGGGTAAGCAGCAGAACAGGATGCCACGAAAGTACGTGTAGAGTTCTGGTAGAAGCAGGACAAAGTTTGGTGTGTCCAGCTCATAAGGTCCAGTTTATATTAAAAAGTTAGGATGACTCAGCTTTATGGTTCAGGGGTGTGAAAAAAATCCACGCTCCGCATGATGTGGTTACGGTGACCTAACCCCTAATGCAGACAACACTGGGTCAATGGAAGAATCCCATCCCCAAGGGATACAAAGAATTCTCCCATCGACATAGCTATCATCTCGGGTGCGGGTGGGAGAGTTACCTACACCCAGGGAGACCCTGCCCATCAGACGAAGCAATGTCTAGCCTGAAGTGCTGCAGCGGCACAGAGGCAATGCCGCAGCTGTAATGTTCCACACAGAGACAAGCTAGCGGTGTCATTTCACCTTTGCTTGCTCTGACCAGCCGTCGACTTGTAAAACGGAAATACTGTGCCCCAGTCATCCCATTGCTTTTACAATTCCAACGGCACTAGCGAGCAACATTTTTATTAAGAGTGCATGTTAGGGGAGGTTTTTAAGAAACCCAGTTCTCTGGAAAGCATAGGCACTCCACACACACACGAACACTAGTTTTGGTGGGGATCTACAACACCCTTTGAAGCATCCAAAATTCTGGACTGAAATGTGCGTGAGACTTCCTGAGCGAAGGAGCAGGAGAATTGCCCTATCTGTAAGGCTATAATTATGTCACCGAGGTCATGGAATCAGTGACCCCCGGACCCACATGGCATGCGCTGCCCCAGGGCTGAAGGGGTCAGTGGGTGGGGTGCCCCCAGCAGCTAGGAGCAGAGGGACCGCATGGTTCCCAGCCCCTGCAGGTGAAGGGTCGTCCATACTGGCCAGATTTATAGCAATGCCTTAGTAGTGAAAGCTCTGGGATTCCCTGGGCTCTGCAGTCCCTCGGGATAACTGTTCCTATGGAGAAGCAACCACAAAGACAAAGATGGGCTTTGGCTGACTGGCAGGAGCCATCTTAAAAGCACAGACCCACTTTGCAAACGTGTCTTTCTGGCCTGACTTGTTCAGCGTCAGCTGTCAGCAGCTGGTTGAGCATCCCCTTCCTTCAGCATCAGTCAGAGCCATGGCTGTGCACCCCTGCCCCACGGCTTCCACTAGAAGCAGAGCAGGGGCTGTGCGACCTCCAAGTCCCACACCCCCTACTTCCCTCTGTCGCAGCATCAGACGGGGCTGGAGTCAGGGTGATTCTTCCTGAGGATGGGTCTTGGGCAAGCAGTCCCCCTGTGATGGGGCTTGAGCTCCTAGTTCCCCTTCCCCCCATGGGGCTCCAGCTGTCATTCCTGCTCCCTACACCCCGCCACTTCCCCTCTCTCCCTCAGTTAGGATACATCTACACAGCAACATGATTTCAAAATAACTTAGTACACATCTACTCAGCCGGCCATTATTTTGAAATAATGTCGAAATACTGTCAAGCTGGAGAACTTCTTACTCTGACTCCAGTAACCCTCATTGTGCGAGGAGTAAGGGAAGTTGGAGGAAGAGTGCTCTATTTCGAAATAAGTGCTGTGTAGACACTCCCAATTTCAAAATTATTATGTATTTTGTAATTATTATGTAATTGACATCGCTCAATTTGTGTACCTTAATTTGAGCTAAGCACTACCCGTTTTTCAGTAAAAGTCACGGGCAGGCCAGGGGTCCCATGAATTTTTGTTTATTG
This sequence comes from Pelodiscus sinensis, assembly GCF_052426305.1. NCBI lineage: Eukaryota > Metazoa > Chordata > Testudines > Trionychidae > Pelodiscus > Pelodiscus sinensis. Next base: position 2,622,286 of record NC_143071.1, on the reverse strand, counting down.
CCCTCAACCCAGCTGTGACTTTTACCAAAAATCACCATGACAAAAACCTTAACCTTCCTTATGGCATGCAAATAACTGATCCTAGACTTGCTTACAAAGACAACGACGCTTTGTTGTGGCACAAGGAATTTACCACTAGCACCCTGTTGATATTGGCTCACATTTCCTTAATTTCTGAGCTGTCATCATCTTCACTCATGTGCCACCTCATCAGCACACATACGAAGGTGGTGAGAACAGACCACCTCACGGCAAAATTGTGCATGTTCCCATCACAAGCTTCATTCAACAAAAACAACTGTCCTTCCTGAGAATGGAGGTGACATAATGGATACAACGAACAATGGAAAATCCAAGGTATATCAAATCAATAATATTGCTACCTTATAGAGATGTCAGATGTCAGCTAAACTGAAACCCCTACATACAAATTACAGCAGCTCAGGTTAACCTATATTCAGTTTTGCCACCTATGAATGGTGCACTTACCAAAGGAAAAAGGAACAGATTTTTAAGTCTCATCACTTGTAATTAGCACAAAGGATGACAATATATCTATTTTAAACCCGTTATTCAAAACTTTTATGCACATAAATCAGAGGCAGGCAAGGCAAATGCAAGGAAAACAGGTCCTTCTGAATTAACAGGCACGCTTAAGTTAAAATGAAGGCCTTTGCCTTAACATAGAAGCTGGAGATTGCAGTTTTTAGTTATTTCAAGTGCTAGCCAGACCTTTGGGCTTCACAGAATTTGTACAGTTGTCAGAATCCTCATCCCCATAGAAGACAGTAATGCAGCTACAAAAAAGGGTAATTGCTTCCAGCAGATGGTGGATTAGAAGAATTCCCTATGATACTTCATGCCATTGCCAGCAATCATCTTGCTGCTCTGGCATTAAGCTAATTTTTGGAGATTTAAGTTAAAGATGGAGAAATTAAAAAAAACAAAAACAAAACAAAACAGAAGTTTCTCAGCACTAATTAGATATACTTAGTCATGTACTCTACTTCAGGCACAGAGAACATGCACACCCACAGCAGAATTTAATTCCTACACAAGTAGAGAACAAAACAGGGCAAAATGCTTTAAGGTACAATGCTGTGAAATTTAAACAATAAAAGATGCTGAGACTAGAAAAGAGAGTATAGTCTGTAGAAAATCACATCATGAAATGTTTCAGCCCCAATTTAAGCATAGCTCAAAACAGCCCTTATAATGGCATAGTCTCCCCTCTCATACACACACTCTTCTAATTCTCTTTCACACATAATTAGGTTTTGCAACTGTCACAATTTTAAGAAAAACTCATCAAAATTCACCAGTGTATTGTTTACCACAGTGTATTGTTTACCATACCCTTAAGAACCTTGCTTAGTTCTCCAGAATTAAGGTATGCTTACATGCACTCACAGAACCCATCAAAGCGAGTTAGTCAGATAATTAAGAGTTATTGCTGAATGCTTCACTCTCCGAAGAAATCTCATGGAGGGATTAGGGCAAAAGGAAATGTCACACGCAGGGTATTTTCTAAACAGGTTAGTCCCCACCATGTAGGCACCATTTCACTTGCCTTGTTCCTATACCGGCATGAGGTCAGCGCCTTCCAAAATAGCCCATTACACACACTACAACTGTGCATGTTCTCACTGGTTACTAACGCTATTAATTGATGCCAGGTATGACATTAGCCCAGGAAATTATCAGCAGGAGATCTCGTTTCTAAAAATTAAGTTGGCTTTCATATCTGAGCGATGCTCAGAGGGCGAGGGGAATGTTGCTTTCTGCTGGACAGACTGTGACAAAAAAGAAAGCGGATAAAGGCACAGTATCAAACCTTTAAACTCAGCATTCAAACCAAGGGCATGAATTTGTCAAGCCACATAATATGCTAAGGCCACACCACCACTTCGAAATGGACTTTTTATCTACAGGGCACTATGAAATGTCTGTGTTTATTTGGACAGGATTAAAACTCATTTTGCTTAGGAGAGTTATTTGTATCATCCTTCAGATGAGGTATTAAACCAAGATCCTAATTGCCCGTCCATATGGACGTTAAAGAATCTCAAGAGGCTTTTGGAAGACTGTCAAGTACTCCAGTGCCCTGGTAGACCTCCTTTTCTAAATAAGAGTCTTTTGTGTCCTGAATGGTAGGCAAGCCAGCCATGAGCACAGAAAGAATGTGCCTTTTGCTTGCACAGTCACTGACCTGTTCATTCAATGCTTTCAAAATCCATTTAAAATACTGTAGGAAAGAAAGGGACTTTTGAAACAAACTCTGGCCTTCTAGTTAATGAAGAGAGAGCGCGCGCTACTGGAAAGACAAAATACAGTCCGCATCTCTTCCTCCCGCCTTAAAAATCATAGGTACAGGCGCTGCAGCATTTTTGGAACATTCTGAGCTGAAGTTACTGTCTCTCCCTGGGATCAGCATTTCTGTTGAGAAGGAACAATTCTTAATTGCCTTGTTTCCATTGAGATATAAGAAAATATATTCCAGCATTTCTTCCTTCCAGAACACCTCTTCTTTCATTCGGTTTCTCTATGTAGCTCCTCACTTATGCAAATGAGTGATTCCCTGCACCCTGACCATACTGTCTCACCAGATTATCCCTTTCTCAGTTCAGTTGTCTAGCAAGCTACTGAATATCTATGCAAAAATCATTTCCAGCAGCTGGACTGTATGCTTTTAAAAAAAATAATTTACTGTTATTCTGCAAACAAGACGTGGCAATACAAGTAGCAGTGGGACAGCAACTATTCTGCAGACACTTCTCACCCCATCTACCACAAACCATACCTTATTTTTGTGCCCAGTCACTGAAGAGACAAGGCAAGTTTGAAACCTTAGAAGAGGGACTCCGATGCAATGAAAACGTGATCCATTTCTAAGTACATCTGCAAGTATACTGGGTTTACTTTTTAAGTTTCTTGTAGCCTCATGTAAACTCTGATGGCCCCTAGGCCGTTTTCATTGATTCCAAGATCAGAGGGGACCACTGTGATGATCTAGTTCAGATGTGGGTAATAATTTTTGATGGGGGATCACTTACAAAATCTTGGAGTGGCCTAGGGGTTGTACTTTTCTACAGGGGGTGCAGAGGCGGGATGCAGATGGGAGCTCAGGTAGAGGACTGGGGTACAGGAGAGGGTGTAGGATCTGAAGGCAGTTTGGGTGAAGAAGGGGGTGTGACCTAGGGCAAGGACTTCAGATGCAGGGTCCAGGAGGGGGTATGGGTACAGGAGAGGATTCTGGTCTGGGGGAGGGGAGCAGAGCCTGGGAGGGAGTTGTGACCTGGGAAAGGGGTGCAGAGGATTTGGGTGGTGACCTAGGGCAGAAGGGGCTGGTGACCTCGGGCAGGGAGTTGGGGGGCAGTGCCAGAGGCAGTCTCTGACCAGGAGACCCTTACCTAGGGGACTCCCAGCCAGCAGCCCTGCAGAACCCTGAGGCAGGCTCTCTGACTACTGCAGTCCCAGGCTGCTCAAAACAGCTGGCTGCTGCCTGTGATTCTCTGCTCAGGTGCATGGGAGGGGGGAAACCTTTACAGTGTCCCCGCCTCCCTCCAGAAAAATCTCTCAGTTCCTATTGCCAGAAACCTGATCTAGTCAGACCATAGAACTTTCCCAAAATAAATCCTAGAACAGATCTTGTTAAAAATCATAGTCTTGATTTTAAAATGGTCATTGATAGCAACTCTACTATAACCTTTGTGCCAATGGTTCAGTACCCTCACGGTTCAAAATGTATGCTTCTATTTCCAGTCTAAATTGGTCTAGCTGCAGCTTCCAGCCACTGGATCATCATTATACTTCTCGCTACCCAGCTGAAGAGCCCACTGTGAAATCTCTCTTCCATAGGTTGGTATTATAAATTGTGATCAAGTCACCTTTTACCCTTCTCTTTGTTAAGCTAGACAGACTCAATGGACCCCACTCTATCACTGTAAGGCAGGTTTTCTAATCCTTTAATCACTCTTGTGGCTCTTCTCTCAACCCTCTCCAGTTTATCTACAGCCTTCTGGAATTATGGGCACCAGAACTGGACACATAATTCCAACAGCAATAGCTCCAATGCTAAATACAGAAGTAAATCACTTCTATTCTCCTACGTTAGATTCTTCTGTTTATGGATCCCAGGTCGGCATTAGCCATTGTGGCCAGAGTGTAACACTGGGAGCTCATAGTTAGCTGAGTCCACACCAGTGTTCCCTCTAAGCTGGGCAGCCACTCAGGAGAGATTCAAATGATGCCCAGCTGATTAGCCGAGTGCCTTCAGCTGGTCACGTGTGTTTCTACTGGTGGTGCACATCCACACATGACTCAGAGCACATAGCAAAATTTATTGTGCACATGGATGGGAAAATTAGAGGGAATACTGGTCCCAACTATGACCCCCAAATCTTTTTCAGAGTCACTGCTCCCCAGAATGGAGAGTGTGCTCCATCTTGTATGGCCCACATGTTTTGTTCCCAAATGTACACTTTTACATTTAAGCTTTATTACCCACCCAAAGTAAGGTCCTCTTCTTCACAGCAGGAATGTTAGAACACTTAAGTGGCTAAATGATAGTGTTTAACTGGTTAACTGCCTGACCCCTCTCGAGCCGCAGCAGGAAGTCCTCCTCCCCAGCTTGCTGGCCCCTCATGATCAGGGCTGTTCTGGCCTAGCGTGACTGGTCACTACCGAAGTTTACTGGCAAGGATTAGGTAACCAGTAAATATACCAGTAAACCTCCTGCTTACTGATTTCACCATGGTAGCCGTTTAACATTCCTAATCCACAACCTGTGCTGTGACCCTCTAATTAGTAAATTAGAAATGAAGAAATCAACTGCCAGAATTGTCTGTTTCATGCCTATGCACACCCACACTGCAAGGCAAAAGGTGTTTCACCTCATTCCCAGGAGGGCACTATCATTCGTTTTGCCTGTTTAGCTCCTACAGCCAATGCACCCAGAGTGTGCTAAACTGTTACAGGCAACACAATAAACATATTAAGGGAGCTGACACAATATGAATTCAGAATGTTACCTCTTAGTATGATTTATACTGGCCACAGCCACCATAAACTACATTCTTTATGCTTTCAGATTAAAAGTGTTCCATTTCTCAGACTAAAATGCCCTGGTAAATGGTTTAATGGCCCAGTCAGAGACATCTACAGGCACTTAAGCCCCCCTATTTTCTCTTCCAAGGGGAAACAGATGAGACCAGTGGAGTGGAAAATAGAAGAATGGAGGAAAAGACAGAGTGTGGCTAAGGCAGGCCTGCTGTGTGCTAGCCTCCATCTTCTTTCCTTATTATGTTCTCTAACTACTGCCCGTCTATCCCCACACTTGCCCTTTCTATCTAATGTACTTCCTTAGTTCTTTGCATCTGTCTGTTATCCATACAAGAAAACAAGCCAATTATGGACTTAAGCTAAGCCCTTTGGTGCCATGCAACTTTAGAGAGCATTACCACCCGACGTAAAACATTGCAACTGCCAGAGGAAAAAGCAGGGCAAATTGAGTTTTCACTCTTGTTTCTGGCTGTGAATTAAGTGCCAAGAATGCTCAGACAAATCCTTAACACACATATTCATATCATCTCATAAGCATAAGAAAATGGAACTAATGAGGCAATCTCATTATGCTGTGCATATTACAGGAACAAATCATTGATTATTAAAGACCTCTGTCTGCGGGATCTCCCACATTCTCCAGCACAAATGGTTACTGGCAACAGAGATTCTCAGATTCACATTTCAGAAAAAGCTGCCCCATGAAAAATCTCTTTCAGTTTCAGTTAACTGGAATCAAAGGCAAAATGCTACTAACACAAAGGTTTAAGGTAAATGGGCAATTCAAAAGTAGCACATTGAGGTACAGGTTGAACCTCTCTAGTCCAGCAACATCTGTGGTCCAGCATGATTTAGTTAGCCGGATGTCCACTTATGAGTGTGGCCGTTTCCCGCGGTCCCATAAAGTTTGTTTACAGCCATGAGGCCTGGCTCTCAGTGTTCTGTGCCATTATTTAGCTCTAATTTACCCATAAATGTCTCGTAAGAGCCCAGTAAGCAGTGGAAGTGTTGGCAAAGCTGCTAGACAATATTGACCTTCCACGGGTTGGCAAATTCTCTGGTTCAACACCGGTCAAGTCCTGAGGTTGCAGGACTAGAGGGTCGGCCTGTAGTATGAAGAAGGCTTATGTTCAGTTTTAATGAAGTTTAAAGCCATGGTGCCATCACACTTGTCCATTGGTGGATCAACATTTTCAGTTGTGGCAGCTTAATCATAAAAATTGACTGTCTTATGTTAGGGAGCTAACAGAGAGTATACGATATTCTTTATGTCGGCCCCAGACTAAAAGCAATTACAATTTGATGTCAAGATAGGCTGTTGGTTTTGAAAAGAGGCTTAAAACTCTCACACAACTCTCCTAATGGGATGTTTGGCTTGTTAGAGTCAATGCAGAATTCGAAACACGGGAGTTAAGCACTGCTTAGAGCAAGAGCCAGTAGACAGCACTAACACGGATTCTTAACTAGCAGGAAAAAAAAAAATCAATAAGACAAAGATAAATGGCTGCAAACACAATCTCCCCTAATATACGCTTCCATAGGATTATAAGGACAATTTCTGTGGATCAAGACAAGTTAATTGAAGACAAATATTTAACGAGTAAACATGTACAGATACAGGATTCTTATAGTCCCAGGCAAGACACCTAAAAACACATTCCTAAAGTGTCTGAGACTACTTCAATACCTAGCGTTATCTATAGTGCAGTGCATAATTACTTGTTTCACTGTACAAAGTGGTAACTGAAGGCACATTATATGTATACAGAACGTTTGTTTAGATTAATTGTAACTCCTTCAAGAATCCCTATCTCCTCAAGGAATTTGTAACATCTTACAGCTATCACAGACTTTGTCTACACTGGCAATTGAGTGACAAAGTTTTTGTCATTCACGGGTTCTTAAACTCCCTCCAGCCTCTCCTCCTCACATCCCGGATGACAAAAGCTTTGCCTTGGCAAGTATTGTGTAAACAGTGCTTTCAGGGGTGGCCCATCCATATAGGCGAACTAGACAGTTGCCTAGGGCGCCAAGTTAAATGGGGTGCCAAATTCAAGCACAATATCATTGAGGGTTTGGAGGTTGGGGCACTGATTGCATGGTTCACCTAGGGCGCCTGTTGCTGGCAGCTGGTCTAGGGCTGTGTGTGCAAGAGTGGTCTCCTGCCAACCAAGCAAACACCGCTCGTAGAGGGTGGAAGATTTTTGTCTGGCAAAAGTACCCACAGTGTTTACACTGCCTGACTTTTAGCCAGAGGGCTGCGTCCACACAGTCATGTCGCTAGAACACAGCTCTGTCACTAAAAGCTGAGGAGTGCAGACACCGCCTCAGTCATTACTTCTACACCTCCTGCAGGAACAGTTTTGATAGGAAAAACTTAAACAACAACAGACAGTCAAGCAGCACCTTAAAGACTAACAAAACATGTAGATGTGATCATGAGCTTTCGTGGGCACAGCCCACTTCTTCAGATGACTGGAGTATTAAAAGTCCAGATCCAAGAATAAATAAGGAAGGGGGGGAGGAGAGAAAAAGGAAGGGGGGAGTGAATTGGAGTGTTCAAGTTACAAGAACCTGATAAGAAAAATGTACACCTTCTCTAAGTCCCCCTTGTTTAGTTTGTGAACTCATTAGGATGTGGAAGATAGTGTGCTAGCCAGCCAATGTCTTTATTCGTACTGCAAGACATTAGAGAATTTAGACATTAGGTACTTAGAGAAAGGGCAAATTGTTCTTATCAGCTTCCTGTAACTTGAACAGTCTAATTTCACTCTTCCCCTCCGCTCCCCCCCTCCCCTTCATTTCCTTACTTATTCTTCAATCTGGACTTTTAATGCTCTGTTTATCTGCAGAAGTGGGTTGTGCCCACAACAGCTCACGATACCATCTACATGCTTTGTTAGTTCTTTAAGGTGCTGCTAGACTATTCATTGTTTTTTAAGTTTTTCCAGTTACAGACTAACTCAGCTACTCCTCTAAAGTTTTGATAGGGGCATCCTTCTAGCAGTTACTCCAGTGGCAGTGAAAGCGACGAGGAGTCTTGTGGCACCTTGATGTATTAGAGCATAAGCTTTCGAGGGCAAAGACCCACTTCATCAGATGCATGTAGTAGAAATTCCAGAGGCAGGTATAAATATACAGGCATAAGAAAAGAGTACCAATCAAGAATAAGGCTAGAGATAACAAGGTCAATTCAGTCAGGGAGAATGAGGCCCACTTTAGCAGCTGATGTGGAGGTGTGAACACCAGGAGAGGAGCTGCTTTTGTAGTTGGCTAGCCATTCACAGTTTTTGTTTAATCCTAAACTGATGGTGTCAAATTTGCCGATGAACTGTAGCTCAGCAGTTTCTCTTTGAAGTCTGGCCTTGAAGTTTTTTTGTTGCAGGATGGCTACCTTTAGATTTGCTACTGTGTGTCCAGGGAGACTGAAGTGTTCTCCTACAGGTTTATGTATATTGCCATTCCTGAGATCTGATTTGTGTCCGTTTATTCTTTTACGTACGGACTGTCCAGTTTGGCCGATGTATATAGCAGAGGGGCATTGCTGGCACAACTGGTAGATGTGCAGGTGAATGAACCCGTGATGGTATGGCCGACCTGGTTAGGTCCTGTGATGGTGTCGCTGGTGTAGATATGTGGACAGAGTTGGCACCGAGGTTTGTTGTATGGATTGATTCCTGAGTTAGAGTTACTGTAGTGTGGTGTATAGTTGCTGGTGAGAATTTGCTTCAGGTTGGCGGCTTGTCTGTGGGCAAGGACTGGCCTGCCTCCCAAGGCCTGTGAAAGTGAGGGATTGTCCAGGATAGGTTGTAGATCACTAATGATGCGTTGAAGAGGTTTTAGCTGAGGACTGTAGGTGATGGCCAGTGGTGTTTTGTTGGTTTCTTTCTTGGGCTTGACCTGTAGTAGTAGGTTTATGGGTACACATCTGGCTCTGTTAATCTGTTTCTCACTTCCTCGGGCAGGTATCATAGTTTCAAGAATGCTTGGTGAAGATCTTGTAGGTGTTTGTTTCTGTCTGAGGGGTTGGAGCAAATGCAGTAGTACATTAGTGCTTGGCTGTAGACAATGGATCATGTGGTGTGTCTGGGATGGAAGCTGGAGGCATGAAGGTAGGCATAGTGTTCAGTAGGTTTTCAGTATAGGGTGGTGTTTATATGACCATCACTTATTTGCACCATAGTGTCCAGGAAGTGGTTCTCTTGTGTAGACTGGTCCAAGCTCAGGCTGATGGTGGGGTGGAAATTGTTGAAATCACGGTGGAATTCTTCCAAAGCCTCCTTCCCATGGGTCCAGATGATGAAGATGTCATCAGTGTAGCATAGGTAGAGAAGGGGTGTTAGTGGACAAGAGCTGAGGAAGCGTTGTTCCAGGTCTGCCATAAAAATGTTGGCATATTGTGGGGCCATGCAGGTGCCCATAGCGGTGCCACTGATTTGGAGATATATACTGTCACTGAATCTGAAATAGCTGTCTGTGAGGATAAAGTCACAGAGCTCAGCCACCAGTAGTGCTGTGGCATCATCAGGGATACTGTCCCTGACAGCTTGTATTCCATCTATGTGTGGGATGTTGGTGTAGAGAGCTTCTACATCCTTGGTGGCTAGGATGGTGTTTTCTTGAAGATCACCAATACATTGTAGTTTTCTCAGGAAATCAGTGGCATCTCGGAGATAGCTGGGAGTGCTGGTAGCGTAGGGTCTGAATAGAGTCCACATATCCAGACAGTCCTGCAGTGAGAGTGCCAATGCCTGAAATGATGGGATGTCCAGGATTTCCAGGTTTGTGGATCTTGGGTAGTGGCAGCGAGATAACTGTATCGTGAAAGGACGCACTACAACAAAGCCTGGCTAACTGTTCCTATGCTCAGCTTGATAAATCTTAGCAGAGACTTTCAAGAACACGGCCTTATGTTAGACTTTGAAGGTCATTATAGGTAACCAAATAGGTGGGCTAATTTTCAAACACACAGAGCACCCAGCAGCTCCTATGGCTTCAGGAAATTTGAAAATCAGATCTATCCATTTAAAAATCTCCATCGTTTTCCCTTTTATTTTCTAACCATAATCATTCAGTATTCAAAACTGCAAACTAGAGTGACACAAATGAAAATATTAAATCAGTCTCCGTGACAAGTCTGAATTTTTGGTAATCATTTAAATCACCCCTTGGCCTTTTCCTACTCTGAATAATTCCCAATAATTCCATTGGAAAGAGCTGGCAGCACCCCTTATTATTGAGGTTGCTTAACATTTCTCATCGTAAGACCCTGGTGTCCACTACGTATAACATCTTACCAAAAGCTAATTACTTGGTCTGAAATTTTTCATGCTGAGTGTCCCTTGGGCTCTTAAAAAACAATTTAAAAATCAGAGAATGGTTTGCCATTTTCAAGGAAATGGCTGGTTGAAAACAAGTTTAGAGCCCATGCTGCAAAATTCTGACAACCCTGAGTTTGGAAAGATCAAGCATGCCCACGGTCTGAGCTGTGTGTTGAAATTCCACACAGGACGGCTTTTTTGGTTAGGAATGTGCCTCGGTGACACATCCCACCTCCCTCCCCAGATGACACCCAGGAAGCACACAGGAGGAAGCTGCCTCCAGAGGGAGGGAACAAGAGCTGGAGTGAGTGGGAGGAGCAGACTGGAGCAAGGAGGCAGCCTGTGGCTTGAGGGTGTTGTGAGAAGGAAAGACAACAAGGAGATTTCTACTGAGACCTGGGAATGGAAACAGGGACATGGGTAACAGTAGAGACTGATAAGGGAGACTGAGATCAGAGGAGAAAGCTAAAGGGAAAGGCAGGGCCAGCTGTGGCTAAAACAGCATGTGATTGTGTAATTAAAGATTATTATCATACATATGCATAAGAGGGCCAAATTAAGGTTGCACAGACAACCTTAATTCTGTCGTCTCCTAACCTTTGAGTGCTTGACTTTGAAATATTAATAAAGTTCCTTTGGTGAATTGTGTGTGTGTGTGTAATTATTTACATTACTACACTGTTGCTCAAAGATCCTAGTAAGTCATTAGTGGAGTCACAATATGCTGGACCTTACACAAACACACCGGGTAGTATGGTCTCTGAGAATCAGAGGCTGTGTATGTAGGCTGATCTCAGACACTGCACAGACCGACTCCAGAGGGTGCTGCACTAGGATCCACCTATACACAGCTTATTGCACAACAGGAGTCTACATTTAGGACAAGAGGCATTGAATTTTGACATAACAGGTGGGAGGTTGGGAAGGGAATAAAAGAACCACAATAAGAAGTACAAAGGTACACCACCCTAACTGTGTCAATAAGTAGGAAGCTATGGGACAGTGAACGTTTTTTAGTAAATAAATAAAACAATGCCATTTTAGTATAAATAAGTCAATAAATATCTGGAATCTGCATACAATCTCAAATATAACCAACCGTCAGCAAGAAAAATTTGCACTAAAATAAATGCAAAGGTTATGATTACATCCTGAAACAGAGGGTATTCCCAGGAGCTCACATCTATGGTAATGTTTTTCTTACAAGAGACTATGTGATCTGACCATTTATTTCATGGTGCTACTTTTTTCATTTTGTAAGCACCATGTATACCATTTTCTCTGATCTGCTAGCTCAACACACCATCTGGCCATCCCTTAATCTCTGTTACTATCACAGACAAAAAGTATGTCAAATATTTCATGAGTCTACAATCTAGTAGGTCAATTTTTTAAGACCAAAAATACATAAATAGTTTTAACAGGCAACAAATGAATGCAGCTCATGTTTTCAGTCTTCAATGTATTGAATACTTTTTATTGAAAAGCAGAATCGCAACATGGACTGAAATTAACAAATGTTTTGAGACGTTAACTATGATCAGATTTTGTGTTTTTAATATCCGCTATTTATACAATGGACCATCTGAACAATAGACAATAACATTAAACTTAGAGGAAAAACAAACACTTAATTAAAAATAGCACCAAGATAAAAACTAAGTTAATTACACAACAGAATGTAAAATGACACCATCATCAATTTGCCATCTGAAATAAAAATAAGAATTAAAATGAAGATTATCTTCTGCATACAGAATTAAAATTTAATATGTAAGAAACTTCAGGTATTATATTTCTCTAAATAGGATGTATGGAAGTCTTCTATTCGGAACAAAAGACAAAAAGCCATGTTAGTCAGCTACACCAGACTAACATGGCTGCATCTCTATCACTATTCTATTTGGAGTACTTTGTATAAAATTAAAAAACAGCTCCCTTAATAAACTAGCCCTCAACAATGCTCACTACATCCCTACAATACCTAAGACCGAGATAGGAAAGATGGACTTGTAATCTAGGAAATGAAATGTTTAAAAAAAACAAGTGACCAATTTTCTCACTGTACTGTAGAGGAATCATATTGAAGAAATTTTTTGCTGTGCGGGTTTTAAATTTTTTAGCACAAGGAAAAGAATTTGAAAGTCAGAAACTTTTTGCATTTTTGCTGGCTGGCCAAAACTGCACTTTCCAACTGTGGTTGTTTCAACAACTTGTGTACGATGACCAGTTATCTTGCTTTGGAAGGACAGCCCTTGTATTTTAGCCCACTCTACTTATTCTGGTGTTTCGTCCCAGCTTTACAAGTGCCCCTAGGAACATGGTCACGTAGAACACTAGATCTGGAAGGAACCTCAAGAGGTGAGGTCATCAAGTCCAGTCCCTTACACATATGGACCAGCACTGGCCCAGCCACCTAAGGTGTCCTGCACAGCAGCAAACACACCAACGTCCAACAGCACTATTGCATTGTCTCTCCCCTCAGTGCACATTAGCCGCCTCACCTACACAGAACAGTAGCTCCCAGACTATCTTCAGGTCACTCTAAGGGCCAAAGGCAGCAAAGGAGAACCAAGAACTGGGAGAGAAACGCATAGAAAGGAAGGCAAGGAAAACCCAAGGAGAACTGGGGAAGAAACGAGCTGGAGTGAGGCAGTTTTCTAAATTGGTTAATGCCTGTACCGCGGGAGAAGAAAAAGAAAAAACAGACTGAAGGATAGAAAATCAAAGCAGCACTCAATACAGCAGGGTGAGTGATGGCTGAAAGCTAAGCATGAGAAAAGTGAGGCTTGCGAACAGTAGAATAAAACAGCTATAGAAAAGGAAAAGCACCGGGCATAATGACCACTTTTTCCATGTTTTGTACTGAAGATACAATAACTTTCACTGCACATCTCTTGCTAATGCAGATCTGGGGTGTCCAGTGTCGCATCCTTCCATGGTGAGGAGCCTGCAAATACTGGCACGCTGACTGACTACATGCCTTGTAAAAAGATGGAATGATGAGAGCACTTGTCAAACTATTACTACACTGACATTTCTTTCAGCAGGAAAGGGGGAGTCTCTAGTTGCCAGAAAGTCACAGCAAAATATATCACATGGGTTCATTCTATTTAAAAATGAAAACCAGCCCCATCCTCCATAAATGTCTTAGAATCATGTTTGTACCCACCAGCCAGTTGTCTAACTGACCAATAAGCCCTATAAAACAGACTGAAAGTTTTAAAAGTATGTGTCTGAGTGCTATGAATGTATACAAAGTGAACCTTTAACAGCCTGCTTTTCAAATGGGCTAACACTTAGGGAAAATGTCCAGTCAGGTATCTGTTTCCTGACTCGCTGCTGTACTAAACATCTAGTGCACAAAGGGAAGTAATATACGTTACTTCATATATTCCTCCTCACAATTCACAGTTAATACAGTCTAATTAAAACGATAATGAAAAGGGGTCTTTTGATTGGAAATACATGGTTACACTTTGGTATTCTGTCAAGCTAACGCCATCAGCAGTAGGTACTTTTGTCTATCTGATTTAAATCATTCAGTTTAACATTTATGCATTCAGTACAATAGCAAGAAACACTACTGGAATCCAAATTTGTATCATGGCATCAGTCTACTGCATCTAAAATAAATGGGTCTGCTTCACTTCAGCATCTATCGCAGTGGCAAAGATTATTAGGGCACAAACTGATTCTATTAACGTGATCACTTAATTAGTACTCACAATAAAAATGATTCTGACTATAATAGGGATGGCATCAGAGCCAGAAAGACTGCACTGGAACAACATGATTTTTCCTCAGATAAATGTGCTTTTTAATTTGGGTTTTTTAAATATTTACTTTCCCAGCTATGTGTCTCGTAATGGGCTCAAACCTGTCTCCACTGAAGTCAATGGGAAGCAGGATCAAACCCCAAACGCCCGGCAGAGAGCAAAATGAAGCCGCAGCAAACTCTGGCAATTCACTAAGGTCTCACCTCCAACTCTTGCTCCCTCTGTAGTGCAAATTGCTTGAATGACTTGACAATAAGGCCAGCATTGGAGCAATCATAGACGAAAATGGAAGGACTGCCCATCCAAGTCTGCAGGTCATAGATGGAGAGGGGAATATACTGCGTATAGTTCTGTAAGAGGAAATAAAACAAAATAAAAAGTGGACATTATATACATGTAATGAATTACAGCTGATGGCAGAACCGTTGCCTTTGATGCACTGAAATTCTATGAATTCTACTTCTGAAAGTACAGAATGAAAGTCTGTGTGTATTCAGGGTCTATTGTTCATTCTACAGGAGGATGCCACTCAAAAATGCAATTTGCAAAACACATTGTCATATTATTTGCCTATTAAATGGAGCACAAACATTTACAAATTGTAAAATCCACTCTAAGATTGCTTGGAAACATGATTGCAGTTGTAACCTGACATTCAACACTGTCTATTCATTTCAGACCCCCTGAAATACTGATGCAAAGTAAGAAGTCATAAAAACTTCAACTTCAGAAATAAGTTGCTCTTTAATTTAAGGTCAAATACACTTGGCATTGACAACTTTATGGGCATATCTTAAAATGGCTGTTTACAGAGAATATGTCCATCAGCAGACACCTCTGATGCTGGTTAAATGAGACCTTTTCCTTGGCTTATTGAAGTCTTTATAACTGTGCAGCTTTCAAAATTAATTGATCAAGTTAAATGTTACAAAGGCTGACGCTCCCATAAACTTAGCTGCTGCAATTGGTAGGTGCTGCGTTTTCTATTAGAAACAGAGGGCGTGAGGGTCTTCATTGCTCTGGGCTACAAGAGGGATTTTGAAAAAGAACCTTCAAAATAGGATACTTATTGCAAGCTTAGCTATGGTACGGCTATCGTCCCTCTGTATACAAAACACAGAGCGGCAGAACTGAGATTATGACATTAACCCTTCACTTTATTCCCCCCCCCCTCCCCCCCGGTCTGAGTCACATGAGCTACAGAAATCTCTCCTAGCATCAACTAGGCATCGCATAACTTTATATTCTTTCTAAATTGCAGCCAGAGGGCAACACGCTCACACACATGCACAGTGTCAAATTCTGCTCCCTTGACTATCAATTGCAAAAGCTACCACTACCATCGCTAGGGGGACAACCGGGCCCAGAACTCCCATTTCAATTCAGTGGAATTTAAATTACCCACCACAAAAACAGTTCAAGTGAAGAACAAGTCACATCTGAAATTTCAGGATATCATTAAGTCAAGCCTTTTGGACAACACTTCTTCAAGAGTGATGTTCTGTTTCATCTACAAAGCATGGGAAATTTCATGCAAAACTAGCTTTATGCAAATCAATCCAGCAAATTATGTATAATGCAAATCTGTATATGACCATAAATGGCAACATATGGCCAACACGTCCTTCCCCAAGCAGTGGCAGGACAACATGAAGCTTCACAAAACCTGGCAACTGTGAGGTTGAACTGGTGGGTGGTGACAATGGTGGCAACAGGAGTCAAATGGAATATTACGTTTGTTTTTATTATTTTGCAAATTACACCCGGTAAGCACATTATTGAAGAAGTTAATCATGTAATTCTAGGTTCTGCTCATGTTTGCATTTCATGAATCTATTTGCAAAAATAATAAAAAGCACTAATCCGGAAATAAATTGGAGCTCTCAACAAATTAATTCTTCCTTCCACTGTGTGATGCAATTTCTCTTCCCACTATATACCAAAGATGAGACGATGTTTGAGGATTACGTAGGTGTTGATTCCCAGAAAACTAGAACATTTCTTCAAAAGGTTCCTATGTTCCTTTTCTGTCGTGGGATTTCAAAGCCTAATGGAATCTTTCAGGATAATTCAGGAAAAGAACCAGGTGGGAACCCATCCCAGTTATTTCCCAGCCGCCTCATTTGGGGAATGGGTGGTTCATCAAGCTGCAGAAAAAAATTAAAGCACTGCAAGCCTTCAAAGGCCTGCCCAGAGTAATGCCGCATTTTATCACGCTGCAGTGAACCATTTTGCTGCTGCAGCTGAAGAGAAAGGAGGAAAGATGATCACAACTGTAACTGTTTTCTGCCACATGCAGGGATCTCTGTAAAACTGTCTCCCTCCACAAATTACGACGCTCAATGCTTTTCTGAAGACAGAGCAATCATCTTAATAAAAGTGAGGGTAGAGTGAACACCTTCCTATATCTTGCCCCAAATTCCTTCTCCAGTGACCAGAGACACAGAGGGTATCTCCTCGTGATTATTTTCTTTTCCCTGCTGAACACAAAGAAACAGGTTTCCATTCTAAATAACCAAACTGAGATGGGTTTCAGATTATTTATTTATTACGATCCCCTTTATCTGTCAGGCTAGATTAAACACCAAAAAACTAGGCTTGCTTCACAAGGCTGCCCTGAAAGATTAAGCTAACCACAGAGGCACTTACTCTACAGTAAGCACAACATGACAGGGGTTATGAAAAATTTAAGTCACAGAAAATGTGTGTGCCAGGGAAGACAGGTTTGTTTTTTAAACACCAAGTTAATTTAACTATTAGCTTTTTAAGTGCCTTATCCAAACTGCGCCACATTCTCTGTTTCACATCGATTCCCTATGGAATTTGAACTCTGTTTAACTAAACAAAGCCACCGAGATTTGGCTTTGTAGTTGAAGCGAATCAAGCTGAAATAATACTTCCTGAAGGTTTTATCCTTTTTAATCTACATATCAGAATATATAATGCTTAATCTCTCATAAATATAGCACTGCCAGGCAATGATGTATTCTTGGAGTCACACAGACCCATTGCAAATACTGTGGTCTTCTACTGACGGACAAGTAAATAATTTGCAGCTTCCTTGGCAGGGAGATGCAATACTACAGTCAGAAAAAGGGCAGAACTGGAACAACGTTATCATCAAGGGTATCCGAGGGACACATAACAGTATGTCAATCCAATTGCCAGGGACTGTACCAACCAACTTGGATTTCAATCAACTACTGAAGAGGACCATTGGGAGATCTTATTTTTCAGATTCAGATTGGGAAATTGAGCACATCAAATCGGTATTTTCCTTACAACCTATCTGCTTCAGTCTGCCTAGAGCATCAGATATCTGGGAGCCATGGGCTAGGGTAACTTTTAAAATACCTATTTTAGAGACATTTATATGCATAATTTTGGGGCATGGGCTTTACATCTATTCTGTACTTAGTGTGATGTTTTTTGAAAGCTGTCTTGCTGGTTAATATTGCAAAGCTGGCATTATGAAACTGGCGTATTTTTGAATGCATCCGTGTATGTGACTTCTACCTTTACTGTATCAAGTCCACCTAGACCAGATACAATGGAGGATAGTTAGAACTCAGTGATACACCTTGAACAATGGGTGGGCTTCAGCTTAGGAAAACCATTTCTCACCTACCCTTCTACAAAAGGCTGGGGGGGGGGGGTGACTGGAAAATTCCCCAAAACTGGAAAAAGAAGCCAGGTAACCAAACAAGAGTCTATAAAAGGGGCCAGAGAGGGAACAGGGAAGGAGACAGACATACACAAGAAAAGGCAGAAGGAAGGGCACAGACCAAACATGGTCCGAAGAAGCAATTTCACCTAAGGAGAATGCTCCATGTTTCAGATCAGAAGGTATGCACTGGAACCGACAGACTGTAGATGGGATAATGGACCCTGATCCCAGCTCAGTGACTGCCCTGTCCTAGGTTAAGGAAACTGAGGAAAAGAAATGTTAGACTTCTGTGCATTATGTGCCACACTTACCGTGGGGCCCCTCGAAGAGGGAAAACAGAAGAGTCATGCCTTTGGGTGGAGCTCTGGGAGAAGATGTGTTTTAGTGTTAGGGGGTGTCTCAGGAGTCAGCCCTGGTTCCAATAAATAAACTGCTTTTTTAAGCTGTCATAAAGGATGCAACAAAGGATCTGCACCGCGAGTGTGCGCCTAGGAACCCCAAGACATCAGCAGTGACTGGACTCCATTCAGACTCGGGGGGCTTAAAATACAGATTCAACATCTGCAGTTGTGGCATCGGCGGCTGATCTGGCGTTTGATTTAGCGGGTCTAGTCAAGACCCGCTAAATCGAACACTGAGGGCGGCTCCAGTCAGCACCGGTACTCCTCACTCCAGTCACGAGGAATAAGGGAAGCCAACAGGAGCCTTTGCTCCTGCCAAGCTCGGCTTAAGATAAGCTGACTCCAGCTACATATTTTACGCAGCTGGAGATGCACATCTTATCCTGACCGTCCAGGTCCAGTGTAGATCTGGCCTAAATCCCCTCCCAACAATCTGGTGAGCTGCCAGCAGGGGGAGTCCAACAAGACCTGTGACCGTGGGCAATTTTCCAATACACCACCAAAACAAGGGTGGCAGATACGCACACAGGTTTGGACACTTAATCTTCGCTGCAAAAGACAAAATGCCAGTGCAAATTTTCCAAGCTAAAATTCTGAAATATTAACCAAGTGATTGCTTCCCTCCTATTAAACTGACATCTCCAAAGAAATGAGGTATTTGGCAACAAATTTTAAGCTCTAGAAAACACCAGTTCATTATTTAGCATCTTATCAGAATCTAGTCTGTGGTAAACAACAGCAGAAAGGTCAAAGACACCTGGGAGGTGAGAAAAGTAGATACCAAACACAATTAAAGCCTGAAAGTAGTACATCCTGATGAAAGAGCCAAGACATGGTGTATTTTCTCAGATTATCTACCTTCTTTCCCACTGGTAGTTTTCCAACTCTAAGTTTCCCCAATTTTTTCCTTCACATTATATTCTCCTCCTTCCCCACCCCAAGCTTAAGGCTTCAACCTTACTATTCTTCTTGGCAAAAAAGGAAGCTTTTCTTAGAAGCTTCCCGGAAAGGGCCTTTAGCTAGGAACGAAGGCATTCCACCAAACATCCCACCGCTTGTAACACCCTCCACTCGTCAGGTTCTCCGGCTCCACAACAAGCATCCAGGAGTCAAACTTTGATTTCCCACATGGTAATGCCGAGTACTAGCCCTATGCCTACAGCGCAATGTCAGTGCAGGGCCACTAGCCATAGCCCGGGCAGATCAAATCATTGTGCAAACCAGGGTGACCACCCCCATGGGGCTAGAACTTTTGCACGACGCAGGCTGCATTTCTGAAGCTTTGCGAGCAGCCTGTTCTGACCCTCCAGCATAAAGACACATGCATGAGGACACGGGAAGGGTGGCCTACAAATGTGTGGCTATCGCTGTCAGGAAGCTGGCTACCCCAGGCTGCTACAAGTCTGCACCAGTTCAGCCTTCGAAAGCTGACTGCGGGTAAAGTGGTGGCAGAGGTTTTTTAAGGCAACTGGGTATGTGGTTTACCCCACGATGGTGGGCATAAAAGATATTCCTGAAATAGGAACTGCTGGCTTTGAGAGAATGGCATTTCCCAACTGTGCTGTGGCTGCTAAGGAAACTTGTGCCCACTGTCTGCCTTCCTCAGGGAGCACGAGTATGTAAACTGGAAAAGGCACTGTGCCATTGTTACGCAGCCCCTTGTGGACCACAGAGGATTTATGATCAATGCCGGCTACACTGGAAAATGCATGAGGCCAGGATTTTTTGCTGATCAGGAGTGTATGGACAGCGGGGCACTGTTCCTACCAAACGATATGGTTCTAAGCTCTGTTACTCCCTTCCTCCCCCCCGTTACCCTGGAGGATTCCACACACTCACTTTTTGCCTTGGCTTATGAAACTGTACCCTGATTTCAGACACCTTGTAAAAGATGGTTGAATTACTCTCTCAGGACGTGCAGGATGGCTGTTCATTGTGCATTTAGCAGACAGGAATGCCACTAGTGCTATTCAGAGACCTCTTTGGATTCCAAAGCCATCAATGCCCGCCACAGCACTGTGGCTTGCTGTGCTCTACACAATCTCTGTGAAGACAAAAATCAGCCTCTTCCCCCCGAATGACTCACAGCAATGAGGGGCTGTTGAATCAGGACAGTCCGCCAGACAGTCCATCTGCCACCTCTGGAGATAGCTGAACTTGGGCAACAGTCAGGGACACTTTGCACACTCACCTTATGGACTTGAATAGCCCCATGGGACAAGGGGAACAGCACCTTGGGAACATGCTTGTGAGGACAGTGGGGAGAGCTCATTGATGACATGTGAGTTCAGTGTTTGAGGAGGAGTGTGGAGTTCAGTGCCACGCAATATACTTATGAACAGGGCTCGTCAAGCCGCAGCGAGCCCTGCTAGCCAGCCGTGCGGTTCGGTGCGCTACACATGCGCTGACCGCGCTGTGCGGCTGTGCCAGCTTGTAATCTACTCGCCACGGGCAAGTAGATTACATTAATTGTCAAGCCCTGCATATATGCATGAATGACATGACTATGTATGGAGGGGGAGACTTATTCATGGTATGGACTGATGTAAGGAAGTGACTGAAGTATGAATTGCTATAGCTACGTGTGCAAAGACTATCCCACTATATACAGTCTTAATTTTCCCTCATCATATGCTTACAATGTGTCTGGAGGTGTGTCCAGGAAAATAATAAAGGTATGTTGTAAAGCAACGATACCAACAACCATTCCTGATGAAATAAAAAGCTTTATAAACGTGTACTAGAGAAGTACAACACTCCCTAGCCAGCCAACCCTCATTACCACACTGTACCAACAGAATCTTACAGGAAACCCAAACAAAACCAAGTGCAAACAAATGCAAACAGTGCAAGCATGTGGAAGACACAACCCCCTACTATGCCATGTCCCCGGTCACTCGGTCCCTTTTCTTTCTTTCCCCATTTGCCTAGGAGGTGGGGTGAAGGTACCCACATGGGAAGCGTTACTATGGAGGGCTGCAGGGGGCTGCCCATATGCTCATGGGTCATGTCTGTGTATTCCATCAGCATTGGCGTCTTCCGAGCGGTTTCTGGACTGCAGCACAAGGTAGGTGCACTCAGGTTGTGGTGCGGGTGATGCGGCAGGATTCTTGCAGTCATTAGCGGCCTATGCTGCTCTCACAGTTCTTTCCGCTGAGCTTGGTCTTCCTCCCTGTTCTCAAGCTCTGCAGCCATCGTGAGTCCTTCATCCTGCCTCTTGCCATGCTGTCCTCCAGCTGCACGTTCCGCTGCCTTCGATACAGGGCCTGCTTGGTGGCCCTCTCCGAAACATCAACCACAAGTTCATCTAGGAAACGCTTCCTCTTGGAATCGTCAGAGCAGGTCCAGCAGCCTGGGCTACTGTGGAGATGCTGCCGCCAGTAGAGGTTGAGGGGCCTGGAACTGGGCAAGACACAAAGGGATATTGTCTCAAATAACTCAGTGCCGGGGCATAGAAAAAAAATCCATGCGTAATTACAAGGACATAAAATGATACTTTCACAAACTGAACTTCAGTATAATGAGCGAGGGAGTGTCAGACCACAGACGCTCCTGGACACACCTCCAGACACAATTGTTTAAAAAACCAGTTTGGATTTGTAACTATTGTAGAAAATGGCAGAACTACTTAGGCTTTGGGGGGAGACAACAGTGGCCATGCTACAAAAGTTTTTTCCAGCCGTTCAGGCCTTCCATGATTTGGGAGACAGAACACTTCTTGTAACGCCCAGTTGGCCATGGATGTGTTACTCCACGCTGATGGGAAATCTGCAGTTTACACAATCTTAAGTTTTCAAATGTGTAGTAACTGAACAGTATATTGATGAACAGGATGAGCTGATCAGCTACTGAGGTATTCCTGGCAAATGCAGCCTTCCCTGAAACGTGACTACCTATCTGTAACCTTCCCCCTCCCCATACATTTCTGGACAAAGTTTCCAACTCCAACCATATTTGGGACCATTCTGTCACCTATGGACTTCCTCAGACTGAAACAGACCAGCTTTGTAAACTGGAGCACGTTTCCACCTACTCTAGACCCATTCCCTGTTTCCAGATGGCTTGATAGACAAGAGAGTGGTTACAGAGTGCCACACTTGCAGGCATGTCAATGGAAGGTTATTATCCCTGAAGAAACAGAAATGGCGCTAGCAAAAATCCATGCCTTTCCAGTAACTATACACTTTAAAGGTGTTCTTTACTGCTTGCATTTCCCTGCTGTCACTTTGAATGTCATGCGGCCCCGAGGCAGAGAGAAGAGGACTGCAAAGCACTGACATACAATCTGCCGTTAGCAGAGACACAACAGCGCCTCTCAACTTTTGCACGGATTCCTAGAGTAGAAATCCCACCCATTATTGTGTTAACAAGCATTGAAAAGGAGCCAGATACTTACCGGGCTCAGGATTGGCTTCTGTCATCTCCGCTTCAGGCGGCTTCTCAGGGGAGCCCCAAATGGCTCCTTCAAGGATAGGCCCAGAACGTGCTGCTCCTGCTCCAAAGCTGCCTTAGGTCAAGTTCCAGCAACAGAATGACAACACCGTCCCCCTCCGGTGCCTGCTGCTGGCTCCCATCAGTCCCCATGATGGATTCTGAGGCAAGCGGGGCACCAGCTGACCAGGTCATGACCATCACCGTTGGCTCCATGCTGAGCACAATGCCAGCACCCAATTCAACTCCTCAAAAAATGGGCATGTCATTGGCAAGTTGCCTGAGGGCTGGGTCTAGTCCCTGGTTTTCTGGTATTCACTGGGGAGCTGCGGCATCTGCTCCCTGCTCTGGCCACCAGGCTAGTAAATATGTAAAGCTGCTAACGTCTTCGCTCTTTGCATGTGCATAGACATTCCAATAATCTCACAAAGCCCCCGTTTTGCTGACCTTGCACCAGAGATTTGCCGAAATCTGGCTGTGCTCCCTCCCATGACCATGAAGCAGTGTACTCTGCAAAAGCTCTCTGCTGGCTAGGCTCTGCAAACAGAAGGATCTCGTGGGGCATTGGCAGCCGAGAGGTCAGGAGGTAAGAGAAGGGTTAACTGTGGCTCACTGAGCTGTAGCTTCTGTTCTCACTGGAACCTCCTGGAGAGTCTTGGGACAGAGGACAAAGGAAGCTGGCCCATGGAATTGAAAGCCACCCCTGCCATCTGGCTTCCCGCCATTCCTGCTGTCCTGTCCTGCATGGTAATCAGAACCACAGCAACATGCAAGGGGCAGCCAGGGTGAGTGAGTGTCCTCTGAGATGTAAGATGTTTGGCAAGACTGTCTACAGGCAGGGTTGGCAACAGACTCAGCCGGGCCTTGTGCAACCGGAGGGAGTGGGGGGGAAGGGGGGAGAAGAGTCTTGGCTTCACCCTCTGGAAGGGGTAGAATCTTGTGCTAAAGAGGTGGGGCTAGGGGCAACCAGCCCTCAGCATTGACCAGACTGCACCACATTGGTCTCCAATGGTGATTTAAAGAGCCCAGAGATCCAGGCCCTTTTAAATCTCCAGACCCCAGGGCAACTACCACTTTTAACCTTCCACCCATCTCCACACTGGCAGCCCTGTTCACAGGCCACTTACTGGTAAGGTACTTTGTGCTTACAATGTCAGCAGATTTATTTTACAGGAGGGAAAATGAGAAGAAAGAATTAAATGTGAATAAATATGGTCCACAAATGTTGGACAAAGTCCCCAAATTATAGTTTTCTTCTATCACTGGATACGCAGGTGTATTCCATAAGTACCAATACCACCTCTTTGCAACCTGAACTTCAGTATACTGCAGTTACATAGCAGTTTTAGGAGTAATTTTCGTACAGTGCTTAAGAAGATATATTAGCATTATAATAATATGTATTTTAAGAGGTTCTCAGTCAAAGGGATCTTCATATCATACTATTTCTGACCCGTTAATGTGATTTTAAAAGATCAACAGTAGATTTCAGTCCATCTGCTGTTTCAGCCCTGGGGTGTCTATATGTTGCGCTTCTTTAGTTACTACCGAGTCCTAAAACTCACATCTTTACAAATCCTCTGTGAAAATTACTGACTCTCTCTAATTTATCATCTTTTCCCAAAATCTTCCTTTGTATACAGGAGTGGGCTGAGTCACTTGGCTGCCTTCCCTTCCAAAGCCAGACAATGTTTGGTAATGGATTGCAAAAAGGCTATTACATTTCAACCTCCTTTATGCAGATCAAATCTTTTCACCCTCGACTGGACCATAAATCAGAAGTGGCCTCTCCTAATCACCAGTGAAGTCCTTATCAGATTACAGCAGCTGAGACAGGAAGCAAATTGGTAAATACCAGTCAGTTCTTAAATATGCTTTTGGCATAACACGTAAACTTCATTGAGCAATAATTTCATCCTCCTGCATGTGTAACACATTCTGCCCGACATTATTTGTCTTATTTATTACCCATTGCCCATTAAGTAAGAAGAAGGTCACCGCTATTTGTTCTTACACCACATTCCACTTTCAAATGAGTTGTTTAAAATGGTGGGATAATCAAGCCTCCAATTTAGATACACTGGAAAAAAAAATTTATTCCCCTCCTGCCCCAATTCTCTCCTCTCAGGGCTGGATTCATTTTCGGTTGCAACCTAACCAAGGGTTTGAGAAGAATGCAGTATTGCTCTTGGTACAAATCAAAAACTAACACAGAACCAAGTGATATAAAAACAGGAGTAAGTTCTTCCTCCACTGGAAACAGTTTCCAGCTACTAACACTAAGGGCACGTCTAGACTACGTGCACCTACCGAAAGAAGATATGCAAATTTGGCTCAAATTTGCATATCTTCTGGGGGGGTTTCCCCCGGAAGAGGCTTTTCTGATATTTGGCCCGAATACATAGGGCTAAATATCAGAAAACCCCCCTCTTTCAGAAGCCCCCTGAAACCTTCTTTTAGGAGGAATAAGGGGGCTTCCGAAAGAGGGGGGGTTTCCGATATTTGATCCCGTGTAGACAGACCAAATATTGGAAAAGCCTCTTCCAGGGAAAAAAAATGGAAGGTATGCAAATTTGAGCCAAACTTGCATATCTTCTTTCGGAAGCCACGCAATCTAGATGTAAGTCCAGTTTGCAACTGTACCATGACAGTAAATATACAATGGAATAAAACTGTTCTCCATTTACACTTTAAAGGTGCTAAATGCATGAATTAAAAGGGAGGCAAAGTACATTCAATTTAATTAGCCATAATTATAAGCCGCAGTGTAACAGAGTAGCAGTTTCTGTATTAATATGTAACACAGACAGCTGTACAAATACTCAGTTACACCAATCTTACTGTCTTCAGTAAAAGTGACAAAGCCTTAATAGAAGAGTTGCCAATTACATTGTACTCCCTAGTATAATAATACTCTGAACTTTAAAACTGGGAACAAAGAATATTTTATTGTCTCATATTACGCTAGTACAATGCGTGAACAATAGCTATTCCGGGTTAGTTGGCAGTCTCAACATAAAACTCCATCTTAAAACGCCAGTGACATAAGGCAGAGATGCCAAGCATCAGAGAAGAGATACATCTAGAACCCTGCGTGGATACAAAATTGGTATCCATATCAGCATCTGCTTCCTCAAAAATGAGCCACGGATATCCGCACACGTGAATGCAATTATCCATGAATATAAAGCAGATATCCGCAAATTTGTATGGCTCTAGATTAAAAAAAAAATCTATATGCGTATCATATCTGTAAAAATGAACCACAGATATCTGCGAATGCAGATACCCCCTGTTATCAAGTGGATAGCCTTGGATTTGTAGGGCTCTAGACACAGCTTCTGCTCCAAATCTGGCAGGAGGTAGGTGTGCAACCACAGAAGGAAAGTAGAAGGACTTAGGTATAGGTGGCACCTTTAATTACTGTGCAATGTTCTCTCTGACTATTTTAAGAATGGCATTAACAAAGGCTCAGAGAGAGCAAGTGCTTAGCACTTCTCAGGTGGAGGGACAAGATGCCTTTCTGACAAAAGAACTTTGAGTGTGGATAAGGAAAGAGAAATGTCAGTTCTGGAACCAAACTTCCACAAAGTCATTTTAATTTCTAAAGGGTAATTTGCTCCTTTACAAACAGTAACAGATTTCACTCTGTGCGGTTCCTTTTAAGTAAGCATCTAGCGGACGCACCTTGTTGAAGACCCAGATCTCCCCATTCACTGTCGGCCTGGGAACCCCATGCCCATTGTAGTGAAAGAGGACCCTCTCTTCCTTGGCATTTCGACGCAGTGATGTACACAGTTTCTTAACTTCATCCACAGTAGGATCGAGGCTCTGCTTGTACCGGGCCTGGTGATATAAAAAATAAGTTAAATAGTGTTAATTGCATGCATGTGCATACTGGAGATGCATAGAAGCATACACCCATCAATACACAGGAAACAGTATATTATATACAACACTTGACAGAATTGACAATATTCAGTCTTGCACTACTGACACATTTACCCTCAGCTATGACAGATATTGTTTATAGCCCCGAAAGGCCCAAAGCATCTGTGTAGAACAATTATTTTAAGTAACTATTTAAATATTTTTAAATTATTTTTCCTCTCTTCTGAGCTCTGTACAGATGGACTCTTGGCACAAAGACACTTCTCTTTACTACTGGATAGATATACAAATAGCCCCAATAAAAAACTACAAACATCTAAAATAGTGGGTTTCAATCATTTTTCACCTGAGCGCTAAAATCCTCCCACTGCTTCATGCTAGACCCACAATGCTTTGCCAATACGAAAGGATTGAGGGATCGAGGCCACAGCAAGAACCCATAACTGGTATGGGTTAGAAGACTGCTGGGCACTGTGTGGATATAGCATGACGAGTCAAGGACTGATCTTGGGATCAAGGTGTGCTGATAGCCTGGAAAACCCTGGCCAAGAGAGGAGAGTTTCTTCCTCTCAAACACAACACTTAACTGCCACAAGGTTAGGAAAACAAGGAAACTGGAAGGAGGTTCCAGCAGGACAGGATTGAGCACAGGGGCACAACAGATATTGATAAAGGAGCTGTCTTCTCTCCCTCCACCCATTACAATTACCGGGTTGCACTGCTCTTAGGACTGTGTGTGCAATGCAGGTAACTCTCAATAAAACTATCCCAAAACTCATAATAAAATCCTTAGGCATCCCTCTCCCATTGTGTAGTCTTTACATACAGGTATAAGACACTGGCAGTGCCATTTTCAATCATTTCCATGCTGAAAAATCTGTAGCAACATGCCAAAGACATTTTGCATAAAGGGAAGAGGGAAACAGCTAAGGATTGCACACACGGCAGGGTAGGGTTGGGGGCCAAGTATATTACTTCAGTAACTGTGTAGACAGATGAGATTGTAAAGAAAGTGTTCTCAGATATGAAAGTTTTTGCCGGAAAAAAATATGCCCCGCAATAAAGGTCAGAAAAATAGCTGTATTGTGGCAATAGTTTGGCCTAAATATAATGAAGCTATACAAAAGTTCAGCAATAGCTTCATTTTAAATTATGCAGGTTTCTCCATCACAACAACTCATTAACATAAGCAATTCTACAAGGTTAGAAATGCCACTGGGTCTCAAAACAGTTCTCTACTTCTTTGCACATATGAAAGGCTATGCTAGAAGAATGCTAAAGTAAATTATAGTCACTTTAAAGATCAGCTAGTGGCCAGGACATGCTAAAAGAGGTTAAATAAACCTGATGAATTAGGAGAGAGTAATCTAATGCCTGCAATTCAGCTAGCACCAGATAACTATATTCACCATTAACTCAGGCAAACTTTTCCAACAGATACGTCAAAGTTCTAATCTACTATTACACCACAGTGTTTCATGGAGATGGCCACCTAACTTTTAGCTATGAACATCAGCCTTCAGGTTATCCCGAAATCCATGCATTTCAGGCCTAATGAATGAGGCATATGCGCTAAGGGCTTTATTAATAAATTTATTCAATATTTTACATTAAAATTACATATCACAGACATCTAAGTAAACATGTCCAGCAATCCTCTACATGGAAAGTGCCTTGCTCCTCACACTGAAAGTGATAAGAACAAATGCCTTTTAATTGCCCTTTGGAAAGGCAAGAGTCTTGGTCTCTCCCAGATCCTTCAGAACAAAAGTACCCAAGGGACTAGAAATCCAGCACCACAATGGCCTCAAGAACTAAAGATGCTCTATTGCAGCAGAGAAGAACCGCACCCAGAACAAGCTTTAATACACACAACACACTTGCGACTTTAGACTATGCACTTCACAGTTCTGTAAGATACAAAGACGATTCAATCATCTTGATCTATTAAACGGTTTCTAGAACAACGCCCAGAAAAGCACTTTGTTTTACGGTTTTTGTACCTTTATTCAAAAGACGGCTAATGAGAACCATGATAACTTGGTTTTAATGTTTCTCAATTAACCCTTGTCACTTCAAGCCAAACAGCACAAAGAATGCCTTGCAGAACCTGGCCTCAGCCCTTTAAGAGACATTCCTGAGTGGTGGGCCAAGAGCAGTCACTACAATGAGGCGGGGGCCCTGTTCTGCCACACATGATGTTCTTTAGGAGCTTCCTCGCTAGTCAAAGGCAAGGGAAGACATTAGCCTCAGCACTGGCTTCTTACTTACTCCTCTCTTTCTCTCTCTCTCTCTCTCCACTTACAGTGTTATGATGAAGGTGCTGATTTGCAAAATGTGCATCTTAAATCATATTCTGCCTGCTGGCACCTTTACAAGACACTATAACCAGGGCCCTCAAGTATTGGGTAATTTTTCAATTCCCACTTTTTTTCTGTTTTTTTGAGAACTTGCTCATTGAAATATCCCTCACGTCCTTTTAGCATAAATATTCAGTACTGCTCACAATTAATGAAGGTGAATGCATACTTTAAAACAAAAGTCTGCAGATCTACAGAGCTGAGACAAACATATCATTTACACATTCATAAACACCGGGCTGCACGGGGGTGGGGAGCAGAGGCTGCAAAGGAACGGATCAACGCCTATCTGTCAGCCAAGGACTTTCCGTATCAGTCTACTTAGCTCATTCTGATGCACATTACAGCAAGACAATACCTATTAGTTTTACCCATGATGAGAAAAATAACCAGCCATTTGTTCTGTGTTTTTGATAAAGCTTTAAGATCTTATTCAGTGATATGGAAGAGAATCAAGAAAACAAACCATATAACAACTAGAAGGAAAGTCCAGCTTTTTATTATTTCACGGAGGGGTGGTGGTAGTCTAGGGGTGGTAAGTGTGGGGGAGTTAACATTCATAATAAGATGATCATTGCATCTGTTTCTCTTTCCAGAATTGCTGCTGCAAAGTCTGCGGAGGGGAGAGCGCGCAGGGGAACGGAGAGTACTATGAAGACACCAGATTGTTTTTTTTACTTATAGTTATTTTACCAGATGTTAGCTTGCCAAAGCGAGTTCTCTAAAATACGTGCACAGCTGGTGTGCGGGATTGGTGACAGCTCAAATCTTGTAAAACAGTAAATAAGGATACAGGGATCCAGACCGAAAATACTTATCACTCATTTAACGAAACTGCAGCTTAACGACCCCTTTCCAACAAATGCCCTCCTGCATCTTGATTGCTGTGTCTCTTTAGACACAGGCATCACTATTTCTATGACATCTTGCCTCTACTGCCTGCAATGTATTCTGTTCTCCAAGAAGGAATATTTTAAACTCGGAGGAAAGCACCATTTAGGGAATGAAGGAAGGGCTGAGACCGAAGCATTTTCTGTTGAAGCCCATCCTATAAACCAGAAATATTTCATAACGCATGCCCATTTCTATGCTAAGGAAAAGAAAACAGAGTCCTCCTCTCTCCCCACAAGACAAGACATTAAGAGGGAAGCACAATCTGCAGTTTTGTAGCCTACAAGGCAGACCCGTACGCTGTGTGGTGGATGTGATCTCCTTCGCCAAACCATACGTGTTAGAAACAGCAAGAAGCTACAGTTCGCATGGAACAAAGTTAAGTTCATGAACAAAACTGTATACATCTTTCATAAAACTTCAGTGAGAGCCAGCTTTATAGTGACTGTAGACAACAGGTTATCCATGGGTAGGAACTGAAAGACCACTTTCCTCAGGATATGGACACCTACACGGATGGTCAAGTGGTTAACCACAAAATTACCTGTGAATGCTGTATGCAAGTACAAGTGGCTTTGTTACAAGTGCAATTTACAGCGCGGTAAAGCACCAGTGTGCGCCTGGCACCAGCACTAGGAGCTGTGCTCCCAGCACTGCTAGCTCCTCCCCTCGTGGCGCGGGTGTACATCGAGTACCGAGAGATCTCTCTCCCAGCGCTCGGGTCGTGGCCACACATTCCATTTGAAGCTCTGCCCAGCACACTTGCTTCACAACTATCAATTTTATAGCCTGCAAATTTGCAGCTTATAAGTTCACAGCCATTGCCCTCTTCTCAAAAAGATTTGCCATGGGCATTGGTATATAAAATCATGCCGCCTTTGTTTTTAACATTAAGGGGACTGAAATGCATCACTATGCATTAACCCATGGGCAGTCTTTTCTTCCAGGTAATGGGAGACTGCATTAAATTTTTGAACAAGGCTGACATACTAATTAACCTGCTGTCTAGGCACATTTGTTGAGCCTAGAATTTTACCTACACTTCTTACCAGGAAGAAGTACCTTTCTTTAACTCCTGGTTTTATTTTTAATGTCTTTTTAGTTTTTAAATCTATTTCCTTCTTGTCTCTTCCAGACCTTCAATGTTAGTTTGTGTCTCTACACAGATATTTTACAGACCTCTCTCCATGCTGCATTTTCTTTCTTAGTTCCTTACGTTACTTTTGCCTAATACAGGCTGAACCTCTCTAGTCCAGAAACTTCTGTGATCCAGAATGATTTTAGTTAGTCGATTGTTCATTTTTCATGGATGTGCCCTGTGATCCCATAACATTTGTTTACAGCCACCAGTCCTGGCTCTCACTGTTCCGTGCTGATATTTAGCTCAAATTTACCCCTAAACGTCCTCTAACAGCCTAGTAAACAGTGGAAGTGTTGGTCATGCTGCTAGACAATAACGACCTCCCCTCGTCCAGAAAATTATCTGGTTCAGAACTGGTCAGCTCCCGAGGGTGCTGGACTAGAGAGGTTCTACCTGTACATATTTGTATGGATGTTAAACATGGTAGCAACACCTCTTAAGCTAAAAACAAGTATCTGAAAAGTTTCTATCAGGCTTTAGATATCTACTACTCAGAGAGTACTTTATATTATTTGTAAAATAAAGAGTCACTAATTATTTTTAAAGTTATTGGGCCCCACTGATATTACAGTATCTGAAGACCATGCTGGCCTCTCTCTTACCTTACACTAGACTATGTTAAAAAGAGGTAAAAATAATTTTCTATTACTGTTACTGGGCACTGGCACATCTGGTACAGTTTCCTTCTTTTATAATGTTTGTTGGAATAATTTTCTTTAGTTCAGCTCAAGATGCCTTTGGCTCCTGTCACAGCTATCAGACAGGACAATCTGGATATCCATTCCTTTGCAAATGCTATCCAGTTATATCTGTCGCTCCTAGCTGACGCCGCAATTGTAGCCTTAGAGCTGTCAAAATGTCCCCCTGACATGCACTGATGAACAAGCATGAAATTGCTGAAAGTGATGTCAGTTGGCTTTACTGTGTGAATATGATTTTCCAATCACCTTAATGACCTAAAAAGCAATAACCTTGAAGAGTCCTGATCAGGACTGGCTTTCGATGGCTCTATTTACACAATCACAGCTACAAGTTTTGTTTATTTATGCAATACTATCACTCTGTAATACCCATACTCTCACACTGAGAACTGTGCATCACCTTTTATGATCAAGTCTTATTTACTCTAACTGATTAGCTTGAGATTTGATTTCAAAGCAGGAGACTGTTTAAGTTCCAGATCTCAACAGAATCTAAACATTTACACATTTTGTAGCAGAAATTGAAAATCATTCCCTCCTACCCCAAATAGTCAGCTAAAATCATCTATTCAATCTAGAGTTCTGTATTTCATGTGCTACAGCTCAAGATAGTGGAAGCATCTGACATTTAGTAAGAGATGAAGAGCCCTGCAGAGTTTTAAGTCAGACCTTGCATTCGCCACAAATCAAGCTAATCCTGATTTCTGCAGTAAGTTTCTTTAATTCTGGGGCACTGCTATACAGCAGTCTGGAAATTCCCAAATCATTTAAATTAAAAAGTTGATTTTTCAATAACCTCATTGAGAATCTGAATAATGTATTACAGTAGACTATTTTAATTTTTATTATTATTATTACTACTATGGTTGTTGTTATCCAAGTGCTGAGGAGCCCCAATCATGGACCAGGGCCCACGGTGCTAGGTGCTGTACATACATAGAACAAAGACAGTCCCTGCACCCAAAGACCTTACAATCCAAGCGTATAGACAAGAGTCAAGATGGAGCCTGACCGATGGAGTTGTACAGGGCACCAATGAGACAACTGGTCACTGTGATTAGAAGTATTATCAGTTGATTACACTGATTATTATGTGAATTTAAAATGTTAATGTTGCGTGACTCCTACACAATGATGGTTAGTTTTCGATATGCTAGTATTGACAATACACCGCATTCAAGAAGTTGCTAGGTATGCTGGAGTTTTGGCTGAGGCAAGGGGGCAATTGTAATTTCTAGCAATGAAGAAGGCACAGGAAGAAGTTTTAGACTATAAACTAAGTGCTTTAGCTGGATGTAAAGCAGAGATTTAATTAAGCATATTTTGGTTTCAAAAAACAGAGCATTTCATACTTGTTTCAGGCTGTTTGCAGATTCAGGAAGAAAACACTGTATTGTTTTACTCGTTTCATATTTTCAAAGCTATCGCCAAAGCAAAGCGGGCTAGAAATATTTTTTTTTAAAATGTTAAAAGATTGTGGAACACAGTTCTACACCCATGGTTTTATAGATACCACCAGTTACCCTGTGAAGAAGATGCCTGAAATCACATATAGACAGGCAAAAATAATTTAGAAAAAACTGCCAGCATTCCAAAAATTAACATGGCACCGGGCTGATAGAGTATGTGGTGTCTAAGCTACTATCACATATTTGTAAACATTTAGCAATTAACTTGAAAAATGTTATTGATGTATTTAGGAAAATTTGCATAAAAGTGTATCTATTTAAAGACTATTTTACTCTTTAAAATATGCTTAGATTCTAAACATCTATACTTTCTTTTACACAAGTTTACACACTCAAGTCAGTCATCCTTTGCTTCTAGTAAATGACAGCGTGCTAGTCCTCGTGACGAATCACAAAGACATTCAAAGCCAGCTTTTCAGTGTTCACAATATGTAGCCTCCATCCTGTCTGAGAAATCAGAGACTGTTTTCCCTACAGCATAAATAATTAACAAATGCAAACATATTATCTGCCATTATCTTTCATTCACAGAGGCTGTGCTGCCATTCAAAACGAAAAATATGGAGAGTTAGTCACCTGCAAAATGAATGCATTTAAACATATCAAATGTACACAGCCTTGAAAGCTTCAACGAGAAGCACAGAGTTGAGAAAGTTAGGATGGCAGTTTTAATGGCTGCAATTTGAATTAACTTTTGATTTGCATGATGCAACTATGATAATGCTCTAAGGCAGTGCACACACTATTTCAGAATGCATTTCATTACATAATACACACATATAATTTGCCCATGCTAACAAAATCACTCAAACACCCTATATGTAGCCTGATGTATCCCCAAGCAGACACACAGACTCAAGAAAACAGACTTTGCAACAGGTCCTGGAAATCAACACGTTCAGGCTTATCCGGCAGCACAATTCAAACTAGTAGGTCAGGGTCTGCAGATGCATCAAGACCATCTCGTGGCCAAGGTGTTAAAGGTTTGAAAGAACCCTCATGGACATACACTTTCACCATTCATCCATCTCCTAATAAAACCAGCAACAGCTCCATGCCATGCCATATGGCCCAGATGGAAAGGGATCTCTCAAATGTGAGGACTTCAGATGTTGCCTAGAACTAGCTCTGCAACAGTGCTGGTTTATTTATTTTAAAACAATCAGGGGAAGAAAGGCAGTAGGAAGGGAGGTTATATTCTCCATTTTACAGAGACATATTTAGGTTCAGCCTTCATAAGAAAGGACAGTAACAGGGAGCTAGTGATTTAGCAGCTTGACTACTGCCATGACAAACCAAAGCTCATCATACCACCTACATATCTGTTAGCCTATAAAGTGCTACCAGACCATTTGTTGTTTTTTCCTGTACAGACTATGGGTACGTCTAGACTACATGCCTCTGTCGCCAGAGGCATGTAGATTAGGCTACCAGACATAGGAAAATGAAGCGGCGATTTAAATAACCGCCGCTTCATTTAAATTTACATGGCTGCCGCGCTGAGCCAACAAACAGCTGATCAGCTGTTTGTCGGCTCAGCGCGATAGTCTGGACGAGCGGGTGTCGACATCAAAGGCATTTGTCGACCACCCAGGTATACCTCAGGACCTGGCATTGACTTTTGGACCTACACTATTTCAGCATCATTTCCTCTCAAGCTTTGTAAGAGGGATTTGGAGAGGTCACACCCGTTCTGCATTAATGTCAATTTCCCTTTCGGCATACCAATTGATGATTAAGCCACACAATTAATATGATTAACAGATCAAGGGAAACACTTGATGAATACCTTCAACTGGTAAAAGAGCATCCAGGAATGTAATGAGCCTTATAAAGACAGGTAGCGGTGCTCCAATCATGGCATATGCAGTAATAATGGAGCACAAGCATTCCTGCCTTTCCTCTATTACTCTGTACATTTCATGAGGGATTTCATTCCTTTAAAGGACAAATAAAACATCTGCAAGTGAAACAGCAACCTCACAAGATGAGTTTCACTGGAGAGGAAAAACCAATTCAATGGGCTCTTCAATTTCTGCACTAGTGGAAACTGTCAGAATATTTATTGGCTGCACAGAGCAACCCAGCAGTTTGGTGGATTTTTTGCACTCAAATTAGCGCTCTGCTTCAAAATCATTTGCCTAATTACATTTTTTAAAACTCTGAATAGAGTCAAAGTATAAATCCAATGCAGTCAGGAAATTCAGAGTTGCAGCAGGCCCTGTGGCATGAATCACTGTGTTATGCTCAGAGCAGCAAGAACTGCGGCAACCCAGCAGTTGTGCGACAAAGCATTGTGACTGCCACCTAGGAGATTAGATTTTGAATCATTAGCTGTGTGGGGTTCTCGAGGTGGTTCAACCCTGCCAGATGCTGAGCTCAGGGAGCTAGAGCCGTTAAACGAGAGAGTTCTGAAGGTGGCCGTTTAAGGGAAAGCGGTGTTTTGGGTTGCTAATGCTATTAATAGGACACTAGGGCAGGAAAGATTAGCCAAGGTTCCCGTCCTTGGATGGCAGTCCCTGGCACAGTGTGTGATCACAGCAACCAGGGCACGTCTTTGCTTCTTCATCAAGAAAAAATAAACCTTCAAAAAGAGAAATTTAAGGAGGGTTGGGAGACCAGATGCTGTCACCAAGTCACATGATTAAAGCCTTGATCTCCCATTTCCCTGCAACTTCAAGACCGGAATTCTGATGCCAAGAAAAGCTCCCCTCAAAGCTTTGCCTGAACGACACAGCTTTTAGCGACACAGCCTTGTCACTAAAATTTGGGCAGTGTAAATGCTGTTTGTCGGTACTTTTGCTGAAAAAAATACTTCCACCGCCTATGAGTGGAGTTCGCACTGTGGACAGGAGAGCATTCCTGCTGACAACAGCTAGGTACACAATCACTTGCCAAGGCAAAATTTTTGTCTTGGGGGGCTGAGGGTTAAGCACTGGTGAACAAAACCTGTGTCACTCAATTGGCAGTGGAGGCAAAGCCTAACACAAGTGTGTGAAGTTAGATACCAAAGGGACCAAGGAAGCCTCTAAGCAGAGAAGCTGTGCCATTTCCCATCCCAGCCCTAAACAGAAAAGCACAATAGGAAAAGCTGAAATACCTGGGAATAGTTTGGGTGAGTGGTAGAAAAGAGAGCAGCTGTAAATTAATAGCTTGGCCTTTATCAGGCCTTTGTTACTTTCTATTACTTTAATTTTACGTTATTATTGTAGGCAGAATGACAACACAAAAACTATTCATCTTCTATTACTCAGAACCCTTTGTGATCCTGTTACATTGATTTACTGGGCCTGTGTAGTCTCCAAGTGGGAAGTTATTTTGCACTGGTAATTACTTCTAGCAATGCCAAATTGACTTACCCTAGAATCTTCACATTGTATGGCACTGAGGAGACATGGGGCTTTTGGATAGATTAGGGGAGACCACTGGGGAATTTAATTATTAGAAGCAATTTCCTCAACTGTTATTAAGCTGCAGAGATCTTAACTTCCCATGGTGTCAATCTGAACAGACACAGGGAAGGAAGAAGCAGGAGCAGTTACTCTGGGAAAGAGGCGAGCTCAAGCCTCACGTAGCTTGGAGCTCACCTTTTTAAAGTGCAAGAAAGTGGGCAAAAAACACACCAAAAACAAAGCAAGGTTAAACCAGAACTACAGTTGTTCATCTATTTCTTATTTCCAGCACAGAGCGCGCCAGATGGCTTGCAGAGTGTGCACGAGACACTTGTGGTAAGTGTGACGGCGCGTTGGGGTTTTCCCGTCTCCTGCACACCCATAGTGGCACAAACAGACTGCACCAGCCAGTAGAACAGAGGGAGTTTATTGCTTCTCCAGGATACAGCACAGCACAGATGTAATCTGGTTACAGGAACTGGGGCTAGGAGGCCTCAGTGCCCCCCCTTGAGATGGGGGGTGGCTGAGCCCTATAATCCCAACCCCTCTCCCTCGCTCCTTCTCCCCTGCTTCCCAGACAGAAACTACCGCTCTCTTACAGCCCTGCTTCCCAGCCAGGGCTCCACTTCGCCGTCTTCCCATTGTTCCGCTCCCTGGGAGATAACTGGTCAGACAGGTTCCGAGCCCCCTTGCATAATGATTCATCCCCTACCCTGCTGGACAGTGCTGCAGACAGCAGAGGTCACCCACGGCCCACTGCCCAGCGTAGCAACCCCCCACTACATCACAGTAAGCAGTGTAAGAAAGAAGGGGATACAACAGATGACATCAATACGGGTGTGTCAGTGCAGATAAAATAGTGATCAACTTCTTGATGCTCATCTTTTAGAGCTTGTCATCCAAGGAACCTTTGCTCTGCCCCTAGGTCACTGTCCACAAAGCCATGCCAAAAAAACCAAGGCACCCCTTTCTTCAAAGCACTTCATCTCCATCACATCAGTAACTCAAAAAGAACAGAGATGAGATCTAGCCAGACTACACAGCTCTTCTTAAGAGACTGATCACATATAGCTTAACATTTATCTGAAGAGAAGCTTGTTGCTTCATCAAGCGTGCTAACTATTCCTGTCCTCTTTACCACGTTACATGCAGAATTGTTGTTCATGTGTTGGTCCCAGGGTATTGAAGTGACAAGGTGGGTGAGGGAGGTTTTTTTTTTTTAAAATTAACCAACGTCTGCTAGTGAGAAAGAGAAGCTTTTGGGCTTACACAGAGCTCTTGCTCTGACGAGCTGACCCAATAAAAGACATTGTCTCACCCCACCCTGCATTTTTTAACATAGGTAATGAATTCAAGCGTCCTCATCTCTTCGCAAAAGCAATGACACTAGGGTCACTGCCCAAAATGAGTAGGGTTTGAGTGCAAAAGCAATATCTGAGAGACTTAGCCTAGTCAAGTAGCTCCTTATCTGGGGCTACACACTTGCCAAGGGTCACAGCAAAGAATAGGTAACTTGCTGAAGCACAGGGTGGCAAGCAATCTCATCTCTTTAATAGACAGGCATGTAGACCACTAGAGTCAAATCTGCTAGTTGCATAATGTGAAGATTTGATGGTTGTTTGAAAGCTTATGCATTTTGGTTGATAATATAAAGTGT
The DNA here is from genome assembly GCF_052426305.1 of Pelodiscus sinensis. Taxonomy (NCBI): domain Eukaryota; kingdom Metazoa; phylum Chordata; order Testudines; family Trionychidae; genus Pelodiscus; species Pelodiscus sinensis. The sequence continues at coordinate 2,584,124 of NC_143071.1, read as the reverse complement.
TCACTATGAAAATTGCTGTGTCACTGAATATCTTTACGTAAGTGTGGAATCTACCACAGGCTGACTCACAGGCCTGGGAACTAGGGATACAGGGGGTGCTGCGGCATCCACAGGCTTGCAGCCACCACTCCGGGGTACCAGAAGCTCTGATGCCTGCCCTGTGCTCAAGGTTCTGCTTCCAGCCTCATCTCAGGGAGGGTATGTCTACACTACCACCCTAGTTCGAACTAGGGTGGTTAATGTAGGCAACCGAAGTTGCAAATGAAGCCCGGGATTTGAATTTCCCGGGCTTCATTTGCATCTTTCCGGGTGCCGCTATTTTTAAATATCCGCTAGTTCGGACTCTGTGCCCGCGGCTACACGCGGCACAGACTAGGTAGTTCGGATTAGGCTTCCTATTCTGAACTATCGTTACTCCTCGTGGAACGAGGTGTACCGGTAGTTCGGAATAGGAAGCCTAATCCGAACTACCTAGTCCGTGCCGCGTGTAGCCGCGGGAACGGAGTCCGAACTAGCGGACATTTAAAAATGGCGGCACCCGGAAAGATGCAAATGAAGCCCGGGAAATTCAAATCCCGGGCTTCATTTGCAACTTCGGTTGCCTACATTAACCACCCTAGTTTGAACTAGGGTGGTAGTGTAGACATACCCGGAGGGAGTAGAGGAAGCAATGGATCTGTGGAGGATCTCAGCACCTCTACTGGACTGGCTAGTCTTGCTGAGCACATCCGGGGCAAAGGTGAGTAGTTACCACCTTGCCCATAATGAAACCTGTCCACCCACCACCCAGGAACTGCGTTGGGGAGCTGGGGTTGGGCGTAGAGCTGCAGCAGTGGCTAGAGCCAGGGCAGAGCCGGGGGCAAAATGGGAGTGGATGGCACTCCCCCCGCACCCTCATGGACCAGGCCTCACTGCTCCCTGAAAGTATGCCCCACAGTTTGGGAATCACTGCATTATTCATATGTAAGCAAGCCGCCTACAGCTCTGCCAGTGAAGCTCTATACAGATCTGCAGTGACCCCAAGAGCACCACAATGCCAGATAGCAAGGGGCCCCCGGTATGGAACAAATATTCACACAGCACCCCACAGGGTGAGAGGGGGGACAGTGGCTCTGGGCTTCCTTAGGCTCTGAGGTGGGGGCAGAAAGCTGGGGTGCAGGAACACTCCAGCTGGTGGTCTGAGCTGAGACTCGGGGTGCACAAAAAGGCTCCAAGTCAGGGCCAAAGGGTTTGCAATGTGGGAGCAGAGCTGAGGCAGGAGGTGGGGCCAAGGGTGGGACAGGAGTGTGGGATACAGGAGGTGGTTCAGCTTGTGGGCTCCAGGAGGGAGTTAGGGTGCGGGAGAAGGTTCTGATCAGGGGCAGAGGGCTGTGGTCCTGTGGGGAGAGGGTTCAGAGTGTAGGCTTCAGCCAGGACTTTACCTCAGGCTGCTCCCAGTCAATGGGCTACAGCATGCTCCCTGCCTGCCCCGCTTCCAAGTTGCTACCCCAAATGCCATGCCCAGCCCCTTGATGGGGAACTGATGTCTCTGCATGGCATGTAGTGCCCACACCCTCAGGCTCTGCCCCTGCAGCTCCCACTGGCTCAGTTTCTGGCCAGTGGGAGATGAAGGGCTGGAGCTAGGGGTGTGGTCAGCACACAGGGCTTCCTTAATCACCCCGATGACTAGTGCCCACAGGGACTTCCGCCAATCTCACAACCTCGCAGCTCCAGCCTAGCGGGCGGGAGGCCCCACGTTTCGGAGTTTGCAGCCCATGGTGTGGAGATTGGCCATGAGCCAGATGAAATGAATCAGCTGCCTAAATCTAGTCTGTAGGCCACAGGTTCCCCACTCCTGATATAAAAGGTATCTTGTAACATATCGTTTGAAACTAACAGCACACTGGTAATAGAGATCGCTTTGAAATATCTGTAACAACACGGTGTGAAATTATGGACACACTGATACTATGGTTTGGAGAATATAAACAGATCGAGGAGACAACTCCCCCCCCCCCCCCGGGGGAAATGGACAATACCTTTTCAGCTCCAGCACAAATCAAGCCAGGTGGAGCCAAGAACAATGGCATCAGAGATCACAGAAAGATCATTTGCATTACAAAATCACAGGAGACCAATGTTCACTCTAACCTTTCCCATCCATGTCTGGAATACTTTTTTTAATGTGCATTGAGACATGTGCAAACATGCACCACCATTAGAAACCAAAAAAAACTAGCTGTGGGTGGTCTGCTTATCACCTGGGCATCACATGAATCTCTCCTGAGTGGCTGCACAAGCACCCAGCTTACAGGAAACTCTGCAGGAGACTTCAAAAATTAACATGGTATTCCTACCTCAGTAGACACAGAAAGTTGAGCCAGAGCTTCCTGACTTTGAAAACAAAGATAAACTTTGAGGATAAAAAGACCTGCTGAAAGACTTGGGGGCATGTCTCTCCTGAGGGAACAAAGGAACCAGCTCTTTGATTCTGTGTGGATTGGGTCCTGGCTGAAGCAGTGAGCCAGGCTGGAAAATACTAACAATTGGGTGAGGAAGATACTGTTAGGCAAAGCTATCTCCTACTAGAATTGAGGCTTAGACACTGGAAAGCATGTGATTTTTGTTTCGTCTGTAACCCTGACATATCTCTTTCGCTGTGTGAAATTATTTCAATCTATGTTAAGAAATGCATTTTACGTTTTCTACAGACCATCTCAGTGCTGTTATACTGCAGTATGCATGAGTCTCCTGCAAACCTAACAGGCTGATTTGTACCCAGTCTCTCTGGAGGCAGCACGTTTCTGTGAGTCCCCAATAAAAAGGATGAGACACTGCAGGGAAAATGGTTTGGGGGAGACTTGGGAGTAATCAGGATGGTGGAAGCTACAGAGAGGCCTCTATGCAGTGACCATGCAGCTGATTTTAGGGGTATGAGCAAAAGCTGCCCCGCACAGAAGTGCCCAGAGATACAGGACACGCAAGCAATAACAATGCCCTATTGGTCAGACTGTACCCCATAGTAACAGCCCTGAAGCACAGTCGTAACTTACAAACCACTCTACTCGTCTAGATGCAGGCCTCTTCCGAACAAAGAAATATCACATGGTCTTGGACTTCAGAAAAGCAGACTTCGACTCCCTCAGAGACGTGATGGGCAGAATCCCCTGGGATGCTAACATGAAGGGGAAAGGAGCCCTCAAGAGCTGGCAGTATTTTTAAGAAACCTTAGTGAAGGCACAGAAAGAAACCACTCCAATGCATAGCAAGAGAAGCAAATATGGTAGGAGACCGGATTGACTCACCGGGGAAATCCTTGGTGAACTTAAGCACAAAAAGGGAGCTTATAAAAAGTGGAAACTTGGACGGATGACTAGGGAGGGGTATAAATGTCTAGCTCAAGAATGCAGGGGGAGTTATCAGGAAGGCGAAAGCGCAACTGGAATTGCGACTCGCAAGGGATGTGAAGGGTAACAAGAAAGGTTTCTACAGGCATGTTAGCAAGGTGATCAGAGGGGGTGTAGGGCCGCTACTGGATGAGGAGGAGAAAGCCCCGAGCCTCGCTCTGCAATCTGGATCATGGGGAAAAAGCTCTGCCACGTGGGCAGTGCTTCTTCCCCGCAAGCCGGATAGCGGAGCAAGGCTTGTCCGCCCCAGCAGGAAGCTGGCGCACCAGCAGAATCCAGCCAATGGGAGCAGTGGAGGTGGAACCTGGACCACTGCGGGGCATGAAGACAAGTAAATGTGCCCACCCCCTTGTGCCCAGACCCCCACACTCCCAGCCCGTTCACACATCACACCCCACCAAGAACCTGCAGCCCCCAGCCTGCTCCTGCACCCTTCCTCCCATCCAGACCTCACAACTTCTCCCCCTTGTGCACCCCATTTCCAACCCAGAGCCTGCACCCCCATTCCTCTCGCTGGAAGCCCTGTCCCTCACACTGCACCCCCTTTCCCCCCCATTTCTGTCCCAATCCCAGAGCCACTAACCCTAAAACTCCAGAAGAGTAAAATCTGGCCTATGGGAAACCCTGAACTTCAGTCCTCCCTGCCCTCCCCACCTCCCCCGGGTGGAGCTGGAGCACCAGAGGAGAGAAGTTGAGAGCTATAGTGAGGGTTGGGAGAGGGGGGGTTAGAAGGGGGTCTGTCTGTTTTTTGCTTCTCACTTGTGTGGTCCCCACCTGATTTTTCTATGGGTCAGTGGCCCCCGACCCAAAAACAGTTCCCCACTCCTGCCATAAAGACAGAAAACATTGAAATCATTTGTGTTGGTCATAAATTAATATTTTACTTTATTTAAAATGAAGTTTGATAAATTAACACGAGGAAGCAGAAGGGCTTAGTCTCTTTAATAATTTAAATTGATATTTCCTTTCTTAATGGTTAAATTACACCATTCTGCCTAGCTGCAGCTCTAGCAAAATGGCTCGGGCATAATTATGTAATTAACAGTGAGTTTCCATTAGCCACTGGTGGTCCACGGAAAGGTTGCATTGAGCCAGGTGGGACATGGGCCAAAGAATTTGAGAACCGCTGGCATACGGTGTTAGGTTATCCTGGGCAGGGAGGCCATGTGGCAGGCACACTGCAACACAGGGCTGGAGCTGGGGGTGCAGGTGGGAGGGAAGTGTAGAGTTTGGGGTGAAGGTCATAAAATGTTGGGGTTAGGGGCACAGTGTGGGAGATAGGGTGCAGGAGAGGCAGGAGTTAATGGCAAAGGAGAGACAGGACGGGGGTTCAGAGGTGGGGTAGCCCATGGCAGCCAAGGGAAATGGAGAGGGTACCATGCCTATGGTTTGGGGAAGGGAGGGAGGTATGCCAACATACAAGTTTGCTCAGGGCACAATCTTCCCTAAGGCCAGGCCAGCCTGGAGTACATATTTTGGAAGACCAGTATCACTGTATTTGAATATTTGCATATTTATCATTTGCATGATGAATATGCAAATAAAATCATGTTGGTCCGCCAAACGTTTGTCAATGGGTTTGCTGGTCCATAGTATAAAAGGGTTGGGAACTACTGCTCTAGTGGCTGTATTGTGTGTTGGGTCAAATTTGAATGTATGTCTCAACAGAAAAGGTATTAGACACCAGACCGAACCCACACATGTGCAGTTTAATGGAGTCCAGTTGAAAGGGATCAATAATCTAATGACTGAAAGAAAAACCTGGATCTAAAGCTGCTGCCTGAAATTATTATAGGTTCAAAACTGAATACAAGGTAAAGAAACCAATGGCAGTTTCAAATCATAATGGTCTGTAAATGCCACGGGACCTTCACAGACATTCTTGCTGAACTGTAGGGGCATGCATCTGTGCCTGCTGACCCATGCTAACCTAACCAGTTTGATCACTCCTCAGATTCAGTGGACACAACTAGGGTAAGAAATCTGGATGCAGAAGGGAAACCACAAGATAAAGTTCATCTACAAATTTGACACCATCACCTTAGGATTAAACAAAGACTGTGAATGGCTAGTCAACTACAAAAGCAGTTTCTCCTCTTTTGGTTTTCACACCTCCACATCAGCTGCCAGAAGTGGGCCTCACCCTCCCTGACTGAATTAACCTCGTTATCTCTAGCCTTATTTGGCCTGCATTTTTATACCTGCCTCTGGAAATTTCCACTACATACATATGACGAAGTGGGTCTTTGCCCACGAAAGCTTATGCTCCAATACATCTGTTAGTCTATAAGGTGCCAAAGGACTCCTTGTCACTTTCACAAGATAAAAGATACCCATAAGAGATTATTCATAGTCTGACAGGTTTCATAGAGTCATAGAACATTAGGACTGGAAGGGACCTAGAAAGGTCATCAAGTCCAGTCTCCTGCCCTCCCAGCAGGACCAAGCACCGTCTAGATCATCCCTGATAGATGTCTGTTTAACCTGTTCTTAAATATCTCCAGGGATGGAGATTCCACAACCTCTCCAGGCAATTTATTCCAGTGTTTAACCACCCTGACAGGTAGGAAGTTTTTCCTAATGTCCAACCTAAACCTCCCTTGCTGCAATTTAAGCCCATTGCTTCTTGTCCTATCATCAGAGGCCAAGGAGCACAATTTTTCTCCCTCCCCATTGTAACACTCTTTTAGGTACTTGAAAACCACTATGATGTTCCCTCTGTCTTCTTTCAGTCTTCTCTCATAGGTCATGTTCTCTAGACCTTGAATCATTCTTGCATTCCCTTGTTTGCACTCCCTTGTACTTTTGCTCCGCACAGTATTCAGTGCAGTGGCCATGACTGTCTTCAAGGAGCTATTCCTTGGACTACAGCTCACATTTTGTTTATTATTTGATAGCATCCAAAGTTGTACTAGACACAGCAGAGACATAAAAGTCTCTACCTCAGGGAACTTTCAGTCTGCGTCTAAAAATGTGACAATGTGCAAAGATAAACAGCAAGTCGAGAATGGGGCAAGGGAGAGCGAAGGTTACAGTTACATGATAAACTGATTACTAGCTTCAGGCATGTACGTGCCTGGGTGGTTCTGTACATTTAAATAGGAGAGAGGACACACACAGGAGTCAGTGTCGCTGAATCCAATCTCAGACATCAGAGAACACTTGAGTTTTAAAGTATTTAAATAAAAGCATGGGGGCATAAGAGAGCAGAGCAAGGAGGGGATTTCTAGGAATAGGCGTGGCTTGGAAAGACCTCATGAAGAGGTTTGCTGGGGAACTCGATGAAAGAATAATCAAAGCTGGTATCACTGGCAAAGCTCAAGGGCTGAATTAATAAAAAAGCTTTTCATGAAAGAAAAGCACCCACAGAATAGAGTCTTAGATGGTTAACTGCTAAGAAACATTTATTAGCGCCTCAGTTTTCATGTCTTGTGTTAGTAAATTCTGGCCTGGAGCAGCAAAATAGCTTCACATGACTAAATTCAGACACAACCAGCTCCTTTGGAAGTTAAAATAATTTACTTATTGTGACTGCCCTGCACATTTTATGAAAATTGGCTTATGGATACGAGTATGCAGGTTTTGAAGATACATGAACGGATTTGCATAAAGTAACATATCAATTTTAAAGGTATAATCTGCTGAATCTGTATATCCTGTTTTTGTGCACATATTCTTGTGTACAGAGTTAGAAATATGAAGTGTGAATCTGTTTAGAGTTCTAAGTGGATAAGGAGGGCTGCTACAGGTACTTAATGACTCAATATTCTTAGAAAGACATATGACCATGCCACCTAGTACTGGAATCCATCTTGAACCAGGTATTTTTCCATAGGGACGGAAGGAGAGGGGATGTGCCAAACAAAGGGTTCACACCCTGAGGGAAAGTCTATTTAATCAGTGGGAAGCCTTGTTTTCAGCTAGCCTTTGAAACTGCATGGCCCACCCTAAGCAAATACCGGACAACAAAGAATTCAGAAAAAGCTGTAGATTCAGGCTAAAGATCAAGTCTGACTTGAAGCTTTTAGCTGTGATAAGAATTTGCATGTAATAAGTTTCTTAGTGGATTTAAACTAGTTTTTGTTTTAAGTTGGTAACTTACTTTGATTTGACTGTTATCATTTGCAACCATTTAAATCCTACATTTTATACTTAATAAAAAACACATTTTGCTTATTATCAAGCCCAGTCTAAGTAATTGTTACGCGGGGGGGGGGGGGGGGGGGGGGGGCAGGGAATGACTGTGCATATCTTTCAGTGATAAAGAGGGCAGACCAAATCTTATGAACTATCTCCACGTAAAAACTTTTACACAGAGTAAGATGGATTTATGTGGGGGGTTGGTCCCTTTTGAGGGTTGGTTTCCTGGGTGCTCAGCCCTTATAGCTGAGCCCTTCCAGAACTGAACGGATTCAGCATCTCTGTTCTGCAAGGGGGTGGTTACCCCAACTCTGTACCTTCGCTGGGGGAGACCAGAGTTTGTGGCCCAGCATGACAGAGTGGTGGGGAGCCTCTAAGAGAAAGAAGGCAGGTATCGGCAGCACGATCAGCACACCGGGGGGTACGACAATCATTCAACCTGTCATACGTATCACCTCCTCTTTTGGAACAGTTTTCATTGCAAGTGGCTGGCTAGTGAACAGAACACTTAGAGCAGATACATTATTCCTGGTGAGTGCATTTTGGTGTCGCAAGGAGTTCGTACTTCAAGTTTTTCATAATAAAAATTAAACTCTAGTCACATTTGTTAGTAATGACTGCCAAAACAATGCAAGTCTGAGTAACCGAAGTGAAGCAGTAGTATATTTCTCTTTATATAGCTGGCTCAGTTTAAGGAGCCACGTAGCCGTCATTACCAAAACATGTTTACAAAAAGTTCCACATTTACATTTATTTGCACTAATGTAAAAATCTGGTGCTCCAAAATACAGAGGCCTTCTGTACAAACATTAAGAATGATATAATTTAATTCAAATGTTAAATGCATATATGTTAACACAGCGCATAATTACTGCGAAGGGCTTGTCTACCTATCTTAATTTGAGTTAAACTGAAGTGAATCTAAAGAACAACAACTATTCTTCTCCGAGTAGTGTCCCCATAGGTGGGCTCACGGGGGGAGGGGGGTGAGAACCTCAAAGAACCGTCATTACTGCACCAAAGTAACTTCCTCTTCTACAATTATTCCTGTTTAGTACATTTCTTCCTGTTTAGTTTAATCTACTGTACATAATCCAAAACTAAACCAGACAAAAATACTCAGAATAAGAAAGTGTCCAAACACGGAAGTATTCCTGAATAACTTCATGTGAAAAAAGCTCTTACAATAAATTTCCCTAAATTTGAATTTCTAACCAGCAGGGGATGCTGAAGAGATCAACAGTGAACAATTAAGAGCATTCTCTGAGGTGACTCAATTCAGAGAGATAAGAAATGGCACAGTACAGGCATAAATAGAGGAAATAAATGCCTCATGAAAGAAGGCCTTAGAATGAAGGGAGAGAAGATATCAAACCTAAGAAGGTTTTAGAAAGAAATCAACAAGTTATTTTTGAAAGTCCATGGGTTGAAGGAGTTGAGAAATGCTGTAGAAGAAGAAATGGGTCAGGGTAACAAAAGCACTTATCCACAAGGCGACCTCCAAAAGAATGCAGATATTTCAGGTCCGCGCTCAAAGATAACAAAATGAGATACAACTGGCAGCGTCTACACCACACTCTAAACTCAAAATAAGATTCGCAATTTGCACTGTGCAAATTGAGTATCTTACTTCTAGTCTATTTCAAAATTGCTTATTTTGAAATTTGGCATGTCTACACTGTGTTATTTCGAAATAATGCACCATTTCCAGATATCGCTTAAACCCGTGGAATAAGGGTGGCAGGGATACAGAAATAGTGCGCCCGTTATTTCAAAAAAAATTTCGAAATAATGGGCGGCTTGTTAAGACACGGGGTGGCTATTTTGGGATACTGGAGGTATCCTGAAATAGTCACGCTGTGTAGACAGACCCTTAGGCTACATCTACACTGCAGGGTTTTTGCGCAAGAAGTCTTTTGTGGAAGAGTACTTGCGCAAAAAATTCTTGCGCAAAAGCACAAGCTTTTGCGATGCACTTTTGTGCAAGAGAGTCTCCACACTGCATGGACACTCTTGTGCAAGAAAGCTCTGACTGCCATTCACAGAATGGCCATCAGACCACCTGTGCTCTTTCGGATAGGCTCTACTTGTGCAAGAAACCCCTGCGGGGCATCCACACTTGCCTTTTTGCGCAATAGCTGTAGCACAAAAAGGAGCTATGCCTCGTAAAAGGAGGTTTACCAACACTGGAAACAGCCCTCTGTTCTGCCGTTTCGCTGCCGATTTACTTGCGCAAAAGCGCATTTGAGACGTGGATTCTCCGCAGGTTTTTGCGCAAAAATGGCCATTTTGCCACAAAAACCTTGCAGTGTAGACGTAGCATCAATATCTTTGTTGGCATTTTTCTTTGAAAAGTAAGATATGGTTGTGCTAGCAAAGGGATGCTTACAACCGTGGTTCCAACGATCTTGCCAAAAAGATAATGTTAGAGGAAACAGTTTTACAAGAAGAGTTCAAACTACTGTGAATTTTCCCATCAGCGTGGAACAGGCATAAATTCATTTAAACAATGCTTGAAATCTTTCCAAGACTAGACTACCAGTAGGTATGAGTCTGGATGCATCCATCAGTCTGGTTCCAGAAATTAAAGACTTTGAGGAAACAATTTAGGTTTCTAGTCTAGACAAACCCCGGAAAACATTATTTTAAAATTAAGATTTTATCTCTTCCTTTGTAATGAATTGTACACTGATACAAAGGTATTGGACTGACAGATTTAGAGCTTGAAGCCTTTTATACATCTACAAAACAGATACAATGCCAATAACGGCAGTGCAACCTTTCCACCATGTGAATCAGCCATGACCTGCAAGGGTGAGATGGTAATCCAGTATCTCCAGTGAGTTCCATCTGAAGGTGCTAGCTAATGCTAAGTATGTGTCAATTACAAACACTTGCTCTTAGAATCATAGAACTGGAAGGAACCTCAAGAGTTCACCAAGTCCAGTTCTCTGCACTCCTAGCAGGACCAAGAACCACCTTCTAAACCAGGAGTGGGGAACCTATAGCCCATAGCTTGGCTGGATCCAGCCCCCAAGGCTTGGAGAGCCCATGCTGGTGCTCCAGCCCCGTGGTCCCCACATGTGGCTGGAGTGCCAGATCCCTGCTGCAAGAGGGTGGAGCTCCGGGCCTGGATTTATGCACGCTGCTGCTCTCCCTCCCTCCCCCCTCCCCCCACCGGGGAACCAGCAGCACAGGAACGTACTGCCTGGCGGCTTTTCCCCTGCTGCTCTGATTGGCTGTAATCATGGCCAACAGAAGCAGCTCAAGGTGGTGGCAAATGGTAGTGGGGGACACTGAGCCTAATGTGTCTCCGGGGAGTTGCCCAGGCAAGCCCCTCTCCCATCACCCAAATCCTGCACCCCCATCCGGATCCGGCATCCCCCCTTAGCCCACTTCTGCACCTTAACTCCTTCCACCCCCAGCCTGTTTCTGCACGATTCCTCCAACCCCTAAGCCCATTCCTGAACCCCCTTCTTACCCAGCATGCCTATCCTGAGCCCACTCCCACACCCTAAGTTCCACCCATCCCTCCCATCCCAGCCTGCTCCTACACCCTTCTACCACCCAGACCCCACATCTTTTAGCCTGTTTCTGCACACCCAGCCTGCTCCTGCACCGTCCCTCTCACTCACCCCAAGCCTCTTTCCCAGCAGCCTCCTCCACACACTGAACCCCTCATTTCTGGCCCCACTACAACCTAGGAGGGCCACACAATCTACTAGCCTGGGCCTCCCATGGCTCTGGGTCGGGTGTGCAAGGGAAAGGAGAGGAGTGCTTTTTCTTCTCATTCAGGACCAACACCAGTGAGGATTTTGTTTTGGTTTTTATTCTCACTTGTGTGGCCCCCAACTGATTATTCTGTGGCTCAATGGCTCCTAATCTAAAAGAGGTTTCCCACCCCTGTTCGACCCCACTCCTGCCAGGTGTTTTTCTAACTTGCTTAAAAATCTCCAATGACGGCGATTCCACAACCTCTCTAGGCAATTTATTGCAGGGCTTTACCACCCTGACAGGAGGAAGTTTTTCCTCATGTCCAATCAAAATCTCCCTTGCTACAATTTAAGCCCCTATCATCAGAGGTCAAGGAGAACAATTTTTCCTCCCACCTCCTTGTAAGACCCTTTTAGTTACTTGAAAGCGGCCATCATGTCCCCTCTCAGTCTGCTCTTTTGTAAGACTGAAATAATTGGATTTGTTCAATCTCCCCTCATAGGCAATGTTCCCTGTAAGCTCAGAGCGTGGGCAGCCACCCAGGAGAGATTTATACACTGCCCAGCTGAGCAGCATAGTACCCACAGCCAGCCACATGTGTTTCTATTGGTAGTACACATGCCTTGGTGCACATAATTTATTCTGCTCATGGATAGAAAATATTAGAGGGAACATTGTTCATGGCTCATGTTTTCTAGATCCTTAATCATTTGTTGCTTTTTTCTGGACCTTCTCCACATCTTCCTTATAATATATGGAGATATACCTATCCCATAGAACTAGAAGGGACCTTGAGAAGTCGAGTCCAGTCCCCTGCCCTCACAGCAGGACCAAGTACCATCCCTGACAGATCTGCCCCAGATCCCTAAATGTCCCCCCTCCCCAAGGACTGAACTCACAACCCTGGGTTTAGCACAAAATGCTCAAACCACTGAGCTATCCCTGCCCCCCTTGAAATGTGGTGCCCAGAACTGGACACAATACTCCAACTGAGGCCTAATCAGTAGAGTCTGGATAAACTCTTGACAGTTTATCAAGAAGAACTTTTGTCATGAAGGTAGAGGTCACTACCAAGTTTCTCTCTAGAGGCTATTCTCATGCATACCTGAAAACAAACAGATAAACATACACAAGTATCTACATGACTATTGCTATATATTTAAACACAGATTCCATGAGCATCTCCAGTGTCACAGGAAAAATTTTAAACTGGGTTATTGATCAGTTAAAAATAATCTGCCTGCATTGTACACAGTGATACATCCTTCTCCTGAAATCAATATCACCGTGTGAAGGAAAGTATGACAACTGGCTTTAAAAAGCACTACGTGTTTAGACTAGCAGCTGTATGATTGAAGTAAAATAAGCCAGACCAGGGCAGGTCTCTTGTCCCCAGGCACAACTTTAGCAGCACAAGTTACTGAACACACAGAATACAAACACTTCCCAGGCACAAGCGACCAGCCTATTCAGATTAAGAAATGTAGTTTGACATCATGAAAAACATATTGGTCCATAATGCCACCTTGCATGTGTATATATTACGAGGCTGCACAATTGGGTAGAATGGCAGAACCACACCAAGGATTGTCCATTAGTTAACCAATGCTGGTTACTGATTTACAAATGTTTTACTTGACAATAGAGCCAGTAAGTGATTTTCAGATGGATTTGCTTTCCTATAGGCAGGCTAAGGATTTGCATTTTAGTGGCTGTTTCAAGATCACACAATAGATATCAGCACCACATGGCAGTAACTTAGGATACTACTACCGCATAATCTTGTGAGTATGATTGAATCATGTATACATCTCCCACTGAGGAAACAGGAGGGAGGGAATTACATGAAGTGGTAATTGAAGCTAACTGCTTAACAAGTTCATGAGATGCTCCAAGAAGAAAAAAAATATGGTATAGAGGGGTCTTCTAGAACTACCCCCAGCTGAAAATAAACTGCTCATTGTAGTTCTAGCCCTTAGGACTATGGTGTCCATCCAGTTCTGAAGCAGTAGCACTACAGTGAACTAGCCACACTCAACCAGTCAAATAGCCACATGTGGCTAGTGGCAAGCGTTTAGGACACCACGGCCTTAGGAAGATGTGTTGTGGCAGGGACCAAGTGAAGCTGACCTCTGCAGGAAAGTAAACTTCATCAGCTGCTTCTCAGTTCTAAGGAAGGAGAATAAATGGCTACAGAAAGCGGAAGCTTTCTATTAAAGATGAATGGTTTTGTTCATGCTGCGGCAGGGGGACTCTGTGAATCAATACAGAATTCTCCCATCTGAATTCGTGGGTTCCTGGCATAGTTCACCCATTTACACTTGTCTGAGGATCTCACACAATTCTACAAGAATACAAACTGGAAAAGCCACTGTGTGATTAAGTGTAATTCCTAGATTTTGCGCAGGGGAATACTAATATTGGAATTAGGGATGTAAGGACTAGTCAACTATTCGCTAAACAAATGCTTATCCAATAGTCAACAGGATAGTTGACTAGTCGCTCCCCTCCACCTTGCTGCTTCTAACAGATGGGGGAGAAGGGGAGAGAAGAGAACAGGGGATACTTAAAAACAGCAGCACCACATGGAGCCTGGGATAAGCTGGGGAGTCCCCAGCTGAACCTGGGCTCAGTGCAGCGCTGCCGCTTTGAATGCCAGGTGGATCCGGGGATCTGGGAGCTCCCCAGCTGATTCCAGGCTCCATGTGGCATGCCAGCTTTGAAATACAAGAGTCTCCAGCAGGGGTTCTTGTGCATTTCAAAGAGGAAGCGCCTGCATGGAGCCCAGAGTCAGCAGGACTCTTGTACATTTCAAAGGCGGAACGTGGAAATGCTTATCGACTAGTCGAGGGAAATTCCACTGACTACTTGACTGGTAAATTAATCGCTAGTTAACATTACTAATTGAAATGCCAGGGGCTGGCCTTTCTAAATTAGCTTTTACCACTCAAGAAAGATTTGGGGGAATCACCATGGATAAGTTCTCTGAAAACTTCTCCGTGCATAGCAGTGATCAAAAAGGCTAACAGGCTCAAAGGCTATGTTTGTAACTATTAAGAAAGTCACAGAAATAAGCAGAAAATACCATAAAACCACTATACAAATTGATTGTGTGGATGCACCTCAAATATTATGTCCAGTTCAAGTCAGCCTTCTCAAAAAAAGACATCGTGGAAATGGAGAAAGTCCAGAGAAGGGCAACCAAACCCACCAAGGGTACAGAATGGCTTCCATATATATATAAGAAGAAACTAAAATGGTTAGGGATGTTCGGCTCAGAAAAGAGACAATTAAGAGTGGGGGAGGGGTATGAAATGTGAAATTTCATGAATGGTACAGAATAAGTAAAGCAAAACCAGGAGTCAACCAATGAAGGCAGGAGGTTTAATACAAAAACAGACAGTACTTTTTCACACAACACACAACTAATTTGTGGAACTCACTATCTTGCAATGCTCTGATGGCCAAAACACTGGTCCCTGGATGGCCATAAGCCAACCTCATGCTCGAGATGACAAAGGTCTGACTACCAAAAGCTGGGAGTGGAACACTGGAATGGATCACTTCATAATTACCAAGTTCTATATGCTCCCCCTGCAGCTCTGATAAAGGCTATCAATTTGCAGGAAGTAAGATCTGACATTGGAAGATTGATTGCATACTGATTGCATTGAGCTTAAGGAATTTTACTGAAGGAAGAGCTCTTGAATATATAATAATTCAGAAGAGAAAAAAGCCCAACAAGGAAAAGAAAAAAAATACTGTTTTGAAACACTGGATGTCATTAAGGAATTTACGTCTGTGTGTAAACACCTACACATATACACTACCGTCTTGAAAATCATCCTTCTATAAAATCTTTGCCACAATTTGTAAAAGACATATACTAGCAAAATGAAGGTTAAAAGGAATATTTGACTTTTTTAAAAAAACATGATGTTATGGATACACTGAGCCTCACTAAACACGACCTAATATCACCTTTATTACTACAATTCATTATAGTTTAACGACTGCTGCTGAAATCAAAGTATCTTCACTTGAGCTCTACAACCCTTCCTTGTCCATACCTTTATTAGATAATAAACAGTGATCGAATTACTAGCATAGCAAACCACATTTATGGCATTTTTCCATTACATTCAGTTTTGAATATGATCTTCAGTAGGCATACTTGGAACAAAACACAAAGTACTTGCAGCTTTAACTTGTAGCTTTACAACGCAAGATCAGTTTCTAAATGTTGCAGTCTCAGCAGACACATTTCATTAACATTATTTTTTTAAATATAATGGGTCAAACAATAGAGTGGTTAATAACAGTGCCTGACAAATCCAATTATTCTCACTATACAATTTAATAATCTAGAAATAAATAATGGTGCAAAATATTGGAATACATCTTTATATAAACGCTATAGCAGCCTATTTAATTGTTGAGTGGGCCACCATAATAAATGCTGAAATTCTGATATAT
Source organism: Pelodiscus sinensis (assembly GCF_052426305.1). NCBI lineage: Eukaryota > Metazoa > Chordata > Testudines > Trionychidae > Pelodiscus > Pelodiscus sinensis. Next base: position 2,568,408 of record NC_143071.1, on the reverse strand, counting down.
GAATGGTGCAATGTTAAACTGGGCTTTAATTCTGATTTTAGGAGTAAGTACAGACAAATATTTGACTGGTAAGAATTAAGAATAATGTTGAAGACCTCCCACAGTTAACTGACTAACTACAGATAATATCTCCTTAGCTGAATAAATCACTTAGTTTTTACATGCAAAATGTTTTGATAAACTTTATATTCTGTCTCTAAAGTAGCTTTTATTAAACTATCAACATTTTCAGTATTGGTTCCGTGTATATTTCACTGAATTCCAATTTCCATCCCAAAGCAGCTTGACACAAATCAGGAGTAAAAATTCATCTAGACAATGCATCATTCACCATCTTCTAAACTAAAAAGTGTAAAATAAGACTGATTCAACAAGCTACATAATTGCTTAAATTCTCTCTTTCTTTCCTTTATGCCATTTTTGCTGGGGAGGGTTCACTGTGGCAGCATGGAAAGTAGGAAGATCAGACCTCCTCTCTTCCTTCGCAACAGATTTCAGTTCCTCCTAGGGAATTCCCCAGCATTCCCAGGCCAGCTGGTAGAAATACTCCTACCAACATGCCTCTGCCCAGGGGGGCGTGTCCTGTAGAGTTCCAACTGAAGCTTCTCAGGGAACATCCTCATCGGATGCCCGAACCACCTCTACTGGCTCCTCTCAATCTGGAAATGTAGTGGCTCTACTCCAAAGTCCTGCTGTATAGCCAAGCTCCCTGTCTCAGAAAGTAAGCCTAGCTACCCTGTGGAGAACCCATTTCCATCCCTTGCACCCACAGTCTTAGACTTTTGATCATTGGCCAAGTTCATGACCATAAGCAAGGATGGGGAGGTACAGAGACCTGTGAACCTAGAGTTTCATCCCAGAAATCAGCTCCTACTCGCCACCATGGATTGGTATGGAGTCCACACCACAATTGCCACTGCACCAATCCGCCGGTTGAGCTCCTGGCTCCTGCTTGCCATCTGTTGTGAATGAGAACCGTAGATACTTCGACTCTTCCAATAAGGGCAGTTGTTCCCCCTCACCTCAACAGAGCAGTCCATTTTCTTCTGGGAGAGGGCTGTGACCTCCAATTTGGAGATTCTGATTCTTATTCCAGCTACGTTGCACTCAGCAGCGAAATGTTAGGAATGCTGTGATGGGATGGACCAGGCCTTGTGATCCTGCCACACCCTGCCGCAGAGAGATAATGGAGAAGTCCTCCAAGAAGGCTAGAGTGGCAGCAGAGGAAGCATGCAAATAGGAGTCAGGAAGACCCTATAAAAGCAGCTGCAGAACAAGAGTCAGTTCAGTGTCTCTGGAGACATCATCAAGGTGTGCATAACAGGAGGCTGGCTGGCTGAGAGAGTAATAGAGAGGTAGCTGAGAGAGTGGCAGCACCACAGATAGCTCCATGCGGAGAGCTTAGTAGAGACTGCTGGACTCTGAGATAAAGCCCTATGGTAATGGTAAGGATGCCCTGTGGCTACCACTCTCTTCACAGTGAGGGAACAGATTCAGAGGGACACTACAGAGGGCACTGAGATGGGCCCTTGGTAGACATGTACTCCAGAAGGAGTTTGATTGATTCACACACAGTGTGAGACTCGTCCAAAGGGGTGAGCTGCTAAAAAGGCTTTTCAACAGAAGGGAATCCAGGCACATGCACTCAGCCAAAGGGGGCACTTTTGAGAGGTTACAGGTACATATCAGACACTGCAATCTGAAGAAGCAAAGACATCATCTGCAAACAGCAGAGATGCTAGCTCCGAGTCCCTGTACTGGCTGCACTCCAAAACTCTGGCACAAGCCGGGGCTGAGCTGGGCTGCTGGACCAGCCAGCTAAAAAATGTACTGGCACGGAAGAGCGGAGGGGGAGGGGAATACACATGTAGTCTATAGCATTAACCTATAAGCTTTTGCTTATCAGTTAATCGACTACACTATGACACCCCTACTTTGGTCCAGCTTCCTGAGACCCCGAATCCCGTTACCTGTAGCATTATCCGCAGCCTCCAAGGAATGTGAGTGGCTCGCCACTTCGGAGGAGCAAAGAGCTCCTGGCTGCAAGCCTCCATGGATGCGGAGTCCTCCTCTGGCCGAGTCTCTCTCCCCCCAGAACACACTCGGCCACCACTTCCTCGCTCTGGCTTGATCCACTGCCAGATGCCCCCTGAGCCCCCAAGGCATCCATGGGGGTCTGGAGTGGAGGTGGAGTCACCTCAGAGTGCCTCATCCAGCTCTTGGCAGAATCTGCAGGTCGTGGGTGCCACACAAAGCAGCAATTTGCTTCCCACGCCTTGTGGGCATTTGGCAGCTCCGTCACTTGGACCCTACAGGGCCGTGTGTCCCGGTCATGGGCCCTTTCGGGTCATGCACCTAGAGATGGGACTGTAGGCATCGTAATTCCTACGGCTGGAGTGCAGCGGGGACAGGCCTGCCCCTTCCTCCTCAAACGCCGAGGAGCTCCAGCGCCTAGGCATGGCTCCGAGCAGGGGGTCTCCGTGTGTGCAGAGCAGGCACGGCCAGCTGGAGAGATGCGCTGAGAACACACCACGCATCGCCGAGCAGACAGCAAGGGGCCGTTCCAGTTTCAAAGAGAACGCAAAGGGCGGGGGCGAAGGTCGGTCACCGGAGAGCAGGGCAGCAGAGTTCAAACAGACGCCCAGAGGGGCAAGAACAGGCACTGGGAGAAGGGTGCCCGAGGCCGGGCCCAACGCAGCACTACACCGTGGTGTCCACACTGGCACCTCTGCGCTCTAGTCAGGGCACAGCAAGCTCTGTGCTTCTGGCAGAGGCGGTTTCCCTAGAGCGTATGAACTGCAGGGCTATTGCGCATCAAGGGCCTTGCCAGTGTGGACACCTCAAAAGTTAGTGCCGGGGGCCGACTTACTGTGCACTAACATGCCAGTGTAGATTGGGCCTTAGTCAACAGACCACATGACTGCCCCACAACTGTCATTTTACAACCCTGTCCTCTTCAACCACTATTTTAAGAGCTCTTTAAAATTTCAGACTCTGCATGCGTCTCCATACTTCTTAAAAATAAACTCAGACATTACTCAGGGTTCAGTTCAGGCTGTAGTACCACGCTTGTTTGCATAAACTCAACCCACCATTAGGTGATTTTTATCTCCTGGGACAGCATATGTGCTAACAGATATTCCTGTTAGAGGCAAGAAAAATCATCTCTTTCAATATTAGTAGACGTTTAATGCTAGCTGTGCTCTCATTCTGCTGGACGCACACCAAGAACTTAATGCCATGATATCCAACCAGTTCAGAAGCAGAAGCCACTACTGTAGCAAACTAGCCGCCCTCAACCAGCCAAATAGCCACACTGTTCAAGCCAACTAGCTTCACTTCACTGGCCAATTAGCCACATGGCTAGTAGCTAGCATGTTGGACACCATGGGCTTAATGCAAGGGTAGTCAGATCAAGGAACAGAATCTTGACTGTGGGAAAACAGACAGAATAGCAAAAGGTGGGATAAGCGGAGATTAGTAAAGGAGAAGCAGAATACGAAAAAGGGAAAGTGTAAAGATAAGTGAATCTTGACTCTTCCCCTCTATCCTGGGGAAATGAACAGGATAATAAATATAGCTCACTAATTTCTCCCATGCGGCACCAGAGTTTGATTATAAAGCTTCTGAAACTATTTAGAGGAAAAATTAAGTGTCTTAACTGAGTGCAATTTGCATGTCCATTCCCTGATTATCAAATTCTTGTTCAGAGGACGTCCAATGTCATTTATTGGCTAAAAGAGCAGCTACGTCACTTCCAGTGGGTCTGTAGCAGGCTCGATTCTGCCCCTAATCTCCACTGGTTTTCACTGAACACAAAGACAACATATTTTTAAATAGGTCAAGCAGAGGCTGGGTGGTAATTATAGAAAAACAATCAGATTTAAGCAGGCAGAGCTGCTTAGCCCTTTTATGAAGCCTTTTTGATAACAGGTCTTTCTGCAGGTCTTGTATTACGGCAGAGAAATTCAAGAGTGCAGTGGTCCTGGAAACATGCTCTGACGTGAAAAATCTTGTTTGCCAACCCCTGCCTAGCTTCACAGTGTGACAGAATCCCAGTAGCAACTACATAGTTAAGGATTTAAGATACACTGCACTATAAGGCTATTTAGCATTGCCTGTCATTGGGAGGGGGCTATAATTTTTGAGGTGATCCAGAAAAGCTGTCTATATGACACTTCAGAAAGCAATGTCATCTTAAAACCACACTGAACTGGTATTATTAGACTTAGATTTCAATCTGTGCTTCACAGACCACTGGGGTTCTGCAGATCATGTTTAAGATTTCCAGAGGCATCCATGCTTCTATTTGAGATGTTAAGAGTGCCACAAATGAAAAAAGCTTGAAAACCCCTGCTCGAGACCATAGGAGAAATAGAAATTAACTAATATATGCAACCCAATTAGTGAAAGAATTGGTTAGGGGTCAAACTGAGCTTGTCACCACTTGAATAAAAGAACTGAGCTCTTAAAGCCAAACATGTTGAGCATCACTATGTTAAGAACATTGGCTGAAAGTCAAATGCAGCTTATAAAGTCTGCAAAAGTCCCAGACCTGACTCTCTCTGTATGTCATTCAAATTACTTTTGACCAGTTTTTCCAAGTTTCAAGGCTATAAATGAGCTCACAAAGCTAATAAACTGACATACAAAAGTGTTAGATTTGAACACAGCAAAATCTGAAGCATTAGAACAGTTAAGTGAATAAAGAAAGTAAACATCTGAATGAAGATTGAAACCAAGGTTAAAAATATTGGAACTAAAGGTAGCTAGAAGGAACCTTGACTGTTAGGCTTTGATTCTTGTCTTTTCCCATCGATCCAGTGAAACTGTGAAAGAATAAAAATGTATGGATAGGAGCTGGCTTCTTGCTCACCCAAGTGCTGGGCTCCTAGTACTGACATAGGTATAACCCAACCCTGATGAGCAGGGATTCCCAGATCCTAATAGAAGAATTTTCTCTCTTACTGAAGATGAAACCTTCACATATGAAAGCCAAAGTCAGTAATGAGACAAGAGACATGCTTCCACAGATAGAGCATTCTCAAGTTAATTGCTTTATATTACTATTGTTCTGTGCACCATCTGATGAACTGAAAGCACTTTATCAACATAAATTAAGACTCGTAATCCCTCACCATGGTGAGGTGGGCCCATTCTTCCCTCAAAGATAAGATACCAAGACACTAAATAGGAAGAATATTCTCTTCTTTGCTGTGCCTTGCCCAGCGAACCATCTTAAAATGCACAGCTGAAAGAATTTGCTGTTTGGGAAGGAGTTGTTTGTGATTGTCCAGGAATACCACTAGATCAGTGTGTGCCACAAGGCAGTCGGAGGTGTACCACACAGAACAACAGAGTTTAAAGGGGTAGGCAACCTTTTCTTTTCTTTTTTTCGCTCAACAAAAAAATCCTTGGTGTTCCTCATTTAAAAAAATTGTTGTTTGTGTTCTTCGATCTTAAAAAGTTTAAGAAACAGTTCACTAGACCATTTCAGAACCTCAGTTCAGTAACGACTGTCTCTGAAGAGACCACAGGACAGGCAGTCAAGCGCTACCCAACAACTGCCCACTGCCCAGCGGAGTTATCCAGCGACTGGGGAAGTCTGCCACATTTCAAAAAGCTGCTCTAACTTAAACAGACTCATTAGTGCTAAAAATGCGTATACAATTCATTTGGAAAACAAAACAAAGCCCTTTCCTAGGTCCGTAAATTGTCTTTCCCTTACTGATTTCCAGGCTCTTTTTAAAATTTGGCACCAATTTCCCCTTTGTCCCAGACTCCCCTACTTCAAGGTCACTTTGCCTGCAGTATTTACAGCTGAGAACAGGATACCAAGACCAAGAGGATACTTCCATTAAACTAACTTTGCGAGTTTACTGACTTAGTTCCAGGAGGCCAGGTCATTGCTGTGGAATGCCTGCACACTAACACACAGATTAGCTTGATGACGCTTCTCTGCCTCCACAGCTCCTCTCAGAGGAAGGCACATCCTCCATCATCTTTGATCTATAGAACTGAGTTTCCTGCTCCGAGACTCCAGTCTTCACAAAAGTCCCAGAAATACACATCAAGAGCCCGCTACTGTTACTTCTTTCTATAGCGGCCAAAATGATTTTATTTTTAGCTATAGGCAACATTTATCCTATGAGGTTTTTCTACCAACATAGTTAAAATCCGTAATAACCGTAGTGTAAATGCAGTTATATCAATATACAGGGGCCTTATGTTCCTTTTCCAAACAGAGATCGCTATAAGATACCTTTGATTAACAAAACCAAAACAAAAAAACCCACACCTATCTCCACACTAGGGGCTGTAGTGCTTTCCCCATATAGTACAAAGGGGTCCAATTTGTGTCTTAGGCATAAGTGGTTCGGTAGTCGTGACGTCCTAAACAATGGAAAGAAATTCTGCCATGGGTTACTTAATTTCTAATTTCTTTATTTAATTTTACTTAACACAGAATCCTCATGTATTACCTGTTCCGAATCCACACTGCACTGGCAACTATACAGAATGTGTGCACAGGAACAGCTCTGACTGTTTACTGGATGTTTGCAGACAGGAATGACAAAAGTCAGACATTGCATTAAGGCAGGGCCTGAACAGTGAACATCTATTGCTGAGCACAATCTAGACTGTATTCTTAATTTTCAGTACATTCCCAAGAAACTGACACATCTGAGCAAATGTTGAAAGAGACTAAACCAAGATGAGCCAAGAAAATAGGATGAACCTGGAATAAGACTGCTTCTCAATAAACCTTACAGAAAAAAGATTACACTGAGAAATTTGGAGTAGTGCTCTGTTTTGGTACAGCTAAATCAATGCTTAAGGGTTGAAAACTAGAAGACAATGTTATTGGAAACTAAATTGATTATTGCCCTTTCGTGTTAAAGCATAGCGAACGATAAAAGTTTATAGGGATGAAGAAAAAATATACTTGATGGAATTCTCATTTTTAAAAATGTACTACCATTAACTTCATAAAAACACTATTTTTTTAAAAATACAAATCAATTCGTGTACATTTTCCTTTTATTTTCCAAAAAAATGTAATTAAGGACCCGAGCAACGCCAAGTAAATCTGCTAGTTGTCTATATTATAAAGCTTTACCAGAGTCTACATTAGTGACAAATGTCTTTATCAGATTCTCCAAATTCAATAGGCCTTTAGCAAATAAAATAACAAAAGCATCACAATCTTGTGACACCATCTGAGAGCAGACCAAGGTATAGAACTGCAAATCTTGTTTTTTTAAAAAATCCAATTTTCCCAAGACATACATTGGGGAGATGAAAGGCAAGTTTTTTTCAACATGCTTTCCCCCTTGGGAATTCTCCAGGATTTCTCTTGCAATAGTAGTTAATATTTGCTGTAGCCTTAAAAGAAAAACCCTACAGAAATAAAGGAAGAGCAAGGACTTGGAGACGATCCAATAATTAGGTCATGTATTCAATTAGCTTTCATGCTTAACTAGTTAACTCATCAGGAAATGCTCAGCCTTTGATGTACAGTAGGCAGCACACCAGTTAATTAGGAAGTGGGAAGCAACACAAGAAGAGTGAAACTTCAGAAACCATATCAAAGTCCAGAGATAGCTAATGATGGGTACAACCGCATCAACAACAGACAACACGCAGAAAGAGGTAAATGATGCTGCTTCAAATATCTTGGCTGCATTGACTTTAAAATTAAGACAACTATTTGGCAAGAGATCCAAAGAGAAAAAGAAGAGATCTTGGCTGATTAGAAGCTATGTCTAATACTTGGAGCTGGGGGTGTGATTCCCAGCTTCTGCAGACATGCACTAACTCTCACTGAGCTAGCACATTACAAATAGTATAGCCACAACAGCATAGGTAGCAGCGGGCAGTGGCATGAGCTAGCCACCTTGCTCACAATCTGCCTGGTCCCTCTGGGTATATACTTGGGCAGCTAGCCCATGTTGCACTTGCCAAATCCCATGGTGCCATGGCTACACTGCTATTTTTAGCATATTAGCTCAATCAAATTTAGTCTATGCAAGCTGGGAATCAGACTCCATCTCCAACTGCAGACATATCCAGAAAAGCATCACTCTTTCCTTTGAGGTGCTCAAAAAAAATTGAAATTTTCAGTGCTATATGAGCAACTTCTCCTCCCCCGCCCCCCCACACACCTCCACAACTCCCCTCAGACCTTGATTCATTGGTAGATGTCAGTTCTAAGAGACAAAGCACCCCATATGACACTGGCTACAAAAACCTTCCCTGAAAAATTGTACAATCAAGTGCAGTGGCAGACAGATGCTCTTGAAGAATCTCTCTCCAGGGCACAGGTCATTTAGAAAAAAATTAAATGTCAAATATTTTAAATTATTGTAATTGGCACTTCCATTTTATGTATGCAGTGCAATTGTAACTGGGTGAATCCCCTGGTCCCAGAATATTGGAGAGATGAGGCAGATTAGATAGAATCTTTTCTTGGACCAAATTCTGTTGGAGAGAAAGACAAGCTTTCGAACCATACAAACCTAAGGAAGAGCTTCAGTTTGTGTCTCTCTCACCAACCAGAAGTTGGTCCAAGAAATATCACCTCACCCCCATCTTGTCACTTCCACTGTATGTAAAGTGTAACAGGAACAGGTGATGCACATCTGGGATTAGCACTGGATTCCCCATTCTACCACAAATCATCAATAAGTGCTGGAGTCTGCCCTTTAGCTCTTGACACCCTTTCCTTACTTATCTCTCTTTTCCCTCGGTCTTGCCACCCACACGGAATGTAAAGGGCTATAACATTTCTAGCTCTCTCAGACAATTAAGCTCAGAGTAGGGATGTAAGAGTGTAGCCATTTAAACAAGTAACCAATAAACCCATGCTTATCAGTTACCCAAACATGGGAACAGCAACAGGCCTGAAAACACTGGGCAGCAACATTGTATCTTCAGCATTCAGTAATACTGAACCAGGGACAGTCCTTAACGATTATTAAAAAGAAGAAAGATGCAGAGTTGTCGCAGAATGGCAAAATTTGCCCTTCAGCCACCATTTCTAATATCACTATTAAGAGCTAGTTTCATCCTCTGCCTTCCAGGTCCTCTGAACTCAGCTACACTTCTGCCCTGATTAACCACAGGCAATTCTTCCTCCTCTGAAGATCAATTAGGTGTGGTTCTAATGAATATTCAATATAGATCCCTCAGCATCAAAATATCTCCATGCCTTTACTGGAGATAAATATCTCAAAGAAATGAATGGAGTGTAAAAGGGAATCAGGAAGGAAGGAAAATTACATTGGAGCACCTGACCCAGAAAAAAAAAATCAATAGTGCACTCAATGATTTTCACATGTTTGATTTAGGGTTAAAAGTAGAGGGAAACAATTTTTTCATATGCAGGATTTAAAGCTGACTGGGTTTTGAGACTATTCATTATGAGGAGTATGAAAGGCCCTCATAGCTCTTGACTTCATAAGGTAGACAGAGGGGATACATGTTGCACAGATGACAAGCCACAGATATTAATGGGATTGATCCTAGAGACAGATTAGCATGCCCCATTTCCTACAATCATCAGGCCGTTTATTACATGGCATAAAAACAATGCTGAACTCCATATGAGCGGGGTCTTTAAATGGAAATACAGTATCCAAATTTTGCCTATTGGCTGCAGCATTCGTGGTCTCTGTGCAAAGGCAGAGATGCCACCACGACAACACAGCAGAATCCCATCTTGCTTCCTTTCCCAAATCAACAGACTATGAAAAAAACTTTTGTAACGCCCACTGCCCGTGTCCTTTATGCAAACATACTTTTCCTGAAGGAAGAAAAACATGTTTGCAACTGGCCTCTTCTGGTTACTCATTCAACAGCTAGTTTTATAAAACGTTCTGTGACAAAAAGTGAATGTGACACACCTATCCTGAGAGAGGTCACCCTCATAAGAACATACATAAGAGTGGCCATACTGGGTCAGAACAAAGGTCCATCTAGTCCAGCATCCTGTCTTACAACAGTGGCCAATGCCACGTGATCCTCTACATCACCGTCATGCCCTGGAACTTGATACTTTGGCCAGGCCCGTTCCTTTACCACATTTATATGAAACTTCTTTCTCCGCTGTGAAGGTGGCTTGTTTTTGATACAGACAAAAACTACTTCTTTGCGGGACTCTTTGAAGCAAAGTCTGCTACAGCTGAAATACGAGGTGAGCCTGCTACTCCCGCACATTTCTACTGTGTGAGAGAAGAGCTGGCGGGGAGCTCTGGCATTCTCCCAGCCGAGGAACAGAGTAATGAGGCATGAGGCTGGACAGCGTGATGATTGCTGCTCATCTGCACACTTTTCAGTGCACTCACTTGAAACAGTTCACTTACTGAGTGCGTCACACCATTACACCTTTCACCGGCTCACTTCCAAAGCTCAATGTCTAATCACTTCACACAGATAGGAATGCTCGTTTAGAAAATGCACACATGCCGGCTCTGAGCTCTAACACCTGCAGCGCGCTCATCGAACGGTGGTGCCACTTCAATTAGCTTCAATGCACAGGAAACACCCAGACTCATATGCCCAATAGGGTTTTTCCCCCCCACTGAAATCTGTGCATTAAGTTAGTGATAGTGAACAACGGCAGATGGAAGTCCTCAATCCACAAGAGATACAGAGACAATGCAAGCACCCCCATGCTCAGATACATCTGTCCTTGCACATCACAACTCAACCCTGTTCCTGTTGGTTGCTTCTGAGTCTGTCAAGACAGACGCTTATAGCACCAACTGCAGCATAGGCTGTACTATTGCACGTGGATAACCATGTCAAGAACACCTCATTTTAAGTAGGCAGATATACAATGCTAAACTTCCTGACAGTCAAAAGATAATAACCACAAGCTACATTTTTAACAATTACTATTTTCAACAGACTCTTATGGTGCAATTGTTAAAAAGCAGTTTGATGTTAGAGACTATCCACAAGTACAGGACATGATTTGTTCAGTGAATGGCAAACACAATCAGCAGAAGCCTTGTAATGTATCTTCTCTTGTTCAGGCTGGGTGATGAAGAGTTTTTGCATGGATAGTCTCTGTTGTATCAGCATGATCCAAATGAGCATTAGCTATCTTAATGCCCGCATATTTGTGATCAAAGTAAAACAGAATTCTCATAGTCTACACTGCATTACTACTGCTGGATGAGACGAGATGCTTCAAGCTAACGTAACCAAAGAGGTGTGTAAAATTGGCTAACATTACTGCAATTCAAAAACAGAAGCAGTGCCTAGAAAAACTTGTGGGGGCAACAGGAAAGAAGTGAGGAACTCTGGGTCAAGTACACAGGTGTACTGCACAGGAAATCAGGAAAGTTCCTAAATCAGTTCTGATCATTGAATTTTCACATATTGCCCTAAAAAACAAGTGAAACAGTTGGAGATTTTATATTCCAGGTAAGCAAAAAGAAAGGGAACCAAGTTTCACTTTCCTCACTTAGTCCTTGTGATTGCCAACCTGTAAGTTAACAGGCTCCCAGACTTGTTCATAATGTAGTCTACATCTTAGTCCCAAGACTCTGTCTTCATTATCTCCCTTCCCATTGACAGTCAACATTAACCTCTGTGGGTGGCAACTACAAAAGCCATGTTAGGAAACAAGGAAAACACTCAGAACCACATGACTAACCAATTCTCCACTGGTCATTACGAGCAGGTGCCTTTCAAGACACACTGAGAACCACTAAGTCAGTGGTCACCAATCAGTAGATCTATCAGTAGATCTTGGAGCCTCCGACAAGGGATCCTGACTGGTTTGACCAGGAAGCTATCGAGCACTGGCACTTCAGTTGCCCCTCTACCCGCTGTCATGCTGTTCCTGCCCTCTGCCTTCGAGTTGCCTCTCGGGAGCTTCCTGCTTGCTATGCAGGGTGTGGGAGGAACAAGAGATGGGGCGCTGATGTCAGGGGTCCCTCCTCCCCCCCACTTCGGTACCCTATCTCCGCACAGAAAGAAGGGAATGGAGGGAGCTTAGCAATGCAAATCTGTCACTGTCGCACACTGTGTGTGTCTGTTATTCTCACAAACACACACTGTCCTTCACTCTTTTCTCCAAACCCAACACATCCGTGGGGGGTTGTTGTTACACTCTGCAAGCAGTAAAGAAGTGTAATTTTTTTGGTTTTTGACTGGTCTGTGCATTTCATAATTTTCATTTCTCACTTACGCTTTGAGTAGTGAGTTCTAAAATGCCTAACCAGTCGTGGCTGGAGTAATTATCCCTATGGTGATTGCTGCTCCTGGAAAGGCAGAGCAGGGGCTCTGCACATGCTGTCCTTGCCTGCAGACAACTCCTGCAGCTCCCATTGATTAGTATTGGGGAACCATGGCCAGTAGAAGCTGTGGGCTCTGTGCCTGTAGAGGAGGAGCAGCGCATGGCGCCATGAAGCCATTGCTGTACATGCCAGCTGCTTTCAGGAGTGGTGCAGGGCCAGGGCAGGAGTGAGCTGCCTTAACCCCACTGCTTCACCACCTGGCAGCTGTTTCAGTTAAACGGTGCCCAGCCAGAGCCTGCTTCCTGAACCTGTCCCAGCCTTGAACCCCCTCCTGCCCCCAACCTGAGTACCCCTGCACCTAAACTCCTTCCTAGAGCTTGCACCCTGAAACCCCTCAACCCCAATTGCCCATCCTGGGCTAAGCTTGGAGTCCCTCCCACACTCCAAACTCCTTGGCACAATACCAGAGACAACACCCCAACCCCCTACCCCGGAGCCTGGTGGAAGTGAGTGAAGATGAGGGGTGAAGGGGGATGGAGTGAGCAGGGTAAGACCTCAGAGAAGGGGTGGAGCATGGGCAGGACCTCAAAGAGGGGTGGGAAGGGAGCTGGGAAAAGGCGTTTGGTTTGAGGTAGATCTTACATAGCACTTAAATTGAAAAAGCAATCTTGTGGTTAAAAAGGTTGGATACCACTGCACTAAGTTAACATTTTCGGTTAATTTAGTCAACCACTTTTTAAAAGGGGGATATGCTAGAGGTCTATAAAGTCATGGCAGGTATGGAGAAAGTGAATAAGGAAAAGTTATTTACTTGTTCCCACAACATAAGAACGAGGTGTCACCAAATGAAATTAATAAGTAGGAGGTTTAAAACAAACAAAAGGAAGGTTTTCTTCATGCAGCACACAGTCAACCTGTGGAACTCCTTGCCAGAGGATGGTATGAAGGCCAGGACTTGAACAGGGTTCAAAAAAGAACTAAATATGTTTATGGAGGTTAGGTCCATCAATGACTGTTAGCCAGGATGGTTAAGGAAGGTGTCCTTAGCCTCTGTTTGTCAGAGGCTTGAAAAGGATGACGGGGAAGGGATCATTTGATGGTTACCTGTTCTATTCACTCCCTCTGGGGCACCTGCCATTGGCCACTGTCAAAAGTTAAATAATCCACCCTCCAGAATGGCAGTAAAAATGTCACTCCAGCATGACTGTATTCCAGATGTAATAAGTGAACTGTTGGTACCTTCATAAATCAAACAACTCAAAAAACAGCAGCACAGAAAGAGACTAAAAAAAAGCTACCCACAAATACAGAATAAAATGTAGCTATATCACCAGTAAAAATGCAATCACTTCTGGAATAGAGAGCAGCAATTATGACACTGAAAATTTAGATTTAGATTTAATTGGATTAGATTGACAGAGCGAGAGATACACACAATGGGATCTTTAATGTCCATTGAGCAAAGCAAGGACCTCTGTCAATAAAAACAGAGATGAGTCACCTGCTGGGATTTAAACTAGTGGAGTCTTAAGTGTTGTAAAAATGATGCTAAAAATCACTACACCAACCTCCACAAAGCTGATTTGCCTCAATAATTCTCCTCCTTGATTTTGAGGCCCTACTTCATGAGACTATTCCGGCCAACAAGCAGGACACCACCAACTTAGAAGGGGTCACTCTTGGGACAACATTCTGAAGAAAGATGTTGATAAATTGGAGAAGGTTCAGAGAAGAGTCACAAGAATGACAAGAATCAATAAAGGAGTAGAAAAAATGCTGTATAGTGACAGACTCAAAGATCTCAATCTATTGAGTTTACCAAAGATAAGGTTAAGGCGGACTTGATTAGTCTAAGTATCTACACAGGAAACCATGACATTATCTGATTGAACTATTAAGCATCTGATTAAAATGTGGCACACAGCCAGAAAGGGTTAACCAGCTCATAGGCTGGCTGACCCAAGGTCGACCTTTAAAGACAGGATGATGTGTAAATGGTAGTTAGAATTGAACTCATGGCTGTATATTGATTTTTTAACCAGTACTCACTCCCTTCGTTTTTAATCAATTTTAGTCTAGTTAATAAGAATTGGCTATAAGCATGTATTTGGGATTGACTTAGATAGCAATGTGTCCGATCACTTGGGACTTGTAGAGCTTTATTTGTCTGGTGTTTGGGGGGAAAGGGAGTAAGAGTGGAAGCCAGTGGCTGGGTACTGTAAGGGAACTGTGCGGTTTGGACTTCTGATTGATCAATAAGATAATTCAGAAGCTGTTTCGTGCTGGCTTAGTAAATATAAATATTGGAATAACCATCAGTCATCCCATTTCTTGCAGTGCACCCTAATTGAGTGACCTCAGCAGGCTTCCATGGGACCCGGAGTATCACAGAAACAGACATTTAGCCACATAATGGACTGTTCAGTCTAGCAGAAAAAGGTATAAAATGGCTGAAAATTGAACCTGGACAAATTCAAACAGAAATAAAGTGTAAATTGTTCACAGTGAGGGTAATTAACCATTGGGACAATTTACCAAGCATCATAGTAAATTTTCCATCTCTTGATCTTTCATAAAGATGTCCTTCCGCAATAACTGTGGGGAAGGTCCATGGCCAATGCTAAACAGGACGTCGGACTAGATGATCAGACCAGTCCCTTCTAGCTTTGGAATCTATGAGAACATTCTTCCCTATTTGATCGAGCTTACTGCCTCTGCTGCACGCTCATCAACGCCAAGGAGTACATAAGGGAATTACACACGCTCCTGAGTTTCTGTCTTCCAGATGGCTATGCAGAGCCCTACTAGCATATAGCTGTACCATATTAGGGTACTCAGCACAGTAGTAATGAGAGCCACCCTGCACACACACTCAGAATATAAAGTTCTTAAAAGGTCAAATTGCTCAGTCTGGCTAAGATAAGGTAGCACACAGATGAGATTTCCTTTTTTGTGTGTTGCTAATGTGACATAGTGGCAGTGCAGGAATGTGGAGAATTATTTTAAACTAGATTTCTTAACCTGACCTTTATTCAGGAACACTTATTAAACATCACTTTTGGACTGCAGGGAGTTGATGACGTTACTGTGCAGGAAATAAAGTACAGTATTGCAGAAGTCTTTAGATCAGAAGCAAAGTTCAGAGTCCCTGAATAGCAACTACCCTGCAGAAGTGCAGAATGGGAAGAGGGAAAAGGAACATTGTTAAAAGGGGTGAAATTTAAACAAAAACATATATTGTGGCAAACAGTACTCTGAGTATTCTGTGCCATCTAGAGTTAAGAGAGAGAAAGCGATCAAAAACCAGTCAATCAAAAAGAAAAAAAATCTAAATTCATGCAAATTTAATGAGCATATGCTGCAAACTACTTCACACCAGATCCTGAATTATGTCAACTGTGTGCCATCCAGCCTACAATTTTGCCTTTGGCTATACAGCCTCATTTGCAGTTTGTCATAAATACATACATAAAATGAAATAAGCAAACCAGTGTCCCCTGAAAGGAAGAAGCCAGGAGGCTGAAGAGCTGCCGGTTACAACCAGAGCAAGAAGTGATTTTGGCACCCATCTGAGAATCTGTCAATGACCAGGGGAAGACTTTTTACAATAAGTATGGAGCATTAAATGTAACAGCCAAACTTCAATGGGGAATTAGTGCTTTTTATACCCAAGCAGTTCTAGCCCGATTCAGAGGACTCCAGCCAAGATGATGCAGAAAAACATTTGTGTTCTCACAAGCAAGGGTACCAGGAAAGAAACGTTGAATTGTAAAGCATGACTGTAGCAAGCTGCCCTTCTCTCTCTCTCACCTCCCACATGACCCCCTTTGTTCCACAATCATCTACCTCTGTCACAAAAGTTCTTCCAGAACATTTAAACAAGAACTCAAGCCTCAGGCAGTGCCAAGATGGACTTCCAGGTTTTGATTCATGCAGGAGACTCTGTACATAAGGAGGCTACAGCAGCTTCTGCCTATTAGTGAAGCACATCATTGCAGTAGAGCTGTCAACAATCAGACGTCTATTATTCCCACTTTACCTCAGGCTCGACAATGTCTCTTGGTTTCTCACACATGGAACTAAGCTAAGGGAAGTTTATCTTTTTGCCCTGCACGATGGATTTTCCTGGTGTATCTGGTGGGCAGCTGAAATACCAATCATAATCTCACTCTGCAAAATGTAAACACACTCTGCCCTCACATAAGCCAAGCTGCTAGGAGTATAATTGACCCTTCCCTATGCTCTTACATTAAAGATGGTGGCAGTATCCTGTGAGGGGAAGGAAGGAAAGAACACATAGGGTGCATCTACACTGCAGGGCTTAACTCGAAATGAGCTACACAAATTGAGCTGTGTCAATTGCGTCGCTTATTTCAAAATAGAGAGCGTCTAGACAGCCTTTATTTCGAAATAGAGCACTCTTCCTCTGACTTCCCTTACTCCTCGCACAATGAGGGTTACAGGAGTCGGCACAAGAAGTCCTCCAGCTTGACAGTATTTCGACATCATTTTGAAATAACTGCCTGCTGTGTAGACGCGGACTAAATTATTTCAGAATAGCTCTAGTTATTTCAAAATAATGGTGCAGTGTAGACATACCCATACAGATAGATACCATTTAAGTTCAATCAGTTTCTCTCATCTAAATATTTTACAGGATACATGAAGAATTTCTAAAGTAAACCAAGTGTTTTGCTCCAGAAGAAAAGGGTAGCAATGTACAGGCAAGACTGCTTCTTCCCCCGCCCATTCATTTTTTTTGCGCACCAACACCTAAATTATCTCCATGCTAAACTGCCAAAGTTCTAATTTGAGAGAAATTCCTCCTTGTATGCCTGCAGGTTTGTAATCTCTTACTTCCTCTTCCCCAATAAAACTTTCACTTAAGACTTGCAATGAAATGACCAAAATGTTATTTAACTGCAGTATTTTGCAGATGAAACAACAGCTGAAGTGTTTTCCCCATCCTGCAGCACATAAATTTATGTAGCTACCCAGCAACAAAGCAAAGTCTTAAATTTAATCAGAAGAAATACTTCAAGCAATGGCAAACTGATAAATTATTTAGAAAAGGGCTCAATAAGACCTGGCAAGGAAATATGTACCAGACACAACCTGAGAGCTTTCAGAAATAAATAGAATTTTCAAGCTTGCCCTTCTTCAGGATTTCTGCCTAGAGTATTTGTATTGTTTTAAACAAATAATTTCCTAGACATTGATTCAAACAACATCCTATGAAGAACACCAAACAAACAAGACTGCACTAGCAGTGATGTTCTGTGATAATTCTTAGGTAATAAATCTTAAGGACTCTACTGGGAGGATCATCCTAGGTGTGTAGCAGTCAGTCTACAGTTAATTAATACTATTCATGTCTGCACTATACAAAAGCTATTAATGACCAGTATTTCGTAGTTTACACAGGCAGCTCCACAAAGCTAGCTTTCTCAGAAGGTTTTAATGATCTGGCCTTCTTTCCGATTGCCAATTTTTTCCCTTTTCAAGTCTCTCTCTCTGCCCCAAATCTCCAACCATGTCAAAAAACACCAAAAGAGATAAAACTAGGTCTATTAATATTTACATCAAAGATCTAGGAAATTCAATAACATTCCTATTGTTTTATTGCAGATGTTACATCAACTTCTCTTTATTACTGCAGAAAACTCAAGAGCCCTGTAGAGTGCAATAAAGTGGTACGTGTTTAGCTTTGCAATGTTTCAAAGGGCTGTGATTTACTGTTAAGAACCGGCACCTTGCACACAAACATCTGAGCTCAATAATTGCCTCATGTTTTGTGCAAATTCTACATGGCAGCATGAGGTCTGCCCACACACAGAGTACCTGCTGCTACCAGAAGCCGGCTCACCATTTTCCAGTACCACGGGCTCAGTTATTAAAACAGCATAGAGACGTATTTGTTTTTAACACTGCGCCAAGGTGTTTTACTGTTAGATTCCACACACTACTTCAGATGTCTTCCAGAGCATTCATTACCCCAATTACTGTTGAGATGGAAGACGCCTGAAGTGGCTTGTACCATGAACATTTAGAATTGCATTAATTAATAAATGCAGACACAAGTGGGTGAGGTAATATATTTTATTGGACCCACTTCTTTTGGTGAAACAGAGAAAATATAATAAACGCAATCCACATGTAATCATCCGTGTCACTGACTGCCACCCATTTGACCTTTCACACACAGGGCATACTGTTGTCAGAACAATACTCAGAAAGATCTTGTACTCAAAGCGGTCTCACTCTCCAGATGGCACATCCCCTTTAAGTAACATTATAATGCACCAAGTTACACAAGAGCTAAAATAAACCGTTAAAGGAAGAGGCCTATGAAATTGGATTTTTTTAGGACAGGGCCTTCAAACATATCTATTAAAAAATGAAAAGGTGACTCAAAAAACCACAACCGTTGAATTAGTAACTAACAACCGTTGTATAGACAAAGTGATCTGTAGACCTGTCTCTTCACTCCCAATCTGTCACCATGAAATAAGAGGAAAATCCGCGGCTGCTAACAAGTAAAGACTTCTCTGAACAGATTAATCATCTCTGCCCAAATGTTACTGTTTCTCAGGCTTTGAGACAGAAAATGTAGCAACTATGATAATGGATTGAAAGGCTGCCTAGTTTCACTATGCCTTCTACATCATCTACTAAAACTTGTAACTTTACTTTAGTGTACCGGAAAAGGTAGATTGCAGTCAATAACTTTGCTCCTCTAACATGATGGAATTCTCTACGGTAAGGGTAAAGATCTTTTGTGCCGGAAACAACTTCTATGGGGCTGCTCTAAGACTGTGGAACAAATCAGCCCAGGAATGAATGACCATCACAAACCTCTATCTTTGACTTTGCCTTCCTAAACACACACACACACACACACACACACACACACACACGACTGCACACACACACACACTTCTTCACCTGGGGAGACAATGGGGATGGCTACCCTGCAATCCACAGCTGGCTTGGAACAGCTGAGTCAGGCTCACAGGGCTTCAGCTGAGGAGCTGTTTAACTGCAGTGTAGACTTCCGGACTTGGATTGAGGCCCAGGCAGTAGGACCCAGCGAGGTGGGATGGTTCCACAGCTCAGGCTGCAACCCCAGCCTGGAAGTCCAAGTTGGAATTAAACAGCCCCACAACCTGAGGCCAAGCGAGCAGCTCAGGCCAGCTGGATTTTTTAATTGCAGCATAGACATACGCAGTGAGAGAACACATGCCACATGACAGATGTGCGGCTGGATTACTTAGTGCACTACTGAAAGGCATTTGGATACCATGGTGATGAGTGTGGTATGAACCTGTAGAGGACAGGAAGAAACAGCAAGTGAACTCAAAGGGAACCATTTCCTTTCCAATGGAACACTAATCCCATCACCAAGGTTGTAATCTTTAATGGATATCTACCAGCTTGAATGAAAACCTTAACAGGAAAAAAAAAACCTTATAGAAAACAAAATGAAAAAGAAGGAATGCCCAATACTGGGTGCCTAATCACACAAGGACCAAACAAAATACTGAAAGTGGCCATTTATTAGCTATACTGATTTTATAAATTATATAAAACAATTATGAAACATCCTCATGTTAACACATAACCAATTAGATTTTAACTAGCGTGACTGATTAAAACTACCCAAAGGAATTGCTAAAACCAAGGCAAAGTCTTTCTTCAGCAAGCCTCTCTGCTTTGAGTGGAACAAAATACCAAAGGAATTTTCCAAATTTTAGGATATGCTCCCAAAACCATCTACTGATGAAGATTTCAGCCAGGAAAAAAAAAAAAAGATTGATTTTGTACATGAAACAATCAGATGGTCAGTGTAACAGGCATGAAGCACAGCAGTCCTCTTGCTGACCTACAAGGCGTATGAAACTCAGAAAGATGCTGATCAAAATACTGAAGATGCACACGTAGGCCGTGTCCAGACTCAGGGGTTTTTTCGGGAAAAGTAGCCTTTTCCCGAAAAAACTTCCCCTGCGTCCAGACTCAAGCCGCGTTCTTTCGAAATTATTTCGAAAGAACGCGGCTTTTCTTTCGATGGCGGTAAACCTCGTTTCACGAGGAAGAACGCCTTCCTTCGAAAGTTCCTCTTTCGAAGGAAGGCATTCTTCAATGTAAAGAGGCCGTCTTTGAAAGAGCATCCAGACTCGCTGGGTGCTCTCTTTCGAAAAAGCGGATTTTTCTTTCGAAAGATCCGCGTGCAGTCTAGACGCGATCTTTCGAAAGATGCTCTTTCGAAAGATGCTCTTTCGAAAGATGCTCTTTCGAAAGAAGCCTGCAGTCTAGACATAGCCTAAGAGGGAAAGATAAAACAATATCCTTTCCAATAATCCTTCATAGAATTTGAAGATGTAAGTTCACAAACATAAAGAAATAAATCAATTTCAAGCAGCAGTTTAAGGTATAAAGGCACAAGATAAATTTTAGTCAAACTCAAGTGGTAAAGCTACTTCTCTTTTGTTCAAACCAGATCTTGTATTGAGAAGTTACTGTGTAATAGTGACAACATGCTCAATGCTGTACAGTACACAAGGAGGAAAAGATTTGTCCGAAATAGTTCATTGTCTAAGGTGGGGTGGGCAAAAGGGCCCACCAAGCAAGTTGATCTGGCCCATGGAGGCCTTGCCACCTCCCCTCACCGACACACCCAACCCCTCCCCCCCCACTCAGGCCAATTAGCCCTGATTGGCCTGGGGGCAGGGGATGTGCGCAAAATGTCCTCCACTCTGCCCGTTCTGCAAGGAGCATGTGGCACTTACAAGAGCCATGCGCTCCTGGCAGGGCGGAAGGAGGCTTTGTGCACTCCCCTGCCCCCAAGCCCTGAATTTCCTGGGGGCAGAAAGGGGAACGCGCAAAGTCTCCTCCCACCACAGATGACCCGCAGCAGATGGGGCTACTCTTCTCCAGAGCAGCCCGTCTGCAGGGAGCCTGGGTGCCCGTAGGCAGGGGCTACACTGGTGTCTGCCACAGCCCCTATCCACAGGACGTCCAGCCTGCTGTGGAAAAGGGCTGCTCCAGCTGGGGCTGGGAGCAGTAGCCCCATGGCCTGGGGCAGTCCCCCACCCAGATCCTGCTTAATCGGTTAAACATTAGTAAATCAGTAACCGATTAACCAGTATTTCACATCACTAGAATGGACAGGCAAGCAACGGTGGATGTGAGTTCACCAAGTTACATAACAGGTGAATAACTTCTTTTCCACTCTAAGCCAGGTTATCCCAGAATAATATCGGATCTACAGATACAGTTGGGAAAGTCAAGAACAAATATACACACTTACCCTAGGCTGCCAGTTTTCATACTGCTTTTGTAAATTTGCACCTATGGTTTCCAGAGCTTTTTGAGGACCCATTGACAGAGGATCTGGAAATATAAAACATGAGTATTTTTATCACTACTAAATTGCCTGCTTTCACACAAGGCAAAAAAACATCCATTTCAATGTGCATTTGACTCCATAACCTCACTTCAGTTATACCAGGCTAAGTTTCTGTTCAATATGTGGTCTGAGTGGTTACTGTTTGTGTCAAAGTATGATCTTCAAGTTCTATAACTTTTGTAAGGGACAATCAAGTTTTCCTTTCTTTCAGCTTCCCAACTAGTACATGTGATAAAATATTTTCACCATATTTTAAGCCAGGCTTCTTTTATGATTCAAGATGCTTATTTTTATTTTCAGGTTAAACAATGAGTTTCAAATTCATTCACAAAAGTTTTTCCTCATAGTTCCTTAAGGGCAGTATCTACAGGAATATACCCCAGGTTATCTACTGTTATACAGAATTTTAAAAAGCAAAGTTTGCAATAACTTGCCATAAGAACATTTTTTCCCTCGAAGTGGAAAGTCAAAATCATCTTAGGAAAAATGTAAGCCATAACTTACGTTTTTAAATATTAAATCTTTAATTATTAAAGAAGAACTAACAAAAAAATATACACTAATGTAAGTAACTTGCACAACAAAAATGTTGTGCATGGCAGATCATCTGAAAGTGTGGGGAGAGGGAGACCAATGGTAATGAGAGGAACTAAATTTTATATTAATACTAGGAAAAGATTTAACAACAGAAATGTGATGAACTCTTTTTTAAAGCTATTTGTACTTTCGAGCACAAAGTTCATGTCCCCAGACACTGGAGAGTCACTGTTCCAATATACTTGGCAATTTTAGCTGCTGTTTATCTGCTTTCCTCAAAGCCCATGGCCGTGTAACTGGCTAGAATGAGTATGAAGAATTTAGGAGCTAGTACTGGCCAGTTTAATGTAGAATCCTACTGATTAAAAAAAAGCAAGGTTCATAAAACTGATTAAATCATATTTCTTTTAAAATGTTTTCTGTCATAAATACTTCACTGCATACCTCCAGCACCAGAATTTCATAACATTGCTTTATAAAGTACGGGAGAAGATAAGGTTTTTTTTTTCCTTTTATGGTCACTGAGATTTTCTTTACAGACCAAAAGCTTCTTCTGGCATATGGCTTCTAACAGCAAAACCAACAAACTAGATCGGGGTGGCCAACCCGCAGCTCTTTGATTAAGGAAATGCGGTTCCCGCTGCTTCTGAGCCGCACCTCAGCGCCTGGAGGGAGAAGCACGTAGCAGCAGCGGTGGTTCCGGGAGCCAGGCATTAGGTTGGGGGGGGAAAGGGGGGTTCTGGGTCTAGGGGAGGGGAAGGAGACTGCATTAGAGCAGAGGTAGGGGTGCCTGGGTCTGGGGGAGTGGTGAGGCATTGGGTTAGAATGGGGGGGCTGGAAATGCCTGGCTCTAGGGGAGGGGTGGGGCATTGGGTTAGAGCGGAGGGAGAGGAGGGCTGAAGCACCTTAAATGCAAAGTCTTTGTGGATGCAGAATAAGGCAGCCAACACAGATGTCATTAAAATTCCAGGGCAAAAACAGAATCAGCATGTACCTGGTTTACACTGTGTTTCTTTAAAGAAAATTCAAAGGCTATTGTTTGCCAGGCTGAAGCAATTATTCTGAGATATGAGTCTCTCCCTTATTGTTTTTGAACTTCTCATATTTGCAGTCTGGAACAGACTTGAATTTTTAGAACTATAAAAAGCCATAATCTTCATAAGAAATAAAATTGAGGAAACCATACCAGAGAGCAACAAGCTGGAGTGAAACAAGAACTTCAAGTTGTGCTAACTCACTTCTCAGTTCAGTTTAATTTTAAAAAACTCACAGGACAGAATAGGGCAGTAGTGTTATATTTAAAATACATGGTGGGGATGCTTTGGGGGGTTTTTTTTAGTGTGAGAATATTACTGTATTTTTTCAGGTTTTTTTTTTTTTTTTAAATCTGACGTTTGTTCCTTGTCAAGTTCTCTGAAGATCTATGGACTGGCCGTGAATTTTTTAAGTGACTAGAGACTTTTTTATTCGTTTTTGTCCGAAATGTCCTGTAATGTTATTTGTACCACTACATTTTGTGTACTCTGTCTGTATCTTTCTTTAGATAGATATATAAAAATAAATATATAATACGTGGCTCTTCGCACTCTATCCACCGCTATTTTGGCTCTTCGCCTCTAACTGGTTGGCCACCCCTGAACTAGACAATAAGCAAATGAGGTAGCCCCTAGTGCAGCAGCAGCTGCTGGAGATGTCAAATGCACCCTCCACCAAAAGACAACAGAGCAGCCGGGAAGCCAACGGCCACGTCAGGTCCCTGGGCTAGGTGGGTGGGAGAGGGAGGCTCCACGCTCCCAGAAGACACAGGGCTTCAAGGGCCGGGGCAGCAAGTGCACCATGCCAGCCCCTTTCTCCTCACAGCCCTCAGCGCCACCCAGAGCTGTCAGCAACTGAAAAGGCCTGGTGCTCTGGGTCCCACCTCTGAAGAATAGCAGCAGCCAGCAGGCCAGCAGCTCTGGCCCCAGGGCAGTTTCCCTCTCCCAGCCCCGTCAATGGGCCGGAGAACAGCCCATAACTAGATGGCAAAGTGCTTGTGCCTGAGTTCCACAGGGGAAGGATGAGCGCTCAAGAGCCCCACCAGTACAGACACAAGTTTAATCGCCTGTGACCACAACATCTTCTGGTATAACAAGAAGGATATTTCAATTCCTATGACTTTTCTAAGGGGCAGACACCTTCTGACCCAGGGAGGCGAGGAGGTGCAGAAGGACCGGTAGGTGACCAACAGCTCAAATTGACAAAGGCTGTAGCAATTATAATTTTACAGTTTGCACGGCTGTCCCAAAGGCTGCAGCACTTTTGGCAGAGAGGATAAAAAGCTCAAACAGCAACAATTGCATTTTTTTTTTACAGAGCCATGCACTGACATTTTAAATAAATGAACGAACCAGGCATTTCCTTCTGTATATCGAGCATAGCTTTATAGCTAATGCACTTCCAAACAAAGGCCCTGGCAAACCTCTCGACATATTCCTGCCTTGTTTTGATGTACAGCTTCCATTAGGTGGTATACATATAAAGAGATTTCTGTAGAATTACATTTCCCCCATTCAGCATTCAGCTCATTTATACCACTTTTAAACACAGATTTTTCTTAGCATGCTACAGAGCATGCATCTTGTAGAATGGCAGTTTCTTCATTACTGTTCTGGCAGTCAATGTCTGACCATAAAACAAAACAAAACAAAAAAAAAGAAAGGACGGGTGTCATTCCTCTACAAAGGAGAGGAAGCATTATGGAACCAGTGTCTATTTCCTCAAGTAGAAGCCTAATGGTTAACTTTCGTTTTCAGGAAGACAAATAGGAAACAAGTGCAGCTGTGTTTCTCTGCTCATTGAGAGCAAATTACCAGAGATATGTACATCAATCCCTCACCTTGCTAGAATTCATAAATTAATTCCTTCCTTCAACTAATTCCAGGGAGATACACAGGACAGATCCAAGGAAAGGCAAAGGGAACAGACTGCAAGAAGAATTACCTACTCACTATTTCAACATACTCTTTTTTTTAAATTTATTAGCTCAACAACGAAGTTGCATGGCTAAGACAGCCTCAGCACCAAGGGACAATTGTCATCTTACAAAACAATTCGCAAGCACATTCAAAGCTGTGGGCCTTGGCAGTTATACTATCCTTAAAATGTTTTCTGTTTGCAATAAGTCTCAGCTTTAAAATAATAGTATTAACTGAAGAGTTTCAGCAGCATCATGGACTACAACATGCAAACTCAATGAGGACACCATCAGTCATCAGCTGGTGTTGACTTGCTAGTAGACCACATCACAAGTGAGTGGTCCTCAGTTTGTCATGGAGCAGAATTTCCAGAGGGTGGTTTTGGGAATTTGCTCATCCCTGAGGTTGCTCACCTGGGATTCTACCGACATGGGATAAGGTACCTTCAGTATGATGATGACAACAACGAGCTATCAATGACTTCCTTTTGACTGGTTAACATTAGGAGTTTAGGAATGAAGAATAGCTGGCAAAGGCCAAAGTAACTGTGATGGTTTCAGGGAAGTATCCAGGAGGCATGTCAGGGACTGCATCTAACCTTTTGATTAAGTGTGTGCCTGCCAACTATTAAAAGAGCTCCCAATAGTTCAAATTCGATCCATAACTGCTGCAGAATGACCTTATAGCAGCACTACCCGGGATACATCTCTCCACTCAGTCTGCACCTGGTCAAAATATTATGAAGGATTCTTTCATAGCGAGGAGCTGCTACCACAATTCATGCTTTTGATATCTCAAAAGTACCTTGTAGTAAAGGTTTCATGTGACTATTTTAAATGTATGTAAATATATAAAAGGTACGTATTATATATTTTAAATTACAATGAAAGAATACTCAATCATGAATTATCATATCTGGATGAGTCCTGGTTGTTCTTCATTTTCTCCTATTTCCCCACCATTTAGTTTTTGGTGAGTTTCATATTTCACTCAAGAAATTAATGCTACGAGCCACTATTCCACTACATACATTTGATGTGTTTGGATACACTTGGTGGTCCACGTTCAATGCTTTTTAACTACTTTAACATCTTCAGAATTTTTTATACCTTTGGGCCTGGTCTACGCTATGAGATTAGGTCAAAATTAGCTGCATTAGGTCAATATTCTATACAACAAGTCCGTACCAACAAGCCCATTCCACCGACTTTATGGGGTGTTAAAATTGATTTCTGTACTCCTGCTTGTCGAGAGGAGTAACAGTAAATTTGGCCTTGCAAGGTTGACTTTAGAGTAGTGCAGACTGTGAAAGTCGGTGGACTCCAGGTGTCCCTCAGTGCCCCAATATGACCGCCTTGGCGAGCACTTTCTCCGGATACACAGGAGACGCCTTGGGAAAATTTGAAATTCATTTCCTGTTTGGCCAGCGTGGAGAGCAGCGCAGGCAGCACATCTGTCACAAATGCCCCAGGTTGCAAATGAGCTCCTGCATGGAGCATGCAGGACATCCTGGATCTCACTGCTGTGTGGGATAGGAATCTGTGCAAGCAGAACTAAGATGCAGAAGAAGAGATGGTATCTATGTCAAGATCAAACAGGGCATGGTGGAAAAAGTGAACGCCAGGGACACCCAGCAGCGCTGCATGGCAGGCGTGCCAGAAGACAAAGGAGGCAAATGGATCAGCTGTGTCATCACTGCAAATATGCTGCTTCAATGGTACCTCACAAAAGACTCTTCAGGCAGCCTCAGGCAACACCGGGGAGGATGTTGGTGATGAGGAGGAGGAAGAGAATGGTCAACAGGCAAGTGGAACATCTGAGCTCCCCAACAGCCAGGATCTTTTGATAACTTTGGAAACAATCCCCTCCTCCCCTCAGAACGTCTCGGGCCCTGCTGGCAGGGAGGGCACTTTTGGGGAGTTCATATTTTTTTCATCATTCTACAAGTGGGTTAAGGCAACTGGGTGTGATCTGTGGCGGCCACTCTGCCTACACAGGGGGGCTCCCCAGAACAGCTGGAGATGGAGCAGAAATCCTCCTTGCCCATCTCCATAAAGCGCTCACAGAAGTTCTCTTTCATCCTTCTCACAAGGTTTCTGGGGAGGCCTGCTTTATTCTGTCCTCTGTGGTAGGACACTGTTCAACTCCAAGCCAGCAGGAAGTGGTCTGGCACAAGGCAGCTTACATTAACCTAACTGTGTAATGTAAACAAGGTCTTATTTACCCAGACATATCCAAAGGAGATGTCACAGATTTTCTTTTTTTATAACCTACCTTTAGCCCAGACAACACATTCTGGTGGAGCTGCAATGAGCTCACACACCTGAACATTAAAGCCTTGTCTGCACTACCAAGTTTTGTCACCAAAAACTGCTTTTTTGGGCAACAAAACACAAAGAGCATTCACATTGCAATGTAAATTTTGCCAGGAAAGACACCCAGTTTCAGCAACAAAAACTTCTACCTCTTCAAGAGACTTTTCTCTTTTCTTCTCCTTTTGTTGACAAAGAGCCAGTATAGGCACTGCTGTTTGTTGTGTTGACAGAACTGTCTTCCACCAGTATCCCATAATGCCTGCTCTGATGACTGCAGGAATATGCCCCTCCCCTTTCAAAGCTCAGGGATGTATCTGACAGCTGAAGCAACAAGACTGTGTCGACACCACCTTGTCGCTAAAAGCGTGTGCGAACTTCGTTTGTCAGCTCGTTTGCCAACAAAATATTTCCACCCCTTACGAGGGGTTTTTGCTTTGTCCACATGAGAGCACTCCTGTTGACAAAGTCGCATTCACACATGCACTTGATGCGGCAAAAAACTCTGTCGTTCATGGGAGAAGAGAGAGTAAGCATCGTGAACGACAATGGGTGATGCTTACCGGGTAACTGTTAACCTGTTCCCCAGAAGCAGCTCTCTCTCCTGCACCTGCAGCCTGCTGCAGACAGAGGGCAGCTCAAGCCCCAGCAGTCAGCCCCGCACAGCTGGCGGCTGGGGTTGGAAGCTAGTCCCAGCCGCCAGTGCCAGCACAGAGGCTGGGAACCAGCAGCCAGCCCCATTGCAGCAGCTGGAAGCAGGAGTCCCATGGGCTGGGGGACTGGAGTGGTGATATCCTGCTTAGTCGGTTAACTGGTTAAACACTGGGGTAACCTGACATTTAACCAGTTAACTGGTTAACCAGGATTTTAAAACCATAGTGTAGGCATACTCTGAGAGCGCTGCTCCATTTGGGGAGCAAAGAGCAAATCATTGGAATGCTCCTGTTCTGCCCTGCACTAGGAACACAGTAGAAGGCAGACAGCTGCTGCAGAGGCAGGGGGACAGACAGCTGTGCTGCTTTGACATCCAGCAGCAAGGAGAGCTCACACAGCTACTCATGCTGCTGCTCCCGGCAACTGAGAGGCTGCGGGAGAATCCCAATATGTGCAGCAATCAGCTCCGCCTTCCCACAGCACTGCATGTGGGATACGTGCTCTCAATGCATTGGCTCTCACATTCAATGATGGTACTCCCAGTGTGGACATGATCTGTCAATGGCGGGAGCAAGCATGAACACCGTCTGGCGATTTTTATTTTGTCAACTTTCGGGGATCGACATAAGTGTAGACAAGGAGACAAAGCAACATTTCCACACTGTTCCCAAAGATATTCAATAGGCTTACCTATCCAGCACTCCAGACGCGCACAGGGAGTTGTCTTCACTACATCAGGAGGGTCAACACCTACGTTTAGGCACAAAACTAAGGCAACGCTAACAGTCTTCATCTAGAAACAAGAGAAAATGATATTGCTTAGTGCAAAAATTCCCCACTTATTACCAATGCTGTTATTCTAATTGCTGCCCGGCAACTCTCAAAGAATTCAAGTTCAGCTTAGTTAATCTATCCTTAAGAAGCAACATTTTAAGCAATCTGTTAAGAGCAGGAAGAAAAATTGGAGGTGAGAAAGCTATAAATGTTCTCTGTTTGTTCCAGCAGAACAGCATTTATTCTTACTTTGTTAATCTGCAATCTCACTGAATTCTCACAAACATCCAGCAGGCTCACTCTTGTTCTCAGAAGAAATTTAATAAAGCTGCACTTAGGTCTTGCATTGCTCAGATTTTTTCATTTCCAGGGCCCATACTGCTGTACATTATGCAGATCGGATGCCAATAGATTTCTGCCAAGCATCCTGGATTAGTCAATGTCTAACTGAAATGCTTTATTAAAAAGTAATGTGAACACACTATTCAAGTTTCCAAATCAATAACAGAATATAGTAAACTCGGCCTTAAGTGACCACTCAGGCAGTAGAGAAATGAAAACAAAACAGTGGCCTAAAAGGCGGGGGGAGGAGGGGGAATTGTTTGTTTAAGGCCATTAATGTATGTCAGCGCTTTGAGGTACACTTAAAGTGTTCTGTTTAAAAAGAGGGTGCATTGGAGGGGTCACTGTTCCTTTTTAAAAAGGTGAAACCTACAAGTGAAAAATTTGTGATTGTTGGTTTTTAATACTAAGCCTTTCAGGAGCAGAATTCAGGATATTACCTATAGTAGAACTGCATTCTTTATCATGCGTTAGGAGTTTGTTTCCAGCTTTTGGAATGTGTACCCATGGGGGAAGTCACCAGAACTGTAGAATACATATTCCGGAAATTGTGTGACGGTTCCCTCCCCTCACCAGGCTTTATGAAAATTGGCTTCTGAATATAAATACACATAATTTGAAGATGCTTTAGACAAAATACCTCATGTAACCGATTAATGTTAAGGCTACAATATGCTGGATTGGTACATCCTACTTTGATGCATGTATCATTCTTAGATGTGAAGTTAGGATTATGAAGTTGAGTTTGTTTACAGTTTTAAATGCGCAAATTAGAGCCATTACTGGTGCTCCAGAAGCGTAATGACTTGGTGATCAACTCTACAACTTGTAAACAGCCTTGTTTGCCCTATAAGCCCAAGGAGTAGCTGATGCTAAAAAGACATGTGAGCATACCACCTCGTACCGAAATCCATTTTGAACCTGGTATTTTTCCCTGGAAGGGAAAACAAAAGATTTCTGCCCTAGGGGAAAGACTATTTAAGCCATGGGAAGTAATCCCATTTTGTCATCAGCAGGCCTGGGAAACTACCTGGCATACCTTAAAAGAATACAAAGAACTTTAAAGAGGGCTGGAGACCCAAGTCAGAGCAAGAGTTGTCTCTGACTTGAAGATTTACGCCTGAAATAAGAATAGGGTAAGAATTTGAATGCAACACTGTAGCCAGACAGGAACCCCCCTGTAACATCCATCTTTGCTTGCCTGGAGCATGCAGGGCACACAGAGCAGTAAAAGCCTTGGAACAGAAGGCCCGGATATGGCAGGCTGAAGTGACCGTGAATGGCTGTAAACAGAGATATGCCAATTGCTGACCAAGAGGCTGCTGAGGAATGCCCTTGACTGAATCCCATATTGATACGAACACACAGCCGTCCGCCCAGTAAAAAAAATGTCTAGTACCCACAATTTAGTTCTCTCTCTTGCAAGTGTAAATTAACTTGAAACTTGCTTGTAAGAACTGGCGCCACAAAACGGACCAGTACAATTTGGCATCTTAGATAAGAAAGGGGATACGGGCTCCTAAGGGTATAAAGATGGGTCCAGCAGCACATTTACTCTGAGTGTCAATCTACCATCTATCTGCTGGTCGGGTTAGGTGTTTGACCTCCCGAGGTTCCATGGGGATGCCCACCTCGTATTCGTCTTTCCTAGGAATTGAGGGACCGGCCCTGGCTTGACCCGCTGGAATCGAGAGGCACAGAAGGGGGTAAAAATTGTACCTGGATGTGGTCCTTTGTTTTAAGTGTACACATAGACTTAGAGCTCTTTAAAGATTAAGCTGTCACTTGGTACCGTTATTTCTATTTTCTATCTTTATTTTTCCTTTGTAACCATTTTTTTAAGATCTATATTTGCTAGCAGTTAAGAAAGAGAGCAATAGCCTTTGTAACCATATGATTTATAAGCTTCTTTAATAAACCTGTAACTGTTTAAGTTTTAACCTGACTCCTTCAGTTGCTGTAACAGAACCAAGCACAATTTAAAAGAACTTCAGCCAGTCATAAGGGACAGGTATAGGAGGAGCTTGGGCATTTTGGATCGTGTCACTCCCAGGTGACAGATCCGTTGGGGCATCTCTCAGTCTTCCCTAGACTGCCCACTGCGCAGGGATCCTGTATCCTAGCA
Source organism: Pelodiscus sinensis (assembly GCF_052426305.1). NCBI lineage: Eukaryota > Metazoa > Chordata > Testudines > Trionychidae > Pelodiscus > Pelodiscus sinensis. Next base: position 2,537,053 of record NC_143071.1, on the reverse strand, counting down.
GTTGAAATCTGAGATGTAATAAGCTCTTCCTATAAACTCTGGGGCGTCAGTCAGCCTGTTGGCTGCCCTCCACGACAGGACCCCGGTCCTAGCAGTAAAGTCACAGACGTTAAACCTTTTCCCGGTAACATACACACACACACTCACTCACTCTGCCTTGACCGTCGGCTGACAAACACGTTTCTTAGTGAATTAGAACTAATTATGCATTTTCCATTCATTTTAATTTGGCAACTTACTTTGATCTGTCTGTTTACACTAAAATCGTACTCTTTGTACTTAAATCCTGCACTTTGTATGGCGGGGGGCCCCCTACAGCAAGGCAGGCAGGCATCAGTGGCACAATCAGCACACCAAGGAACAATCCCAAGGGGGTCTTCTGTGGCTGCACCCCACCAATCTGGAATTTAATTTTTTTTAATTCTTTTATTGCTCATCTTTAAATTTCCACCTCATCTGGCAGGTTCTCAAAAAAATCTGAGAATCTTAACTCAACTTTTCTAATATTAACCCTTATTCAGCTACCTATGACTAATGGTCCTAGAGAGGCCATGTGGGTGATGCTATATCTTTTATTGGGCTAACACCTCTTGATAAAACAAAAACAAGTGTTCGAGCCCATAGACTCCTCCTTCAGGCCTGAAAAAGATACTCCATGGGCAACAGCTACATGCAAGGTGGGACAGACTTTTTAGCAGGAGTAGTTAGAATATATACTAAGGGATTGTTCAAGGTAGAATGGCCTGTTAACACTTCCGCAGTCATAGGACAAAACAAGCACTCAGCTGGTTACAGGTGTTTGTAACAAGCCATAAATCCAATGTCTCTGGATAGGACTACACTACACAGTCCTGCCGCTAAAAGCCAGTGCCTGGGAATGCGGTTTGTTGGCACTTTGACAACAAAAACTTCTAGCCCCCAGAAGTGGCTTTCGTTTTGTCAGCAGGCCAAAATGTTTGTTGTTGGGGAGGGGAGGAGTTAAGCTCTCGTGAACAATAAAAACTTTTGTTGATCAATTGAAAGTGCAGACAAAGCCTTGTTTGGTCCATGATTTTTAGCGTATAGCAAAGTAATGAATTCAAGCTGCCTGGTGCATCCCTTTGAAAGTGTTAGGCATTGGGATATAAAATCCCATTTCGTTAGTGAAGTGTAATCAGTTAACCGATGAAATGGGGAGCAGACCCAGGGCTGGACCAGTTCCTGGCGGACTAGAGTGCCTCTGCTGGGGCGTGCCAGGCCAGGCTTGCCACAGATGGGTGCTGCACTGGCTGGGCTAGAACGCCCTTGCCCACAGCGTGCCTAGACTGGGCTCACTCAAACGGGTGCTGCTCCGGATGGGCTGGAACATCTGTCAGCAGTAGGCCCAGACAGGGCATGTCATGTCCCCCCACCCACAGGAGGCTCCACAGGGCTGGAGCAGCCCCCTGTCCACAGTTAACCACTAGTTAGGCAGGTTTCTACCTGTAATCTTTAGAACTTGCAAACGATGTGAGCTAAACCATTGCAGGTTCTTTTTCTTTTGCTGCTTTTTCAAAAGAACACAGACAAGGAAACTGAATTTTAAAATTGGGCTACATTTTTACCATTAAAATAACAAGGAATTAAACATGCAGTGGCAGACTATGTAGTATTTTCTATTCTCGTATCTTAGAACTTTGTGGAGTTTTGGAACCCTATAAAGTTAAAGAAATGCCAATTTTTACATATGGAACCTTAAAAATGTACTGCATTTTTGCATTAAATAGGCTATTTTTGTGATACATCAAGCACAGACATATCACCGCATTTTAAAGGGTGTTTTTCCAATTCTATATATTCATGATAGCTTGCATCTTGCGTGAAAACAATGTTTTAAATTTAAAAAATTCAAGAGGCTTCAAAGCAGAAAGAGGTTCAATATCTATGGCACCTAGATAGGATGTGTGGAGTTTTCAGTGTAGAACAAACCACTTGTTTGCCCTTCTTGGTCTGGCCTACGGCTGTTGATTTGACAGCAACAAAGTAAAACTGATCAAGCAGCACATTCACACTTGCTTTCATATCCGCAAGGGGCAGTGCAAATGTATGAAATCCAAAACTGGTAGAATCTTAACTTTAACAGCACCTACGACCAGCACTAAACCAGCTATTAAGTGCTTCTGTCAGACAATACTGCTTAAAAATTGCATTTCACAGCTTTTCCATCCTGCCTAGTCTCTTCTCCACATCAATATCTAAACTAGGGAAAGGAAACAAGAGAGGCAATAGGGTTCTCTGTGTCAGAAGTGTTCAGCATTCCCTTGTCTGTCTGAAGCAAAGCCACCTGCATCTCCACCCCCCCGGGGTGCTCATTAAGATGCAGAACAGCAGGCAAAATAAAAAAACGTACTGCAAAGCTGGAGCCATATAAATGTATAATTTATAAAGAAAGCTAGAAACTGGAGCACACAGCTAACAGACTATGCATGCTAGGAAAGAAACAAAAAAACCTCAGTGTGTCAGGATAAAATTTCTACAGCTTCTGCTAAATCCTGCTTCTATTCTAGCGATTCCGCTGCAGAAAATTAGCAGGAAAATTGGCTCCTGGTTCCTGGACTGCATCCCGAGCCACGTCCTTGATAAAAAACACTGCAGCAATCAAGGATGCAGCACAAGTTAGCCAACACCATGTTACACTGGCAAGCATTAAGTGGTACTTTCTAGGGCATAAAACCACACAATCAAGACTCCCTTTTCAGCATTTCACAGAGAGATTCCCCCACAGTGGAAAAGCCTGTAGAAAATTATACACTTTAAAGTAACAGACAGAAGTTTCATAGAGATCTTGCATAGTAAGCTTTTACTCTAGAAGAGAATAAGGGACACCGGTCTAATCCAAATTCATTGTTAAATGTATGTGGATCAGCTGAACAAATGTATATATTGCTGAACTCAACATGAGCACTGCTCTGTCTCACTGAGAATGACCCCTTGAATATTGGTAGAGCATGTTCAAAAATCTGGGGCACTTGTCAGATCCCAGGTTTAAAGTTAGCCAAGACAGATGGACATGAGCACTGGGGAGTAATCCAACAATTATCCTCAGAAAAGATGCGATTCCCCACATCGAGCTAGAAGGGCTCAGGAACAGAGACATACAAATTGGTGTGACCATTTGTGTTGTATAATAAATGTGCTGATTAACATTACTGCCAGGGTAACACACTCTGGGAGGTGAGGATGTTAGGACACTTAAATAGGAGGCTATTTGCTCCATGGGTCCTGCTCTCCCTGGGGAAATACCCTAACACAAAGGATGTTTGGAAACTTCTGGAACAGTAACAATGTTCAGGACCTATAGGACCCTTGGAAATGCTCAGTATGTAGCATGGCAAAAGGCGAAGAAGAGATATGGAAGGAAATTGTGGCGCAAAGGAATAAACATACAAAATATTGCAACTGAGAAGTAATCTACACCATTCAAAAGCTGCCATGTATGAGTATAAACAGTGACAGGTTTCTATGGGCAGATTAGCCATAACATCTTGCTCAAAAGTTTTTCTTGTACCTCTCTCTAAAGCTGCTGATACTGGTCACAGCTGATGAGAGAAGAATGAACTTGACAGACCATTCCTCTCATGGAATATGACAATTCCTATTTTGATGAGGTTTTTTATTATATAGAACTGTTTCTGATCCCATCTAATGACAAGCCATTTTAGCTTGCTCTCTAAAGGGAACACCTAATGGCCACAGTTTGGCTCACATCTTGAAGAAAATGGGTTTATTTCACTTTCCAACTTCTTTGAGTGTTTTTTAATTTTGTTTAATATTGGCCAACTCTGGATGTTAGTGTTATTCATATAAATATCTAATTTGTTACAAGTTCCGTACTGGTATTGTTCATTGTGTGGGAAAAGTATTTTAAATTCAATTTTGAGTCCAAAAATTTGCCCATGGCCAGGATCACAGTGCCCTGCAAATTGTATAAAATTACAAATCAAACTGTCAGTTTCAGTCAGCTCTCCCATTCTGCCAAAAAACAGCTCCATAAAAAACACCTCCAATAAACCGGCTATCATTTCACTCTACTAATCCAAACGGAAGACAAATAGGCCTTACAGAGCACTCAGAAAGCATGTGATTCAAACACGTGATCATGCTTATGAAGAACACCTGCGAACAGCACCATCTACTAATCTCAGAGGCCCTAGCCTCAGTACCACTGCAGACCACAGCAGTGACAGTGTGCCGGGGTCAAAAGCAGCAATCTTCCTGTAGGCTGGTCACAGGTCACTTAAGGTTTTATTGGTCAAAACTAAAGCCTTTAAGATCTATTCAGATGTTAGCCTCACAGACATTAAGGCAAGAAGGGACCATCATGATCAACTAGTCTCACCTTCTGCTCATTACAGGACACAGAACCTCCCCTGGTCAGTCCTGTAATAGGCATACCACCTCTGGCTGTATTACTGAAGCCTTCAAATCTTTATTTAAATACTTCAAGTTAGAGAATTCATCATTCACTCTAGTTAATCTGAGCAAGAGACCTATTCCCCACACTGAAGAGGAAGGCAACAAAACAAAACAAAACCCAGTGCCTCTGCCAATCTGAACTGGAAGAAAATTCCTTCCCAACTAGGGATGTGAATGTTTAACCAGTTTACCAGTTAAGGTTAACCAGTGAGAACTGGAGCCACAGACAGGGGCTGCTACAGCATTCCGGCCAGTGCACTCTGCAGGCAGGAGCAGCTCCGGCGTCCGAGGGTCAGGGGAACTTGCTTTAGCCCAGCCGGGCTGGAGTGATCCCCTCATCCCCTTCCCCTTTCATTTGTTAACTGGTTAAACAAACATCACCTCCCATAAATCTAAAGCTAGTGTAAAAACAAGTTAGTTTTTTTGGCCTCCCACCTCCCTATTACTCCCCTTGGAAGGCTGTTCCAGAACTTCATTCCTCTGATGGCTAAGAACTGTTATCTAATTTCAGGTCTAAGCTTTTCAATGGCCAGTTTATACCCCTTGGCTTCTGTGCCAATTCCAGGGAGAGAGAGGAGTTAAGTTCTCTCTCTGATGTATTTAGAGAGAAATCTCACCTCTTTTTGTTTTCTTAGGCTACATGAGCCACACCCTTTAAGGGTACATCTACATAGCAACATTATTCCAAAATAACTAGCGCTATTCCAAAATAACTTAATCCGTGTCTACACAGAAGGCAGTTATTTTGAAATAGTGTCAAAATACTGTCAAGCTGGAGGACTTCTTACTCCGACTCCTGTAACCCTCATTGTGCAAGGAGTAAGGGAAGTCAGTCGGAAGAAAAGTGCTCTATTTCGAAATAAGATACGCAATTGACGTAGCTCAATTTGCGCAGCTTATTTCGAGTTAAGCCCTGCAGTGTAGGCGCACCATTATTTTCCTCTTTACTACAGAGGTTCCATTCCTCTGAGCATCCTTGTAGCTTCTCTCTTCACCTGTTCAAAATACTCTCTCAATCGTGACCAGAACTTAACACACTATTCCAGATGAAGTCTCCCCAGTGACTTGTAAAATAGTAATAACACTTCCCTATCTCTAATGGAAATACCTTACCTGATATATACGAGGATTTCCTTACATGGCTGCATCACGCTGGCCGCTCAGAATCATGCTGTGATCAACTAATGCACCCAAGTCTTTCTCCTTCTCTGTCACTTATACTTCACTGAACTCTAATTAGATTAGATCTACTGCATTTCCTCTGTCTAGAAAAATCTATTAGCTTCTCCAAGAAAAATCAGGTTGGTCCAGCACGATCTACAATTTGTAAAAATCATGCTGTAGTTTACCCCAATTAGCATTAACTAATATCCTTAAACACTCATTTTCAAAAAAATTAGACCTTTCATACAACTGAGATCAAATTAAAGGGTCTGTATTTTCCTGCATCATTTTCCCTTTCCCCCTCTTTTAAATACGTACTACAGTTTCATTTTCATCTCCGATGTGATAATTTCTACTAAGGATGTAAAATCCCTTTTAACCAGTTAAATGTTACATTTAACCCAGTTAACCACTTCAACAGGGGTGACCTCCCCACTGCAGGTGGGGGCTGTTCTGGCCAGGCCAGGTTCACCGCAGATGGGGGCTGCTACAGCCAGCCTGGAGTGCTCCCCATCTGCAGTGGACCCTGCCAGCCTGGAACAGCCTCTGCCCGGGGAAGGTAGGGGGGCTGCTCTAGCCCCTGCCGTTTAACCATAACCAATAACCTGGTAAAGGTCATGCTTACCGGTTAACCGTTCACAACCCTAATTTATATTTCCACATCCTTCTTCCCATTAGCCACCATGGCACTGTCCCCAAACTCCTCACTACCCTTTCTCAAAACCACAATAAGGTATTTGTTTATAGATAATCTAAGCACAACCCAACACCTAACCTCCACCACATACTCTGCCTCACATATTTTCCCCATTTTCTTTTTATATTCTTGCTAAAGAACCTTTTACCTTTGGGTTTCCTTTCCTTTCCAAAGACTCCCAATAAAGGTCCAGCAGCAATCAAGCAGCTGCTTCCCTAACATATTGCCCCCTACCAGGCTTTCAAACTGAAAACAAACCAGCAAACAAGTAAAACACGCCCTCTCTCATTGCCCCTTAAAGAACAGTCTTTTACCTCCCTTCTCCTCCGACAGTGCTCACCTGTTTTCAGCTTTGCTGGCAGTTATGGTTTAGGTTTTCTATAGAAAGACCTGCTTATCTAGCAGATGGCTCCTTTTCAGCAATGCCACTTTTCATAAACATCTGAGATACAGCTTCATGTTAAGCATTGCATTTGCTACCCTCACATTTAATTGAACATCCTCTTTCCTTTGATATAAGAACAAGGTTGGAAGTCTTCCCACTTTGCAAAGGGGAAAAAGTGTCAAGAATTCTTCTAAAATATTCCCATCAAACCAGGTTCCAAGCAAACAAAGTGGTGAAATTCTGTATACACGACTGACACATTAGGGATGTAAAAACAGTTAAAAATACCGTGTAACCCATTGCAATTCAATCGATTATACAGTTCAATGCTGCCAGGCCCAGGCACACTGGCCCTGTGGGCATTTAACAGTTAACTGCAACCAACAAGTATCAGCTTATCTGTTAACTGCTTAACCAGTTAAACTCTAACATCCCTATGACAAATGTAAACTAAACCATTTCATCACTGGCAAAAATCTGACTGAACTGGTGATCTGCTTCTGTTTCCACACCTGTCAGAGTTTCTTCCTGTGCAAGGCTTTTTAAAATATTCCTTTAATTCAAGATTGAATACATACGACATTGCATTTGCAACTAGCACAACTAGTAACAAACAGTTATTTCATCATCAATATCATAATTTCCTTATCTTTCTGCTGACTGAAGACTCATCAAAAAGCAATGACTCAGATGACACAAAACCATTCCCAAGCTGAGAACTGGTTACTGGAAGATTATTAAAAAAACAGACTTCTTGGTATAGGTAGCTCTGGTTTTTTGGGAGGCGGGGGGAGGGATTTGGTTTTTTTTTTTAAATAAAGCTATTGCATACTGCCTGCCAGCTCCAACAAAGAATATTATAAGCACCTTGAGTAAAAACCACACCCACCCACTACAAATATATCCACTGTGCCAAAAACCACAGTTAGAGATAGAGAGTGGAACATTTTCCAGCAACACATTACTGATCTGGATAAAGTTTTATAGCCTATGTTAGGCAAGTGGCTCATTCGAGATGAGGGCAATAATACCTATTGCCCTTAAAGCCACTGGATCTCGGTTTAATGTTTGTTTTTCTGCTAGGACAGATGGTGTCATCTTGTTCTTTTGTGACCTATGTTTCACTCCATAATTACATATTCAGCATTAATACTAGACTGCCATTCTCACCTTAAAAACATACTTCACCAGAAAGACTTATAGCAAAAAGTTTCTTCTTTTATCCACCATCGTGGTGATGACAATTAATGGTAAACAGAGAAAGGAGGAGGGAAGACTAGCAGCGCAGGAATCTCATCTCCCTCCTTGATACCAGAGAAATGTAGTGTTTTGTTATTCAGAAACAAGGCATTTAATAATGTCTCTCCCTGCTGTAGATGGCCTCCCATGCGCCACTGTCTGATGACCATGCCAGTGAGAAGGCAAGCAGCATTACAGCTTAATCGGTTTTTAATTAACACTCAAGTAAATTATAACTCGATGGTTCATTCTTACTAACATAAAGCGTGACGGTGTATGACTAATGCAGACTTGCTTTTATTAATGAGCTACAGTGATTTACTACAGCAAGATCATAATGCAATTACATGAGAAAAAAATCCAGCACTATGTCCTACATCCACTTTATACTGCAGAAGGCAAGTTGAAACAACTACAGATATTTTGAAGCACACAAAAAAGTGTTTTATCTTTTATCCTGGATTCCTGTTACATTATTATTATTAATGTAATTGTTTGGGTAATGTTTTGAGCTCAGTAAAAAGGACCGATACCACTGATTACATTACATTAAGCTTTCCCTGCAAAGCTCTACTAATTCCCCTCAAGTTATCATCTGAAACAATACTGGTTCCCTCCAGAATACGGGGTTCCAAGCACGCAAAGCAGAATCCCCACAGCAGCTTTGTAAGTACTAGGAAATCCAGGGAATCAATCCACTAGAGACAAGTGGGACTCCAGACTCCTTTTCACTTGTGACAAAGCCAACTTCAAGTCCAGGCTCTTAGAAACACAGTACCCCAATAAGCATGGCGACTTGAACCAACTTCATCCCTAGAAGTAGCCTCTGCCAAACCGTTGAGATACATACGTGTGCAAGAAATTTTCAGTGCCACCATGGCATCAATTCTGAGTAAAACAATTTCATTTTCTAGTGCCATCAATCTCACACCTCTCATAAGCGCTAAATTAACACCGAGTGGGTAGATGGGAGCCCTTACAGAACCACAGCTGCAGCGATACAGCTGCAATGTAGACACAGCCTACATTGAAAGTATTTCCAAACACTAAGTGACAATCTAAGACATTTACAGTTAGCTTTACAAATGCCAGCATCCAGAGTAAAAGAATTTAGACCATTTATCCCAGTACCATAGGTTTGCTTTCCTGTCCATGTAAGAATGCGTCTGAGGCCACATCTCTACTTACTGAAGGATCAGACACTCTGACAATCAATCTTTCAGGGTTCAATTTAGCAGGTCTAGTAAAGACCCACCAAAGCAAACACTGAGGGTGCCCCTATTGGCAGTGGTACTCCTTGCTATAGTGAAGAATAAGGAAAACAGAAGGGACCATTTCTCCCATCAGCCTCCCACTGTGATGGTGGTGCAAAGCTCAGCTTAAGGTACATCGACTCCAGTTATATTATTTACGTAGCTGGAGTTGTGTACCTTAAGCCGACTTTCCGGGTATAGTGTAAACCTGGTCTGAGTATCAGTCGAGTTATTTACCTCAGTTAGTGTATTTCCTATCAAGCACCAAATAAGAAACTGGCCTTTCAAACATCCTCTGTTTTCAGAACTGTGTTTCTCCATTTTAATACTCTAGAAAAGATGTGCTAGTTAGTACCAACTCCTCTCTCAAGCACATTATTCCTTAGTGTAACTTGACCTCTGACATCCAGGACACTGGCCTCCCAGAATCAGAAGAGAAAAATGTAACAAAAATGAAACCAAAACTAAGGAAACAGCACCAGTTCATTCTATAGAATGAGGGCCCTGGGCCCACTCTGGCACCCATACGGGCCTGTTTCCCTTCCCCCGTCACCATTACTTATACCTTCGGCCAGTCTTAAATAATCTTGTATTTTCTCTCGACCACCTCCTCTCCCCCCCAAAGCTACATAGTGATGAATGTCATATACAAGAGAGTCGTATGAAATTAAGAGATATGCAGGATACCACTTAGTTCTACAAGGGGGGAAAAAAGGACTGGTTAAAAACTACACTCCTTTCCTCAATTTAGTGGATTGTGCCCACAAAAACTCATGATATCATCTACATTTTTGTTAGTCTCTAAGGTGCTGCAGAACTACTTGTTTTTTTACTTTTTTTCCAGTATTTAACTAGCAGCTTTATTTAAAATATGGGCTTTGGGTAATAAGGCAAACAAATCCATTTCACACAGATGAGAACCATGCCCTTTCATGAAAGTAACTACAACCTTTCTCAATTACAGTAAGCCCCAAGCAAAGAAACCGTCCCAGAACCATTACAAGTTTAGCAATACATTTATTTAGAGATCTTTTGTGTTGTTAATGGACGCGTTACCAGGTTACCCAAGTGCCAGGGAAGCCTATGATATTGTCCAAAGTCTTGCTGATGCCAGCTAGTAACATGCATATGGGTATCACAATGCAAGAATCAACAATAGACTATTACTGCAGGCAGTAGATGACTTCTCAGGCTAAGCAACTCCCTCTGGAAATCAAAGGGCTGTATTTTACAGTTCAGTGCAGGTATAACATGTATTGTTAACACAAGTCATTCATACCTCTCTTTATGTATTATAATAAAAGTGAGACACACACACCCATTAAGCCCCTACAAAAGTAAAATCGGAGGCTTGTGTGTGCTGCAGGCAGACTATTTTCCCAGTGGATTATCATTAGCTCTATGGCTTGCAGAACAACAAAACCAACACACCATATTAGTCAGTATCTTACATTTGGTAGTTTAAAAGCAAAGATAAAACTAACTTGTCAAGCAGTTTAAAGCTATATTTCAAGTTTAGTTTCTTGTGCTCGATTAGCTGCTGCTGAGTTGCATATGAGGTCAGTGAAGAGACTGTCCACCCCCCAAACCCTATATTAAAATATATATTTTGTCAAAATAATTAGAAAAAAAGGGAAAACACAAAGCAGAAACTGAGGTGAGAATTCTTAACAGGGCTTTGTTTTAACGTGTTTCAGGAAGGTGGTCCTTACATTTCCTGACTTTTTGCAAGGCATTTATTTGATTTTTTATGGTTACAGATGCTGTTAATGATTTGGGACATTGTTTAAAAGCATTTGCATTCCCGTCTTAATTAGCTCTGAAATAAGCGTAGGATAGAAGCCTTGAAACCAAATAAAACCACAAATGAAGAGAAGTTATCAAACACTCTAAGTATATGATGGGTCTGGGACTAAGAAGCAGTTGCACCAAAATTAGTGCAGATCCATTACTACTTGTTATTGGGCCCATTAATAATTTTCAGCTAAGAAATTCCTACATGTAACTCATACAAAAATGATAATGACTAAAGAGCAGAGACTTTATCACCACAAGATGCCTTACTTTTTCTGCTTTTCAGGTTGAAAACTTCAGAGACAGCTGCACCCCCATTCCACACACCAATCCCTGAAGGTATGCTTACACTGCGGTTAGAAACCCACAAGTGGTCCCTGCCAGCTCACTGAGACTCCAGCTGCAGGGCTGTTTTACTGCAATATAGAGGTTGGATCTTAGGGGGGGATGTAGGCTCTAAGGCTAAGTCTCCACTGCAGCGCTATTTTGGGGTACTGGAGGTAACCCAAAATAGCTATTCTGTGTCTCTTGAGCATGCCCATTATTTTGAAATAGAACAGACTCGTCAATGTCAGCAATCCCGACGTCCCTGTAAACCTCATTCCAGAGGAGTAAGGGACAATTCAGAACATTGATTTATTTCGAAATAAGTGCTATATAGACAGTGCCAAATTTTGAAATAAGCTATTTTGAAATAAGAATGAAATAAGATATGCAATTTGCATAGCACAAGCATACGGTGCAGCTTAGATGCACCCAAGGACTGCAGCCCAAGCCAGAACGTCTACATCAGGGGTTCTCAAACTTCACTGCACCAGCGACGACCCCCCTCTGACAACCATTATTTCACAACCGCAGGAAGAGAACAGAACCCCCAAGCCACAATGCCTTGGGTGGAGGGAGTCAAAGATGACACTCAAGGGCTTCAGCCCCAGCAAGTCTAAGCCATCCTGGTGATGCACTCAAAGGGGGTCACAACCTACTTCAGGGTCCCAATCCACTGCGGGTCTACACCATTTACACAGCAACTGAACAGCTCCACAGCCCTAGTCCAGCAAGCCCAAGCCAGCTGGCATGGGCCACTTAATTTCAGAATGGGCAATTTTTTGACCACACCCCAAAACATCTGAAATGTCAATAGTACTAGAGCAAGCTCCAAATCACAGGACTCATTGTGTTATAAAACTGAACATCTAAGGTGTAACAACTCCAGACTGATTTTTTTCCTTCCTCTCAGTAAGTTAATTCACAAAAGAGTCATTTTTAACTGAAGTAATCAAGCGCAATGTGCACAAAAAAATCATGTCTTCTGGCAGTTTATTTTAAACAGCTATGGGCACACACACTGCAGAACCCGCAATGCATGTCACTACTAAGATTTTTAGTGGTTACACAGTTACCTTTTTAAAACAGCTTTTTATATCCCTAACACATTCCAACAAAGTACACACGCTAGGACCAATTCCAACATAAGATAGCCCATGGACCCCCCCAAATTGGATCTCCCACATCCTCTTATAATAGCTGTTCTCAAACTGTGGGTCAAGACCCAAAAGTGGGCCACAACCCCATTTAAATGGGGCCACTAGCACCAGCATTAGATTTCAGCTGAAGCTGAAGCCCTAGCTCCGCCCACAACTAAAGCTGTGAGGGTGGGGTTTCCACCCCCTCATCCGGGGTAGTGGGCTCCGGCTCTGTGCCCCTGCCTACTCCTGGAGTCAAGCAGTAATTTTGTAGTCGGGGAGGGGAGAGGGTTCATGGTGCAATGAAGTTTGAGAGCCCGTCCCCTATAAAATCCACTGTGTCTACTTGCTCAGTGTGGTGCATTGGAACCAGTGTTACTATTCTGAACTATTGCTTTACATTCTCAAGCTTTTCCTGGTTTCACTTGCAGGCTAGAAGCCTGTTTAGGGAAACATCAAACCTTCGACCTGAGTCTTTGGCAGTCAGTCTGCTACAAACAGCCTGGAGCAAGACGGTCCACGAAGTGTGCCTCTACTATGCCTTAAGGCCAGTGTGCGTGTGTGTGTTTTTGGCTCTAGGCTGCTGAATTCTAAGAAATAAACCACATTAGACTGCAACCTTCTAGAAAAAAAAAAAAAAAAAGAGTACTTGCTTTATAATTGTATCTAACTTCTCTGTATGTACGTCATGAACATAACACTTAGAGGAGGCCTTAGGAAGACAATGACATGACATTTCACTTCATAGCCATGGATGTAGTTGTGGGGGTTTTGTTTTTCAGATATTTTACATACCGAAGTCCAGAATAGCTAAGCATTCCATGAGCAACTCTCCAACAAGCCTGAGTGGTGAGATGCGTCAGCAACATGTTAACAAATGCTCCTGGAAATGTTGTTTAACAGTGGGCAACGTTTGTTATTTTCCCCATATAAAACATTTGTCTCATCCATGCTACAATTCCTCTAAATAAGCAAATACATAAAAAGCTCCTCCTTCTCCCTTTGCAATTCATCAGTCCTTCCACATTATTCTCAAGCAATAATGCTTCCTTCCCCAACACCTCAGGGATTCTTTCCTACGTCATTCCTCCAACTTGACAGCAGTTCCTCCAACCAGGAACTATAGCAAATTGATTGTCCGGTGGTCTCTGGCTGCAAGATTGATGGCTGATATGAAGAATGGGTCCGTGCTGCTTTTTATGGAAAGGGACTGCATATCAGGTTTGCCCTGGATGGTGGTAGTGGTCTAGATTTCTATGCTCCCCTCAATTAAGGCTCTTTACACTCTGAGCTAAGACCACATTGGTCTGTAGACTCTTACTCAGTTTAACAGCACCTTGGTCCCACTCCCACGTCACACTGCAGGAGTGGGTGGCAAAGTCCTAGCACATCAGTGAGATATACAAAAGGGGAACTCCCCTCATGGCAGCTGTGGAGAAGGCCGAAAATTCTCACCAGCAGAGCCAGCTTCATTCTGAGGGAGGAAAACATTTTTTTCTTTCCCTCTCCACCCCCATTTTCAAGCAGTGCTTGGTCAGCACAATTTCACCTCCGCATGTGAAGCCAGCTTTTGAAGAGGGACAACAAGATGATTAATTGGGACATCCCAGATCTAACTGACTCATTTTTATATCAAGACTGGGTAAAGGGGAAAGAAAATACCACTGCAGACACTGACTCACCCAGATGCTTGTTCCTTTCAGCCTCAGCAGTTTGTGTAAATGTTCACCCACTGTTTTGGTTTTTTTTTTTTTTTTTTTTAAAGGGGGAGGCACGTAGAAATGTAGAGTTTAATCCTTGGTGTACCTGTAAGTCACTTAGGCAAGTGTACAATGAGCACAAAATGCAGCCATTCTGATCTAGCAGCGTTTTACTCACTTGCACCAGTGAGAGTGACCACACAAAAGCAAGCCATTGCATAATCTGGCCTTTATTCTGACTTTACAACGGAGATCTCTCATGTGGCTTAGGGGTCATATCAACTAACAAGGGACACCTGCAAACCCTCACAAACCCTCTCTAGCTCATCAGTGGTATTTACAAAGGAAAGAAATTCTTCAAGGAAACACAGTTCTCAGGCCTGGTCTGCACTAGGAGTTTAGGTCAAACCTAACCTCATATGGTTTAGAAAATCTACCTAGAGTCCACACCACCAAGCCCGTTGCACCAACTGTAAGGGCCGTTAAAGTCAATGTCAGTAATCCTGCTTTCCACGAGTAGTAACGATAAATTTGACCATGCACGATTGACTTCAGCATAGTACAGACTTTTCATGATAGCGGGTGCAACAGGGAGCCTGCTGCCCACTCCTCCTGCTGTTCTGCTCACACAGATCTGAAAGCGAGAACATAGCAGGGATGACATGTTCAATGAGCAAATGCCCATTTGGATAGGGTGCGATTAAGCGAGTGGAGGAAAACACTGCTGCAGGAGAAGCAAGCAGAGCATGAGGACAGAAAGGCAAGCAGGAAACACAAAATGAAGATACAGGAGAACATCTTGAGGATCATGGCAGAGCTAATGACACACATGGTAGACTCACAGGAAAGCCAGATGCACAGGTATTCCCTCCTCACCAAGTTCCATAGCCCCCTCTGCCAGGCGCCCTAGAATGCTGGGGAGGAGGAGGAGAGAGTCAAGAGAAGCCTTATACTTCCAGGGTGTATCAGGAAACAAAAGACTCTCATACTCACACCTGCGTGACTGCTGAACAGGGGGATCGTGATGTGTTGCTTTCCTTCCCACCCACCTCAAAGCTCCTTTTCTGTTCTTGCTTCCTAGTATTCCCCAAATAAAAGCACAACAACAGTACTGTGAAAGTCAACATTATTGGCCTCCAGAAGGTATACCACAGTGATCCAATGAGACCCCTCCATACAGGACTTTCCATTCTGCCGCTCTCCAGGTACACAGGAAAAGCTGTGGGAAAATATGAATTTCATTTCCTGTGTGGCCAGTGTGGTGAGCAGACATCAGAGCAGGCAGCAGAGCTGGCATGAATGCCCAGGGTTACAAACGAGCTCCAGCATGGAGCATGTAGGAGATCCTGAACCTCAATACTGAGCGGAGATACGAATCTGTGCAGGCAGAACTACAAAGCAGCAAAAGAAATGCTGCTACCTATGCCAAGATTGCACAGGGCATGTGGAGAAAGGCTACACCAGGGATGCCCAGCAGTGCTGGGTGAAAATAAAGGAGCTCACGCAGGCTTCCAGAAGACAAAGGAGGCAAATGGACAGTCTAGCTCATTGCCGCAAACATGCCACTTCTATGAGCAGCTGCATGGGATTCTAGGGGAGAACCTGACCAGTTTCCCAAGCCAGCCTGTGGATTCCTCCCAAGACACATGTTTGGCAGCCTTGGGCAACAGTGAGGAGGGCAGTGTGGATGAGGATGTGGAGGAAGAGAAGGAGAATGGTCAGCAGGTGAGCGGAGCATCCAATCTCACTGACAGCCAGGACCTTTTTATAACTTTGGAGAAAATCCCCGATCTCAAACTCTTGTACACAGTGGAGACGTGCACCTTCGACTTTACAAAATCGGGTGCTAAAAAATTCAACCTTATCTCAGACTGTAGATGGGCCTGAGTTTCAAGGAGGCTTTTATACAAAGTTTGAGAAAAGCCATGTATAAACTTATGAACAAATTCTTTTTCTAAGGAGATACATTTAATAGAATGCCAAGAACAAACTTGAAGTTTAATATTAATAATTCATATGCCCCTGCCGGTAGCCTGCAGCCATCTGTAGCCCAAAAGGTCAGTTCTTGCTGTGACTGTGGTGACAGCATGTGCTAGATTCCTGCATCAACTCCTTCTGAGTGTTTGGTTCTTTTTTAACCTCAGTTTCCTGCACTTCTAGCATAGAATTTCATCAGATGTGTACCCATGTCCAACACGCTCCCCACTTCCATGCTATTATTTACCAATGAATACAAATGCTAAGCAAAGTTCAAGAACAGCCACTAATGCAAATAACCCTTAGAATAAAATAGATTTTTTTTTAACTGCTTGGCTCATCATTTACTTCATAAGCACTTCACAGGACTGGTATTATAGCTATATTACCAGCAGCAATCGTAATGCAACATATACATATACACATTCTGTTTACTAGCTCTGAGCACAGCAAGATCCTGCTCCGAACATTAAGGAATAATATTAACCAATATAATATGGACCACAGAGCTCACACTCTGAAAGCGCTTGCAGAGGTCCAAGGTAATCATGCATGACAGAACCACTCTTGACTGAAGATTAAAAACTACAGTGTCAATGAGGCTTACCCACTCCTTTGGCACGGTGAAATTTCAGTGCTGTTATGATACTGCTTTATCTAGTAAGAGCAAATTGATGTTTCTGGGCTTCTGGTGACTAGATGTGATGGCCAGTGAGGAAAAGAAACAAGCACGAAACAAGTTAACAGCCTACTACTGCAACCTCTTGCTCTTCAACCTTTACACTTCACCACCAGCCTTTATTCAGAATGCAAAATGACACAGTTCAAGACACTGTGTCATCCCTCTCTCTCCCATTTGGTCCGTTGCAATACTTTCCTTTCTTTTTGCATGTGAAGTGTAAGCTCCTTTTTGGGTCTTCCAAGTGGAAATTGCAAAAAAATATCCTTGAAGATCCCAGTGGTCAATTGGACTGGAGAGATGTACTGGGCACATGAGGATGGCTACTTGGCCCAACCTCTAAGAAAAATCAAGCTAGCCCACAAAGAGATCTTCAGTCCTACCAGGAAGACAGGGGTCCTTGCTGGGGATTCAGTTCTAAGAAGGAAAAGGGTGTTCTGCAAAGAACAGCCAGACTACAGGATGAGGAGCTGTCTTCCCAGAGCCTAGACATCACTCAGATTGGAGAGGCTTCTGAAGCTGACAGGCAAGGATCCACCAGTAATGATGCATATTGGCATCAAAGATAAAGCATTATGTGGTATCTCACAGATTACTCCAGGGAACTTGGAGAAGTGCTGAAGATAGTCCATGTGGCTTTTTCCTTGGATATCCTTCCCACCCATGGAGCTGTACTGTTTGGAGGGTGTGTCAGATCCTACGGAGCACCCCTTCTTGGCCACGCTCTAGGATTGCTGAGAGGGGAATCCTAGACTCTTGCTCTGGTTCCCAAGAGTGTTTCAAGCTCCAGGAGCCTGACGCCCAGCTACTGCCACAATCTCAGGGTCCCTAGGTGCACACTCAGAACACAGACCTGTCTGGTGGCCTCCTGCCTCCCAGTGTTGAAACCCCTGCCCACTCCACTTACCCAAACCTTGTCCCACCTCGAGTCCCTCACCTTCTCTTGGAAGATCATTGGTGTCCCTTCATTAATTAGACAGGCAGGCAGGGTCTTTCCCCCATTGGTCCATCAATGGCTATTCGTCAGGCTGGGCAGGAATGGGGTCTCTAGCCTCTGCTTGCCAGAAGCTGAAATGGGCAACGGGGTGGCTCACTTGATTCTGTTCTGTTCATTCCCTCTGAGACACCTGGCACTGGCCACGGTCAGAAAGCAGGATACTGGGCTAGACTGACATCTGGTCCTAGGTAGTAGGGCCCCTCATACACCTCCCTGCAGCAGCCTCTGCCGCTCAACTTATTCCAGTGAAGATGGCTCCCGCTTGCTCCTCATGTCAGCTGATAGATTTCTGGGTGCACTCCATCCCGCTCCACCTCTAGATGGTGACTGTCCAAAAATCCTGGTGCAGTGGATTATTCCATGCAAATTCGAGATCAACATTCCCCAAGAAAACCTCAGTAATGTGAATTCTTTGCTTCATTTCTTGTAGTACTACACATTCGTATTTAAACATGAAAGATGGCATAGTTAATCTACTATATATTTTAGCAAGTTTGTGCATCTGTCTGTGAGTTCGTTTGTTCAAGAACTCCTAAATGGTAAGAGTCAGGACCACCAAATTGGGTAGGCAGCTCCCTCTTATCATAACTTAAAGCAAGGTCAGGGTTTGGTTGTGCCAGGACAATGGGATGTGCCTGGAATGGGATTTTTTTTGTGCAAAACGGAAAGGGGGATGTGAGAGAGCAGGGACAGTTATATTAATGAATGAGGGCAATAGCAAGCACCCCAGACCCAGGGAGCAGCCACTGGCTAGCAGCATGGACCCTACCATCCCGGCCTGCCCTGGGGAGCAGCTGCCACTCCTCTACTACCGCAGGGAGAAGCCAGTAGGAGGGCTGCACGGCTAGCCCCAGACCTAGGCAATGCCAGGTAAAGTCTTCTAGTGTTACATACATATCACTCTTCCACAGAATGACTGACCAAGTATTATTTTATCAACTACCATTGGTTAATAAAGTAAAGGCATTCTGATTGGTTAATAATTAAATCACACACTGTTTTAATATTATGTGCTGCAAAGAGCCACAGGAGGCAGATTAAAGTGTCACATACATCGCGTGAGCCTGAGTATCACTATTGTAAAATGACCATCTATCACACAGGCCAACTTGCTGGGCTGGCAAGACAGACAGGAATGCCCATGGGGACCATCTGTGACTCCGTGGTAAGACTGTTGTAGTGCTTTATAAGTTCACTCTTGTTACTGGGTTAGTGAACGCTAATTATAGAATGGGCAACTAGTTTGGGGTTTCTGCCCTGAGGCTGGAACTCATGGTCATGAGCCGCTCCAGAGAACGTGACATTAACCGTCCCCCTGCTCCCCTCACCAGTTCCCCATTTTTGAACATAATTCCTAATTTGAACTGAAATCTGAGCAGTTCCTTTTTTTCCAGAATGCCTCAAACCTTCTCCTAGACGCTTAGCAGTCAATCTAAACCTTTGCAGCAAAGCTTCTTGATATTGCTCATAATTTTTATAGTCTTCTGGCCTTATAATCAATGAATTTTATTCTTCTGAGGGCTATACCATCCTCTCCCACATCTACATCTCAGCACATCTCTTCCTCTGTCTTGCACTCCACTCCATCTTGTTTTTACTGCTCTGTCTCCTCCTTTCAGTCAACTCTGGACCATTTTCATATCACCCACTATGTTTGGAACAGCCTCCATCTTCCGGTGTGCCACGGAATCTCCTCTCCACCTCCAGATTTCTCCTTAAAATGCACTATTTTCATTTAGCCCTCCCATGCTTATCTCCTTTCTGATATACTCAGTCTCTTAATTTATCCCCCTACACTTTTTCTCTGCCCCCTATATTCCTGCACCTTCATGAGGTTACACGGGCTACAAGAAGCATCATGAAGCAAGGATTGTTTTATTCTCTTGGATAGGAACCCTGAGTAACAGCTGGACATGCTAGAGAGGGGGACTAGTTCTTTAATGGCTGGCTAGTATTTTGAGCTCAGGAGAGCAGACAGGAGAAAGCCATGACTCTCAGATTAATCCAAACACTTAAATCAGGGTGCAGAGAGGAAGAGAACTGGTGAGGACTGAGCAGTGCCTCTTTTGCAAATGACACACAAGCGGTTGGGCACTTCAGGGGTCTTAACTTTCTTCTGTTAACCTCCCCCTGGAAGGAAAGAGAGAAAGGAAAAATAGTTCTGACTTAACCCTAGGGGAAGGCAGGCCAGCTGCTCTTGGAGGCATCAGCAATGCTGCACATTGCTCCCTTGTTGCAGCTCTCTAATCAGGCTCCAGACACCAAGACATGTACAGAGAGGAAGAAAAACATTCCAATTATCACTTTCTAGCAGAAATCCTAGTTTACACTTTCCTGGGAGACGGTTTCTTTCTTGCTGTTCTGCAGACTATACAGCAGTTACATTAACAGCAGCTCTTTCCTGTTGTACCTCATAACAAAACCAAAAAAACAAGCAAAAAATGACAAGTTAAAAATACTGGCTCAAGTGTCATTGACAAAACCATTGGGACAAGAAAATTAAGGAGGGACACATTTTGCCAACTGCCAGAGATACACACTTATAACTCTGCCAACTGTAAATCCTCCATGTATAATAAAACAGGGATTAGGTTACTGCGCCACATTACTTCTCTCTGGACATGAACAACATTTATAGGGAAGGTTTCATAATCCTTTAAAGAAAAAGGATCTACAAAAGATTTTGTTAAGAAGAATGTTAATCTCACACCAAACTGGCTTTAATTAAAGAAAAGCCATTTTACAATTAGAAATGTTACAATGGTTAACTGGTTGAATGCTAGCACTTCACCACTTAACTATTTTAAATTAGGGCCCATCTCCCAGCCCATCACCAACCCTGCCACAGTTATGGGGTCCTGCTGCTTGGCCCACTGGCCCCTCCTTCGCTGAGGCTACTCCAGACCACACCAGAATTCACCAGCAAGGGCCAGTTAACCGATTAACTAGTAAGCCACCCCTGAGCAACGTAAACTACATCAACCTATATGCTGGTGCAGACAGAGCTATATCAGCAGGAGAGCTCCTGAAGACACAGCTCCTACTGCTTGTGGGAGCAGGAGTAGGGATGTTAAATGTAGTTTAATCAACTAATCGAGTAGTCGATGAAATTTCCATTGACTAGTCGATAAGTGGGGGAGCCGCAGCAGGGTTAGCTCCCGGCCCCAAGAGCTAACCCCACTGCAGCTCTGCCTTTTAAATGTATTAAGAGCCAACAGGCTCTTAATGCATTTAAAAAGCAGAGGCACAGCATCTGGGACTGGGTGTGAGCTGGGAATCAGCTGATTCGTGGCCCGCACTCAGTCCCTGCTACCCCCCTGCCTACTCTGCCTCCCGCAGAGATGGTGATGGGGAGAACCGGCTTTTAAGCTGCCCCCCCCCCCCCCAGCACCGGCTCCTACTCCCTTCCTCTTGCTACCTCTGATACAGGCTATTCAACTACTCACTCCCTCCCAGCCCCCCGCTGCCTGTGTATCAGAGGCAGCAAAGGGGGGGGAGCAGGAGCCAGTGCTTAAATGCCGGTTCCCCCCAGCACTATCTTGAAGGGGCAAGGGAGGCAGAGCTATCTACCACTGCACTAGTGTGCTACAAGTGCTTACTAACATTTGCCACACTTGAGAAATAAGAGAAACACATTCTCACCATGACATATTTTAATTAAAACATGAAATTTACAATTACAATCCAGCACTTTGATACTGATTTTAGGTTTTCACAGACACACGATGAGAGCATTAGCAAACCTACTCCAAAACAGACATCACCAATTTTAACCAGCAATAAACCCTGCACAACTCCACTGAATTCTGCCATGTTCATTTCCGTTTGGTGCTGGAATGTTGGTCTTATCAGCTATGCCAATCCTGCTCTAAAAGAAAACATTAAACATTCTGCACACACAATACATGCTCCCCGCCTCCCAAAATCTTCACACACTGTTTCCCTTTTTCAACCTTAGCTGCTAATCAAATTTCAGTGCCCTGAAGATATTCAAGAAAGAAGTAGACATTTATGGAGTCTGACATTTTCTCAGATGCAATCTTTTTGTATCAGAGAAATGCATGCAATGTAGTGGTTTCCAAGCTTTTTAAGCACAAGATCACTTTTTGAATTTAAGTCAATCCAGGATCAACCTTAAACCCAAGCACCCCTGCCTTGCCTCCTTCCCCACCTCTTCTCCAAGACCCTGCTCACTCTGTGGAGATGGGGTACAGAGATGGGGATAGGGGGACACTTCAAGCCCATACACAGGAATTTCTGGGGGATGGGGGGGGGGGTTTAAGAACATAAGAACAGCCAGACTGGGTCAGACCAAACGTTCACCTAGCCCAGTATCCTGCCTGCTGACAATGGCCAATATCAGATGTCCTAGAGCAGGGGTGGCCAACCCGTTAGGAGTCTAAGAGCCAAAACAGCGGTGGACAGAGTGCGAAGAGCCAGGTACCAGAGTGGAAAGTTGTTGAGGGAAAAAAAAAACCCAGCCGCGCCGGGGGAAAGTAGGAGCCGGTACGCCGTCCCAGGGAGGGGCTCCAGGCTGGACAGTGTTGAGGTCAGGTGGAGGGTTGGGATGCTGAGCAAGCTACAGACTTGGGGCTGTGAGGGTGCAGGAGTTTGGGCTGGGGTGCATGAGGGACTCAGGGCAGGGAGGCTGGAAGTAAGATGGGCTCAGGACACAGATTTGCAGTGTGTGGACAGTGCAGGAGTGTTGTGGCAGAAGACTGGGAATGTGGGGGTCCAGAAGTTTGGGAATGTGAGAGGCTCAGGACAGGAGGTTCCAGTGTATGATAGGTTCAGGTTTGGGGTCAAGAGGGTGCAGGAGTGTTATGATGCTGCAGCCAGATGGGAGGTTGGCCCGGCTTCATTTTTAAATAAAATATTCTGTCAAACACAATGTGTTTCAGCATTGTCTTTATTTATGAGAGGGGTGGGGAACCTGTTTTGAGTCAGGGGTCACTGACCCACAGAAAAGTCAGTTGGGGCCACACAAAGTGAGATACAAAAAACAATCCCTTCAAAAAACCCCAAGCCTCACTAATGTGGCCCCAACTGTGCTGGTGGGGGCAGGGGACAGAGTGCTGGGGCAGGTGGCAGGGTGCTGGTGGGGAAGAGTGGCCAGGGGAAGGGGACAGGTACTGCTCAGCCGGTACCTGGGGATCCCGGGTCTAAGGAAGGACACGGGCTGCTCTTCCCCTCCCCTCTCCTCCCATAAACAGCTGGTGCACTTCCTGAAACACTGGGTCTGTCACTGGGCTGGGGACGTCCTCCCCCCTGCTGCTTGCCTGTGCAGAGTGTGTAGAGGAGTCCCGGGACTGCATGCCAGCTCCAACTTCTCAGGAAGTGCGTGCTCTTCCCCTGCTCCCCACGACAGCTGTGTACTTCCTGAGAAGTTGGAGCTGGTATGCAGTCCCGGGATTCCTACTCTCCCTGCCCCCCCAATCCCCATCCCGTCCCCTCCCCTCCCCCAGAACCCCCTTCCCACTCTAACCCAATCCCCCTCCTCTCCCTCCACCAGAGCTAGGCCCCCCCCCCCGCACAGTAACCCAATCCCCCTGCCCTTCCCTCCCCCAGAGCCAGGCACTCCTCCCCGCTCTAACTCAATCCCCCTCCTCACAACCTTATGCCCAGGTCCCAGATCCAGAGCCGCTGCTACCGCCACGCACATCTCCCCCGGCGCTGCGGTGTGTGCTCTGAGCGGCCGGCTTTGAGCATGTGCTGGCTGGGTCTGGGATGCCATGTGCACCCCCCCACACACACACACACCCAATCCAACTCTCCTCCCCTTTCCCAAAGCCAGATTCCTCCCTTCCCCGCTGTAACCCAATCCCCCTCCCCCCAACCTTATTCCCAGGTCCCGGAGCAGGGCCGCTGCTGCTGCTCCCCAGGCGGTGGGCACATGCACTGAGCAGCTGGCTTTGAGAGTGTGCTGGCCAGGACGCCATGCGCGCACGCCCCCCCTCCCCCTCCACCTCCGAACCCGATCCCTCTCTCCTCACTTCTCCAGAGCCAGGCATCTCCCCTCCTCTCCCCACAACCTTATGCCCAGGTCCGAGAGCCAGAGCCACCACCTGTGCTCAGCGGCCAGCTACTAGCACGTGCAGGCTGGGATGCTGAGTGTAACCCAGCCTGCACATGCAGGATATGATGTAGTGTGCTGGAGGCCATGAGCAGAACGGTGCGGACCATGAGCACATATGAGGCTCAGAGTGGTCTGGCCGTGAGACTGGCTGACCTGAGCGGTTCTGGGTTCATCCTGGTTCCATCAGGAGCCACAATTTTTTCCTCACGTGATCCCTGTCCTATCATCCATTTCCAGACAAACAGAGGCTAGGGACACCATTCCGACCCATCCTGGCTAATAGCCATTGATGGACCTAACCTCCATGACTCTATCTAGCTCTTTCTTGAACCCTGTTAAAGTCTTGGTCTTCACAACATCCTCTAGCAAGGAGTTCCACAGGTTGACTGTGCGCTGAGTGAAGAAAAACTTCCTTTTGTTTGTTTTACACCTGCAGCCTATTAATTTCGTTTGGTGACCCCTACAGTTCTTATATTGTGGGAATAAGTAAATAACTTATCCTTATTCACTTTTTCCATACCAGTCATGATTTTATAGACCTCTATCATATCCCCCCTTACTCTCCTCTTTTCTAAGATGAAAAGTCCAAGTTTTTTTAATCTCTCTTCATATGGGACCCGTTCCAAACCCCTAATCATTGTTGTTGCCCTTTTCCAATGCCACTATATCTTTTTTGAGATGTTGCGACCACATCTGTATGCAGTTTTCAAGATGTGGGCGTACTATGGTTTTATAGAGAGGCAATAAGATTGGTAATTGATGAATAGCAGCATAAATGAAACACTGTACTCGCAGACTGTATTTAATGGGACTTCTGCTGCTGCATTTTCTCACATTTCTTTGAAATTTACATCATAACTCATCAAATCCAGCTTCATGTGGATTGTGTCTTATTCTCTATCCCGTTTTTAATTATTCCCAACATTCTACTTGCTTTTTGGACTGCCGCTGCACACAGTGGATGTTTTTGTAAACGTGGATGGCCAGGGCATGAATGCACCCCTCATGGTCCCCCAAGTAAGCGGGGAAATCAGCCCCAGCCTTCCCCCAGCCATCCAGAGCACAGAGGCAGCACGCCACTCCTGCCTTCCCCAGGTCAGCCGCAGCATGCTTACTTGGGAAACTATGGAGGGTGCTTTCGCACCCTTCGCATTCCCCTAGATGCAGGCCTGCACTTTGACATCAGCACCCCTGCCCTGTGTCTCAACCACCCTGCACAGTAAGCAGGAGGCTCTGCAGAGGCAGCTCCAAGGCAGAGATCAGGAGCAGCATGTCAGCGGCAGGGGAAGCAGCTGAAGTGCTGACACTTGAAAGCCTCCCAGCAAACCCAGTCAGGATCACCTGTCAGAGGTTCCAGCATCTACCAGTGGATTCCGACCTACTGGCTGGTGACCACTGATGCAATGAATGTTAAAAGTCCTGCTTCTCCAAACGCAGGAGGAACCAAAAACCAAAGGAGCAATTTAATCACTTACAGCCCTAAGCCCCTTTAGCCAACAGCAGACCCAAAAGCTCTGCCTCTACCTTTCTCCAGGACCATACTGCACTTACAGGCCATTGGGCCATTGTTGGCTTCCTTCCTACCTCAAGTCTCTCTCAATTTCTGTCCACCATCCACAGGGTTCTAACTCAACCCATAACAAGCTTTCCCACTACTCATAACAACAGAAGGGAGTACACCTTTGTGAATGGAAAAATGAAATCAGAACAATTTGCTGCAGTGACACTTACTAATACCAGAACAGCGGTGGGCAATAGCCACCCCGCGGGTCAGATGCAGCTCACCAGAGTTAGCCCCTGGTGAGCCACCACCACTGTATTTACCTGCCTGGGTGCCGGAATGGGTACTTGCGGCTCTCGTTGGCTGCGGACCACTATTCCCAGCCAATGGGGGGAGTCTGCACTGCTTCCCGCAACTCCCATTGGCTGGGAACAGCAAACAGCAAACTGCAAACACCCATACCTACAGCCATGCAAATAAATAAAGTGGCAGAGGCCTGTTGGGGCTAACCCTGACAAACCACTGTACTAGAATCTTCTCCCATTACAAAACTGCCCCTCACCAAGATGTTTTCATTTTCATCGTATTAATATTGTGTTTCTACCATTTATTATTCCTGATGCAAATATAACTACAACTATATAATTTAAGTGAACAGGTCTCTTGGTCATTGCCATAAAATAAACAATTGATTTGGGTAAATTATAATTATATTTTTACCCCTTATACATTGGTTGGAGCTAAAATACTGAAGTCATATAGCTGGTCACTGATTTTGTCAATTCTTATCCTCAGAGGCTGACCTAAGTCAAGGTCAATTCAAAGGCCTGAACTGTCTCCAAATTCAATGGAGGAATCCTGCGGCACGTTACAGACTAACAGATTTATTAGGGCATAAGCTTTCCTGGGTAAAACCCACTTCATCGGATGAATTGGTGGGGAAGTTACAGAATATATGAATAAGGAAGAAGTTGCTTGTTTTAATGAGGCTAATCAAGTCAAGGTGGAAGTCCACGAAAACGTATGCCCTAATAAATCTGTTAATCTCTAAGTGCCACAGGACTTCTTGTTCTTTTTGCAGATACAGACTAACATGGCTACCCCTCAGAGAGTTGTCTCCAAATTGCTAGTGTAGAAGAAACTCAGCATAAGGCTTGCTGGCCATGCAAGACACTAAAGAACAAGGATGATCAGAGCAAGGGAACTGGACAAGTGTACCATTGTGTGCTCATCCACCAACTCATTTTACAGATGTAACCGAATAACCATAACTACTTTTGATCATTAATTCAACTCAAATCAATCATTAGTCTAGACTCTAGAGGTGAAAGTATTCACATACCTCAGAGCCATCCATCACTCTGGCTTGGCATGGTTTCTTTCTAATATCAAGAATTTGTCTTCATTTAAGGGAGACAGTTAAGTCATTTGGATTTACATCTCAATCTGATTTACTTGCACAGTGCCTACTAAAACCTGCACACAGCTGACACTCCATGATCACCTGTGCACATGCAATCTGTGATCAGAGACAGCATACCCTGCAGTTTAATTACAAATGTGACCTAGTGTAAGGAGACTTACAATGATTATTTCAGGCTGGAGTAATCATCATAACTAAATGCTTAAGAACTCAGAAAAGGACACTACTACTGTCAATTAGATTATTTAACTACGAACATACATAAAACATGAGTCAAAGTGTAATTTCAGTGCTAACCCTCCACTCACTTATTATGCTGCCATGTTCCATTAATATTTCTGTGAAATGTGGAACATTTAGCACTCCAGCAGTTAAGCTCCACAAATCTATCTGAATTAAGCACATTCTTATGCAGTACAGTACTGTTGCTAATCTCCATTTCTGTAGAAAACCAATTGTCTGTCTCTGCCTGTTCTCCTAAAAGCAGGATTTAATTCTCACTTTGCAGGTTATAAAGCAGCAGAAAAAAAGTTGTTAAAATAAAACCACTACAACTTTCTCTTTTGCTCTCTGTGTATTCTGGAAATCAGTGTAACGAAAACATGGTTCAGTTTGTACATCCTGACTTTAGTACTGACTTGTCATAGTTAAAATCCAGCATATTTGAGAGACTTTTATTTTAATAAAGTTTCATGACTCACTTGCTACCAAAGCTAGGAGATTTAATTCAACATTCAAAGCTTAATCCCAGCTCCATCTGATAAAACAATTCTTTACATTAATAATAGATTAAAGCAGTGTCACACTTCTGGCACACACATTTCCTAGAACCAGTACAGGAAGAATGAAACCTCCGCAGAAGCAGGTCTTTTCAATGAAAGTGGTGTCAACGTTCAGACATTTTAATTATATTTACTAAAAATCACTCTTCAACTTGGGGGAGGGAAAGGGGGAGAGGCCTTCCCCTCCCTCTCTTATATAGAACTTCTCTTTCCGGCCTCCATGAAATCAAGCCCTACACAGCAAGGAAAGGAATGCCACCCTATTCCCACGCCCTTGTAGGACAGCTTTCTGTAGTTCATAGCAAAATTAAGATCACAAGCTGGCCAAATGGTGCTATGAAGAGAACTGAATTTGGATAGTTAACAGCCTCTGTGTATGTGTATTTGGGGGCATGGGAAAGAATACACAAGCCCACATGCACCCTTTTAAGTGTGTTCTAGAAGTGCTTTCTGATTACTCTGGAAAATCTGATAAGGCTATCGGTACATTCCCAACTAACATGCATGCTGTTATTTATAGAAGACAAACTTTTTAATCCCCCAACATAACACACAACTGGACAAGACTACTCCAAATGAGAGAAGGTGGATTGTGTAGCACGCTCTGAAGGCTAACTGACCTGGCCTCTAAAGGACAAGGGATGGGAGCCAATTCCCAACATCAGGATTCCAGATTAAACAAATTTCTTCCATTTACAACAAGGGAGTTCCAGCTGTACTGTCTCCATTGGTCTCAACTGCAGCAGTACAGCATGAGGAAAAAGTATCTCAGGTAACTTAGTCTAAAAAGCTATTGGATAATGCACTACATGTTAATACTTTCTCCTAAACATTTCTGCAGAACTTCAGCCAATTCTTGCCAACCATTGCCACCACCAAAAGGATAAATATGAACCCTGACCAGCATATATAGCAATAGATAAGGCTGCCCAGATGGATAGTAAGCAGAGCTGATTCATTTAAATCATCAATTTGAATCATGGTTTAAATCAGCAAGCAGGAAACCTTAATTTAAATCAATTTCAGTCTTTCTGTTGTTATTTTCCTGAAGGCAAGCTGATCTTCTTCACTTGGTAATCATTAAAACATATTGATTTCCCACTAAATATAGCTGTTCCCTAAATTGGTGCTTGTTTTTGCTAACCAGGATGATACATTGTATTTATACACATTTATTTAAACTATCATATAGCTTTATATATATTCAAATTCTTATTTTTTTATGTTTTATCTTAGAAAATAGTGATTGTTTCATACTATATTAGATTAGTGTTTATTTTTTGGGTGTGTCAGGCTTTATTTGGAAGGAAACTAGAATTCAATTAAAATGCACAAAAACAGCACTGAATCTTGTTTTTTCTCTCCCTCTCCATATATAAAGTTTTTCCTACAGGGTGTCAGAATGACACCCTCACGCTCTCCGGCTGTGAACGCAGACAGAAAGAGGTGGGTAGGTGAGTATGAGGCACAACCCGCTAGTATTAGCTAAATGGAACTCCATTAAGTGTCCTGGATATATGGGGGGGTGGGAAGTTTCACATGTTCTGCATTTAAAAACGAACTGACTAGAGGCCATTTTATCTATAGTTGCTGATCTGAAATGATAATACACATGGTGACCACAAACACAGGGGATAAAATTGGTAGACGTCATATACTAAAATTAAGACAAATGTTCTCTCTGCATGTGCAGAAAAGGCTACTGTTATCAAAAGCTCATTTAGCACTTCAACAGGCTGGTTCGAGGTGTTTAATCAGTGACTTCCCTCCAGTTCAGTGGGCTGACTTTCTTAATAAGTTCAGCAGCAAACCTTATATCACTTAATACAATTTTTTATTTAAAATTATTTTAATAATTAGAATAAGTGTAGTACTTATATAAGTGGTCAATTTCAAATTTAATTTCACATAGATTTTTTTAAAAGCAATATATTTCATTCAAATTTTAAAAATCATGAATTTTAATCTACCCTTGAGCAAGGCATCACAAGAGGATGCTAGACACCAAACAATGCTTTCTAAACCATTAAAAACAGAAACAGACCAGAAAAGGAAGCTGTAGTGAAAAGAAGAAAACAAGTGGGCAATCCGATTGAGAGGTTAGAGAGAACACACCCCTCACAATTGATTAACTGGTACCACAATAGAGTAGGTTTGACAAACACCTGTCAGGGATGGATCAGGGTGGGCAATAATTTTTGATGGGTCGCCACTCCAAGATTTTGGTAAGTGGCCAAGGGTTGCACTTTTCTATGGAGGGGGTGCAGCATCTGGGACAGAGCTTAGGTGCAGAAGGGAACTCGGGGTAGGGGACTGGATGCAGGAAAAGGCGTTGAGTCTGAGAAGTCTGGGTGAAGGCTGCCAACTTCTCCTTGGGCTGGGGAAGAGGAGGTAAGTTGCGCAGGCTACCCACTGGCTTCTCCCTGGGCCGAGGGAGAGGGGGAACGTGCTTCGCTTCAAGCCAGGGGAGGGGGAGGAGAGAAGGTTGCACTTTTCCCTGCAGTAGGGGAGACTGTGCAGTATAGTGAGTGGCTTCTCCCTGGGGCAGGGGGGATGGCACAGCATAGTGGGTGGCTGCTTCCCAGGGGCTGGGGCACTTGCTACCCCTCTGTGGTCATTCATGAGTATTACTGTCCCCAGTGCTTGGGTGCCCCCCTGTGGTCATTCGTGAATATAACTGTCCTTGCTCTCTCTCCCCTCTTTGAAGTGAAACAATCTCATTCCACGCACATCCCATTGACCCGACACAGCCAAACCCTGACCTTGCTTGAAGTTATGATAAGAGGAAGCAGCATACCAAATTTGGTGGTCCTAGCTCTTACTGTTTAGGAGGAGTTCCTGAACAAAGGGCCTCACAGACAGATGGACGGACTCACAGACAGACGTCACAAACTCTCTAAAATATATTAGTAAATTAGCACACATAGGACCTTCAAAAATGAAGCAGAGGTTCTGAGTGGGAGTTTCATATCAGCATCCAACAAGTGACTTAAAGGCATAAACTTCATTGGAAGTCTATGGGATTTGGTGACTTTGGCACTTTTTTACATGTGAATGGATTTCAGGTGCCTTGATCAGGTCAGTCTCATTCTTGAACCCTGACAAGAGTGCTTTGTAGGCAAAGGAGGAAGATCAATCAGACACTTCATAAAAGAACAGTAGTCAATGAGAATCCAAGGAGAGGGACACAATCATCATACACCTCAGTTCACAAAAAATAAGACATATATGGAACGGTCTACTCCCTCACTGAAGATGCACAGTGGGACTTCAGTCGGGTCAAGATAAGATTTATATTCTGTGGAAGATTTATTTAGGATTATCATCTTAGAGCCTGAACCTCAGTACCCTTGTGGCTTTGCCAAACCAAGATTTCAGCAGGTAACTAAGTGCTTCAAGAATACTACCTGCTATACCGCAGTCTGAAAATCAAAAATTGTATGTGTTCCCTCTTCTGACTCGATAGCAATTAACTGACCTATTCCACTCCCAGTGCTGTATTCTCAAAAGAGAGGATGCTGAGGTACAAATGTTTTGGTATAACAAGATGCTTAGAGCCCTGCGCAGGTATAAAATTTGTATCTACATTCAATCTGCAATCCACAAACATGGTCCACAGATATCTACATCTGCACTAGCTAAAGATGCTTACATAACTGGACTTTTTATTTAGTGGCAATAATATGCTTAATTCCAGCTTTGTTTAAAAATACAAGGAGGGAGGGAAAAGCCAAGAGGAAAAAAAAGGCACACCAAAAATATTTTCAAGGTTTGCCAAATAGCATTAACATTAAAGCAATGGACACTTTGGGGAATCACCACTCTTTGTAACTACTCTTCATTTTTAATCATACACAATGAATGACTAACTTCTGCCTTCATTAGAAAGCAAAAAACTAATTTTCCAAAAGGACACACATATGCATTCATTATAAAAATGTATTAATGTAAAGTTCATGGAAGGTTCCCAATTGGCATAGCATGGGTTGAAGTAATGCAAGCTTTTCACACTCTGCTCTCTCAATACAAAGTAAGTCTGGCCTGGAAAGAGCCTCTAACACAGGGCTGGGCAATAATTTTGGCAGTAATGAATTCTGGTATGTGGTCGTAGACTGGCTCCACCCCTTGGAATGAGCGGGGCTGGGGACTAGCCTCCCCCCAAGAGCTGTCTGGGGCTGGAGGCTTTGGATTAAAAACACAGCAAAGGGCTCATTGCTCCACTGACACACTGCCAGGCAGCCTCCCAGGGGTGCTGGAGTTATTTGAAGGGCTCACAGCTCCAACCACTGCCGGGATAGCACCATGCCTGGAAATTCTGTGGCACAGGCAGCAGGCTATACATAGAAAGCAACCAGATGCCATCTGTGGGCCAAATCTGGCACCAGACTGCCTCTTGCCCAACCCTGCACTAATCCAAAACAGTTCAGATTCTACAGCCCATTCTGTCCTTTGCTACTCTGCTGAGCCTACCCACAACGGAATATAAAAAATTCATAATCTTAAACTACAAGTACAGTCCTTCCTTTATATTCCAATCTGCTTTTACAAATATAAAGTGTCACAAAATTAGAAACATACTCTGGATAAAATACCTTTAATCTGCATACCAGTCTAGACTAACAGATACCTTCATCCCACAATAATTCGGTGCTTTTGCACTATATTTTTTATGTTAAAAGTTACACAAAATATTTTACTAGAAAGAGAAAGTCAAGACAGGTAGGCACAGCTGTGAGTTTTGGCTTACAGAAATATGCATGTCACAATACTGCACTGCACCTAGGAATGAGAAAGCTAGGGAGGAAATTTACAAAAATTGTGCCATGGGAGAGGGGGGACTGCAGGAAGACAAGATTATTTTATTTTTCATACATTGCCTGTCTCAAAAACTGAGTGTGCAGGAGCCAAGAGCAACGTCCATCATCATTAATTCTTCACCATCGGTTTGTCGTTAATGATAAGGCCGTTGCCCAGAAGAGACAGGTGAAGCTTGCCTTAGCTGCAGTAGGGATGTTAAGAAGCGTATAATTCGTTAATCATGTAGTCGAATTTTTTTTTGTCAACTACATGATTAATGGATAAGGGTTAGCAGTGAAAGCACTCAGTCCCAGCTCACACCAGGTCCTGGCATCAACCGTGCTGCGGCTCTGCATTAATAGGGGACTAAGGAGCCGGTGTACAGGCAGGTTGGCTCGGTCCCAGCATCAACGCCGCTGCAGCTCTGTATTAATAGGGAACTGGGAAGCCAGCGTGCAGAGCCAGGAACTGAGCCAATCTGCCTGCATTCGAGCTCCCCAGTCCCTTAATGCAGAGCCACGGGAGGGAGGGGGATTCTGCCAGGACAGGGACTGAGCCAGCCTGTTGGTCAGTCCATGAAAAGATGTACTTGCAGAGCCACCGGAAAAGGAGGGGAATTGCATGTAGCCAATTGTTATTCATTTAACTGACTACACTATAAACATCCCTAAGATGCAGTGCTCTTTAGAAGAGCTGGTAACATTTTTCAGGATCAGAAGAACAGTGAATGTGTAATTTCTTTTATTTTAAGCAGCATTTTTCAGTAGGTTAAGATTTGGACCAGAAACAATCAGCACACCACTATAATGAAACAAATCTCACTTTGATACTACCCAATATTTTGCAGTGACTACTGGAACATTAGAGTTGGAAAATGAGCGAAATATAATTTCATTTACATAAACATTTTGACAACAAGAACTTATAAATAAGGTGGAGACAAGAAGAGTAGGAAAGTAAAAGGGATTAAAAAATGACAAGCTACTCTCTACTCCACCAAAATGCCCAAATTAAGCAGGCATTTAGTTTATGTTTGTTTTCAAAGACAGCTCTCTTGTTCTCTCTCTGGTTCACAAGGCTGAGGATTTCAACAACACCGACATATCCTTGGAGCAGCTTTTAACAGGTGTTTTTTTTTTAAACTTGGATAGTTGCACTGGGACATTTTACTTCCCAATTAGGTTTTTCATATAAAAGTGAAAGATAAACAGAAGCATGCAAGCACAGAAGCCTGTATTCTTATAACATCTTCCACCCCAAAGCACTTTATGCATTTTACCAACAGTACAAGTTATACTAGAGAGAGACAAAGAGAAAATTACTGAAGCACAGTCACTTCCAAGATGAAACACAGGAAGTTCTTAATAGGGCACAGTAACACCACACAGCAGTTAAGGATAGAAAATAAAGAACACTATATCCAACTGAAACTACAGGTAGCACAAACGTGAGGATCCGCTGCACAATGACCTGTAGAACCCACCAAAGACAAGATTAGATTACAATTCCACAACCATCTACAGAACCATACGGAGACCAACATTCCTCTAGTTTTATATCCGTGTGCAGAATGATTTTCATTATGTGCACTAATATGGAGATGATGCATCTCATAACAAAAGTAATTCTGCACATGGACAGTGTGTGGCAGAGGTGGGGCCAAAGGATTGGGGTGTGGGAGAGTGTTCTAGGTTGGGGAACAGGGTTAGAGTGCAGCAGGCTGACAGCTCTGGGTAAAGGTACAGGCTC
Organism: Pelodiscus sinensis; assembly: GCF_052426305.1. Taxonomy (NCBI): domain Eukaryota; kingdom Metazoa; phylum Chordata; order Testudines; family Trionychidae; genus Pelodiscus; species Pelodiscus sinensis. The sequence goes on along the minus strand of NC_143071.1, from coordinate 2,502,943 downwards.
TTAGGTGGGGACAGGAATAAGGAGTCTGGAGTGCAGGAGGGTTGGGATGTGGGGTGAGCGTTCACTAGGGACACAGGCTCCTTAGGGGAGAAGGCTGCCCCAGGAAGAGAGAACTCCCAGTCATCTCTCATTGCAGCTACTCAGGGCCAGTGGAGAGGCATCTCTCCCCCCAGCCATGGCAGTTCTATGCAGGAGCCAGCAAGTAGAGGTGCCTCTTCCCCCCTCTCCCGCCGCCCCGGCCAAAGCAGCTCTGGGGCTTAGGAAGAGGTGCCTTTCCACACTACAGGCAGAGCATGGGATATAATAGAAAGCTGTGCAGCTTAGAGGGAATTTAGATTGAGGCAGCAAGGGGAGGAGGGAGAGGTGGGAGCCAGTGCTCATGGAGAACTGGCTTTTAAGATCCACACGTGCCAGCTCTGTGGAGCCACCTGCCCTTCCCCCCCCCCTTGCTGCCTCCCACAGAAGCAGCATGGGGGGGGGGGGGGGAAGGAGGCAGGGCGGGGGTGAGGGAGCCAGTGCAGGGGTGGGGAGCCAGCATAAAGGCAACAGCACAGGGGGAAGGCAGACAGGATGCCGGAACAGCCCCTGTCCGCAGGGGGTTCCTGGAAGTGGGACCAGGAGTGAATTGGCTACCAGCCCTGACCCCAAGGACCATTGAATGATAGTGTAACAGCTAAGATTTTGTGTGGTTACGCGATTATTAAATTAAACAATATCTAACATCCCTAACAGAGAAAGGACATTTCTATGTCTCTTATGTAAATTGAAACCTTCAATATCTCATGATCCAGCTGAAGTTGCACCAGAGATCCAGGAAATAAAATGGGGCTACAGTCCTACACACACAATGCCCCTGGACCCAGAACTATGTAGGGACAATGGAACCCAGAGAGCGCCTCCTCTCCCACCATCCGCCCTTCGGGTAAAAAAACTATAGGGAGGAGCCAGTCAGAAATGAAATCAGGCAAAGCATACACAGAAGCTGTTTAAGCAGGATCAGAGGATATTTTCTACAGCTCTGATTGGACTTGTTCTCATCTGTGCTGGTTGAATGTTTGCTCCAAGCTTCTACCCAGTTTCTTTACCTCAGCTTCACTCCATGCTTACCCCTTCCTCTCCTCCTTATCCCATGCACCCTCCCCATGTACCCAGTACTCTAAAACCCTTCCCCTCCAAAAATACTGTGGAACTAGTACGACTGCTGTCATCATTTTGTCCATTCTATTTGTACATTAGATCCTTTTCCACTACCCTTTGTCTATCTTGCCTATTTAGACTATAAATTCTTCAGAGCAGACACTGTACTACACTGTACAGATGGGGGCCTAATGTTGGTGTTCCTAAAACCCTACTGTAATTAACATTGTCAATAATAAGTCATCTCAACATTCCCAGAGATTTGAAGTGTCTGTGGAAATTTGGGGAAGATGTGCGGAGGAGGTGGTTATTAAATAAGAATTCTATCACAATTATGGAACATTCTAACATCATAATTATTTGTGGTAACAACAAGAAAACCAAAAATAAAAGCAGCAGCGCAGAAGTAAGGGTGTTTTGTGCTGCTGCCTTCAGAGCTGGGCCGCTAGAAAGTGGCAGCTGCTGACTGTAGACAGCAGCTCAGAAATAAGGGTGGCAATACCACAGCAAACCATCCCTATTTCTGCAGTACTGCTGGTAGCAGCTCTGCCTTCAGAACTGGATTCCAGTCAAGCAGCTGCCACTCTTCAGCTTCACAGCTCTGAAGGCAGCACTGCGACCAGCAATCATGCAGAAGTAAGGGTAGTAGTACTGTAACCTCCCCCTTTACAATAATCCCGTGACACCCAGACCCACAATTTCTTTTTGGCTCTGTAATTGTAATGGTGTACAATTACACCACCATGAAATTTCAGATTTAATTAGCTGAAATCATGAAATTTACTATTTTCAAAATCCTAGGATGGTGAAATTGGCAAAAATGGACCATAAATCTGGTAGGACACTACCTATTGCGTGCCATCTAGTCCACCACTAGAGGCCCAATATAGAATTGCTTCTTAAAACACCTTTTTCGAGATTACAGTAATAATGAATTGAGAAAGTTAGTTGTTTATCAGGTAACTGTGGTTTGGAAACATACTAGGTGTCCATACACAGACACACAAAGGCAGTATATACCCAAGAGCTAAGAAAATCTTTAAGTTATAGCCAGTTCTGAGAGAAGATCAAGTGCACACTCTTTTCCATTCCACTTTTATATCTAACCAGAAAAGTTTAACTGTAGAAATCAAGCCACAGAGGACTACATGGGCCTGAGAGAAAAGTTTGCTTTTTAGTAGCAAAGCTTAGGACTAGGAATGTGAAGGTTTAACCAGTCTCATCCTTAACAGGTGTGGCTTACAGGTTAAAGTTAACCAGTGGGGGAGTGGAGCAGCTCCCCACCTGCTATGGGCTGCCCCAGCCCCACAGGGGGCCTGCTATGCATGGGAGGGTGGTGCTCCAGCCAGGCTCCTGCCTTTGCTCAGCTCCCCTTTAATTAGTTAATATGCTTAACCAGTTAGCCAATTAAATAGGATTTTACATCCCTACATAATACAGCATCCATTTAATGTTCTGTAGATATTCGGTCAAGAAACAATATCCTGCCTTGTAGGTTAACATGTTTAAGGATCAAATAGGCATCTTCCATCTCAAAAACATCATGAGCCTGACATTGCTCTGGTAAGCATGCATCACTCATATACTCCATGCAACATGCCAATGGAGGACTAAAAAAACCTCAAAGGAGAACTTCACAGAATATAATACTTGCATTCAATGCACCCACTGCCCATGCCACTAACATGAACCAGTGAGGTCTGTTTTAAGACACCACTAATGCCACTACTTTCTCAGAAGAGCACCAATTTCGCAGAAACTCAGTGTAGCTATTTAAAATGCATATAATTAGGAACTCGAACAGTCTTCCTTTTAAGTTGTGTGTTTGTGCCGCCACTCAAGAGAGGCTCAACTGCCACCCGGCTGATCAGCAGAGCACCCACAACTAGGTTTTGGGTTTCTACTAGTGGTGCACATTCACACCTGCCTCTGTGTGCACCCCAATGTATTCCGCACATGGATGGAAAAGATGAGAGGGAACATTGGTAACCGTCACTATTAACTTCTTCGTGTGTTCACTTCCACGGTAGCGATGCAACAAGTGCCTGGGCCCCAGGCAAACCTGACTACTAGAAACAAACTCTAGCGGTGCCTCCGACCACATGGGGCAGATCAAAACCAGAGCCGCCACCTACCCCTCCCCCCGCAGAAGTCCCCCGCCCCGGGGCATTACCCGGTCCTTCATCCTCCAGCTCTGGGCCAGAGACTTGGAGCCCTCGATCTTCTCGCAGTGCCGCTTCTTCATGAAGGCCAGAGGCAAGTTCCAGTCCGTCAGGTCCGACTCCTCCTCCTCCCCTCCGACCCCCAGGAGAGGCGACTGCAGCATCTCAGCCTCCATCGGGAGAGGGGGGGAGGGGTCCGGCCGCAAGGGCTCCGCGCTCTCCACCCCCGCACAGGCCGGGGCGGGCGGGTCCCTCTGCCGGGCGGGGCTCAGGGGCAGGAGGGGGAGGGGTCCCAGGCGCGGGGGGGCCCGACCCGGCTCCGTGCAGGGGGCGCCCGCAGGCAAGCGGCGTCTCCTCGGCCCGGGCAGCGCGGAGGGGTCGCTGAGCACTCGGGGCGCCCGGGCCTCTAGCCCCGCGGGCAGGGCTCGCTCCCCGGCTGCTGCGGCGGGAGCCGGGCTCGGCCCATCGCGCCCTCCCCCGGCTCCTCCCCCACGCGCGCTGGCTCCGGCCCCCGGCGGAGGGGCCCCGTCCCGCAGCGCCGGCGAATGAAACTCCCCTCAGGCGCACACCAAGGAGGCGGCCATATTGCCGCGGCCCACAATGCACCGCGGGGACGGGCCGCCGCGGGAGACAAGCCGCGCCGGCCGCGTTCGGAACCGCGCCTCGGCTGGGGGAGCGGAGCCTCCTCCGCGCAGCCTGCTGGCCCAGTGCCTGGGGGTGGGCGTGTCGCGGGTGACCCCCTCCAAAGGGTGCCCCAGACTATCCCCTCAGAACCCCCAAACACCTCCCCTCCAGAACACCGCAAACGCCCCACAGCACCCCGCAAAACACCCCAGAACCCCACATTCCGCACAGCACCCCTCAATAACCCAACCTCCCGCAAAACACCCCAGAACCCCACATTCCGCACAGCACCCCTCAATAACCCAACCTTCCGCAAAACACCCCAGACCCCCACATTCCGCACAGCACCCCTCAATAACCCAACCTTCCGCAAAACACCCCAGACCCCCACATTCCTCACAGCACCCCCTCAATAACCCAACCTTCCGCAAAACACCCCAGAACCCCACATTCCTCACAGCACCCCCTCAATAACCCAACCTTCCGCAAAACACCCCAGAACCCCACATTCCGCACAGCACCCCTCAATAACCCAACCTTCCGCAAAACACCCCAGGCCCCCACATTCCGCACAGCACCCCTCAATAACCCAACCTTCCGCAAAACACCCCAGGCCCCCACATTCCGCACAGCACCCCTCAATAACCCAACCTTCCGCAAAACACCCCAGGCCCCCACATTCCGCACAGCACCCCTCAATAACCCAACCTTCCGCAAAACACCCCAGAACCCCACATTCCGCACAGCACCCCCTCAATAACCCAACCTTCCGCAAAACACCCCAGAACCCCACATTCCGCACAGCACCCCCTCAATAACCCAACCTTCCGCAAAACACCCCAGACCCCCACATTCCGCACAGCACCCCTCAATAACCCAACCTTCCGCAAAACACCCCAGACCCCCCCCCCCACATTCCGCACAGCACCCCTCAATAACCCAACCTTCCGCAAAACACCCCAGAACCCCACATTCCGCACAGCACCCCCTCAATAACCCAACCTTCCGCCAAACACCCCAGACCCCCCACATTCCGCACAGCACCCCTCAATAACCCAACCTTCCGCGCAAAACACCCCAGACCCCCCACATTCCGCACAGCACCCCTCAATAACCCAACCTTCCGCAAAACACCCCAGACCCCCCACATTCCGCACAGCACCCCTCAATAACCCAACCTTCCGCAAAACACCCCAGACCCCCCACATTCCGCACAGCACCCCCTCAATAACCCAACCTTCCGCAAAACACCCCAGACCCCCCACATTCCACACAGCACCCCTCAATAACCCAACCTTCCGCAAAACACCCCAGACCCCCCACATTCCGCACAGCACCCCCTCAATAACCCAACCTTCCGCAAAACACCCCAAAACACCCACATTCCGCACAGCACCCCCTCAATAACCCAACCTTCCGCAAAACACCCCAGACCCCCCACATTCCGCACAGCACCCCCTCAATAACCCAACCTTCTGCAAAACACCCCAGACCCCCCACATTCCGCACAGCACCCCCTCAATAACCCAACCTTCCGCAAAACACCCCAGACCCCCCACATTCCGCACAGCACCCCCTCAATAACCCAACCTTCCGGAAAACACCCCAGAACCCCACATTCTGCACAGCACCCCTCAATAACCCAACCTTCCGCAAAACACCCCAGAACCCCCACTTTCCGCACAGCACCCCTCAATAACCCAACCTTCTGCAAAACACCCCAGACCCCCCACATTCCGCACAGCACCCCTCAATAACCCAACCTTCCGCAAAACACCCCAGAACCCCCACTTTCCGCACAGCACTCCCACAAACACCCTACAGTTTATAGGGTATTACTCCCTCCTTTTCCTTCAGTCTTAAGCAACACATAGGCCATGTTTTGGATATATAAGTGTGACATAGGGCTAAGGGCCTTAGGCTAGTACAGTACTTAATAAAGGTGTAATTTCTGCAAGCTTTAAATACAACCTAAATATACATTACTTTATTTAATAAGTTAAGGAAACGGCTCTGTCATAGGAAGACTCCTTTGCCAGGCACATGAGGATAACCTCAAAATACTTACTACTGATTTTGTATTTGTTTTGCAGTAGCTCCCAGAGGGCCCTAATACAAGCAGGCGCCTGATTGTGCTAGGCACTGTACAGATACAGAACATATAGGTGATCCCTGTTCCAACAGATTCACAGCATGTAAAGCAGGCATGACCAGTACAGTCGGAAAAGGTGAACAAGGCTCAATGAAGCAAACACAGATAATTATTTTTCAAATACTTTTGTAACTGGCTTCACTCTGTTGGGCTTCTAATTCTTTTTTTAACATTATACCCGTCTTTCTTACCAATGCTGACTCTTTTTGTTCACAAGCATTGTTTTCCTTCTTTCTTCTGGCTGGAACTCAACCTCACATAGCAGCTGCTTTGCTGATTTTTAATTGTTTACTTAGACCACAAAATCTTTGTGCAACCAAATCAACTTTGAGGACCATGGTCTTGGACTTAGTCCAGCACAATTCTGAGAAGACCATCAGCGTGACTAGCAATGTCTGGATGAAGAGCATAACCCTTTCGTGTTTGGAGAACAGAAGTTAGTTTCAGGGATCTGTTTCCTGTGGCTGTGTCTAGACTGGCCAGTTTTTCCGGAAAATCAGCTGCTTTTCCAGAAAAACTTGCCAGCTGTCTACACTGGCCGCTTGAATTTCCACAAAAGCACTGACTTCCTACTGTAAGAAATCAGTGCTTCTTGCGGAAATACTATTTTGCACAATAAGCTTTTGCGCAAAAGGGCCAGTGTAGACAGGTGAGATTTGTTTTGCGCAAAAAAGCCCCGATCGAGAAAATGGCGATCAGGGCTTTTTTTGCGGAAAAGCGCGTCTAGATTGGCACGGACGCTTTTCTGCAAAAAGTGCTTTTGTGGAAAAGCGTCCTGCCAATCTAGACACTCTGTTCTGAAAATGCTTTTAACAGAAAACTTTTCTGTTAAAAGCATATCCGGAAAATCATGCCAATCTAGACGCAGCCGATGTGTAAGGGCCACATGAATGGGTGTTGTAGCTCCATTAACTTCACTGAGGTTATTCTGATTTACAGCAGTTGGCACAAAGTACCTGAAAGATAATAAATAATACATAATAAACAGGATTGGATCCTATTTTTATCCTATTGTATCAGGACAATATATGGAGAGTCCTGATTTTTTTTTTAAAAAAAAACTTCATGTTATCCATACATTTATAGTTGGACTTTTTCACAATAAAACAAACAGCATTTAGTATTGACGAGAACATAAGAACGGCCAGACTGGCTCAGACCGAAGGCCCATCTAGCCCAGTGTCCTGTCTACCGTCAGTGGCCAATGCCAGGTGCCCCAGAGGGAGTGAACAGAACAGGGAATCATCAAGCGATCCTGCCCCTGTTGCCCATCCCAGCCTCTGACAGAGTTAAGGTGAAGGAGGGTGCTCCAGGGCTACTGTGAAGATGGAGAAGACTCCCCCCAGATCTCACTCCTCGCAGCAGCACCTGCACTAGAAGGGAAAGGCACTTCTCCCCATAGGTTCCAGTTCAGGGATGTGTTTGAGCTGGGGAAGGGCTGCCCTGGTCACAGCAGATCCTGGTGCCGCAGATAGGGCTGGGCCGAGCTACTATGGCACGGTTCAGGGCTGGGCTGCCTAAGCCATGGCAGCCTGGAAACCAGATTAGGTTGGGGCCAAAGAAGAGGCCATCCTCCCCAGGCTACGGCAGGTCCCATGGGGGGTCCTTAAGTACTTGAACAATGTTAAATAGGCAGCTGCACAGGTGAATAGGACTGGTCCCAGTACAGGTCCCAGGGGGACACCACCTATTATATCTGTAAAACCAACAGCTGTCGGTGGGTGGGATTGAACCTGCATCCTTAGAGGCTAAAGCCATGAGCCTCTTCTACCACATGAGCTAAAAAACTAAGTTGCGCTTATCTCAGGCCATAGAGCAGCCTTCACTCAGCCTTCTCGGGGCCTCTGGTTTACATATTGTCGAAGCAAAAACACGCTCCTCTGTGTTTAGGCAGCTAACAAGCAGCTTTATTAATTAATAAAGCACAGCATGAGCTAAACGTGGTCACAGCAGAGCCAGACCCAGTAAAGCTGCTAATACAATCAATCCTAGTATCTTTATACCCTTAACCAAACAGTCTGACGTCAGGGCATCCAATTACAGAAATCCTCAATTAAATTTGGAAAAACAAAGCCTTATCAACAAGATGGCGGACAGGTGCGAGGGAGTACATCTCCTGTCCCAACCAGCCCAATTAACACATACCAATAGCCCATCCTGTAGGCCTCTTCTCACGGGGTGACAGAAAGTTCACTCTGGTCTACGTGCTTGAGAGAAAAGCTGAAATGGTTTCTGATATACAAGATGGCTTCTAGCTAAATATGAAAATGGTTTCTACAGCTTCCACAACTCCCCCCTTTTAGCCTTTTAAAGGCTAACCTTGAAACCATTTTATACCTCCATTTTCCATTAAAGTATTTATGTACATTTCTTGTTCCTTTCTCTGCTCATCCTATTTTAACATCATGAGTTCCACATTCCCTTTGATAAGGGTCTATCTTGTGTTTTCTAGAATACAAGAAATACAGCATTTGATTAACAAGAAACAGCAATAAGCACAAAAGAAAATAGCCAATACTAAAACTACTCTTTGCAAAATCCAAGTTCCCACATGTCTAAACTAGCCTCCCAACCAATCCCAGAGGGTCCAGTCTTCCCCCTGCCTTAGGCGTTTCACAGTTCTTTTAATTTCTGAGGCATCTTCCTTTACTTCTTTTCTGGTGTCAGAAATATACCCACAGCATTTTCTTCTTACTAAGGCACAAACCCCGCTCTTACTAGCTAGGACATAGTCTAGGGCCATTCGGTTTGGCTTTTTCTCACCCTGGCTCCTGAACCGTTACATGTCTAGCAGTACTTTCCAATTGGGGTCAAGGCTAGGCGGATATACCCTGGGTTAGTAAACCCTTTATCCTGCCAAGTATCATTTGGCTTAGTTTACTAAACAGTGTGCCGTTTATTTGAGTGTTGTTTAGTGGGACTGGAATCATTGGGATGCCTCCTTCTGAATATACCGGACTGTGAGCACATATCCAGCAACCTGTAGAATTAAATTCTTGGGAAACTTGGTTCATTAAAAGCATAAACACATTTGAACCATATAGGTTATAACTACTAAATATTAAAAATAAGATTACGCATAAGCTTAACATGAATTGTTTGTCCAGCCTCATGCTGGCTGTTCTTCAGGACTTCGTAGTTTGCTTCACCTATCGCTGGCAGGTTCTTAGCTGGTACCTTAGCCTTGGTCTCTCAGGCTCGTCTGCTTCTGGGCCTGGATTGCCGGTACCAAGCCTGTGCTGATCCTCGTCTACTACTGGACCTGGGTTTCTGGTACCAGGTCTGTGGTGATTCCCATCTGCTTCTGGACCTGGGTCTCCAGTACCAGGTCTGCGGTGCTCCTTGTTGGGGACAACCTCTGTAGGGACTGGAACGGGTTTGCAGTGGGATGCGTGAATCCAGGTGGGCAATCCTTCGCACTTTACAGCAGTATGGGTGGTCAGAAGGACTTGGTAGGGATCCTTTCACCTGGGTTTCAGGGCAGTCTTCCGCTGGTGAACTTTCACGCAAACCCAGTCTCCTGGTTGTAGTTTAAGGCACAGCTCAGTCGGGGCCTTAACCTGTGAATGATAAGACTGTACACACCTCATAAGTTCCTGGCAATACTTGACTATGCTTCTTTTAACGAGTGTGGCATCAGCCAGGTCAATTTCTGGGCTGCTTAACAGTCTCATAGGTTGGCCACATGCAATTTCATGTGGACTGAGTCCAGTTTTCTGATTAGGAGTGGCTCTCATGCTCATTAGGGCAATTGGGAGTGCTACTATCTATGTTAAGCAAGAGTTTTCACATATTTTAGCAAGTTCATTCTTTAAAATCCTGTTTCATCTTTCTACTGTTTGTGCGCTCTCTAGGTGTCGTGCACAGTGCAGTGCTTGTCTGGTACAGTAGTACTTTTCCAGTTTTTTTTTTTAACAATTTGCCCAGTAAAGTGGGTACCTTTATCACTGGAGATCACAAGGTGTATTTCCCATGATGGGATGTAATAATTTAGAAGTTTCTTAGCTACTGTGATGTCATTATGTTTCCTTCAGGGATAAGCTTCTACCCATCCCAAAAACAAGCAAACAATAACCAGCACATTATTGAAAAGATTGACATTTAAGCAACTGAATAAAGTCCATTTGTAAATTCAGAAATGGTCCTAAAGGCGGAGGTCTGGTTGCCGGAACTGTCTTTACAGGTTTACCCACGTTGTGGGCTTGGCAGACAGGGCAAGCCAGACAGTAATCTTTGGCTGCTTGGGAGAATTTGGGAGCAAACCAATTTTGTTTTAGGATTGCTACCATCCCCCCCTTTTGCCAACGTGCGACAATCTAGGGAGCACGGGGGCAAGGTGAGGTAGCAAGACCACTGGGGCAACAATGTGGCCATCAGAGCTGCACCACAAGTGGTCTGGGTGCAAGGTGCACCCTGCCAGTCTCCACTCCTGCTTTTCCGATTCTGGGGCTTGGTCTTGCAGGAGGGCCAGTTCTGAAAGAGACGGCGTAGGAGCTGGCGATGGTAGGAGAGAAGGGAAAAACAGCAGGTAGAGGAGCAGATTCCACTACATTCTAGACAGTACAAACTGCATAGCCTGCTACTAAAACTCTACTAAAATTATAAAGGCAAGAACCATTTATATAAAGCACAATATTGAGATTATTCAAGGGACTTAAATTATTCTTTCATTAGAACAACAATATTGTACACACAACGTTTGAAATACATATATCACAATCAAGATACACACAAGACAAATCTGGACAGAACACAAACTTATGTCATGACACAGAACCATGGTTTTTTTTTTTTTTCCTTCGGTTAATTTTCATATGATATTAGCGCTTCTTGATGATCTGAAAGACAAAGAAAACATTTCTACCCCCGTCGGGGTGGCCCATTATAACTTAAAATACTGCCTAAGATCTGCTAGGGGAACTAGTTACATCTAGTTCCTTACCACTTCTATGGGTGAGTGAGCTGTAACTTTCTGAGAACAAGAGAGCTTCATCGGTACTCGTGACCTTCCACTCTCTTGAATTACCTCTGAGCTGCTAGCTTTCCTTATCAGTGGCATGCCTCAGTTTTTCTCTTGTACTGCAGACCAGGCTTATTTTATTTACTGCTACAGAAACTCTTAGAACAAGGTGCTTGCTAGTTACTATTCCAGCAAGCAAAAGGTTTTTCTTTCCTGAAAAGAATCACATGCAATGTTACAGACTTACTTATGGGGGACAGTGCTCCCCCCCTTCCAGAACAGACAGGCAGTTTGCAGACACACACAACCTTGGATCTGAAAGCAAGCCAAAGGTGCTATCAGCTCAGCCTTGAACAGAAACACTGTGAAGTTTCTGGGCTTGGATTTTTTTAAACAATAATTAGGTTCCTTGGAAGACACATTTAACTCTTAGGGTGCAGGTTTTACAAATTTACAATGTATAGATTCTATTCTTTTATGCGGTTAACCAATTAAGTTTCAGTAGAATTCCTTATTTTCTCTTTAATAGATTTAACAAAGTGTCTGTAGCTAAATGTTTAACTTGACTGTTTCATTGCTAAGATGATTAAAAGAGGCTGCAAGAAACAAGTCATTTCTTAAAGCAGGTTTGTTTGGTTTTTTTTTTTCCCTCCCCCTTAGGATTTGGAGGAACACTTTCTTTAAACTGTTAAACTTATTTTAAACTTTATGTTTTGCTTTGGATCGGGCAAGTTTGTTACAGGAGCCTGTGTTTTCAAAGGGAAGAGCTAATTCCTTTCAGTTATTTTTCATGTTTCCTCTCTACCTGTGTATGCGTTATAAAGAGGGATAGAGGGGTGATGTTGTGCCAGATTTTCCCCCCAAGCTTGGTTGATATAGGTGTGCAAACTGAGAATTTTTTTTCCCCACTTCTTATGCATTATTTTGGCACAGAGGTGCTGCAGCAACTTTTAAGTTACCTATCTTACTGCAGGGTGGATTTTTGCTTTTCTGAGCTTTACTTTCATCCCTCATAGCTTTAATTTTTCCTTTTTTCCAATTTGTTAAATGCTTACAGGTCCTTGGACCATTATGTAGTACACAGGGGTGCCTTTCGGCAGAGTGGGGGGTGTTTAAACTAACCCCCACTTAAACTAACTTTACACACTCCAAAGAAAGAGTCTGCCGGGTCTAGAGTGTCAGACCTTAGCAGCTCATGAAATAAGGGGAGTCGTCACTCCCTCACATATCCGCTGAGTCTCGAGGTTCAGCTGACCCCCCCCCTTGCGTTCAGAGCTCCCTCGTGGGAGAGCCCTGGTGCAGCTGGGATCAGCTCAAGTCTCAGACCTATGCAACGGCATTCATTCTTCACTCATTACATTCATACTCATTTTCCACACACATTTTTTTCTCCTTTTTCACATTTTTCCTATAGTTTCCACATTTAGCTGCATCTTTATTTATTGTCTAGTTCCCATGGGTTTCTATTAAGTGACGCTGCCCTAAGACACCCGGCACTTAATATCAGACTTCATTAGGATCCTATACCAGAAAACACTTATCATAAAGGCACTGGAATTCCTGTAGACTGACCTACCCCCATTTTCTGCGCGCGCTTAATTCTGTAAGACACCGAACCAAAGTCCGCCTGCTTACACCATATTCTGCAAGTCACCGAATCAGGATCCGCCTGCTCGCTCTGCGAGTCACCGAATCAGAATCCGCCTGCTTGCTCTGCAAGTCACCGAAACAGGATTCGCCTGCTTGCTCTGCGAGTCACTGAATCAGGATCCGCCTGCTCGCTCTGCGAGTCACCGAATCAAGAATTCACCTGCTCGCACTGGTCCCCCCCCTTTTTGTTGCGAAGCACTGGACTCAAGGTCCACCTGCCTCGCAGGGGTTTCCGGCACCTGCCCCAGCCCGGCAGAACACCACGTCCTGGCGCCTGGAGACAGCCTGGCGGAATGGGGCACTATGGCCTGGGGTTAGCCTCAGAGGTCAGTACTACGCCCACAAATAACAGAGAGAGACAACAAAGCTTCCCCACAGTTCCGTGTGCCGAGAGAGAGTAATGGCACCACACCAGCTTTTAGCGTCCGAACACAGAGGGTCCAGCGCATGGCTGCCTCACTAGAGACACCGGTGTGCCCTTTTGGAACTGTGACACATAAGACAGGCCTAATAGACAAAGACAGACACAGACAGACAAAAATGTTAGCCGCTCCACAAAATTGAATTCCGTAGCTCCCCTTACCCCGATGGCCGGCCGTCACTCCAAATCCCAAGCCCTCAACCAGGAGATTTCGTAACAGGTATCCCCTTTACCTTCTCTTGAGCGCTCTGAGAGGTTTGGAAGTGGAGTGCCGGTCCGTCCATACGGGCAAGTGGCGCGTTAGGAATCTCGGTGGAACCTCCAAATTGTCGAAGCAAAAACACGCTCCTCTGTGTTTAGGCAGCTAACAAGCAGCTTTATTAATTAATAAAGCACAGCATGAGCTAAACGTGGTCACAGCAGAGCCAGACCCAGTAAAGCTGCTAATACAATCAATCCTAGTATCTTTATACCCTTAACCAAACAGTCTGACGTCAGGGCATCCAATTACAGAAATCCTCAATTAAATTTGGAAAAACAAAGCCTTATCAACAAGATGGCGGACAGGTGCGAGGGAGTACATCTCCTGTCCCAACCAGCCCAATTAACACATACCAATAGCCCATCCTGTAGGCCTCTTCTCACGGGGTGACAGAAAGTTCACTCTGGTCTACGTGCTTGAGAGAAAAGCTGAAATGGTTTCTGATATACAAGATGGCTTCTAGCTAAATATGAAAATGGTTTCTACAGCTTCCACAATATCAACACCATCATTCCATACCAGGCACTCTAGTTCACCCATCTTATTATTTAGATTTCTAGCCTTTGTCTATAAGCACATTAAAAACGTGTCACTTTTTAGCTGTCTGCTGGTGTAATTGAATGTGACTCTTCTTCATGTCACTGTTTCTGATCAGATCCTGCCTGCATTTTGTCCTTTTCCATCCTCTCCGCCTTACTAGGACAGAGAGAATCTCCATGAATAGATCCACCCCTAAGGGATGTCTCTGATCCAGAATCCACTTTACATAAATTAAAGGGGAAAATGATTGATTTCTCTGACACAAATGGTACCGTGAAAGTGTATAAATAAGTTTGGTCATGGGGATTCCTGTTTACATTATGCACAGCAGCAGAGTGTTCCCCAAATCTGGGGGCTGAAGGGAATTCTCCCCTCCCCCCCGTACCCACCACATGTCTAGGTTTTCATGCTGAAACTCCCTGACGTTTTAGAAAAGAGGAAATGTATGTATAATTATTTTGGAATAAACGATTCACAAAGGGGAGAAGAGGGGGTGCTATTTTATGCAGACTGGGACATTGGGCAGGAGTTGAATGGGTTTTATGTTCGCAGCACTTTTTTGTTAAAATCCTGCCAGGCATTGGTTTTCTGCCTGAAGTTGTTGAATGGGCTGGGATTTGTTTGTGTATGTCAAGCTTTTGTGATAAATTGAGCAGAAAATGATGTAACTGAACAAAAAGCAACCTCAAAAGAAAGCAAATTTATGATGGTGTCTTGTGCTCCAGGAGAATCAAGTAAAACTTTATGGTCCCCCTTTGTTCTCAGGGAGGAAGTGAGGGAATGAAAGGGAAACCATGGAGTTCTGACAAACCCACCAGTATATCTTCCAGGACCTCTAAGTCATTCCTCTTAATTGTCTAACCATACGATATTTCCAGCTCGAGTGTCATTGGGAGGAGCTGTTTGACACGATGTCCTCTGCGTTCTTCTAATGATATGGCCTTGTGGAACACAGAACAGACTAGCTCATCAATTAACACTGGGGCCTAAAAGCAGACACACTCAAAACCACACAATTTACATTGCTATCACTCAGGAAGCACCACGAAACGGATCGCAAAGCAGGCTTTTCAGACTCACCTACCCCAAAATGTACACATTGGCTGTGTCTACATTGGCACCCTTTTCCGGAAAAGGGATGCTAATGAGACCAGTCGGAATTGCAAATGCCACGGGGGATTTAAATATCCCCCGCGGCATTTGCATGAACATGGTTGCTGCTTTTTTCCGGCTCGGGGTTTTGCCGGAGAAAAGCGCCAGTCTAGACGGGATCTTGCGGAAAATAAACCCTTTTCCGGAAGATCCCTTATTCCCGGAAAAGGGTGCCAATGTAGACACAGCCATTAAGTTTGTAAGGAGAGCTTTTAAAATGAAATCTGCCTGCGATTTTTAAGTCACAGGTGAGCACTAAAATGGCAGTGGTTCACCAGGGTTAGCCCCTGGTTGGCCTCTGCTGCTATATTTACCTGTATCTCTGCAGGTATAGTCAATTGCAGCTTTCATTGGCTGGGAAAGGGGCCAATGGGAGCTGTGATCCCCTGTACCTGTGGAGGCACAGGTAATAGGGTGGTATAAGGGCCTAGCAGACCAGATCCAGCCTGCAGGCTGGTATTTGCCCACCCCGGTTTTAAGTCATGGGGCCTGACACGATTTACACCAGCAGAACTCTGTTGTTCCCTGCACCATGAGTGGACATTGTTGCTAATTTGATGTGACAGCATTTTACCCCCTTGACATTGTTCTCGTGGAAAGGACTGTGCAAAATGTGGGGAAATGGAGACACTGGCTCATTGATATCCCTGCCTTCAGCCATGCAAGGTTGTTCCAATTTGAATTATTTAAGGGGGCGGGGGGGCACACACTTTGTTGCCTCTCTTGGTCGAGCTTGTTGCATACATGGGGAGCTCTTTGCATTCCTCCATCCCCATGCTCCCTCCCAAGACCCTCTGTTGCAAGGACTTGCTGCAAATTTCCTTCCTCATGCCAGGCACTCTGTGTGCCTCCCCTTTCTCCCTCCTCCCTTTCCCAGGATCCTGCATTGTCCTCCCTCTGGGTGCCCCCCTTCCACCATATCAAGTCCCCTCAGTCTTCCCACCAT
Source organism: Pelodiscus sinensis (assembly GCF_052426305.1). NCBI lineage: Eukaryota > Metazoa > Chordata > Testudines > Trionychidae > Pelodiscus > Pelodiscus sinensis. The sequence goes on along the minus strand of NC_143071.1, from coordinate 2,486,937 downwards.
GCTCTGTGTTCCCCCAATCCCATATCTGGGTCTTCCTTTCTCAGCTCCACCCCGCCATGCCAGAGGCTCTGTGTGCCTCCCTTTGCCCCTTTCCCAACCCTTATTTCTCTTCTTTCTTCTTCCAGTTCTTCCCAAAGTCAGTAGGACTCTGCTCACTGATGCCTTGTGTAAGGGGATACTTAGCCCCTTTCCAAAACTCAGTAATAAAAAACTGGTTGGCCAGCTTCCAGTACCAAAAGGGGAAAGGTCCATGAGAAATCAGGGCCCTGAGACTGACAGACCCCAGGGACAATGGAAAGAGGCCAACACTCCAGCTCAGCCTGATTGACAGGTTGGACAGGCCAATGAGAAAATTAGGAGGCCAGGTCCTGTCATCCTCCATGTGGGCTGGGATTTTCTGGGTCTCTCTGAGAAAAGGAGAGAGAGCTAAGAAGAGCAGCAAGAAGAGCAAGTTGTGTTGAGAGACAGACCTGCAGTGACAGAGCCAGACACACACAGCCCAAGGAGTGCAGCAGACCTGCAGTGACCTGAGAGCCAAAGGGGTCAGAGAAGCAACACAAGGAGCTGGAGGCTGGCAAAGCAGCACAGTCTGCAGCTGGATGTGGTGAGCAGCTGGGACCAGCAAACTGGGGGGAGAGGCTCTGAGCAGGGAGATGCCACCAGTCAAGAGGCCCTGCAGGCCAGACTTGGAGAGGGATTGTAACTCCAGCTGGGAGAGGGGTCCTGCCACATAGAGCCTGAAGTCGTGTGGTCACTCCCAGAGCAAGCGTGTCCAACCTGCAGCCCCTCCTGCAGCACAGCCAGGGCCTGAGAGAGAGCCCTAGGACCTGTAAGGAACGGACTGTGAACTGCCCTTACACTCTGCAAACTGCTGTTTGTGATGTCCCCGTGCTACAGAGCAGAACTATGTGTTCTCATTTAACCATTCTCATTTTTTCTTATACTTTTCTTTTTAATCAGTTGCTGTTTAATAAATTGTATTTGCTTTGAACTGTATGTAATGATCACTGAGTCAAGAAAGCATCCAGTGTGAAGAGAGCACCCCGGAGTGGGGACACCCTAGCCCCTGCCCCAAGTGACTACAAGGTTGGGGATTAAGCCCCAGAAAACGTGGGCCCAGCCTTGTTGGGATTTTGAGGACTCTGCTACTCAGGGTCAGGGAGGCCTTTGGGTAAAAGAAGTGGGAGCGGGGACTTAGATCCTTTCGCTAGTCCTTTTCACCGGGGTAGTATAGAAGCCAGGAAAGTTCCCCACAATAGCGGGACTATTCCCTCTCTTACACTTGGGGTACGTCTAGACTACATGCCTCTGTCGCCAGAGGCATGTAGATTAGGCTACCAGACATAGGAAAATGAAGCGGCGATTTAAATAATCGCCGCTTCATTTAAATTTACATGGCTGCCGCGTTGAGCCGACAAACAGCTGATCAGCTGTTTGTCGGCTCAGCGCGATAGTCTGGACGCGCGGGTGTCGACATCAAAGGCATTTGTCGACCACCCAGGTATACCTCATCCCAGGAGGCATACCTGGGTGGTCGACAAATGCCTTTGATGTCGACACCCGCGCGTCCAGACTATCGCGCTGAGCCGACAAACAGCTGATCAGCTGTTTGTCGGCTCAGCGCGGCAGCCATGTAAATTTAAATGAAGCGGCGATTATTTAAATCGCCGCTTCATTTTCCTATGTCTGGTAGCCTAATCTCCATGCCTCTGGCGACAGAGGCATGTAGTCTAGACGTACCCTTCGATAATCCTAGAATTTTGGAATCAATCAGATACAGCATTTGAAAGCCATCACATTACAGTCAGACACACAGAACAATGTCCAAACAGAGAAACAATCAGGTTGAGTGTAAGGCTTCAGTCAACTATTTGTCAAGTGCTAACAATGTCACTGTTGTTGAAATCAGAACCTGCTTAACGCTTAGGTTTTGCCTGTATGTCACAAGGTCTGCCTTGTGTTCCTCCCACATTAATGACAGCACAAAAGCAATCTTGCCTCTGGATACCCACAACAATACAGAATAATGTAACCCCCTTTTTCCTCCCTGGGTTACTTGGGAGCAGGTCACACTCACAGGTGTGCCTGGGCACCTGATGGTTTTATAATAAAAGGAGATCCTGAGTTGCACAGTTTGGACTAACACACACATACAACCTACAGAGAACCTCAACCCACAGAGTACCCCAGTGGTGATGTTGTTTAGCTGGGGATTCCCTGTCCACCCCCTGGCTGCTGTCCCTTGCTCATAAAGAATATACAATGGCGGCACCTCCACCTGGCTGGCCCTGTACACACTTAATGGTGTGCCTTGGGAGCCTCCAGGAATAAAATTATTCCAGCAATAGTCTGGATCTAACTCCAGGACAACAATTATAAATAATATACATCTAATTGATTATATTAAAATGAACACACCTTTACTTAACTTAAAGAAACAGAGTTTAACTGATTAACAGTGAATAGAATCAATTAACAAAGTACACAGAAGTAATAGGAACTCATCTAGCTAGCATTTGCACTGCCACCATTTATCCCACCCCAGAGCGTGCACTGCTCTGGACTCAGAGTCCCAGACACTTGCTTGTGTGGGCACGCTTGAAGATCTGCAGCTGGAGTGGAGGTTCTCTGTAAGTTGTGTGTGTATGAGTCCAAACTGTGCAACCAGCTGCAAACTCCCTCTGCCACTGGAGCAGGCTCCACCAAATGCCAGCAGCTCTGGTTCCCTGCCTTAGACAATCTCTCTCTTTGGACCCAGAGTTAGTCTCTATCTCTGAGGTCTGTCCCAGGCAGCACTTTCCCAAAGAGCCCATTTACTTACAGCCTCCTCCTGTGTGCTGGTTGTTGAGTGTCCTTCTGAGCCACAGGCACAGCCAGAGTCTCTCCCCTCTAGGCAATCAGCTGCCCCAGAAGCAGCCTGCTAGAGCCAAGTCCTAAAGGCTCTCAGTCCTGGCCTGTAACTGCAACATAACAGCTCCTGGACGAAAAGGCTTCGCCACAGGAACCTGGCTCCTTTGTCCCAAAATGAAGAATCCCAGACTCTGAGACCCTCTCTCCACATGCCTAGACAAGCCTTCTCTTCCTGGTTTCCTCAAGGGCTCATGGGAGTTGTAGTTTCTAGAGCTAGATAGCAGTACTCAGGATCCTCCCAGAAAAAGTCAGAGGCACCTTTAGTAAGGGGGCTACAGTAAATTATTTAACTACTGGGACATTATGTAGATCTCCTGATACGGGACAGTTCCAAGGGATTCCTCTGTGAACCTGTCTATCGCTTGCTTTCAAACAATATTTTGGTATTGTCAGGCAACACAAGAAATGTATGTTTTCCCCAGAGTTAAGACAGGAGCATTCTGCCTTTGCTGCTTCATGAACCTCTGTTTATAGATCTTGTTATAATGTGGAAACTGTGCACATGCTCTTTCTGTGTCTCACTTTTCTGTGCCTCAGTTTTTCCCTCTGTAAAATGGAAGACAGTAACATTTCTTTACTGGGTGGTATGGGGGTAAGCTTATGAATATTTGTGAGACGCTCACATATTATGATGATGACACTAATAGAAAAGCCTACAAACTCTGCTACATTCATGCACACTGACCAATTTTCCCCTCTTGCTATTAGGAAGGCTTAGACCAGCCTGCATTTAATCTCAATGCACAACAGGAGAAATCATAAGTCAGTCCTCGATAACCTGCTGGGTGTCTTTGCCTGTTGAATTTGTCCCGGCTTCCCTCTAGGGAATTCTTCCACAGCCTCACTCTGTGATGGAGCTGGGTTCTGCACTAGACAGCAATATAACCACAGCATGTCAGCATCATTCCACAACGAGAGAGTAGATTTTTAAAACCTCCCATTTTAATAAAACTCCAGTCTCTTAAATCCACATTAAGCATATGGTGCAACCATGTGTTTAGTGTATCCTTCCCCTTGTTTATATGCCACATCTGTGGCAACATAAATCCTACTTAAAGTCAATTCTCAAGAGTAATTACCTGTACAGACGCAGGATGTGTAAGAATGAAAGCTAAACATGCCCATTTGGTCCTCAGAAGTGGGTGGGCTACAGTTCCACCAGCAATCCAAGAAAGCCCAGGGCAACTGAACTGGGCAAGCTCTGAGGACAACATGTACCCCTTAGTTGCAGTGCTCTGACGACAATCAGCCTAGAAATCCAGCCAAGCGGAGGGCCTGACTGCAGAGCCAGACATAGTGTGGGCAGACTGTCAGCCAGCTCCCTTTTCAAATTCCGCTAAGGCAGTCCTGCTCTGCAACCCTTTTGATTATCCCAGACACATGTTCCCCACATAGCTTGGCCTGAGCCATGCACAGTTCCTGCCAGTCCGGGCCTCAGGCAGCACGCAGCCCTGCCAGCATGCGTCAGGCCTCTGGCTGCACCAGTCCTACGACCCCGAGTTCTCAGGTAAACAAGACGTGTTCAACTGAAATGTGGAAAAAAATTGCTTTGCTTTCAAACAATAGGCCCGTAGAGGAGTCCTGACCCTATGTAGCCATGTGCATCCGCACCTAGGACATGCGGGATCTATACGCACCTGTGAGGGACACATGCCAACTGGTGTTCCCTTTAAGCTGAGCTGCAGCACCGCTCCACGGGTGATTAATCAGCCCCTCCCAGTCAGCGGCTCAGGGCTCCATGCATGGAGCTGACTGACTGGGCGGGGCTAATTAATCACCCATGAAGCTGGGCTGCTGCTCAGCTTAGAGCAGTGTTTCTTAAACTTTTTAAAACCGAGGAATACCAAAGAATTTTTTTTAAGAGGAACACCAAGGATTTTTTTGTTGAGGAAAAAAAAACCAAGGGGGAGGAGGAGCTGGGGAAAAGTTATTGAGCAAAAAATCCTAAAGGGGGGGAGTTATTGAGCAAAAAAGAAAAAAAAAAAAAAGATCACCTGCCCCTTTAAGGGTGGCCATTTTGAACTCTGTTGTTCTCCACGGCACACCTCCAACTGCCTCGTGACACACTGGCTTAAAGGAAACACTGATTGGCATGTGCACTGATGCCAGCTAGGCAACATTTTACATTCACTTGCTCTGGATGTGGTTGCACAAGGAACAGGGCAACAAAGAATTAGACCGTCTGTATTTGTAGCCTGCAGGGGGAAAACCCAGCAGAAACCACACAAACAGGTATTGCCAGCAACTTTACGTGCACTGCCATTCCACCTGGCTACAAACCTCTTTAAGGCCACGTCTATACCTAACCGTGCTGGAGATCAATCTTCTGGCATTCGATTTCACAGGGCTAGTAAGGACCCGCTAAATCGAGGCCCCACGGTCGACACCTGAACACACCAATTTCAAATTCCACATCCCCTGTGTTTTCACCACGCGTGATTTCAGTACAGTCCTCAAGTTATATCAGCATGCCCTTTTCATTTCGACAGCGCTTGGTTCCTTTGCACCTGTTTATAACATTCATTCCTGACTTGTTTTGCATTGACATTGGATAGTGTAGGCTACTTGAATATGGGTCTGTCTACACTACCCCCCAGTTCGAACTAGGGGGGGTTAATGTAGTCATACGGAGTTGCAAATGAAGCCCGGGATTTGAATTTCCTGGGCTTCATTTGCATGATCCCAGCCAGTGCCATTTTTAAATGCCGGCTAGTTCGGACTGCGTGCCGCACGGCTACACGCGGCACGGACTAGCTAGTTCGGATTAGGCTTCCATGAGGCGTACAGCTAGTTCGGATTAGGAAGCCTAATCTGAACTAGCTAGTTCGTGCCGTGTGTAGCCGCGCGGCACGCAGTCCAAACTAACCGGCATTTAAAAATGGCGCCGGCCGGGATCATGCAAATGAAGCCCGGGAAATTCAAATCCCAGGCTTCATTTGCAACTCCGTATGACTACATTAACCCCCCTAGTTCGAACTAGAGGGGTAGTGTAGACATACCCTATGTTACTAACTTTCACATGCTTTTTACAATTGAGCTGACAGAGTCAGTGTGTTGGCCCTCTTATCACAGCAGACCCTGCAGATCCTCTACGGCTGTTTTGCCAGCTGCAAAGTCCATAAAGCAGCCATAAAATTCACCATCCAGGGAACACCCTCTACACCGGTGGTCTCTCTGGCTGGAGTGGGCAGAGGGCAGGAGAGGGAACAGTTTGGTTTGTGCCTACATGCCAGCTATTCAGCAGGTCTGCAATTGCCCAGGCTCGGGCTACAATACAATGACCTATCAGAAAAAGATACACAAATTGTGCTCTGCAATTTGCATACTCTTTTCTGATAATTTGTTCGGAAGAGGCTTTTCCAAAATTTGGCCCATCTACACTGGGCCAAATTTTGGAAAAGCCTCCTCTTTCAGAAAAGCCCTTCTTCCTCGTGGGAGGAGAAAGACAGGGCTTCCGAAAGAGGGCATCTCCTCTTCTGAAAAAAAAAACAGAAGAGCAGACGCATTCCCTGGACACAGTGGAGTTTTTCCAGCATGCCTCCTGTATCCCAGAAGAACCCCATAGTGTAGACATAGCCCCAGAGCATGCCTTGCAGCAGGGTTGTGAGTTAAGGAACCCCCAGGATAGAGGAAACATATCACACATTCTTTCGGTCCCTGCACCAGTGCTGTTCAGCCCACAGTGACTAATACAAGCAGAAGCACCCATGAACGGAGAGGCAAGGATACTGCCACTGTTACAGTGGGTTCTGGGACCTGACTGGTATGGCATAAGCACAGTTTTGAATATGTTGAATACTAACTTTTCTGCATGATGAAAAGGGCATAGCATTTACTGTTAGAAAATTTGTAATGGGGGATCCTTGAACTCCAAACCCAATAAATATCAAAGGTAAAACAACAGAGCTTTCCACAGCCCGCCCTCTTGCTGAGGCTCACACCTCGCCCTTTCTAAAGGACATATCCGGCAGGTTATCAGGGATTAGTCTCTATTTGAATTCCTCATGTTGGCAAGTTTTCGTCAAGATCAAAATGGGCAGATTTATTCAAATAATAGCACTGCCAGGAACTTGGCCCCTGTCTCTGGCATCTGACCTCGGATAATGAAAATCTGCCGGCTCATGGTCATGGCTGCTCCTTGACGGTTTGTAGCTCTGAATGCCTTACCCGGAGTTACTCTCCTTCTGTCACATGCACAGAGTGAAGAACAGAGGAGGCCACAAATAATCCTCGGCTGTGTCAACACTGGCATGAATTTCCGGAACTGCTTAAAATGGAATACTATTCCGTTTTCAGTTTTTCTGGAAAAGGAGCGTCTACATTGGCAGGCTGCTTTTCCAGAAAAGCCCTTTTTCCGGAAAAGCGTCTGTAGCCAGTGTAGACGCGCTTTTCCGGAAAAGAGCCCCGATCGCCATTTTCGTGATCGGGGCTTTTTTTCTGGAAAAGACTACTGGGCTGTCTACACTGGCCCTTTTCCGGAACAGTGTTCCGGAATAAGGACTTATGCCCGAGCGGTAGCAGAATAGTTTTTCCAGAATAGCGGCTGATTTTGTGCAGTAGAGCTTCATTGCTTTTCCGGAAATTCAAGGGCCACTGTACACAGCTCGCAGCTTATTCCGGAAAAGCAGCTGATTTTCCGGAATAAGTGGCCCAGTGTAGACACAGCCCCCATGTATAGACCCATAACATTTTGCTGTTGGAAATTATTCCATTCCAGGGGATCCTATTGGCTACGTCTAGACTGGCAGGATTTTCCGGAAATGCTTTTAACAGAAAAGTTTTCTGTTAAAAGCATTTTTGGAAAAGAGCGTCTAGATTGGCATGGACGCTTTTCCACAGAAGCACTTTTTGCGGAAAAGCGTCCGTGGCCAATCTAGACGCACTTTTGCGCAAAACAAATCTGAACTGTCTACACTGGCCCTTTTAAGCAAAAGCTTTGCGCAAAACGGACTTTTGCCCGAACGGGAGCAGCATAGTATTTCCTCAAAAAGCACTGATTTCTTACAGTAGGAAGTCAGTGCTTTTGCGGAAATTCAAGCAGCCAGTGTAGACAGCTGGCAAGTTTTTCCAGAAAAGCGGCTGATTTTCTGGAAAAACTGGCCAGTCTAGACACAGCCATTGTGTTCTAGAGTCCAAGGTCAGATCCAGGATTTTCTCACAATGGATGGAGCACATTCTACAGTTCCTACCGGAGCAAAACTTTCATCGATGTCAATGGACCACGGAACTTGGCCCCATGTGACTAGACCGATAGTTTTCTCCAAGTGGTGCTTCAGCCAAACCCTGCTATGAAGGGGGGCGGTCACAGACGACCCCTCGGGGGGGCTTCCTGGGGTGCTGACATGGCCACTACCACTCGCCTTCCTGCTCTCTGGGGCTCCTCACCACCCGGTCCTGCTGGGCCCCAGCCAAGGCCCTGAGCTGAGATCCCTACCCCCACCGAGAAGCAGTACGGACACTGAACCACTTCAGGTGCAAGGAGAGTGCGGTTTAGGGTCCAGCCTCCTGAGAGAGCACCCCCCAGATAGGATCAGACCCCAAGGAATTAGGTGAGCCCCCTTTAGCAATGAAAGGGGGAATGTGCACACCGGCTGCCTCCCTCCCCCCCCCCAGGTAACAATCGCTTACATTGGGTTTGATGGAAAATAAAAATGGTTTTATTAAGTTGAAGCAGCAGGGTTTAACTGGTAATAAGTGAAATAGGCAGAGCAAAGTAGGTTACAAATGAAAAGAAACAAAACCGCTTGGCTAATTCTCCACTGAAACCTCAGTACAAACTTAATCAAACTCACCCTAAAACCTCTCTTCCAGCTGCCACTCCAACCAGGGCTCTTCTCCCCACTCTGGGGTCTCCAGCCCCTTCCTCCAGGTGCAGCCCAGCCAAAAAGACCTCGACCTCTCCTATTCTTTTTGCTAAAGGCTTGAGGCCCCTCCCTACCAAACCCTGCTCAGGCTGAAGGACAAAAGAGATAGTTTAACAGTTGAGGGGAACACCCTCCATGTCTCCCATTCATACATTTGAAACTCACAAATTATTCCCCACTCCTTGTGTCTAGTTTTACACACACAAGTGATACATACAACAGAGTAAGATAAAGAGAACCAGTGGATCATAACATGAAGATTGATGAGTTACACAAAATGATTCCCTCCAAACACTTGTGAGATATGTATACTCATGTCCATAAGTCCATTTCCAAGAGCGGGGGGGGGGGGATCCGTCACACCTGCCTTGAACCATCAGAGGTTAAAGCTCTTTGTCTCGCTTTCCCCCACATCTCTCTTAACCTCTTTCCTTCTTCATCGTTCAATTCTCTAAGGATCACATTTTATATTTCTCTGGTATCTTTCTGTGAAAATGGTCCTAAAATGTTCTACAGCTAATATAGAGATAAAGGAACCATTTCACTCAGCAAGGAAATGCAGCCATCTCTGGGGTGAAATGTGACATCTCTAACAGTACACAGGAACAACACACAATCGCTTAGGTGTAGGACAAGGAGTGGAGAAGAATCCCAGATTCAAATTAACCACAAAGGAAATTTAAGGGGGCAAAATGTAACTGCCTGGACTAGGATTCAGATAGAGCACAAGGCTAATTTTTTTTTAGGCGGGGAAGGGCAGTTACAGGATCTTTGAATTGTCGTGAATCATCAAAACGACTGTTTTACATCTCGTCAAAAAAGTGATACTCTCAGTGGTCCCCTGATGTTAGGCTGGGACATTAGCCATTGAAGGAAGAATGCCTTCTACTGAATTACAAACATCTTGTTGATATTGTACCACCTTGCTTTTTCCTTTGGGCTCCTGCAATGATACTGAATCGGAACCACCCATCCTTCTTCACTTGTGAGCTTTGATATGATAACTGCCCCAGGAGTTATGGGCATAAGCACCTTCAGGTAAATGGGAAGGGGGCTACTGACCTGTTTGAGTTTCCAGAAGAGGTAACTATGTGAAACCTTTCAATCAGGGATCCAAGAGTGCTGAACAATCTTTGAGAAATCCACCCCCAGCAATCAATAAATTCCTCCAGAAGGAAAGATTTTTCCTGCCACCTGTTGACAAGACATTCTAAGGGACCTTCCCTTTGTGATGTCTCTCCATTCAATTCATGTCTCTTGTAGGCACAGGTTTTTAAAAGTTACATGATTACAGACAAACTTACAGCTCTCTGCAGGTTCAGACCCTGGCAGGAGAGACTCAGCCCTCCAGCCTTGTCAGGTAAATGGATTTCCCCACGGATCATGGTGTGCGGGTCTTTCAGATAAGACTTTTAAAACCAGGGCTCTGTCAGCCTGTGTGGACATTAACAATCTCATGGGGTTTTTTATGAACCAAGATTTGGCCTTGTGTTCTTGGGCAAAATGACCTCTCTTCCCTGCTGGTACAGGGTGCTGCACAAGAGCTGGCTGCCACACTCTGTCAAGAAGTGGCTGCATTTCACCAGCCCTGTACGTTTGTAACACCAAATCCTAAAGCACGTCGTCTGTTTTCCCACATTCCTCACTTGGGACAAGCCCTGGTCAATTTCAGAGAGTTTGGCTTGGTTAGAGTCTAAGTAAAGATTTCAGAATTTGGTGCAGAGTCTGCATAGGGCTATAACAAACAATTTGAATGTCCTGTTTCTGGGCTCCATGTGTATTCCCTTTCCTGTGCCTGCTAATTAACAAGATATTTAATTGTCCAGTAGTTCATAAAAACACCCGCTCTTCTTGCCTGGACCATTCAGCATCTGGGACAACATAATGCACAGCCACTGTGAGATCCCGGACTTTCAGACCATGAAATGACTCACAGGAAGAACTGGTTGGGTAGAAAGTTTTGTTGATGGTGTTTTGTTAATTCAGCAAAAATGTTGGGTCCAGTCATGTTCCATGAAAGGCAATGGAGAGACTTTCCCTGGAAATGGACATAGCTGTGCAAGGAGGGATTGGGCAAAGCATTATTCATGCTAACAGCGTAGGCCAAATGCACCACCCTCTTCAGCTGCCATCTCTTGTCCGTAGCCTGCCCTCCTTCTGTCCCCCACCCTCAAAAATAATCACAGTGTTCTCCACTGCAGAGGAAACTAGATGCCTGCCAAACAGTGGGAATTACAAATCTGTTCAGTCTGAAGTGCCAGTTATATTAAGTTTCCTGACAATGTGACTCAAAATCCTACAACAGAAAACACACTGGGCTTCTTTACTTTCAACATCAAAGGAGCTGTAATTACGAATAAAGGGAGATACTCCAGCTATTGCTCTCCTGAGCAGTGCATCACTTGATATGTGTGTTTGTTTACTGCCCTCATACATCTGCCTGCCTCCATACACACCCACACACACCACTTCATCTCTCCCTCTCTCTTACACACACGCACACACTCCACTTCATCTCTCCCTCTCTCTTACACACACGCACACACTCCACTTTATCTTTCTCTCACACACAGACACACCTTCATTTATTGAATTTTGTTCTGGGGATTGAGCTGTCACATGTTTCAGTCCTAGACCTCACTTGTACAAATCTTGGTTTAGCAGCTCTGCTGCTGAAGACACAGACGCTCGCAAAACCCCTGTCTCTAAGCAGTCAGGTGGGCCATGCAGGCATGTGTCCAAAGCTATCAGCCAGGATCCCCTGCAGAAATATCACCAGAAACTCTCTCTTTGGCAAACTTGTCTGCATTCTATCAAGACCCATGTAATACTTGGGTCTTTTTCCTCTGTTTCCAAACATTGTTAATTGCAAAAATGTAGATGGGTAAAAATCTCCCCCAGTTCCTGCCCAGCTCATTCAGTGTTGCTGCTCTCTGTTTTTTATGACATCACCATTCAGCACAATGGAAACTATACCGACATCACAAAACCTGAATGGGGAACAATACTTAAAGGAATCAGGTAGGAGGGGGTGCTGATTAGGCAAGCCAAAGCTTCTATATATCCACAAATATATGAACAATTAGCCAGAGAGAGAAAGAAAGAAAAAAGAAGAAAAGGTGAAGTATCCGGAAAAATCGATTAATAATATTATCAACTGGTTTTAGGCAAATTACATTTAAAAATGGTTTGAGAAAAGCTAGTCTCAGACGTTTAGAAAAGAGGAATCTGCTACAACAACGTGGGGGCAAAGAGGGGCATGTGTGGGGAGAAGCAGATAGAGGAGAGTTTGAAACAAACCCAGAAAGTGCCATGATCCCCAAATATGCAGCCATGTCCTAGTGCACACCAGAGAGTGAAATTGACCAGGAAAAACAAGAGCAGCTGCCCAGCTTGTTTTCATTGTTCAAACTGAATGGCAAGCACATAGTAAAATACCCAGTGTAACTAGCAAAGGAAAACCAAGTTGATAAGATTATCAAAAAAATCTAAGGAGCTATAAGCAACAGAGATAAGGAAACTTGTTTCTAATATGTGAATTCAGTGCTGACAGAGTTACCTTGGTGGGCCATTGGTGACATTTGGGATGTTATTAAGGATCTTTACGTCTTTCTCTGTGTGCATCATCTTTACCTACCTCTCACTGTTGTCAGGCCAAGCCCCCAAATCAATTTCCCCTGGTACTTGTCACTCCAAGGCCCTGCTGGAAGCTGCAAACAGCTGATTCCAGCTCCTCTGACTCTGGGAGGGACTGGGAAGGAGAAAAGTATTCAAGAAGACCCAAGAAGTGGTTTATAATTCATTTGCATCAACTGAATCCAGAACTCAACAGCTATATAAAACCCTCAACCCAACAAGCGTTGTTTGTAAAAGTCGGAAGGGGGGCTGTTTCAAACGCTTAAGGTCTAACACCAGGGTTTGTTTTAACACTTCCGGTGGGCGAGTTTTAGATCCCAAAGACAGTAAGTAAAATATTTATGAAGAAGAATATCTATTTTTAACTAAGGATGATTTCAGTTCTATTATTGATGTGTCCGCACTGCATGGATTTCGGTGCTTGTCACCTTGTAGTCAACGTGAATCAGAGCACTGGCGCCTGGAAACAGGACTCGGGTTTGGGGGTTGGGGAGAGGGGGCATGAGAAGGAGGAGTTGATGCTCCACCTGGCAGATTCAATGTGCATCCTCAGACTGTCAGAAGACTGATTTTCCCTTCCTCAGCAGCAGCCAGTGACACCTGCCTCTCAGAGAGAGACTCAGATAGTACAGGAGGACCTAGTAATCCCCCTCCCTCTCTCTTTCTCTTCCCCCACCATGGAGCTTTCAAGAAAGATCAGCTCCAGTATGGAAACTGCCAGACTCAACTTAACACAACGTCTTTTGCACTGCCTGCCGAAAGCACTGGAGCAGAAAGCATTGTCTGGTAAATAGTTACTGCTGAAGACTGGCTTCTGCTGCCGAAGCAGGTTACAAGCTGCACCCAGGGGACCCTAACCCGGCTTCAGAGGAGCAGCCATGCTGCTGCTTTCTCACCCCATCTCACCCCAAGATGGGAACGAGCCTGGGTAGGAAGCCAGGGGAAGAAGAGTCAAAGGCAGAGGGACCAGGGAAGGGGAAACAATGCTTTGTTTAAACAGCTCTGGACAATGCTCCCTCTAACTTTTCCCATCAGTGAGCAGAATAAATTTTGTTCTGTGCACCAAGGCATGTGAGGATGTGCACCACCAGGAGAAACACATGCTGCTGGCTGTGGGAGCTGTGGGCCCTCTGCCAATCAGCTGGGTGGCACTTGAATCTCTCCTGGATGGCCACCCCAGCATTCAGCTCACAGGACACGCTGGCTGTGGATATTGTGTCTTATCCCAGCTCTTTTTGCTTTCAGAGATGGGAACAAAGACACGTACAAACAATCTGATTCGCCACTGTGTCTGCAGTTTTACAGCCCCCTTTTGCCACTTGGCAGCCTAAAGGGCCTGTAACCAGGCCAGAGGGAGCCCTCTGAGAACACTTTGCCCCCTGCCTAAGGGAGTTCCACAGCTGGCGTAGAACTGGCCGCAGGGCCCCTGGTATCGGGGCTGTTCTGTGGATGTTGCCCAGGGTTTTCGGAACCCCAAAGTTGTAATAACTTAACTGTTTTTCTCCAAGCAGTGGCAGGACTAAATCAATGGGGCTGTGTCTACATTGGCATGATCTTGCGTAAATACACTTTAACGCAAGAGTTCTTGCCTTAAACTTAAGTATTTGCGCAAGAGAGCATCTACACTGGCATGTGCTCACGAGATGTGCTTTTGCGCAAGAGCATCCGTGCCAGTGTAGACGCTCTCTTGCGCAAGAAAGCTCCAATGGCCATTTTAGCCATCGGGCTTTCTTGCACAAGAAATTCATGTTGCCTGTCTACACTGGCCTCTTGCGCAAGAACAGTTGTGCAAGAGGGAGCATCATGGATCTTGCGCAAGAAGCCCTGATTTCACACATTAGAACGTCAGTGTTCTTGCGCAAGACCTCCCCGCCAGTGTAGACAGGCAGCAAGTTTTTGCGCAACAGCAGCCGCTTTGGCACAAGATCGCACCAATGTAGACACAGCCTGGGGGTACAACTCCTCCGCTTATAAATGATTAATACTATGAAGAGTGTTCATCCCTGAACCCAGTCTGGTTAGGTCTCAAGCATACAGCCACATATACGCTGCTGCGCTAAGCCAGAGCCTCCCAAAATGTTTCTAGTTGCCCAAAGGAAATGGTTTCTGAGAGGGGGTTTTGGGGGACCCTCCAGCCATCCAGCTGCTGGGGAGTTTAGGTGTCAAGGCCTTGCTCAGTCACAAGCTTCCCTGCATGGCTCCAAAGTGGAGTCTGTTGCTTAATCTTTCATAGCTAACTTAAACAAAGCATGTGATTCATAGTGACTCTGAATGGGTCACCGTAGCATGCAGAGGGGGGACAACCAATTCTCCTAATTTCAGAAAATTGCTCATTATCTCCTATCATCACCACATTCCTAGTCGTGACAAGACAATTTATAAGCTGGGGGCACTCAAAACCAAGGTCAGCTATCAACATTCAAGGTGTATTGACTCTCTGGCCCCTCCTCCCTTTCTGATCTGGAAACATGCTGCTGTTTGACCTTGCCTCTTGGAGCCTAAGCGTAGCCTTGCTGGTGGAATTGGGTTTTCTGCTAGCAATAGCTGGTCCCTAATGTCTAACTGCAGTAATGGCTGGTTCTGGGGTTACCCAGGGGAGGCCATGCCATGAAGGGAGGGACATGGTCAAAGCCCGCTGCCCACAGCCCTGGAGGCTGCTGTTACTCACTGCTGGGGCTGGGCAGGGGGGAAGTATGGGCCCTGAATGGAGAAGATACAATAGTCAACCTGTGGAACTCCTTGCCAGAGGATGTGGTGAAGGCTAGGACTATATAAAATAGTCAAAAAAGGAGCTATATAGATTCATGGTGATTAGGTCCATCAATGGCTATTAGCCAGAATGGGTAGGAATGGTGTCCCCGGCCTCTGTTTGTCTGGAGGTGAGTGACAGAGAAGGGATCACATGAGGATTCCCTGTTCTGTTCCCTCCCTCTGGGGCACCTGGCACTGGCCACTGTTGGCAGACAGGACACTGGGCGGGATGGACAGTTGGTCTGACCCAGTCTGGCCGCTCTGATGTTCTTATGAATGTGAAGGTCCCTTTATGCCAACATGCGCCAAGGCAGGAATGGGACAGCTCAGAACGAGGGGCACTTTGCCCAGATTGAAGGGCGACATAGAATGACAGAATCCCAGGGCTGGGAGAGACCTCAGGAGCCATCGAGTCCAAGCCCCGGCCCAAAGCAGGACCAACCCCAACTCAATCATCCCAGCCAGGGCATTGTCCAGCCTGGCCTTAAAAATCTCCAGGGATGGAGATTCCACCCCCTCCCTAGGGAACCCATCCCAGGGCTTCCCCACCCGCCTAGGGAAATCGTTTCTCCTAATATCCAACGTAGCCTTCCCCCTCTGCAACTTGAGCCCATTGCTCCTTGTTCTGCCCCCACCGAGACCAGCCTCTCCAGAACCCCTGCCAGGGAGAGGAGGGCTGCTCGCAAAGGGTGCATGGCAGGAGACGTTCAAATTGCAGATCAATGTCAACAGGCAACAGGCTTGTGAGGCGAAGAGCTGCTAGGGGCAGGCTCATGTTCTCCCGGCTCCCCGGCCTCTGGCTCCCTTCCCCTGAGCACATGGGCTCTTCTCGGTGGCCAGGCTGGAACGTTCAACGTCAGCTGCTCGGGCAACACCAGCAGGCTGACTTGGCAGGGAGGCATGTTTCCCACAATTCTGGCGCCAAAAGCCTCCCGCAGCCTGGAAGACTTTAGGTCAGGAGGCAGGAGCTGGGAATTCCATCGGCCCAAGAGGAGGAGGGGGCCTGCCCCACGGGTTAGCGGTTTGGTTCTGGTAGATTTCCAGTCAATGAGGTGCAAAGACAACCGGGACGGAGGGGGTCCACTGGCCGTGCAGAGCAGAGGGGATTCGTAAGACCCTGTGACGGACCAGGCCGTGTCTGGGCACAGCTGAGGGCGTCCGCTCAGGGCGAATTGCTCAAACCCGGGGCTCCTTACAGCCCCCGACTGGCGACCTCTCCACACAGGCCACAAACCAGTCTCACAGAGCGCTTCAGCTGCCTGCCTGAAGCCTCCCGAGCAAAACCCCTCCGACACCCCAGCAATATCCGTGCCCCCGATGGCCCCGGGCCTCATACACAGGTGGGGGGTCCTAGCACCCAATCCCACCTACCCCGAACAAGTCCTGTCCGGTTCCAAGAAACCAGCCACAGATCCCTGGTCAATTTACCCTCTGGATCTTACCCACAAATCACGCTGGGCCAATCCTTTAGAATCTATATCTAAAGGTTTATTAACACAAGAAAGAAAAGCCTGAGAGTAAGGTTATTAAAGTACAGTACGTTACATGCACCGAATCTCCCAGTTCTCGATGCAGGCTCTAGCAGAGATGTTGCAGCTGCTGGTTTAAAAGTTCTTATTGCACATCCTACGATCAGGATGGGTTCACAGGTCTTCCGGGCTCTTCAATCCCTGCAGTGCTGCCTCTGGGATGAAGTGCTGAGCTGAGAACAAAATGGCATCGACCACATGGCCTCTTTATACCCCCTTCCTGGCCTCTTCTGGTCTCAGCCGGTCACCTGGTCCTCAGCCTCTCTCTGCTGGCAGCTCTTGGGTCTCCGCCCTCATGCTTTAGGTGTGTCCTTGGGCCATCAAGTGCCATTGTTCCACAGGGCTTCGCTACTCAGCCTGTCCATAGCAATGCTTAACCACATTCAGAGAAATATTCAGCTTCCACACAGATTCCAGATTCCTATCTACTCACACAGACATTATACACTCACATAAATAGCGTACATAAGATCAACAAACGATAAGCTCCCATTCAATACCCCACATGGCTCCCTTTTATACCAATTTCTGGGGTCAACACCCCCAACTAGGAGCGCAGCAGCGATCTGGCTGCTTCCCTCCAGTTCGGTAATGTGACAGACCCTCCTTGGCCTTTCCCATCTATCATTAGCACGTCTCTCCTGTTTGGCACAATGGCCAAAATCATCAGTGCTTTTCCGGAAAAACTATGCTGCTCCCGTTCGGGCAAAAGTCTTTTTCTGGAAAACTGTTCCGGAAAAGGGCCAGTGTAGACAGCACAGTAGTGTTTTCCGCAAAAAAGCCCCGATTGCGAAAATGACAATTGGGGCTTTTTTGCGGAAAAGCACATCTAGATTGGCCACGGACACTTTTCCGGAAAAAGAGCTTTTCCAGAAAAGCATCCTGCCAATCTAGACGCGCTTTTCTGAAAATGCTTTTAACCATAGGGATTTCTTGCGCAAGAAATTCATATTGCCTGTCTACACTGGCCTCTTCTGGAAGAGCTCTTGCGCAAGAGGGCTTATTCCTGAGCGGGAGCATCAGAGTTCTCATGCAAGAAGCCCTGATTTTATACATTAGAATGTCAGTTTACTTGAGCAAGAACATGCGGCCAGTGTAGACAGGCAGCACGTTTTTGCGCAAGAGCGGCCGCTTTTGCATGAGATTGTGCCAGTGTAGACAGCCTTGTGTGTTTAGATAAACAATAGGATTATCTTCATCATCATCCTAACAGCTCTTCGCCGTAATTCTCACTTCTTAGGGCTGGGATGTACCTTTGGACAACGTGTAGTTACTGTAGATCACTAACAGGTGAGACTAGGTGGCAAAACAGCCCCTAATCCATGGAAAATGAAGTCTGTGAATCCTGTTCTTGTCCTGAGACTGCCCAAAGCACTCAGACCAAGTGCCTTATTTCTGGGATGCCTTTTTGTGCTGTTACCGTGCCAAAGGCAGCTGCCCAAGGAAGGTGGACTGGATTTGACAGTCTGTTTATCCAGAACTGAACAACCTAAGAAGTAGTAATTTCACATTTTACAGAGCATTGCCGGGGTAAATGCCTCTGTGTCTCAGCCTTGGGCTTCTGCGGGCTCAGGAACACGGACATTATTCCACAGCTGCAGCATTTGGGAAATGCTGCTGCTGAGATTGCACCATAATCAGCACCATTAACATGTTTAATTTTATGATCTACAATAAGAGAAAGAAAGACCATCGCCAAGAGACTCGTGTCTGAACAAAACACGTCCTGAATGGAGCAATGCAACATTTTGTGGTCCCTGTAAAATTCATGCGAGTGTCCTGCAGACTGAAATAAACACACCCATCCCATCTCCATTCTAGCCAGCCATAGAAATTCTGCCTGAGTGTGGAGTCTGAATCATCTCTCATCTCCTTTGTCGCACGTTGGCAAAACGTACCGATTAAAGCAGTTCTCTCTTTCCACTCCCTTTGCAAAGCTCAAATTCCCCACTCAGAGTGACCTAGAGATTGAAACGTATTGCCCATTCCCTCGTGGCTTTTCAAGGCGCCTCTGTGGACTTGATAGGAAGCTGCGGGAGGTAAGGGAATTCAGTTGGCCTTTGCGGTTAATCTCATTATAATTAACAAGGCAGTTAACAAGTGTGCACGGGGAATATTGATATTAGCCCACACTCCCAGGGCCCGACTCTGTAGTCATTTACACCAGTGGAAACCAGGAGAAAATCTGCTGATTCAAACAATTAAGTAGAGCGAGACCTCTTGAGTATCTATTGAGACTGTCATTACTACAGGCAGGGGTGGATGAGAGTGCCGCGGGGCCCAGGGCAGCACCGCGGGGCTCCAGGCAGCGAAATTTTGCGGGGCCCCGCCTTTGACACGGCGCATGCGCAGAGCCTCAGGAAGCGCGGGGCCCGGGTCAGCCTCCCCGCTCGCCCTGCCCTAAATCTGCCGCTGACTACAGGCATGTCTTTCTGACAGGATGGATTGACCGGCAGCAATTGCTCCAGCAGGGGTCAATTTGTCGCATCTAGTACAGACACGATAAGTGTTCTCCCATCGACTCTGCTACTCCACCAGAATGGGAAGAGGCGTTGACGGGAGACGGTGGTGAAGACATGGCAGTAAGCAGGCCTAACGTCACAGAGATGAAGGGGCGTAACTTAGGTCGACAGCCTGGGGTCACATAGACAAGGCTTCATGTACGCAGACAAGACTGCTTTCACACATTTGAGCTGCATCTACATTGGCATGATCTTGCGCAAAAACAGCCGCTTTTGCGCAAAAACTTGCTGCCTGTCTACACTGGCCACGAGTTCTTGCGCAAGAACACTGACGTTCTAATGTATGAAATCAGGGCTTCTTGCACAAGATCCATGATGCTCCCGCTCAGGAATAAGCCCTCTTGCACAACTGTTCTTGCGCAAGAAGCCAGTGTAGACAGGCAACATGAATTTCTTGCGCAAGAAAGCCTTATGGTTAAAATGGCCATCAGAGCTTTCTTGCGCAATAGAGCGTCTACACTGGCACAGACGCTCTTGCGCAAAAGCACTTCTCTTGTGCAAAGGCACATGCCAGTGTAGACGCTCTCTTCTGGAAGAGTTTTTGCACAAGAACTCTTCCGCAAAAGAGTTCTTGCGCAAAATCATGCCAGTGTAGACGTAGCCTTGGGGTAGAGTGAGAATTGCAGTGGAAGGAGCAAAGAGGAATCACAAAGGCCAGACAAATAATAACCTAAATCTATAATGGTCCTGTTCAACAGAGCATTGAAGCATGTGTTTAAATCTATCCCTGTTCATTTGGGTGTTCAATTGAGTGCCATACATGGTATAATTCACTTCTCTCCCTCACTTTCCTCTTCTGGGAATAGTCCTGTGGCACCTTAGAGACTAACAAATTAATTAGCTCATGAGCTTTCATGAGTAAATTGGCTAGTCTCAAAGATGCCATAGGACTGCTTGTTGTTTTAAATTTACACACTAACATGGCCCCACCTCTGAGTCCCTTAGGAATGTGAGCTCTTCCCAGTAGGGACCAAGGCCCCAATCTTCCACAGTGCTCTGTGCAGATACAGGGACTGCGGAGCAGCATTCCCCGTAAGCTGGGCACTTGGGTGACCACCCTGGAGAGAGTCAAATGCCACCCAGCTGATGAGCAGAGCTCCTACAGCCAGCAGCAGGTATTCTACTGGTGGTGCACATCCGCACCTGCCTTTGTGCACATAAAATGTATTCCACACATTCGTGGAAACAATGAGAGGGAACATCGCTGGAGAGGGAGGGCTGCTTGCAGGGCTGAGGTTTGAGCCTGGGATTGTCCAAGAGGCCGAGGTGCCCAATTCCTGCTGAACTGCAAGTGCCCCGCACCCCTGAAAACTCAGCCCCCACCCAGCCCTCCTCTCGGCATTGTTTCACCATTAATTCCAGTGGGAGCAGGATGAGGCCTGGGCGAGGAGACGGAGGAAAATGACACAGGCCAGACAGGGACACCGACGGGCGCTGAACACGTTGGTACAGATGGTAAGCAAGAGGTGCCGCTGGGATACTTTCTCAATTAAAAAAAAAAAAATCAGAGGGGGAAAAAACAAACCACCTTTATTTTCTGCTGAATTTTTCATGGAAACATTGATTCTATTTTGCAGCAGCTGGAGATGCGGCTGCCCGTGGAGGGGGTTATGTGCAGAGGAGTGTGGCTTTTGCAGATGCTGACTGTGGGCGCTGGACCCTGGGCTTACGCCAGAAACACCCCCTCCTTGGTATGAAGAGGCTTTCCCTCCTCGCATGAGCACGAGATGCACATGGCAACGTTGGCCTCTTCCCCATATGGAATTAATGGCACTCAAGCCCCATCCCAGCTCAGCAACCTATGGGGAGGCCAAGCCCCAAACCCCCCTCGCCACTCTTCCAGCCCCAGTCTGGGCAGAATAAAGCAGCTGGCATTCTCCGTTCGCACAGTGCAGTGGCAAAGACCCAGCACCCCACCTGGGTACCTCTTGTCATCACCAGATTCACACTCAGCTTTTGTTTAAAGTGGGCAAGGGAGGAATCCGGGAAGCGGCGGAGATGGGGAAAGAAAAGCTGTTGGGGGTTTGCAGGTGGGGCGGAAGGGGCACTGGGGAAGGGAGCAGATAAATCCCAACCGGAACAGTGGGTTTGGGATGCTTCAAACATGCCCTTGCTCAAAATTGCTACTTAGCGAAATGCCGACCAAGAGAAGCAAGGGCGCCCTATTCCCCCGGCACTGACGCTGGCGTGAGCCCAGTGCCGGGCACCCGACTTCATGAAGCTACTTCATGGGGCAATCAAGGCCACAGTCTTGACAAACGCAGGAGTCTGGAACTTCAAGGCACCCTGCATGGAGATAAGAACAGCCACACAGGGTCAGACCATCCAGCCCAGCATCCTGCCCGCCAATGGTGGCCGATGCCAGGGGTCCCAGAGGGAACAAACAGAACAGGGAATCATCAGGCAATCCCTCCCCTGTCTCCCATTCCCACGGGTGGTGCACCTCCTCACACGCTTTGGTACACAACATTTATTCCACACATTTGTGGAAAGAAGGGGAGAACGTGGCTGCTTGCAGGCACAAGACTAGGATTGTCCAAGCCACTGAGGCATCTGCCAACCAGAGGCCAGGGTCACCGTACCTGCCCATCAGCCATTGATGGACAAAACCTCCATGCGTTTGTCTAGCTCCTTTTTGAGGCCTGTTCAAGTCAGAAGGATGTGGGCATCACTCCCCCAGCCTCACACATGCTAGGAGAGTGCGCTGCCACTTGACCCCCCCACCCCAGATGCAAAGGGGAGGGGCTGCTCCCTAACCTGGAATTGAACCCAGAGTGCAAAAAGTGAGCACCGAATCCTAGTACCAGGCCACTAGTGGAACGATGGACTGAGCTGCCGCCCCCAAGGTGCGACTGGAGCTTTGTGCCCTCGCCTAGGTGCAGGCAACCCCCTCACACTGCAGGGCTCAGACACAGAATCCTATAACTGGCAGGGACCTCGAGAGGTCGTTGCGTCCAGTCCCCTGCCCTCACGGCAGGACCGAGCACGGCCTAGCCCAGGGCTACTCAACTTTGGAAGCCCCGGGGGCCACAATGATACTCACAGCACGTGCCGAGGGCCACAACTTAAGTGTGGTTGTATATCCATGCAAATGTATGCAAATAGCTTCTTTCACACTGACTGGCATGAATACAAAGATTAAGCCTTAACGCGGCGCCAGACCCAAACGTGGCCAGTCAGCACCTCTCAGGCTATGCCCACCAAGCTACGCAGCCAGCACGTCCCACAATGCCCTGGCGCTCCCGGTGCCTCCTCCCTGGGGGCTAGACACCCTGGTCCTGTCTGTTGCAGCCCGGCTGTCCGCTTGTGTCTTTCACTGCCCACTCCGCCTGGGAGATGCCTCCTCGTTTTGGCATGTTCCCCATGGAGGCCACGTTCAAAGGATCCCACCCGCGGGCTGAGCCCTGTGTAAACCCAAACTGCCCCGTGGGCCGCAAATAAACAGGCCACGGGCTGCCCTGGTCCAGATCCTCCCTGAGAAGCGTCTGTCTAACCTGCCTCCCTTCAAGTTCACCCTCAGGTAGATGGCTGAGGCGTGGGCCTCCTTCCCTCTCGGCTTGGCCGCCAAACGTGGGTGCACCAGGAATCCTGCTTCGTCCCAGAAATGCCTGCGGCAGTGAGCAGCGGCCGGGAAGGACAGCAAGGCCGACCGCTGCTCTGGGGCACATCAGCTCCCTGTTCTGTTCGTGTTCCTCCTCCACCTGGTATCTGCACCCCGGCGCATCTCCCCCTGCAATTTCAGCTGAGGCAAGAGCCAGCCCTAAGCACCAAAAATGAATTCTCTGCTACACTTTTAAGGGAATGCTGCAGTTTTAAAGCACACTTTCAATTTTTAATGACGCTTCATAACTGTCGTCCCCAAATGTAATGTAATATTGATAGGGGCTGTGCATCCAGCAAGCGTGAGATTGCCCCAGAAAGTGGCTCAGAATGTTACACAACGTGTAGCAAAATTAATTATTTGTAACGAAAGGATCCATATCCCTGTAGCATCACTGAGACCTCGCTAGCATAAAGCGCCAGCTTTTCATCCTCGCTGGCTGGAAATGTCAGGCACCGAGATGAAAACTGACTTTGGAGCCAGGAACAGTGGGAGAAAGAGGAAGGAAAGAGGCAGCAGACAGAGGCCGGGACCGAGATCTGCAGAGAGAGAGACTGCAGCTAAATGCAGCAGATTTCCGAGCAGCGGCGTGAAATGTTTACCTGCTGCCTCCTAGGGCAAGGAACACTCCACCTTCCCAGCACAGAATGTGTAAACTAGAAGAGACTCCAGACCGATGCTCAAGCTGACCTAACGCTGGATTATGGTGTTTAGAGAGCATAACCCCTCCCCCAACTTTAAACAGAAACCCCCTGGCCAGCTTAGCTCCTTGTTCCACCCTCTGCCTTAGAGCCCTAATAGGATCAGCTCTGCTCTGTTCTCCCTCTTTGGGAGACATGGCTAGCCAGAGGGGCAGACGACCATGGGGCAGGCGCTCACCCCCAATGTGCCTCCTGCTGGTCAGGCCAGGAATCAGCTCCCAGCCTCAGAGCACCCTCTGCTGGTCAGCATCCCAGTCTCTGGGGCAGGTCTTCTGCTGGGTCAGCCCCATGTCCCTTCCTCCTCGTACTGCCCTAGGTCAATGCCCCTGTACTCTGGGGTCCAAACCCCCAATTCTCCTAGACCCACTTTGCCTCAGTGACCCACAGCCAGTCCTCATCTAACCCCTTATCTCAGGGGTAAAGTGCAGCTGAAATGGCCACTCAGCATTGGCAGGGGGCAGACCTGCTGCCATTTCCTATCACTGGCTAGTACTGCAGCCCTAGTACCTTCAGGCCTTGCTTCAGACCCTGCAGCCTGGGAGCTTCCCTGGCCAGAGCTTCCCCAGCTCTGCCACCTCACCTCACCTCACCTTACCTTACCTTGCCTTGCCCCAGCCCAGTCTCAGGAAGCCTCCAACTTCCCTGGCAGCCAGGTCCCTCCTTCTCCCCAGCTGGATCAAGAGTGTCTGTTCTTCTTCCCACCAGGAGCCCCTATTTATACTGCCCTGGGCTGGGCCCTAAGTGGCTGTATCTGACTCAGCTGCAGACTCTGTGCTCTCAGCCCTCTCCCAGGGCTGGGTTCTAACCCTGAAATGCCCCATCACAGGTCCCCACTGTATTCTTGCTCAGAATGAACCCTTATGTGCCAAGTTCCACCCATTTTTGGATGAATTATAGACACATACAATCCAGGGGTCAGAGAACCAGGTCAGGGCTTCTCTGATCCCTCCTGGAGCTCGAAAGAGAGCACTCGTCCAATCTACCGCTCACTTACTTATCCGCTGGCTTCCCCCGATGGACAGGCCAAAGGGGCCGGGATTTCTCACTAGCTGAAGCCTCCCCATTAGGCTTTCCCATCTCAAAGCCACCTCTTCCCATAATGGAGCGAGCCGCCCCCACCGCAGAGAGGAGACTTGGATGTGAAATTAACACTCCCCCAGAGGAGAGAGCTTTGTGTACAGCAGCCTTCCCGAGCAAGCGAGACTTCTGCAGTTCATTGCTCTGGGGGCTCCAGCTTCCGGGATTAAAGAGATTTGTTCACTTTAAAAAAAAAATCCTTTTAATTCTGTTGTTCGCGCCCAAAGGTTAGTCTTGGACAGACTGAACATTTACATCTATCGCCTCTGCCTCGGGGAGCCGGCGTTGGTGCACGTTACTGGGAAGGCAAGAAACTCAGTCCCTTGAAGGAGCAGCCTGGACCGCTTTGGAATGATCCCCTCCCTTCCAGCCACCCCCCTCCCCATTCACACAGTCCTCCCTCGGGCTCAGCACCAAATCATCTGGACTGGAGGAGTCCTCACCACTGGTGTCCGGCAGGCTACAGCTACAAAGACAAACCCGATCTTTGGAGGTGGGGAGGGAACGTATTAAAATGCGCTTGCCCTGCATACCCACTCAGTCCATAAAAGCAGGAACAGGCCCTGGGCAGGGTTCCCGCTACTTTTTCCCATGTGTGTGGGGGATACATTTTGTCATGGGCACTGAGGCATGTGCCAATGGGCACCGCCAATAGAAACACATGCTGCTGGCTGTGGGAAACTGTGGGCGCTCTGCCAATCCGCTGGTTGGCACCTGAATCCCTAAGCACTCAGCTTCCAGAGAACACTGACCCTGGGGCATGTCACAACTGCTAGGAAGAAGCTGAATTCTGTTGTACAACTGCCATCTTGTCCTTTGAGGGCGGAGAACCAGGGGGTTGCTTTACATAACCAGAGCGGGGGTGAGCAAGCTGCAGCCCGGTTGGGGTTCTAGGGGTGGCCCACGAGACATTTTGTTTACTTTGCCCATGTGCAGGGCTGCCAGGTTCCACTAGCTTCCATACATGTCATCTGTTTCCTACCAGTGTTACCGAAGTGACACGCGTGTAAAACACGGGCCATGTGAAGGGAGGGGTGCACTGATTGCACACAACACTGTGAGAGCCGGGCCCCCCCTCTGCAGCCAATCCCAGCGCTGCTACAGTTCCATCCGCACCCACCGCACATTCTAGCGACGCCAGCTGTGGCCAAGTGGGGATCGCGGTCGCTTTGTTATGTTGTATGGGATTCCTGCCAGCCTGTGCTGCTCTGTAATAACGCTGTGTGTGCCTCAGTTTCCCTGGGCACTGCGCCCGTGCCCGGCTGGGGATGGAGGTTGGGGGTGTGACTCTCACTGAAGGAAGGTGCATACACAATGGCTCAGGCTGTCTTGTAACCTGAGCTTAGGGGGGAGATGCAATCAGGGGACATCAGATAAAACCTTTGGCCCGGGAAGCTGGACAAAGGAGAGGCAGAGCAGCCTGCTGGGCTGGGAGCTCTTGCTGAGGGTGCGAGTGAGTTTCGGCTGGCGGAGGATGCAGGAAGGGGGCCAGGGTGCTGGCTCTGCCCCCCCCCCCCGCCCTTTTCCCAAGAAGGAACAGACTGACTGTTTCCCATTCCTGTGTTGACAACAAGTCTGGGCTGCGCTATATCCCTGTGATCCAATAAACCCGTCAGTTCTACCTGCTGACTGAGAGCCACCTCTGGCTGCCAATGGGGGTGCAGGGCCCGGTGCCCCCCCCCTCGTACTGTGTGACCCAAGCACAGTTAGCATTAGTGTGTGGCTGAAGATTATAAAATCACATAGCTCTAAAAAAATTGTCAACTCCTTGCCCCCCAAATTGCCATCAGGGACAAGATCACCAGTTGAATATTATCACATAGGGCCCCATAAATCCTAAGGATGTCCCTGAAAACACAGGCCTTTCCACTGACAAATTCCTGAGCTAGGGCTTGAGTGAAAGGACACTGAACCAGAGGTAAGATTTCCATTGACTTCAGTGGGCCTTAGATCCTACCTCCTGCCCCCCACCCCGACCCCCAGGAGGAATATAGAGAGGATAAGGCAGAACTAGAGGTCATCAAATGAAATTAATAGGTATCAGGTTTAAAACAAACAAAAGGACATTTTTCTTCATGCAGTACACAGACAACCTGTGGAACTCCTTGCCACAAGATGTTGCAAAGGCCAGAACTTTAAAAGGGTTTAAACAAAATGAGATAAGTGGAGGATAAGACCATCAATACTTATTAGCCAGGATGGGTAGGAATGGTGTCCGTAGCCTCTGTCAAAATCTGGGAATGAGTGATAGGGGACGGATCACTTGATGATTCCCTGTTCTGTTCATTCCCTCTGGGGCATCTGGCATTGGTCACTGTCCATAGACAGGACACTGGGCTGGATGGATCTTTGGTCTGACCCAGTCTGGCCGTTCTTATGTTTTTAGATCTGGTTGCCTTAGAGCAACATGTGCCAACATAAAATGATAGAGTACAAAGAAGAGCAGCCATTGTACATTGAAATTATGGTTATAATGAGAACAGTCACATAAGCCTTTGGTTAAGCAATTACTAATTATTATTATTATTATTTATTTCTATTTTTGTACTGGCCAGGAGTCCGAGTCATGGTCTATGAGCCCGTTGTGCGACAGAACAAAAAGACAGCCCACTGTTTGCCAGTCGTTATTAATCGTTGAGCTTAAATTCTGGGACCAGTGGTGGGTGATACATGGGAGGTGAGGGTGTCTAAGAGCAGTGCTGGGAAGAGGGGGTGGACGTGAGAAGGGACAGTTTATGATGCCAACCTGGAAGTCTCAGGAAGGTGAACTGTAGTAAGTCCCAGTGTATGATTGTCAAGCCCCTGGAGAAGCATTAGGGCTAGATACGCTCCACACTGATGCACTGCAGTGATCAGGGACAGGGGACAGTTATTTGCTCACTCCTTGGGCAGGGAAGGTGTTTAAAATGGTGTTCCATTGTCAACCTGTGGAACTCCTTGCCAGAGGAGGCTGTGAAGGCTAGAACTATAACAGAGTTTAAAGAGAAGCTAGATAAATTCATGGAGGTTAGGTCCATAAAAGGCTATTAGCCAGGGGGTAGGAATGGAGACGGATGGCATGAGACAAATTGCTTGATCGTTCTCTTCGGTCCACCCCCTCCGGGGCACCTGGTGCTGGCCACTGTCAGCAGACAGGCTACTGGGCTAGATGGACCTTTGGTCTGACCCAGTACGGCCGTTCTTATGTTCTTGTTATGTAAGAAAGTAAATGAGGAAAAGTTATTTACTTGTTCCTGTAACATAAGAACTAGAGGTCACCAAATGAAATTAATAGGTAGCAGGTTTAAAACAAATAAAAAGGTATCTTTCTTCACACAATGCACAGAGATGCTGTGGAACTCCCTGCCAGAGGATGGCCTGAAGACCAGGACTTTAACAGGGTTCGAAAAAGAACTAGATACATTCATAGAGAATAGGTCCATTAATGGCTATTAGCCAGGATGGGTAGGGATGGAGTCTCTACTCTCTGTTTGCCAGAAGCTGGGAATGGGGGATGGATCACTTAACGATTCCCTGTTCTGTTCATTCCCTCTGGGTGGGGCACCGGGCATTGGCCACTGTCGGAAGACAGGGCACTTGGCTACATGGATAGTTGGTCTGACCCCATATGGCCGTTCTGATGTTCTCGGTCACTTCCCTTAGCTTTTCATTGAGGTTCCAGAACCTGATGGAATATAGCAAGGGATTCAACAGGCCTTTATACCAATGAGCGTGCCCTCTCCCCACATGTTGAAGAGAGCAATGCATAAAGCATTTGCTTGAGGAACAGTAACTATCAGGGGTTTTCCTCCCTGTACATGAGGTGACCCTCAGATCTTTGGGTCTGTCATATTAAATCCACTGGACACGCTTTGT
Source organism: Pelodiscus sinensis (assembly GCF_052426305.1). Taxonomy (NCBI): domain Eukaryota; kingdom Metazoa; phylum Chordata; order Testudines; family Trionychidae; genus Pelodiscus; species Pelodiscus sinensis. Next base: position 2,458,491 of record NC_143071.1, on the reverse strand, counting down.
TAGGAGGAGAGCATAGAGCTAGACAAGAGTGGTTTCTGAGCAGGAATCTTTAATGTTTCAGTCTTTTATAATGAGATTCAAGTCATAGGGGACATCTGGAGTTAATTAAACGCTTGCATCAGAAGTTCTGTCAAACTGATTCACACTGTCACACACACAAATTTTAGTGTGAACAACAAGAAAAGCTCTCTTTAGACTCCATCTCCTGGAGAGTCTTAGCTGGGAGTGAACTGGAGGAAGGGGTTGTGAAGTTATGTAATACTCTTTCCCCCTGCAGTACAGGGTTCCCAGACTAGAAGTCCTTCCATTATCCCTTGACCCACTTCAGACTTTGGCCCTGAATGCTCTGTCGCCTACAAAAATGAAACGTGGATGGACCATTGAATTGGTGTATATGGGGGGGGGGGGACTCTTGGCAAAAGATAACTCAGATGTCACCCTGGTACGTGCTGACGGCCATTTTCCTTTCCAGCCCCCGAGCAGGACTCATTTGGAGATTCCAAAAGCGCACACTGAGCCATCAGGTGAATTTCACCAGTGTGAAATGGAATCCCCACTTTTCTGCCTGGCTGTGAATGCCCATAATGAAAGGAAACAAGCCAAGCGAGCCAGCCAGGCAGAACGGATGGGAGAAAGAGACACTGGTTACTTTATCTGTATGCTTCCATAGGTGTGTGATGACACCAGTGCGGGATGCATCCTAAAAACAGGACAGACAGACAGAATGATAGATCTGAATTCATAGAATCATGGGACACTAGCACTGGAAGGGACCCTGAGAGGGCATCAAGTCCAGGCCCCTGGCCTCACGGCAGGACCAAACATCATCTAGATCATCCCTGCCAGGTGTCTGTCCAACCTGCTCCGAAATATCCCCAGAGATGGAGATTCCACACCCTCCCTAGGCAATTGATTCCAGTGTTTCACCATCTTGTCAGGAAGATTTTCCTAGTTTCCTCCCTTTTGCTGCAATTTAAGCCCATCCCAACAAATTCCTCTCTAATTTTCTGAGACTTGTCACCACCCGCGGCTGTAACATTTCATTGGTGACTGAGGTACATTTTGGAGACCTGAACCAAATGAAGAACACGTCTCGATGAGACAAGGCAGTATGGACCACAGGTCACAACGCAGCGTCTTCCATCTTGCACCAGCCTGCCACACTCTGTAAGCGCCCCCCATGCTTCCATTCAAAGAGGAGCTCTCTCAGTGACTGCAATGCTGCAGCTCAGAGAAAGGAGAGGAATGAAAGCAGCAAGTAGCTTTTCCCAGAGGAGGGCTAAGGAGCTGGGGTGAAGGCAGCTCTCAGCTGCAGTCAGGAGACATGCTCGTGTGGGGTTCCCAGCGGCAGGGAAGGGCGATGGGGACTGAGTACCATCAGAAACAGCTACATCCTCCCATTTCAGTGCCTGAATAACAGTCAGCCTTGGGTGAAGTAGTAAAGATAAAAGGCAGCAATTTCTCTGAGTAACCGTGACTACCAAGTACCCTCACCAAGGCCTTTCATTGGGTAAGTTCCTTTGTTTTCCCATTTCAATAAAAATGCCTCTCTCCTACCCACACCCACAGTTGTGTGTCCACATCCCTGTGCTGCAAAGGTGAGGCCTGCATTCCTGGAAAGTGCAAGGCCAGCTGCCTGAAGCTAGACTAACAGCTGAGTGCAGGACCCCCGGGGGCGGGGTGGCGTTGACCTGGGGGGCTCAAATCCACCTTTTGCTTCTCTTGGCCCTGGGGGCAGCTGGAGGCTGATTTAGCCTCTGGCAAAAGAGCTGCCTATTGGCTGCTGTAAATTGTGCCAGGAAGAGGAGTCCCCTAGGGAGGCGTCTATGCCAAGGCCCAGCATTTCCTGGTCACCCCTCCCCCGCAGCATGTACACCCTCCCCCAGCCCTTTTCCGGGCTGTGAGCATTGCTCTAATGTGGTGATTTGGGGAGGGCTCCTGGACTTCAAGGGGGGATTGGCCCCCCACATCCTGCTAGCCACTGTGTGTGTGTGGGGGGGGGGGCAGGGGCACAGAGCCATCTTGTCAGCTGCGCACCCCCAGAGGTCCCTGTGTGGGGGGACTCCAGCTCGGAGAAGAGCCCAAGTCCTGGGGAGACTGTTCACCTGGGGTCATTGGAAGCGGCTGCTGCCCTGGGGGGGGGGGGGGGGGCTGGGAAAGCTCTTGCCTTGAGCGGGAAGCAGCCAAGCCCGCAGGGTGCGCCAGAGGCTGCTTTCCATTCCCGAGATTCTGGAGCGACCTGTGAGCCCCCTGCTGCTGACCCCCGGGCTCCAGAGCCGGACTCCGGCCCGCGCCGAGCCCCCGGCCCGCGGGCCGCAGCGGCGCGGCCAAGCCACGGTGCTGCCTCCGCTGTCTCGCCAGCTGCTCCTGCCGGCCGGATTAACAACCCCTTCTCCCGGCCGGCTTCAGCTGCAGATGGGGAGCAGCCCAAGCATTGCCAGGGGCTGGCGCGCCGGAGCACAGCCCCTCCTGTTTCCCCCGCCCCCGTGTGTATTTACACACCTACACACCACTACCCTCGCTGCCCCTGCGTGTGTACACGCACCCCTACCCCCGCCCCCGCAGTCTCGCCGGTCCCCCTCTGGCCCCAGACACGCTCCCTGCGTGCTTGCGTGCACACACACACTGAGTGTGTACAGTACTTACACACACACACACCACGGCCCGCGCCGGTGTGTGCTTACACACACACACACACCACGGCCCGCGCCGGTGTGTACTTACACACACACACACACCACGGCCCGCGCCGGTGTGTACTTACACACATACACACCACGGCCCGCGCCGGTGTGTGCTTACACACATACACACCACGGCCCGCGCCGGTGTGTGCTTACACACACACACACCACGGCCCGCGCCGGTGTGTGCTTACACACACACACACCACGGCCCGCGCCGGTGTGTGCTTACACACATACACACCACGGCCCGCGCCGGTGTGTGCTTACACACATACACACCACGGCCCGCGCCGGTGTGTGCTTACACACATACACACCACGGCCCGCGCCGGTGTGTGCTTACACACACACACACCACGGCCCGCGCCGGTGTGTGCTTACACACACACACACCACGGCCCGCGCCGGTGTGTGCTTACACACACACACACCACGGCCCGCGCCGGTGTGTGCTTACACACACACACACCACGGCCCGCGCCGGTGTGTACTTACACACATACACACCACGGCCCGCGCCGGTGTGTACTTACACACACACACACCACGGCCCGCGCCGGTGTGTACTTACACACACACACACACCACGGCCCGCGCCGGTGTGTACTTACACACATACACACCACGGCCCACGCTGGTTCCCCCCACCCACTGGCTTCACACACTCTTCCTGCATGCGCGCACACACACACACACTGTCCCCCCGCGCGCGTTGGTTCCCCCCACTGGCTTCACACACTCCCGCTGCGCGCACACACACACACACACACACACACACACACACACACACACACACACACTTTGAGTGTGTACAACCCCTCCCGCCCCTGCGCACCTGGTTGCCCCCCGCGGCTCCGCCTCCCCCTCCCCCGCGCTGTCCCGCGGAGCGCGTGGGCGCGCGTGGGCTTTGCCGCAGAGGGTCCAGCAGGCGGGACCCCCCCCCCGCGTACCCACCTCCCCAGCGCGCGCCGCCAGCCGGGCAATTAAACCGGGATTCCACCCCGCCGTGACGTCAGCGGCGGCGTGGCCCCGCCCACCACCTATAAAGGGCGCCGCGTACCGCAGTCAGCTCGGCACTTGGCTGGACAGCTCCCGGGTGCTGACTCCCGGGCTCGCGCGCGGCGCCAGGCCCAGCCATGCCTGCAGGGGCGCCGTGCAGCCTCTTCCTCGCCTCGCTCTTCCTGCTGCGGGCCTGGGCCCAGGGCTTCGGCCAGACGCGCTTCATCTGCACCTCCGTGCCGCTGGATATGGACATGTGCACCTCCTCGCTGCAGGGCGGCGGCACCGCCGAGGAGCTCAAGAGCACGGTCCTGCAGCTCCGGGAGACGGTGCTCCAGCAAAAGGAGACCATCATGAACCACAAGGAGACCATCCGGGAGCTGACCACCAAACTGGGCAGGTGTGAGAGCCAGAGCTCGCTGGAGACGGGCCCCAGCGAGCCCAAAACGGGCGGGGAAGCCAGCCGCAAGCAGAACGGCGCGTCCAAAAACACCATGGGGGATCTGTCCCGGGCGCCGGCTGCCGAGACCTTGAGCCAACTTGGGCAAACTTTGCAGTCACTTAAGACAAGGCTAGAAAACCTAGAGGTACCTTTCACTTCTGTTCTTCCGTAGCGCTAGCCCCGGGGACCCGGGCCGGGGTCATTCATGTCTCTACCTCGTCCACATCTTGGCCCCGGGGTAGCCTGTCGCGCTGTCATCTCCGAGGGGCGCAGCAGCACGGCGCGAGGCGCGGCAGCTGTGTTTGCTTTAGTTTAATTAAGCGAGGCCGCTTGTTTGGGAAGAGCTAAATGAGTTTAACTCTCGGCGCGGGAGCCGGGCCCGGGTAAATACCGCAGGGCGGTAATTTGGTCTGTCACAATCCACTTACTCTCTTTGCTCCCCGCAGCAGTTCAGCCGGCTGAATTCCTCCGGCCAGACCGGCAACCTGAAGGACATGCTGCAAACCAAAATAGACGACTTGGAGAAGCAGGTTCTGTCCCGCGTGAACAACCTGGAGGAAGGGAAGTTAAACCCGAAGAACGAGTCGGAGGAAAGAAGCAAGATCGAGAGCACGTTAACGTCCCTGCACCAACGGATCAGCGACCTGGAGAAAGGTAACCGGCTCCGGCCGTGGCTGGCGTGACAGGCCCGGTTCCTAGCGCAGGACAGGAGCGAAGCCTCTCCCGGTTACGCGGCACTTTCACCCCCTCTATAGAGGCGCAGACATGGAGTTCAGCGGCCCGGGGTGAAAGCGGGTCTCTTTCTCCTTACCTTGGCGGGGCAAAGGCTCCTGGTCTCCAGGAATGGGGGGAGCTGCGTGCGAAGTGGGAAGCGCCGCCTCGCGTGTCTGAGGCGTTCGGTGCCAGCGCCGCTGCAGGTCCGTGCTCCAGCCCGGGTGAAGGTGTTGGACGCGCTCAGGGCAGCGTCCGGCTCTCAACCAGCGGGGGCCCTGCGGGATCTGGATTGGGGCCGGTCCCTCTGGCTCGGAAAGGGAGCCAAGCTGTAAGGGGGGGGCGGTCCCCAAGCGCGGCTCCTGGGGCCCGGATTAGAGCGCAGAGCGCGCAGGGACCCGGCCAAGGCCAGAGTAAGGCTCGTTATGTAACCTGGGGGCAGGAAGCTGCGAGCAGTGGGGAGGAATGAAGCGCCAAAGCGGAGCCCCTGGTGCTGCTGTCCTTGGTCCTGAGCGAGGGGCCGCCTGGCCCCGCTGTCCCTCCTGGGGCCCCGCTGCGGGGCTCGGTGCCACCCCCTCGTGCTCTGTGCCTGCCACCTCCACCCCTTTCCCCCCATTGCTCAGCCGCCCCACAGCTTCCCCTCTCCTCGGGCAGGGCAGAAAGACAACCGGCCCACCGACAAGTTCCAGCTGACCTTCCCGCTGCGCACCAACTACATGTACGCCAAGGTGAAGAAGAGCCTGCCCGAGATGTACGCCTTCTCCGTGTGCATGTGGATCAAGTCCAACGCCTCGCCGGGCGTGGGGACCCCTTTCTCCTACGCCGTGCCCGGCCAGGCCAACGAGCTGGTCCTCATCGAGTGGGGCAACAACCCCATGGAGATCCTCATCAACGACAAGGTCGGCCGGCCCCTGGGCGCTCCGCTCCGCGCGCGGGGGGTCCCCTGGGGTGGGTGGCGCGTCTCTTCTCTCCCCCCGGCCCTTGCTCTGCTGAGTGACTGGCGGAGCCCGGCCCCGGAGGCTGCGACCTCCGGCCCAGGACAAACCAACCCACCCCGGCTTTGCCACTAGCCAAAGCCTGGCCCGGCAACCGAGGGCGCGGGAGACCAGCCCGTCCGAGTCGGGGAAAAGGGACCCGATCGCGCGCCACTCGACCTGCGTGGCAGCTTCGCCCCGGACTTTCCTGGGAGCAGCGGCAGGGCCCCCGTCTCAGGGCTGTGCGGAGCCCCGCGCTGCAACAGGCTCGGCTCGGCTCTGCTCGGTCCTTGCTCACGCAGAGCTGGGGGGAGGCTCGGGCGGGTCTGGCCCTGCAGCAGGACTCCCCGGGGCTGCCTTGACTCCCTGCCCCCCGCAGGTGGCCAAGCTCCCGTTCGCCATTAACGACGGGAAGTGGCACCACATCTGCATCACCTGGACCACGCGGGACGGCGTGTGGGAGGCCTACCAGGACGGCACGCAGGGAGGCCACGGCGAGAACCTGGCTCCCTATCACCCCATCAAGCCGCAAGGCGTCCTGGTCCTGGGCCAGGAGCAGGTGAGGGACTGCCGGGCCCGGAGGCATTGAAAGCCCGCGCCAGGGCTGCCCTGGGGAGGGGGAGCGGGGGGAGTCACGTTTCTCTCTCACTCCAGGGGATAAAATCTGACACACATGGACACTGCTACACAGAGCAGCAAGCGCGTGGAGAGGGCACAGCGCGTCTCTGGCGTGGCCACCCAACCACCCACTCGGACAGGGCCGCACCCTCCCTACCTGCCGCACGCCCAGCCCAGCGCGCTGGCTGCGGGCGCCAGGCAGGCTCTGCGGTTGGTGGGGGCGGTCCGGGGGTGGGGGAAGGCGGCTGGTTTCCCCGGGGGGTGGGCGGGCCGGTCCGCCTGACTGGGCGGGGGGCTCCCTTTGCCCAGGCCTGCGGAGAGCCAAGCTGCCCAGGGTCGGTTCCCCGCTGGGGACTGGGGCCAAGAGGCGACTCGGGCCGCGGTTCCAGGAGAGCTGCGCGCCCCGGGGCAGGGATGCAGCCCGTGACCCGCTGTGGGCTCTCTCCCCAGGACACGCTGGGCGGCGGGTTCGACGCCACCCAGGCCTTCGTGGGCGAGCTGGCCCATTTCAACATCTGGGACCGCAAGCTGAGCCCGGGCGAGGTCTACAACCTGGCCACGTGCAGCACCAAAGCCCCCGCCGGCAACGTCATCGCCTGGGCCGAGACCAACATCGACGTGTACGGGGGGGCCACCAAGTGGACATTCGAAGCCTGCCGCCAGCTCAATTAGCGGCCGGCACGCGCCCTGGGCCGCCCCCCACCAATTAAGGACTAAAGTCCCCTCCCCCATCTCTCCGTGCAAAGCGAACCCAGCCCGGCGGCTGGCACTGGGGCGAGGGGCCTGCGTGGAGGACGCGGGGGGAGAGCTCGGCTCGGTCTTTTGCTCGCAACCGGGTGAGGCTTTTCCGCTGTCCCAGCCCCGCGCCCGACTCCTCTCTCTCTTGCCTACGTCCTGCCAAGCCTGCGTGCCTTGGCCGGGCAGCGCCTTCCCGCCCCGTCTCCGTTTGCGCCCCTGTCGCCATTTGCACCCTGGGGCCGGGGCGCTCGCCCACCGCCCTCTCTGGGGCGCCGGGAGCAGCTGCTCTTGCCGCGGGGTTAAAGAACCCGGTCGCTCGCCAAGGGCAGGGAAGCGGAGCTCTTGGCTCCCTTGTTCCCCCCCTGCCAGCCTGACTTGGTGTAAGCGGCGTGGGGCAGGCCGAGGCATTTTATCCGGCGAGGCGCCTTTCCCCTTTCAGGGCCAGGGTGTGATTTACTTGAACTGTCTCTGTGGGAGGACGCGGAGGGAGACTCGTGCCCCACCCCCTCCTTGTCCCGCCCTCGTCCCTTATGGGGCAAGGAAGCGGAAGAGCAAACTCGGGCGGCGTACTGACCCCTATGCTGCTGGGGCAGGGCTTCCGGCTTTCTTTCCCACCCCCTCCTGCTCCACCCCGGACCTCCTCCTCTCCCCGCACGGGCGCTTGCTCCCTTGCGGCTGAAGACCTGCAGAGGTTGGAGATTAGCGGTCGAGGGCCAAGAGGGCCCCTGGAAGCCAGGGCGCTCCTGCGCCGGCTGAAGCCAGCACATCCTGGGGGCCTTTCTGGGTTGCTGGCCTGCGGGGTGGGGGCAAAGCAGGAAATTGGAATCCCCACAGCTTTGGCCACAGCATGTGCCCGATGGCAGCGGGTCTTGATCAGGGATTGGGAGGAGTTTCCTTGTTAGGGGAAGGGGGTAGGGTCTCGCGGGGAAACGGAGGGGGCACCTCGCACCGGGCCCGGCTTCCCTGCGGGCTACGTGGTCTCCGCTGGGCATCTGCTCTCCCAAGAATTAGGCTTTTCTTCCAAGACACCGGGGGAAGGAGATCCCAGGAGCCTCCGGCCGGGCCACGCCTCTTTCGCCTGAGGCTGAGCCCCGTGGCTCTGGTCCCACGTATACGAATTATAGAGGAGGGTCAGTTTATGGGTTTGCTGCACCCCTGGGTTCCCGGAGAAGGCCGGGGGGAGAGGAAGAGCTGGCACTGGCATTTCAGTGGTTGCTTCGTCTCGGTTACCTTGCCTAGCGCGCCTGCTTGTGCATGGGCTGGGGGAGGGTCGCCCGATCGATATTCATGCTGCCCAATAGGCGGGGGCACATTCCCAGCCTCCCTCCCGGCTAAAATGCGCCACGCTTTAGACTTAAAACACGTTCAATTCCCGCTGGCCTGCGAACCTGCAATGTCTAGGAGCTGTCCCTTCAGCACCAGGGCCGCCCCTCGGGCCCGCTGGGCGCTGTCCCTTCAGCACCAGGGCCGCCCCTCGGGCCCGCTGGGCGCTGTCCCTTCAGCACCAGGGCCGCCCCTTGGGCCCGCTGGGCGCTGTCCCTTCAGCACCAGGGCCGCCCCTCGGGCCCGCTGGGCGCTGTCCCTTCAGCACCACCCCGCCCCCGGGCTCGCTGGGAGCTGTTCTTTTAGCACCAGTTGAGCTCGGGGACTGGAATCACCGACAGTTTTCCCTTCTTGGGCTCCCTTCAGTCCAACATTTTTAAAGAAGGGAGAGAGGACGAAGATCCGAGTCCATGCCTCCATGCCCCTGCTGTTCCCTCTTGCACTGACTGAACCATGCCTCTCAGGTAACGTCCTTTTATAAAACACACAGCACTGCAGAGGCAGTGTCTGTTTTGCCTAGCTCCTGTTTGACAGTTCCCACAGGCCCCCTAAGGGCGATAGCTGTCAAATAGCCTTTCCCGTCCCTTCAGAGTTTAGCTCCCATTTCAATCTTCAGCCTTTCTGCTTTTGATAACACAGTATCTTATTTATCTTACTATAAAAAGGAAGTTTATTACCAATACAAAGGTATTTTTATGAAGGAGAAAAATAAAATATAAAATTAACTGATCGTCCCTGAAAAAATACTTTAAGACTGTATGGGGCAGGGAATGATAAAGAGAAGATTATTTTGAAATAGGTACATTTTATATGGTTTCCTTTTAAAACTCCTTGGCTGCAGGAGATCACCCCATACCCACTTCTGACCCCCCCCTTCAGTGGTGGGTCTGGGGTGGGGTAGAAAGAATTCACATGAGGCTGAAACAGCCCTTATGACCAACTCCAAAGATGTGGCAAATAAATATGCAACATGGGCAGATATGGACTAAGCAGCAGAGCTGATCCTAGTCAAGCCATGACAACCCTGGTCATTTAATTGCCAGTTTTAAATCACAGCATTGAGACTCGGAGAAAAATCACCACCCACAAAACAAATCAAGTTACCTTGATATCAAAAGGTGGCTCAGGGCAGCGTATTTCAGCTGTGTTCTTTTTTAACACATAAGTTCAGTTTGTTGCGCTATTTATTGGAAACTGTTGGCTTTAGCTAACAGCAGCTTAAGCACAATTTGCTGAGGGGAAAAAATAAACTGGAAAAAATAAATCCATAGTCCCAACTGCATCTGATTTGCCAAAAGGGTGATATTAATTAATGTATATATTGTACAGAAAGGTAGAAAATCGATCTCTTAATTGTCATTATTTTGCTAACCAAAGCTGTAAATTTTTCCTATGACTTGCTATCAGTCCTTTTTGGGTTTTGAATGGGTTATTAATATATCACACAGCCACAGTCCACAACAGCAGTTCTGGAAATGCACTGTTTCTACTGGTATTCATGCTTTTTTTTCATTTTATTGCTGAAATTACATGAATTGTTGAGTTTATTTTTACACAATAAAGAGTGAAGAAAGACATTGGGCTCTCTCAAATGTTTTGGGAAGTTTCTTGATTAGCCCCTGGCCAGGCTTCTTGCCAGGGAGATGGGCAGGGCTGCCTAGACCTTGCTTGTTATCGAAGAGGAATTTGAAACCTAATCTAACCCAAGATTTAGACTCCTTCCATGCTGTCAGGCCTGTCCACTGAGATCACATCTGACCTTTCCTTGGACCTTAGCTGTCGAAAGGGTTTCAGCATTGCATTGCAGCGCAGCAATGAACCCATACATAAGTTACCTGAGTGTTGGTAAAGGGACTGGAGAGCAGAGGGAGGTGGTAAAATTGCTTCTGAAGAAGCTCAGTCAGTCTCTCTCACAAAGAGACCCCCTCCTGTAAGATACAGAGCATTCACAGTAAAAGTCTATTTGCACTGAAACCAATAGTTCATTTTGCTACACATACAATTTGTACAGCAACATGTATAAATGATATATTCCTATTTATATATACCAGTAACATTGGGCTTGTGTATTAACAGTCATGCTCAGGGTGTCACAAGGTCTGTCATGTGCAAGAAGCAGATATTGGTAATGTATTGCTCAGGTTTTAAAAAAGGCTCCACAGGCAATCCTCACCATGACCAGTAAACCTAACTTTACTTTCAGCTAGTTTGGCTGGTATTATAGTAGAGAACAGTATTGTCAGACAGAGGAACATGATGCCTTGGGAAAAGTTTAACACAGATTTTATGAAGAGGGGGAGGGGAAATCACACCTCACAACTGAGAATTATTTGAGGGGGTCAACAAGCATGTGGACAAGAGTGAGCCAGTTGTTGCAATGCACTTGGTGTTTCTGAAGCTTTTGACACCAATGCTTTTTAAGCAGACTAATCAGTCATGGGATCAGAGGGAAGGTTTCTCATGGATCAGTAACAAGGGGGGGGGGGAAAGGTTAGGAATACACTCTCATTGTTCAGAATGGAGAGAGATCAATAACAGGGACTTCCAAAGATCTGTACTGGGATCTCTGCTCATTCATAAATTATCGTTAAGAGGAGGTAAGCAGTGAGGTAGCAAAGTTTGCTGCGTACAAGATTACTCAGCATAGTTATGTCCAAAGCTGACTTCACAGAGTGACAAAGGGGTCTCACTAAACTGGGCAACTGGGTAACAAAGGCAGATGAACTAAAGTGTTGACAAGTGCAAAGTAATTCACATTGGAAAACACCTCATTCCCAGCTATGCAAGTTATGGGGATCTGAATTATTAGTGCAGAGGGAGGGGGAAAAAGATTTGAGTCCTCGGGGCTGGTCCATAGAAAATACCTACTCACTACCCAGCAGTAGTAAAAAAAAAAATCCAAAAGATTGTTGTAGGAAAGAGATAGCTGATAAGACAGAAAATACCATTACATCAATCTGTGGCATGTCCACATCTTAAATACTGCACTCAGTTCCAGTAGCCCAATCTCAAAAATATTCATACTGGAACTAGAGAAGACTCAGATGGGAAACTAACTGGATTTGAGTTATGGAACAGCTCCCCTATGAGAGGAGATTAACAAGCCTAGGTCTGCTCAGCCTAGAAGAGAGACAAAGGGGCATATGGCAGAGGCATAAAATTATTCGTATGGAGGAAAAAAAAAGTTATTCACCCCCTTCTTGTAATGCAAGACCTGGAGTCATCCAATGAAATGAATAGGCAGCAGGTTTAAGACAAACAGGAAGTACTTTGTCACCTCACACAGTTAACCTGTGGAACTCATTGCCATGGGATATGTGCAGCCAAAAGTATAACAGCATTCAAAAAAAGAATTCAATACATTTCTGGAATGTGGTGGAGCTCCAGTTGTACCCCCTGGGCCTCAAGCTTTCTGGGGGGATTTTTAGTATGCCTCCGAGGCTCACAGTGACCCTCCTAGAGGTGGGGGGTCCCCACTTAATGAGCCATTCTCATCACAAGCAAGTCACTGGCTCGGGAGGGGGGAACTTTCATGGTCATAGTCTCTCCTTTTTCCCCTTAGCAGTGACCCACCAGGCATGGGGAGAGTTGGGGGAACCAGTCACACCCACTTACTCTGGGTTCCGGCCCAAGGCCCTAGGCTGCAGCTGCTGGTGGGGCTCTTGCTCTTATCCCCACAGATCAGTAGTCTCTCCCTAGGCCACTTCCCCCAACTGCTCCCACAGTACCTTCTCCTGGCACCTTGGTGTAACCGCTTTCCCCCTTGAAACCTTCCATTCCCCCCTCCACTCTGCACTTCCTCCTTTCTGGTCCAGCCCTCTTCTCCTTCCCCTGCCTTACGTGAGGGGAAGCCTTTAATAGTGGCCCAGCCAGCCTTAACTAGCTGCAGGTGTCCAATTAGCCTCCTGCTACTGCAGGCTGGCTCTTAATGAGTCCCAGGTGCCTGCCTGTCTCAGCTGCTGAGCAGCCATCTCCGGCAGCCTGTGCAAGGAGCAAGAACCCACTCACCCAACTCTGGGGCTATGTCTACACTGGCGGGTTGTTGCACCAGAAGTATGCAAATGAGGCTAAGCGTGGAATATCACCATGCCTCATTTGCATAGCTAATGAGCCGCCATTTTTACGGAAGAGGCTCTTGCGCCAGAAGGAGCATCTACACGGCCCCTTCTTGTGCAAGAAAAACCCCTCTTGTGCAACGCCGCTACGCTGATTATTTTCAGGAATAGCGGCGTTGCGCAAGAGGGTTTTTCTTGCACAAGAAGGGGCAGTGTAGATGCTCCTTCTGGCGCAAGAGCCTCTTCCGCAAAAATGACGGCTCATTAGATATGCAAATGAGGCTCAGCGATATTCCACACTTAGCCTCATTTGTATTCGTCTGGTGCAAGATCGCGCCAGTGTAGACATAGCCCCAGTGTGCCTGCCCTCTGCCCGCTGCCCTCGTTCTGCCACAGGAAGAATGGTCCTTCAATGGCTATTAGCCAAGATGGTCAGGGGTGCAACCCCACATTCGGGGTGACCCTAAACCTCTGACTGCCAGAAGCTGGGACCGGACAATGGGGGGTCATCGCTGTGACGGTGCTTTGGGGAGCCCCCAACCCTGCACCCTCATCCGCCAGCCAGTAGAACAGAAGGTTTATTGCTTCTCAGAGATACAGCAGAGCATAGGCTTGATGTTGACATAGGAGCCAGGGCAGAGCCTTAGTCCTCTGGGGGGAAGGGGCTTCACCCCCTTCCTTGGTCTAAAAACATCCCCCTTCCCCTAGCCCAGCCGAGACTAACTCAACTCCCCGCCCCTACTCCCCCCCCCCCCCCAGTCTGGGGACAGTCCCTGCCTCTCTTCTTTTGTCTCTGCCTCTGGGAACAGGGTTGTTATCTGCTTAGCCTGGGACTTGGGTGTCTGGGCCAATACACATGTGGAGTGAGTCACTGGGAATCACACATCACAACCCAGCCAGGTGGGGACACCGGGTTATAAAGCAGACAGCCCCCCCACTACGTCACATCACCCAGGTTACAAAGCAGACAGCCCCCCCCCCACTATGTCACATCACCCGGGTTACAAAGCAGACAGCCCCCCCCCACTATGTCACATCACCCGGGTTACAAAGCAGACAGCCCCCCCCCCCCCCCCCCCCCCCCACTATGTCACATCACCCGGGTTACAAAGCAGACAGCCCCCCCCCCCACTATGTCACATCACCCGGGTTACAAAGCAGATAGCCCCCCCCCCCCCCCCCCCCCCCACTATGTCACATCACCCGGGTTACAAAGCAGACAGCCCCCCCACTACGTCACAACCTCTGAAGCGTCTGCCACTGGACATTGTTGGTAGACAGGACACTGAGTTAAACTGGTCATTCATCTGACTCGGAATAGCCATGCGTATTGTCTGTGTTGGCTAATGTAGAAGGCCTGGTGGACTCGGCTGGTGTAGCTGGGATGTTAGACTCCGTTTCTGTCAGGAATGGGATTTTACCCAAAGCAAGTGGGTTATCCCGACACTCTCCAGAAGGCCCTGGGAACTCTAACACTCTTTCAGGCAACGGTGTCCGGTGCAGAGCCACAGGCTGGTTTTCTCTGCGTTTTTCTCTCCAAAAGTAAGATTTATGCTCAAGCGGATCCTCCGCCATTCTCCTGGGCCTGACCTATTTGTGATTGGGAACACGGTGTCAGACATGTTGTCATGTCTGCTGGCTGCTAGCTTCCCCCAGGGCCATCCCTGTTTCTTAGAACTCACCTGGGCCCCTGTCTCCATAGGATCCGACTGTCTCCTGAAAGTAAAATACTGAAATATCTTCCTTCCTCCTCCGCTGGCAAGAGCCAGGCTTGGTGCGTATTTGTTTGCTAATTAAAGATGGGTTATGAATGTGAGAATGACAGTACATCCCCATTAAGGGAACTCTCGAGCCAAGAGGTGGCTTTTGTATTTGGCTCCCAGGGCAGAGGAGTTAGTGACCATTCTCATTTCCTCTGTCAACGAACGCTGGCAGCAGTGTTCTGCGGAGAGCATGCAAAGTCACTTCCCGACGTAGTGTTGCCCATCACAAGGCAGGTTACTTTTTTGGTAGCTA